>NC_080573.1:91725269-92925269 GCF_029962835.1 Magnolia sinica | reverse complement strand
GATGTATGTGAACATCCACACTGCCCGTCCATCTTACTGGACTGGTGGGCCACACGTGTGGTCCCACCTTGATGTATGTGTGTATGTGGTGTCCACCGTCCATTGCAGGACGGTGGGACCCACGTGAGATATGTGAATTTCATCCAGGCCGTTAGTCCAGGGCCTTGACGCTGGTCCTATTAAAAGGATATAATATTATATTATATTTATATATATAATGTGCATATACCATTATAATATATTATATTATATTATATATATACATATATATATATAAATATATATATATATATATATATATATGATGTACACATATATATACATGTGTGTGGTGGGCCCCATGTGGGACCCACCTGCTGGACAGGTTGGCAGAGGTACCGCCCACCTAGCTGGTGTATTGACGTTTGGGTCTGATTATCCAGACCGTCCATCTACGTGGACCCCATCAGATGTATGTGTTATATCTGCACAATGTCCATCTATTTCATATCCAAGCCATTCGTCTGATGGATGGTGGACCTACACACCAGCTATATATTTGCTATATTTATAGTAGCAAGTTCTGCGGGCCACATTATGATGTATCTGTCCACACCGTCCAACTGTCTGGAGGGTGGGGAAACCACGAATATCTGCTTGGTCCCAAGCCATAGCCCACATACCTGGGACCACCTTACAAGTGGATTAGCTGGCGTACCTCTCTCTTGCCATTAGTGCTCCACCTTGATGGATGTTTTTCATCCAAACCGTCCACCCATTTTGCTGGGATGGGCAGGAGCTTTGAGCAGCCACCATGGTGTACGTGTTGTATCCCAGCTGTCCACCTGATTGGCGTGCCAAACATGGCCCCCACCATGATTCACGTGTTGTAATCCGTACCGTCCATTCATTCATGTGGTGCCACCGTGATGCTTGGGTCTTAGCCGCACCGTCCAGATGGTTGGATGGTGGGCCCCATAATTTGATGCGTATGTTGCATCCTAACCATCCATCTACCTGGCGAGTGTGTCTTAAGGCTTGGGAATAAAAATAAGACAGATCCATTATCACTTGGACCACCCTGAAGAATAGTGGGTTTGAACGTCTACCATTGCAACCCTTGGGTCACAGAGGTTTTGGATCAATATGAAATTTGTTTTTCCTCTCAGTCCAGGTTTTTGTGACATTATGAACTGACTGGATGGACAATAAACGCTATGGTGGGCCCCTTTAAATTTTAACAGTGGAAATCATTATCACCACTGTTATTTGTGGTATGGTCTAAATGATCTTTTGATCCAATTCATTGTTTAGATAGTGCTTTAAAATGATCTTTTTCAATAGATGAATGGTGCGGCCCAAGTAGTGCCGCCCACTCGATGTTTATGAGGCCCATTTGAATCGGCCCATTGATTCAGCCTATTTAATTTGACCCATTTGATTCGGCCCATTTGAATCGGCCCATTTGAATCGGCCCATTGATTCGACCTATTTGATTTGGCCCATTTGATTCGGTCAATTGATTCGGCCCATTTGAATCGGTCCATTCGATTCGGCCCATTTGATTTGGCCATTTAAATCGGCCCACTTGATATATGAGGCCTAGCATTGAGGCCCGTACGAGGAGGCCCATATCATATATTTGAGGCCCAGGTGCAAGGCTCACCTATTGTGTATTCGAGGCCCGATGTGATGTATGTTGGCCCATATGATGAGGGCGATGTTACGTAAATGAGGCCCATCATGATTGTATGTGAGGCCATGGGCCCACTATATGTTTGGCTCTATGTGGGCCACTCATTGGAAGCAATGTTGGTTAAATGGCCACATTGATGGGCAATGATGGTTTAACGTCCACGTTGTGACCTTCCCTTAGGCCTTGTACAACCCATTCTTGTCGAGGCTGATTACAGATTACCGATTCTGAGTTTTGAGGCCGATTATCGATCGATTTCGATTGTCATGGCCGATTAATCGATTAGCAATCGAGGTCGATTATCGTGAACGATTGCCGATTCCGAGTTGAGGCCGATTATCGATCGATTCCGATTGTTGTGGCCGATTGACCGATTAGCGATCGAGGCCGATTATCATGACCGATTGCCGATTCCGAGTATTGAGGCTGATTATCGATCGATTTCGATTGTCGTGGCCGATTGCCTATTCTGATTGTCATGATTGATTCTGATTATTAAGGCCGACTTCGATTGTCGAGGCCGATTGTCGAGGCTGGATATCGAGGCCGATTGTCGAGGCCCATTGTGATGTATATGCAGCCATTTTTGAGGCCCATTCTGATGAGCATTCGGCCTCGGCTTGATGCATTTAAGGCCTATGTTATATATATGAGGCCTATGTGATGAGGCCCAGTGTGGTGCATTTGAGGGCCAGGCGATGGAGCCCTTTGTGTTGTATATTAGGCCCATGTGAGAGGCCCATCATGATGTATATTAAACTCTTGAGCGAGGCCCATGGTGTTGTATATTAGGCTGTTGTGTGAGGCCATATGTCCACTATATGTTAGGCTCTATGCGGGCCATTCCTTAGAGGCAATGTTGGTTAAATGTCCACATTGTCGAGGCCGATTGTCGATGACGATTATCGATACCAATTATGAGTATGTGACAGCATAGAATCATGATACATGCCCATACGCATCATCTGCATGTTTGTTATGAGATGTGGTTGACCATTGCATATGTCATTGGGCAAGTTGTTATGAGACTCCCTGATAGGCAGAGATTGTCTCATATGAGCGCACGGTATGCGTAGGATTGATGCATGACTAGATTGTATAACTCATGCATTTAGCATTATGTGTTGTGATTATTATATGCCCTATCGACATCAGGGTCGTAGCCTCCACAGGCATATCGTGGATGGCCAGATGGGACACCAACAATATGTTATTAGCATAGGGCTACCATAGATGGCCCTGGGTAAAAATCGCTAAACCCTCTTGGTACTAGAAGATGCCCCAATGTCGTGACCGAGTGGATATATATGAGCGCATGAGGGCTGTATACTAGTAGGCCGCGTCTCCCACTGTGTCGTGGTCAGTTGGGAGGGGGTGTGGCCTTACCCGCTTGAGGTAGTAGACATAGCTAGGCTGACTTTGACCAGCTCGTGAATGGGTCTACTATTGACGTGCCGGGTTGGTATTGACCAACTACTGGCCAAGTGGATAGTGAGGTCTTTTCCACTTACCCAGTTGTGCGCTTGATAGGGCGGTAATCTGGTGTAGAGTATACTAGACCCTAGTGATGATCCCTGAGATGAACAGTACTGATATGTGGACTTATTGGGTAAGAGTTGCATATTCATTCATTCATTCATTTACTATCCACTCGGGCTCGTGGTGCGCAACTATTTGCTATGTGTGCCTTCGCAATGGCCAGGATTTCGGTTGGGGCATGCGACTAAACTGAGATTAAGAGTTTACCACATTGAGTTTGACTATCCAAATTCAGGTATGAGACTAGTTTGGATAGAAGTCCCTTGTGATGGACCCCATAGCATGCGATACTATATACTATCATCCCGACTTCACACTCTAGCATGATCATTCCATTCGCATTACATATTGCATTATACCAGTGGCATATGGTATTTTAAGTTACTGTGTTTCAGCATTTATATGCTCTAGATACAACATATGATGTTTGGTTCTTTATAACTCCTCATTTGCATAGCTGATTTGTATTGCGTACTCTGATATTGTTTGACTCATGGACTTGTCAGTATTTTCGCTTACTCTGATGTCGTATGATCATGATCTTACCTGTTTTTCCAACATTGTATGATTGTGACGTTGTAATTGTGTGCTTGGCACTTATCTTGCTCACACACTTTCACCACCCTCTAAGCTTTCTATAAGCTTATGCACGGTAGATGCGTGAAGGTGGTGTTAGGTTGTAGCAACATGGAGCTTGGAGCATGTAGTTGACTTCTGGAGTTTTGATTTTAACATGTATTTCTCTTTCAGCATTGTATTCAAATGTTTATATTAGTGGATATGTGATGATGATGATGTTGCCTTTGTGATTTGGGTAAACTTGTGGTTATGCCTCTTACGAGATAAATGCACGTTGGAAAAATCCTCCTTGTAGGATTCAGGATCGGAACCTGGCATATGGGCACTGATAGCTGAGAATGAGGCACTACGGAGGCTGTCGGCCCCGGATTCGGCAATCAGAATTCCTATGAATCCGATTTTCGGATTTGGGGCGTGACAAGTGGAGTTTCCTAAATTATAAATTAGGGTCCCTAGGTCTATTCTAAAGCATGCTAAGGCTTTCTAAAGGGGTTTCAAGGGTTCCTAAAAGGGTTTTAAGGTTTCTAAAGGGTGTAGCAAGGATGAGATTCGAGGTCATTTGAATCAGGTAAGTCCTTTCTCTTTGTAATTTATGCTTTCACAGTGGAATTCTGTCGCTTTGTGCCGTGATTTTTTTTGAAAGGGTTTTCCACGTTAAATCTTTGTTTTCTCTTGTGATTATTTGGCGCCATTGGATTGTTATCCTAGATTTAGATATGTGTGATTCCACAACACAAATCCCCAACAAGTGGTATCAGAGAAATCGTTGGGGCACAGATCTTAATTTGAGGGATTAGTAATAATGGCAAGCACTAGGTATGAGATTGAGTAGTTAGGGAAAAATAATTTTGAGTTATGGAAGATCAAGATGATCAGTTCCTTAATCAAGCAAGGCGAAGATGGTGCTCTTGAGGAACGAAAGTCTACTATGATTGATGATAAATGGAATACTCTTAATAAGAAGGCTTTATCATCGATCTGTTTATGTATCACGGATGAGGTTCTCTACAATGTCATAAGGGAGAAAACTGCGGCTAAGTTGTGGGTGAAGTTAGATGACGTCTATGCCAAAAAATCCTCTGAAAATTGCCTACACTTGAAGAGGCAGTGGTATAACTTTAAGATGGTAGAGGGTGGAGATCTGGAGGCTCACATCATCAACTTTAATAAATTGGTTTGCAAATTGCTAGATATGGAGGAAGTGATGAAAGATGAAGAATAAGCATGTATGTTACTGAATTCTCTTCCGGTGTCTTATGAGTCATTCAAGGACACAATGTGCTCCACGAATAAAATCCTTAGTGTCGACACCGTTATTTCAGCCCTTCAAGGGAAGGCTATGAGAAAGCTTAACGTCGACATATGGATATCTTCTGATGCACTGCTTACAAGGGGAAGGAATTCTGAATAAGGTACAAGTTCTATATCCAAATCCCAGGGCAAGGGCAAAAGAACGGTAAAGTTCTAGAATTGCGGGATGAAAGGGCATGTGAAGAAAGATTGTGCAAATCCTAAATTTAAGAGAGAAGATTCTGAGGCTTCGTACAGGGAGGCTAATGCTACCATGTTAGATGGATCGAGTGGATGTGATGGTGATGTTTTGTCTGTGTCTACGATCAGACGGCCATATGATGATCGTAAGGATGAGTGAATTCTAGACACAGGGGCATCTTTTCACATGACTCCTCATCGGACTTGGTCACTAGTTACAAGGAGTGCAATGGTGGACAAGTGTTTATGGGCAATGGCTTTGCCTGTAATGTTATGGCTGTTGGTTCGGTGCGTATTAAGATGATTGATGGGGTGGAGCGTACCTTAACTAATGTTAGGCATGTTTCTAATTTAAAGAAGAATCTGATTTCTCTTGGTGTACTTGAGGCAATGGGCTATAAGTTCATAGGTATTGATGGTGCTCTTAAGGTATCTAAGGGGGCACGTGTAATCATGAAAGCGTAATGACTCGGTAACATGTACAGGTTAATCAAGAGCACTTCAAAAGGTGGAGTTGCAATGGTTGTAGTGGATTCCACCTCTGCATGTGTATGGCATGCTGGGCATGGCCATGTGAGCAGGCAGGGCATAAAGGCTAAGATGCGTGGACAGAGATACAAAGTAGGTGGAGCAGCCACCCGTGAGAAGAATCACACAACATAATCGCAGAATATGGTAAAGGTACATGGACGACTCTAATGTCGCAAAGGATTCATCTTCTATTCAGATGGCTTTAGGTGAGCCTGGTACTGAGAAGTGGAAGGTGAGTGTGGGTGATGTGATGGACTCATTGTAATGGGAGCTAGTGGATCTTCCATTGGGCCGGGAAGTGGTTAGATGCAGGTGGATCTTCAGGAGGATACAATATAGATACAAGGCGAGGTTGGTAGCGAAGGGTTATGTTCAGAGAGAAGGGATCGACTTCTCAGAGATATTCGCATTAACGGTATAGCAGGTGTCTACTAGATTTGTGATTGGCACTGGTTGGCCAATGCGATCTTGAGCCGAAAGGATGGATGTAGAGTCTGCACTTCTGTATGAGAAATTGGAAGAGCAGATCTACATGAAGCAACCAGAGTGGTTCGAAGTTAAAGGGGCTGAGAAAAAGACTTTGTAGGAGGTCATGGTACGACCTGTCGCCTAGGAAAGTAGTTTGATTCCTTCATAGTGAGTCAGGTATTGTATGTTGATGACATGTAGATCGTTAATCATGACATGTCTGATATTAATATACTGAAGACTCGGTTAAGTGGGACATTCAAGATGAAGGATCGGGGGGCTGCAAAGATGGTTCTCGACATTGAGACTGGAAGAGGAGTAGGCTTTGGTTATCTCAGGCAGAATACCTTGGGTAGGTATTGATCAAGTATGTGATGGACAAGACAAAGCTAGAGTGCGTTCCCTATGTGTCTCTCCTCGAATTTTTCTTTAGGACATGTCCCAAAACAGATGAGAAAAAGTAGGATATATCTCATGAGCCTTATTCGAATGCGGTTGGTAGTGCATGCCATAGTCTGGATTAGATCGGTTATTTCATAGGTTATCAATGTTGTGAGCAAATACCCCGGCAAGTAATATTGAGTAACAATGAGATGGTAAGAAGACTACGTCTTTACTTTTGGGAGGACAGGAACAAAGTTGGAAGGGTATGTGGATTTAGATTATGCAGGCAATGTGGATTCCATGAAGTTGCCTTCTGGTTACTCGTTTGTACTAGTGGGTGGAGCATTTAGTTGGATGACCCATGTTATCCAACAGGTGCTTGAGGAAGGAGGCGTAGCACTGGAGAAGATTCATGCCAGCGTGAATCCGAAAGACATGATCACTTAGAACGTTCCTGTAGAGAAGTTCAAGTTTTGTGTAACTTCTCTGGGCTTGGTGATGGCAAAAAAGAAGGATGGAGTATTCACGAGAAGCTATGATGAGATGTAGAGATAAGAGAATAGGTCAAGAAGCTACACAGTTGAAGATTGAAGACATGGTGGAGATTGTTGTAAAACAGATGTCTTAAATCTTTTGATCATCGCGCTGCTCGACTGGTTGAGGGACTGGCTCGACTCGAAGTCCAACAAGCGCTATTTTTTGGAGATCCAGGCTGCTCGACTAGTCAAGGGTCAGGCTTGACCATTCGAAGGGGTCCTTTGACCAGTTGAGGGTTACGTAGCCCACGCGCTGACTGCGTAAATTTGATGCAGTTTCTGGAATTTTCCAAACTAGGTGCATAAGTGGAGTTTCCTAAACTATAAATAGGGGTCCCTAGGGCTATTTTAAAGCATGCTAAGGCTTTCTAAAGGGGTTCCAACGGTTCTTAAAAGGGTTTTAGGGTTTCTAAAAGGTGTAGCAAGGGTGAGATTCAGGGTTGTTCGAATCGAGTAAGTCCTTTCTCTTTGTAATTTATGTTTTCATAGTGGAATTCTGTAGCTTTGTGTCGTGATTTTTTCCCTAAAGGGTTTTCCACTTTAAGTCTTTATGTTCTTTTACGATTACTTGGTGCCATTGGATTGCTATCCTAGATCTAGATCTGTGTGATTTCGCTTTAAGAGGACCAGAGGTAAATTAGATGTTGGTGGGCAAAGGTAAAGAGTTGAACTTTTATCTTGGATGAAAATTGACTAATGGGAAGAATACCCTGATTTAGATAGGATGTGTGGCATAAAAGTTGGCTTTAGTGCCTTTCCTTATAGCACAAGGGGTGGATTGGATATCGTGGGACTAAGACTGAGAGTCAAACTCCTTTCTTAGAGGTAGACCCGTTGGTTGGAGGAGTACCCACATCTTGGAAGGTAGGTTGGATCAAGGCCTTCCCTTCGAAGATTAGGGATGGAATAGACCATTCTATATTGGGACTAGGAGTCAAATCCCCATCTTGGAGGTAAACTAGCTTAGGGGTCCTCTCTTGGAGGACCAAGACTAGTATAGAAATCATGCTAGTAGGTGATACCCCTTTAGAACTAAAAGTACGGATGCTAGAATGGTGGTGATGGCATCGACTGATTGGATGGATGATTAGGGGAGGCAGATGGACAAGACCTCGATTGTATTGATTGTAGGGGTGCCAGAAGAACTGAAGTCATGGACAACATGCATTAAAGTGAAACAATGATTTATTTTAACCCATAGATAGGTGGTATGTACAATACCCACTTTAATTGTAGTTTAGTGATAAAGGATTTGGTAGGGGCTTAGGCAGTAGTAAAAAAGGAGGTGCTTTTGGAATCATGTGGCTAGTACCTTGTTGTAAGTTTATGCTAGTGGTGTAAACTATCTATGCTCTCGGGGCATCCTCATTTGTGGATTCTGATCCGGCTACTATGGATTCCATCTCAACTGTTGTTGTTATCCCTATCCAGGAGCGAATAGAGTGCCCTTGGTCAAAGACAACGAGATCGTTTACTTTGTTGGATGAGGGAGAGGACATTTCCATTATTATTCCCCACATCCGATAAGCTTTCCTTTGACATGACTTCGCTTTATTATGAAGGCCAATGAGAGATTGTCCTAGTCCTTATTCTATTTTTTACTTGTTCCCTGATGCTAATAAGTTGGGTGAAGTTGGCATACATATACGAGATTAGGTATCTAGAGATACTCGGGTTTGCAGAGTGGATAACCATAGAGATTTTCTCCTCATCAATGATTAGGGTTTTTATTTTAGCGGTCATAGTTTGCCATCATCCAACATAGGATGACAAAGTTATATCATTCCTTGGCCTCAAGGTAGCAAGATCGGCCCTCTTAGGCTTCATGTTGAGATTTTATGCAAATTGATTAACAGAGGCTTAGTAAATTTTCTCAAGTCTTGATTTGATGGTAGTCAAGCGATGTGCACAAATTAAGCGTATCATCCTTTAGGGACTTGTGCAAAAAGTGGATTAATGCCCTATCATTCCCTACCATGACATCAAGGTCTCCACATAATGTTTTTAAGTAGGTTGTGGGGCACCCAATATTGTCATATACCTCTAGAACTTAGATACCTTGAAATTTTTGGGTATGCATACCTTTGGAAAGGGATAAAGGTCTTAAAATTTGGTGGACAATAGATCCACACCTTGCTACCTTTTTAGCTTATTCTCCATTACTCACAATTGTTCTTGGAATGCTCCCAGAGTGAGCTAGACTAGAGGAGTTTTGCCCCTTACGATACTTGGATCACTTCTTCTTTATACCGGTTGCCCTTTTTAATGCCACTATGGCTCTTATTATAAGAAGGCTGAATTTGACAATTTCACTTGTTAGGAAGGGTTTGTTGGAATGGGCTCCTGTTATGGGGATGATGTGACTGGGAAGAATGCTCAGCTATGGGAAGATGTTGAAATTGACTCTATCTCCTGTTAAAGGGAGGATGGGATTGAGAAGGCTCCTGGTTGTGGAAGGATGCTGGAATTGAATCCCAACAACAACTAACTCTCAATAAAGGGATGTTGTAGCTGAAGTTAACTCCCGATGTAGGAGGTTGAATTGACTGGAAGTGACTCCTATTAGAAGGAGTTGACTAGAAGGGGTTCCCAGTTTCTGGATGCTGAATTGAATGGAAATGGTTCTCATTAAGGGGAGTAGCTGGAAATAGCTCCTATTCGGAGCAGTTTGCTAGAATGGGCTCTAGGCTACGAGTAGCGGGATTGACGGTAGATGACTTGCATTAGGGAGAGTTGACTAGAAATGGCTCTTGCCGGTGGGAGACCAAGTGTCTTGGTGAGAAGTAAGAGAAATGTTGAAGATGGGGGCTGGGGTAGGAGGAAGAGTGAAAATTGGAGGAGATTGATTGACTAAAGCACCAAATGGCTATGTAGGCACATTTTGGGCTAGGGGTGTAGCCCCGCCCTAGAGAAATCTGAACATAAGGTCTTCTAACCTCTTAAGACTTTGGGCCACCTTGGCCATGGGAGTAACTATAGGGACAACATTGGCTGCAGGCTTTAATGGCTTTGGGGCTAGTAGGGCATGGGTATGTCCTTTTAGGTAGCCATTGACATGCATGACATGGTGTGAATTGGATAGTGAGGAGTGGTTCATGAAAATTTTCTTGAATGCTAGACATGCCTCTTGCCTTTAGGAGACCAAGTGTCTTGATGAGAAGTAAGAGGAAACATAAAAATGGGGGCAGAGGTAGGAGGAAGAGTCAAAATTAGGGGAAATTGACTTACTAAATTGCTAAGCGGCTATGTAAGCACATTTTGGTCTAGGGGTGTAGCCCCGCCTTAGAGAAATCTAAACATGAGGTCTTTCAACCTCTTGAGACTTTGGGCAACCTCGGTCATGGGAGAAACTACAAGGATAGTTGTAACAACCTTAGTTCTTATATCTAGTTATACACACTTATATGCTCATGAATATGAAATTGCACGTAGTGTAGGATACCATGGCTACGTGCGAAAGCTTGGCGGAGTTATGGAATGAAGGCAATTTCTTAGAGGGGGTGATTAGGATGAAATAATTTTTTACTAATTAAATACACAATTGCTTACTTGAACTAATATGCCAATTTAAACTAAGTAAAACAATTTAACACTAAGTCTTCTAAGCCAGTAGTAGGTCCAATCACATAAACTACAAGGATATTCCAATTCAAGTAACTAGACTATAAACATGATGGTGTACATGTGTGTGGGGGATGTGTTAACTATCAACTCCTAACATTTATCTAATAATGGATATATATACATATATATATATATATATATATATATATATATATATATATATATATATATATATAAAATTCTCTGTTCAATCATATAAGCATAATTAAAGAAGTGCTCAAATGACAATCTCAAACACAAGCACATATAGTGGTTTGATTTCCCTACTCCGCTCTTAACGGACGCACTATCACGCCTTAGACTCAGTAACCGGACTCACAAGGGACCGAATAGCCGGTACTGGCCGCAACAGCCTCCGTAGTACCCCATTCTTGGCTCCCAAGGCAGGTTCTGATCCTGGGATCCTACAAGAAGGATTTTCATAACCGTATATTCATTCCAATTGCGAGTATACCCAAGATCACAACAAGTAAATCTCAAAAATAACAAAGAGACACATCACAAAATCCACTATAAATTTGAACTTTAGAAGTACATAACTGAAAAGAAGTACATCTAATAATGAAGGAAGAAGATCTACAACACTGGGGTCCTCCACTCAACACCTATCCAAGCTCAGCTACTACGACGCCGACATAAGATTTTCTACACGCATCAATCGTGCATAAGCTTATAAGAGCTTAGAGGATGGTGAAAGTGTGTGATATTGGTGCGCAGAAAAATAATAGGAGATATAGGAAGGGAAACATGATCAATGACATATCACTAGCCTTACCGAGGCTTGTCATGAATATAATGCAATGAGTACTGGACGCCATACTAGGGCGATGCATAAAGTGGCTTATGCAGCCGATGTGAATGTAATGTGAAATGATGTCATTCCTCATGTCTAATTCACATACCAACTACATTTCTATCATAAGAAAATCACCGGGGTCAAGTATACTACTGGATGACCGCAGCTCTTCAAACCCGCATAGTCAAACGAGCACAAAAGACCTCACTACCCGCTTGTGGACAACCAATTAGCAACAAAGCTCATTGGCAGCGGACCCATTTATGAGCTGGTCAGACTCAACCTAGCAATGCCTACTTACATCAGTCAAGTAAGGCCACACCCCTACCCCACCGACTACACGATAGTGGGAATCACTACCTATCGATATAAGGCCCTCGTGCGCTCATAATTTCTACCTGGTCACGGCATTGGGGCAGATCCTTGGTACCATGAAAGTTTTAGGAATTTCACCCATGCGCATCCTATGCACCCTATATGCTCAAGTAATATTTCTGGTGTCCACACATACGACCATCTACGAATGTCCCTATGGAGGTAAGGCCCTGCTGAAGCAAGGGCAATACTATCATGAAATGCGATGCTAATGCATGACTCACGCATACAGATCATGCACTAATTCCAAGCACTCGGTGTGCACAAGAGGAGAAACTCCATCCCTCTATCATATCAACCCAATGACCACACACAAATGCAATCCATCCACGCAAATGATGCATATGGGTCATAAGGGAGTAAGTGCGCTACTCGGCGATGATGACGTGAAACATATCCCTCCTTCCCAAGGAGCGACTAGGTCTAGACACATAGACAGGTACCCTAAAGAGAAATCCTCTAGTGGGGGTCCAATACTTTGGGGTAGCCCACAAGCTAAGAGGGTCATAAAGGTCTAAGGAAGAAGTGGTCCTAATAAGAGTCCAAGGTGGGCCTTCAACCACCTATAACAACCCTATGAGCCTACCTTAGGGCCACCAAGGAGGACATCCAACCTCAACTGGGTCCCAAAAGGTAGCCCGCTACTACACGCATAAGAAACAAGGCCCACGGCCTAAGCAAATCCATGGCCTAGTGGGCTATACACAAAGCCCAACACTTAGGCAACGTGGTGGGCCCTCAAACAAGGTTTTGGGCCAAACCATAAGATTACAAACCCATATATTATGGTGGACCCAATGGGTAGCCCAGTATTTCAACCATATAGGCAAATCCTTATGTTTGAAACAAGTGAGTTGGGCCTCACATCTTGGCCCAAGGATGGGGTTAATTTAATGGGCAGCTAAGGGCCCATATACTTGAGTATTTTGGCCTATAAAACCCATCACAATAGCATGTAAAATATAGGCCCAAAGGTTTAATGGGCCTATTAAGAAAGTTCCAGCCTAAAAGGGCTAAATAGTCCCACAATTAGCGAGAAATGTGGGCCCAATAAAATCTAACTGGGGTGGGCCTCAAATGTGTACTAATTAAGCCCAAAACTTGACTAGAAATAGGGTAAGATGTATATAAAAATATCCCCAAATCCTGTAGGCCATGCAGCCCTAAAACATGCATTTATGGGAAACAACTTTGGGCCTATTGCTGAAATTCTAGCCCACCCACTATCTAGGCCTGCTGGAAATTCAATAATAATTAATTTATACATTTATTTTAATCCTTAGTGACTCACACATGTCAGAGAGGGTCCTATAAGATGAAAAGAGTGAATAAAACACATAAATCAGGTGGGCCATACTGCTAGACTGGATGTCCAGATGCAGCCCAATAGGTTGGGCATCCTTGGTGGATGGTCAAGGGGCTGGGACGGCTCCCCCTTAAATGCATCAAAGTGGGTCCCACATGTGGGTGTCCCACATGGGAGATGGGCCACACACATGGGGTCCACAATGTGGAGGATGGTATGGATAAAACATACATCATAGTGGGCCAGGGTGGACGGCCAGCCCATGACTGGACACCAACCCTATTGGAACGTCCAACTATGGGCCGCCATTCCAGCAGCCTTACTCCATTTTTTTGAGGTGAAAGTGGTGGCCCATATGTAAAACCGCATCCATTCCATACCATTTTCTATGCATATGTACACGATGATTGATGCCCTTAACTAGACCTGGATTGGCTGTTCATAGTACACACCCAACTGACCGGGACCTCAAGACCTCGAAACCTATCTCATATCGACCGCCCCATCACCGCGATCGTGGTGATACAACCCGTGCATCTATACAATACTCCGTTTGTGAGATACAGCGTGAAGAATAATTAGGGTATCATGTGCGCAAGGCGCCATGTACTCCACTCTACACATGTGTACAACACATGTCATACACACATGCACATGCCACACATGGGTGAGAGAATCTCTACCCATGTGTGTGATGTCACACACCCATACCTCCCATCTCTCTTGTACACCTCAAGTCAACTCTCCTCCATGCCACACCTCATGTATGACATCATCACACCATGCTATCTCATGTCTCTTTAACCCACCATTAATTACAAATCATAAATTAATTATCATAATCCTAGCCTAAGCTAATATTAATCACATTAGCCTAACTTAACCAAAAGTTTATCCACTTCTCTATAAATACACCTCCATCCCTTAGCATTTTACCATTTTTTTCTACACATGAGAGAGAGAGAGAGGAGTGATCTTGGTGGGCCATAAACTCCATCAATCCCATCCCTTCCATCCATCTCAACCATCAATTCCATCCCTTCCATCCATATTAACCATCCATCTAATTCATCAAGGTGAGTACACCCCCTACACTCTTATGGTTTGCTTTCTTTCTTGATTATTCGGATGATTAATTGTGGTGATGATGTGATGATAACGATAATGATGATGTAGGACTCATTGATGGGAGGGCCCATTGTGATATATGGTTATACACATATAGATGATGGGATGAAACAAATATTAGCTTGATCTAAAGCTTGTGTGGGACCCACTAGCCATGGGCCTACCGTGATGAAAACTAACCATCATACAGGGGTATATGGTCATAAGGATGTGGATGAAGAGAAAACATAAATATCAGCTTGGTCAGCAAAACATGGCCCCATTATGATCTTTATAGTCATCCAACCGTTCAAGCATAGCCCATTGGGCTGACCAAACTCTCATACACACCCGCCCACGCACACGTGCACAAAACAAATTTTAAAAAAAAAGGTGTTGGACGCTGATTGCTACTAGCGTCCAGGGGACGTTGTAGCAACAATGTCCCTGCTGTGTGAGACCAAGAGAGGGTAGGGCTGTGGGCCCACAACAGGCCCCACCCTTAATGTATGTATCTGATCTACATCGTTCATCCTATTTTCTATGTCATTTTAGGCGTTGAGCCGAAGAATGAAGCCAATCCAATTCTCTAGTAGGCCACACCATCCATTTTTTTAAATTAATGATAAACTTTTAGGGCCCACCATACACCAAAATATACTGAATATTGAACTCGTTTGATCTGTCACGAGCCAGGGAATGCAACAGACGGGTTGGATTGTCTTTATGTGGGCCCCACCTATGAAAAATCACAACAAAGCAAAAAAATTAAAAAAATACATATATGCAAGGGGCGTCAGCCCCTTGCTGCTGACGTACGAGCGTCCAGGGACGCTGCAACGGTTACTACTTGTGGGAATGGGCAGGGGGTCTCACTACTGGTCCCACCATGATGCATATCGAGCATCTACACCGTGCATTTGATGGGTCCCCTTTAAAAATGGGTCACCCTCAAAATTCAGTCATACACGAAACTCAAGTGGCCCACACCATAAAAAAAAATAAATAAATTTATGAAGCTGAATAAATCAGCAATTTTCATGGGCCTGATCATGTGGTATATGTTATATTTAAACCATCCATCCATTTGGTGAGCTTGTCTTAAGGTTTGAGAAGAAAAATAAGATAGATCTAACTATCAAGTGGGCCACACTACAAAAGCAGCAAGGATTAAACATCTACCATTGAAACCCTTTTTGGGTCAGAAGTTTTGGACCAATATGAAATTTGTATTTCCCCTTAATTCAGGTTTTTGTGACCTTATGAATAGATTGAATGAAAAATAAATGTTATGGTGGGCCCTGTGAATGGTTTAACGGTGAAATCATTCTCCTCACTGCTAATTGAGGTGAGGTCCAAATAATCTTTGGTTATGATTCATTTTTGGATAATTTTCTAAAATGATCTCTAAAAATAGATGAACGGTGTAGGTATAATAAATATATCACTTTAGGACCCATGTAACTTTGATCTCCTTGAACCATTTGTACAACTTGAAGCTTGAGCATGTAAAATCACTTGTTAGGTCCACCTGAAATTTGGATGTATCTAAAACTTGGTCTGACCCCTCAACCAGGTGGGACACATAATGGATGGGCTAGATTTATGAACTACATCTCTGTGGGCCCAACAAATGATTATGAATATTCAATGGAGGGTAACCCTCTCAATTTGTGTGTGGTATGGCTCACTTTGATGCAGGTGTTATGCCACTTAATTCACCATGGCTATGACATGATATATATATTTAAGATCCTCACTGTTTATCTATTTTATCAACCCCTTTGACGGTATGTTACCAAGACTCAGGCCCATCCAATGATTAGATAGCCATACATTATGAAATAATGTAAATTGAACTCTCATCACTAAAAATTTACTATGGGCCATCCTGATGATGTATTAGATATTCAACCCATTTAGCCCACGTACAAGGTCCCCTTTAGGGCATTGTCCCAAAGATCAATCAATCCAACCTGAATTGGTGGGTCATACACAACTCAACCTCATGGGAAATCCCCATGGACTCCACTACATAGGACCCATTGTGAATTCCATTTATGTGTGGGCCCAAGAATGTTAAGGCTCATTTTGAGTGAATGCCATATGGGCCTATCAGTGGTAGCCTTGTTTGGGCCAACCATTAGGCCTCTTCGATAAGAGTTTGTAATCTCCATGTGTTGAACGTATGACGAACTGGTATTGTAATTTTTAAAGTAATGATGATTAATCCCTTAAATGGGTTGAGTGTGGACAACCCTTGATCACTTGACACTTTGGTTAGAGTGTGGCCATAAGTAATAGAATCATGCGACTTGTGTTTAAACCCTTAAACATGTTTAATTATAATAAATATGTAGACTTTAGTGGCGTGAGGATGTGATATACGTACTCGGCCCCTTAAGCATGAGGGCATGTGGCATATGTAGGGTCACCTAATCATATGCAATTGTGGAATATATGTAGTCATCTAATCGTATGATTGTGAAATGCACACAAGGCCAACCAATTAGATGAAGTCAGGTGGGATTGTTGACCACCCAATGATATGACCATGTGCTTATGGGCATAGCCATAGTCACCTAAACCATGAACAACCAGGTTGTACGTGCAGATTTTCTTGGTCATGAGACTTATGATATAGGTTGAATTATGGAATTTGATAATGGAGTGCCCCTCAATTCGGTGTCATGCAACATAAATACAACCCTTACATTATGCTCATAGGTGAGGCAAATGTGGGGACCAGTAAACTATATCTGATGTGATGGAAGCTAGTTCCTGGTCTCTTGATCATATGACACCGATCTGAGTCATTCTCCATATGAAGTATAGGGCGATCATAGTTTCAGAGTTAAGTGTAACGTAGTGTGATCAGGTATAGTGGGTATGCTTGTGATTGTACCTTGGATGCTTTAAGACGTGGTTACCAGACCATGATACTAATTGTATGTCCACCCAACCAAGTGAAACTATGGCATTAACAACCTGCCCATGTGGGAGCTTAATAAAGTGGTTGCCCATAGATGTATAAGTTGTAATATAGTAAAAATAAGTAACCATGTGACCTTAAATCTTTTATTATGGCAAGTAGAGTGACATTTGTGTGTCTACTCAACCATTTGGACTTCTAATAATGAAGTGGCCATGAGACCATGTGGGCATATGAGAATTGTGTGATTAATCAGACTCGTGAACTATGCTGATGGTGTAACCTCTTGGGTATGTGAATTTAGGATGTGTGTTAGGTTGATTATGGATCCTACCTTGATGTAAGTATTGCATATTTCACCATCTATCCATTAGGCTAGCTAATTCTAAAACATGATTCCAAAATGACCTAGATTTAATTCCTAAATAAGTCAGGCAATATGAACGTATAACTTTCAAATACTTGTAAAACCACTCAATGTACATATTTTATCTGCATTGTTCAATTGTTTTGCCAACCAAACAGATTGATGATGGAGCCTGCTAACGTGTGCCTTGTGCATCTGAATTGTTTTTCCTTGTACTACCTTAATGTATGTGAGTTACCATAATATTTACTTGTTGGGAACCACCCTAATGTTTTGCGTGTGGACCTATCTGCTTGCAGTGCCACTTGGAAGTAGGACCCACTACGTTGTATGAGACAAACCTGCATTATTCAACTGTGACTAACTCTTATGTGTATATTATGTACTCAAGTCGTTCAATTTAGAGCTCACTGTATCTTATAAGGTTTACCTGTGCCATTCAAACTATTATAGAACTACTATGATAATTATTTGCAAATCCAACCTACTAACAACCCACTTGAAAGTGAAGCCTTCCACATTATATGAGTTTCATCAGCACCATCCATCATGTGGCTCATTTACTATATGTTGTAATTATGCCTTTTATCTCATAACCACTTGGTGAATGTACTTTGCATCATCACCACTCATTAACCATAAGGACCAGTTAGGGTATTGCCATGTGGTCCCAATAGAAGAAAATCGTGTCGAGCCAAAGCCGTTGATGGAATATCTATCTTGTGAAGGATATGGTGTAATTCTGAATACAATTAATGCTCGTGCCTATGATAGCTATGAATGATATTAGTGATGCTAGTGATTAAGGTTAATGGACGCATGTGATTTAATATCTTGATTAATGTTGTTCCATTTCCTAGCATACTAAATTTATTTACTTGACCATGTTGTTATTGATCATACTCATGCACCATGGAATGATGGTATGTGCAAGTGTACTTCAATACATTTGTTCACAAGTAAGATATGTCCTCTTCAGTTTAGTCACATGACTAGGGATTTATATAGTTGATATTGGCACATGATGATTGTATGTCATTTTTGGCTTAAAGGTTAAGTAAACCCTAAACTCATGACATTATATGCATACCACATACACTTGAACGTATGCCTTATCATGATTGCTTGAATTCATGTATAATCATGACATACATGATGATCGAAATGCCACAATCATGCCGTATAACATGAGTTAGATCTTGATGATGAAATGTGCATCTATGATGATGATTTGGGTTATCCCTGAAAATGAACGGGACACCGGAAGTGTGAAAATAGTAGGGGATGATGTACCCCTTGGGTTGAAAGTCCCTAAACCCGTATGCTAGCTAGGGTTGCCTCACTGTCAGTCTGAGTGGATACATGGGTCATGGATTTGACTCCCAGTGACGAGGCGGGTTGAGAAGAGGTGGGTCCAACTTGCTTAAGGGTTGAGGTGTAAACAGGGACCGGTTTGACTCGTCGGCGAGGAGAAGCGCGAATGAAGTTTGCTACTGGCATGCCGGGTGGAAGTCACCACAGGGCGGGTATGTGAGGTCGATTACTAGTGTCTGGTGCATGGGTATCGACCACGGTGTTTCCCATGATATACACTTAGTGGAAGTCCACCACAGAGCGGGTATGCAAGGTCGATTACTAGTGTCTGGTGCATGGTATTGACCACAGTGCTTCCTGAGATATACAATTATGATATGGTATGACAATATGATGATGATGATGATGTGATTACGGATGCATGTAATATCGTTATGGCTGTGGTAAAGGAGAAATGAAAACATGACTTGGTGATACTAGTAGCATTGACTTGGAGTATTACTATGATGCATATGCATTACATTGGCATTGACATCATACTTTATGTGCTACACGCCTTTCACATATATGATTTCCTTGTAGCATATTTATCTTGCTTGCATGTAAGACACACTACACACACGTGTGTACTCACTAGGCTTTTTGTCTAAGCTTCCTATTTTCCATTTTTTTAGGGCTGGAGTTCCTTAGAAGACTTAGCTTTCTCGATGCATTGCATCTATTTTTCGATTTGGCAAAGTTGACGTTATGTACCTTTTGTAAAGCATTGTACTTGTAACCATCAAGATTTACAATGGAGTTTCTTGGTATTTTGATCATGGATCTTCATGCTCAGGTATTATTAGATCAAAAAAAAATTTTAGTCGAAAATCTTCCTTGTGGTGAGCCGAATTCGGGACTTGGTGTATGCAAGTCGAGTGCTAGATTCGGGGCATCATGGAAGCTGTCTGTCCCCGGATTTGGGGCGTGACACCACATCCCCAAGATGGGTCCTAACATGATTGGCCATAAGATGGGCTATTAGGAGAGTTATAAACCTAAGCAAATCATGGAGAAACTTCATGGACAGCAAGGTAGGAAATTAAAAATCTGCTGCACAGAATGTTGCTGTCCATACAATGTACACCCCAAAAGTGGACCCAAACTTTGCCTAGGAGGGGAGGGAAGAATGGTTGATATTTTTCCCATAAAATACAGCAAGGTGGAGTCCAAAAAAGTAGCCCACCACTAAGAAAATCAAACTGAAATTTATGTTTTCCCCTCATTATATAGGCCTGGATGGTCTAGCAAGGTGGACCGTCCACCCCCTATGGGCCTACCCTTTTAGGTGCCTTTGGATGGACAAATGGAGATGTGGTTCATCACACTTCAAGGTGGGGTCCACTCCTTTAAAATGCATCCCACAACAAGAAGAAAAAGAGTGAAAATCATGGACCAATCCCATGCCAAACATCAACTACAATAGTCTAGAAATTTTGGACAGCCATATATGGTTGGATATACCATCCCATAACTAGATAAATACAACAAATAAAGAGAGGGGTAGCCTTCCTTGGTGGGCCCCACACATGTCCAAATCAAGAACTCAAGCCAAGACACTTGCATGCATCAAATAAGGCACCCAAAAATCATGAAATGAGTGGTAGGGGCGTCCCACCATTGCTGGATTTTCTGGACGTCCCAGGCCCACCAAGTGGGCCACACATACCATCATCCAAAAATAAGAGAAGAGAGGGAGAAGGACAATCCGGCCATGGGGATAGGGCTCCGCCACTAATGAGCCCTCCCAAGAACAATCACACCCATAGATCTTCATTGGGTTGTCATTACAACATGAATCTATCACTTGCATGGCCTATAATCACAATGGATGGTTAGGATGCCATCCCAACATGATGTTAAGGT
Organism: Magnolia sinica; assembly: GCF_029962835.1. Classification (NCBI taxonomy): domain Eukaryota; kingdom Viridiplantae; phylum Streptophyta; class Magnoliopsida; order Magnoliales; family Magnoliaceae; genus Magnolia; species Magnolia sinica. The sequence goes on along the minus strand of NC_080573.1, from coordinate 92,904,340 downwards.
CTAGATGACCTTAGAAGGGTGTAGATCATGAGATACATCATGATGGGGTCTGTGGAGAATGGCCCCATCATGGAACTATGCATGCATGTAGGATGGGCCAAGGGCCACATCCATGGGATCAAATGGGATCCCCACCATGGATTGGTGGGTCCCATATGTTCCATTCACAAAAAAAAGAGGATCAAGTGATAGAAAGGAAATCAGCAAGTTATAGTCACCCACCTTCAAGCCAAACTCTCAACCTTCCACACAATATAGATCTTGGACCAAGGAAGAGGGTTTAATGGCTATGATGTGTTTCTAAGGGTGGGATTGGGGAATTTTAGAGCTTTGAGGGGCTGGAGAAATGGGAGAATATGGGACGTTAGGAGAGGGGTTTGCTAGCATAGAGAGAATGAGAAGGAGGACAGAGAGAGAGAGAGAGAGAGAGAGAGAGAGAGAGAGAGAGCAATGATTTTTTTGTAAGAAAAGCAATGATTACTTATGGGAGGAGAAAACAAAGTTGTAGGGTAGGGTAGGCTTTTGGGTGGTGTGTGTGGGGTGGGTAGTGTTAGCTATGGAAATTTAAGTGGTGTGTGTAGTGTTGCATTGGAACTTGTGCCAAGGGTAGGGGTTCACATGCACTACACCTAAGTGGGCCACATAATTAAGGGTCATACAATGAAACGTTCATAACCTTTGATCTATACATCGGATGGATGCATAAGACACGTCACTGGTGTCACGCCCCAAACTCGAAAATCGGGCTCACAAAATTCTCGATCGTCGAATCCAGCACCGACAACCTCCGTAGTACCCCATTCTTGGCTCCCGACGCCCATTCGCCAGGCTCCAATCCTGGGATGCTACGAGGAGGATTTTCATCATCAGTTTGATTCGTAATAAGCATAACTAAAGGTATAACCCACAAACAACAACTAAAAACTCCATCACATTTCCATTATAATCAAAATTTACAAGTACAAAACGCATAAAGGGAAATACAATGATGATAAACAAAAGCTCCAAAATGATCTGCCATGTGCTCTAGCCTCAGTGCTGCTGTAATCCAACATCATTTGCACGCAACGGTCGTGCATAAGCTTATGGAAAGCTTAGAGGGTGGTGAAAGTATGTGCGCAAGGTAGTAATACAATTATGTAGTATTAGAGTGATGCAGAATATGCTGAGGAATCCATAAATACCATTAGCCATACCAAGGCTATGTGATGCAAGGCATGAATGATGTTGGCCATACCAAGGCCATGCGTGCAAGATGCAACTCAAGCATATAAATTCTCATCTGAGTTCACATATCAATACAGTTCAACTCTGGAATATAACCGGGGTCTAATACACTCCAAGCCAGATTGCCGCCTCATCGCGTGCAACAAGGTGAGTGGAAGAGACTTCACTATCTGTCTACCAATATTGGGCCCGACTCACCGATAGCGGACTCATTTCTCGAGCTGGTCAAACTCAACCTAGTTTTGCCCCCCCCCTTTCGGGCGGGTAAGGCCACACCCCCTTCCAACTGACCATGACACAGTGGAAAGCGGAGCCATCTGGTAATCAACACTCGACACTCATGCACCCACTCGGTCTAAACGTTAGAGCAACCTCTTAGTACCATAAGGGTTTAGGGACTTTCAACCAGGGATATCTATAGCACCCTATGTAGAATAAGATTTTCGACATCCAATCCTGTCAACCATGATACGCTTACGGCGGTAATGACCCTGATGTCGCTAGGGCGTATAGTAATCATGTCATATAATGTGAAATGCATGAATCACACTATTCAGTCATGTTGCAATCCTACATGTACCGCGCTCTCATGTGGGCAACTCCCTTTACCGGGGAGTCCTATAACATTCTACCCAATGGCATGTGCTATGATCAATCACTCATCTCATCACAAGCATGCAGATGATGCATATGGGCATGTATTATGATGTTATGTTGTCATATACTCATAATCGGTATCGATAACCGGCGTCGGTCTCGATAATCGACATCGATAATCAGCACCGATAATCAGCACCGACAATCAGCATATAAATAAAGCAGGTTACATAGATGAACAGCCGATCATCCATAATATAAAGATCAACACTCGGATATAGGTATATCAAATTTGATAGCATGGAGTCATTCATCCACAGCGAATGGGGCCCACTTATTTGGGTTAACCCACGAAGAGAATGAGCCTAATAAGGCTTAAGGGAAGGTCATAATAAGGACATCTAACCATCATTGTCCCTCAATGTGGACATCTAACCAACATTGCTCCCAAGGAGTGGCCTACATAAGGAATTCATAAACAATGTAACGGCCACACCCATACATTACATTGGACCTCGCTCATGGGCCTCACATACATCGCATCGAGTCTCGAATACACATCAGGTGGGCCTCGCACTTGGGCCTCAAATATATCACAATGGGTCTCTTATGTTAAGCGGGCCACATCACATGGGCCGCATTATATGGGCCGCACCAACAGGCTTCATGTATATCAAATAGGCCACACTGATGAGCCTCATTTATATCAAATCGGGCCCAACCTTATGTATATTTGAGATTCGACCCATTCATAAGTTAACAAAGAGATAAATGAAACAAAAATAATATCAGCTTAATTGAAAACTACCATGGCCCTTAGAAGTTTGAACGGTGGATGTCACTGTCCACTATTTGAATGGTGGGGTCCACTTGAACTTTGGATCTGACTCACTCATTTTCTCATGCCATAAAATGATCTCACAAGTGGTTCGACGGTATGGATACAACACATGCGTGATGGTGGGCCCCACCACCCAAATTGTGGCTGTGAAAATAAAACACATACATCCTGATGGGGCCTGTATGTCGAATAACAGTGGGACCCACAGAGCTGGACGGTGTGGATTGTATCCACATCTGTAAAAGGTCCCACAGACCTAGCTGACGCCAAGGGAGCAGCTACACAGCTGCTGTGCGTGCAGCCTCATCTGCTTTAAGGAGAAAGAGGTGGATCCCACATAGGGCCCACCCTCATATATCTAATATAATATATATATATATATAGTTGCTATTTATGCAGCTTTATGCTTTAAAAGGGGGCAGAGGTGGGTCCCACGTAGGGCCCACCATCTCATTTATATTTATAATATATATTATATTATATAAATATCATAGCACCATATATAGTATTATATATATATATATATATACACAATATCACAGCAGGTGGGTCCCCACGTGGGAACCCACCAGATATAGTATTATATATATATATATTATAAAAAAAAATCAACGTCTAGGCCATCCACGGCTTGGACAGTCACGTGCATTAAGGAGGGCCCCACGCGTGGGGTGGGTCCCACCGTCCAAGGATGGTGGACACCACATGTACATGATGGTGTGGCCCACTCCAAATGAATGGACAGTGAGGATGGGTCCCATGGGCCCACTGACCTCAGTGTTGAAACGAGGTATCTTTCTCCCAGTCTACCTCTGGAGCTATAGATCTGGGTGTGGATAACCCTGTCAAGGAGGGCCCCAGACGGACGTGGGTCCCACCGTCCAGGGGTGGTGGACAGTTTGGATACAACATATACACTATGGTGTGGCCCATTTGGATGGGTGGAGGACGCGGATGGGTCCCATAGACCCCATTGCCAGCACACAATTTCTGTGGTGCACCCTCCGTCAGTGCACCTCCACTGTCAGTTAACACTTCACGTAAGCTATACTCCACTGTCCGTTTACACTTCATTACTAACCATCCCACTGTTAGTTACCACTTCACTGTTAGCCATACCCCACTAACGGATGTGTGGGCATGTACCTTATCAAGGTGGGTCCCACATCGCCCACCTGTTTAGGATTAGTCTAATATTTGTGTTTCCCTTTCATCCTAGCCTGTCTGATCGTTCGGTCATGGAGGCCCCAAAAAGGGATCAAGGTGGCCCACTTATTTGGATGGCATGGGTAAAATACACACATCATAGGTGGGCCATGATCATAGAGAGAGAGAGAGATCGGAGATAACGGAGGGGCCCCGCCACTATGGGCCCTTCTTGGATACAAGCATATATCAAAGTGGGTCCCACCACATGTGGGCCCTTAGATCACAAAAGACAATAGAAAAAGGAGTAAAAATGTGGGTCCAAGATCACCCACCGTCTTCTTCTTCTTACTCCCTTAGCTTCCTTTGTTCCTTAGCTTCGATTCCAACAGAAGATGATGGAGTTTTGATGGTTGAGATGGGAGATAAGAGGGTAAGAAGTGGGCCACACACAAAGCTCTCTCATGGAGGTTTGGGAGAGCTTGGACGTGTGATGCTTCTCTTGCTTGGAAAGTGATTTGAGAAAAGTGAGAGAGGGTTGTAAAGAGAGAGAGATGTGTGATGGATGTGGTGAGTGATGGGTGAGGTGAGAGATTTGTTAACTTTGGGGTAGATTGTGTAAGAAGGGGTATGGGCTTGTGTAAGAAATTTTTGACTTTTGGGGTTGCTTAGGGATGGTGTGAGTTGATGGTGTACTTGACCCTTGATGGGATTGATGGATTGATGGATGTGACATTCGGTAGAGATTCTCTTAGGTTTTACAATGCACGGTGTTTTTCTCGAACTGAACGTGGACCCACATCTCCTGGCTTGGGTATTGTCTTGGCGTGCGAGACACGACATCGGAACCACGGTGATGACACGGTCGTAAGGGTACAAGTCTCGGTTTGAGTTGACTCAGGTTTGCAGGACTCGGTTTATGATCACGCACAAACGTCGGATAAAGGTCGAAGGTTACCGAAATTCGACCGGGAAGATCGTGGAAGCCTAAGGAATGGTATGGTCTAGGATATGGGTCTTATAGTCGGAATCGTAACGATGATGTGAACAAGATGGCATAGATTTCAGGCCAATCTCGGTCAGGTCAACGTGACCGGACTTAAGGATGACCGCAAACACTATCCGAGGGTCGCGGGTCATCGGGATTCGACTGGTAGGACCGTGGGACCAAGAGAAATGAAATGCATACCTACACACATATGCACATATAAAAACTTGGGTCGGGTGTTACATGCATTCAACCCATGAGTGTACCAAATTTTACTAACAGAAGTTTTAAATTAGGTTCACCTTTAACCTTTATAAGTGTAAACTCTCACTGGAGCCTACACAAGGACTTACCCACATACTTGCTCATGTTGTTGGCCTACGTAAGAACTTACCACGTACATACCCATGTTGGTGGCCTACTCAAGGACTTGCCCATGTACACACTGTTGAGGGTCAAATATTGCATATTATCCCCCATTTATATATTAGTTTTATGAACATGATAATGCTTAATGTTCTATTTTACTCATATTTGTGTTACAAAGTGAATTTAAGAGCTTGGATTGAAAAGGGTGCTAAAAGCATGAATTTGATGCTCAAGAATCACCAAGGCAAGGGATAGATCTTAGGAGACCAAGATTGAAGAATTCACATGCCAAAGATCCAAGAAAATCAAGTGAGGAATGAAGAGAATCAAAGATTTGAAGTGAAGAAAAGGAATCCTAAAATTGTCCTGAAAAAAACTCTAGGTCATTTGTGAAATTGCATAGAGTGAAGTCTTTTTTGAAAAACTACGCAAAGTGAATTCTATTTTAACAAATTGCGTAAATTTGAGGTAATTTTTTGAGTTTTCCAACTAGGTGCGAAAGTTGGAGTTCCACAACTATAAATAGGACTCCCTAAGATGTTTTTAGGCATTTTAGAGTTTAAGGAGTGGAGCAAGACTGTGGAGAAGCCATCACCAAGAGTTTTTCTTCTTCTTCCTTAGTTGTTTTCATGTTTTTCTTAGGAGACTTTAGTCCAATCATGTCTATGGTTGCTAAACCTCTTAGCTAGGGCTAAGAGGTGAAGCCTGTAGCATGATGAGATGTTTTTATTACTTTGATTCATATTTATGTTGAACACCATGGATTTTAATTTAATATTTAAGGAATACTTTCAATTTTTAATGGTTTATTATGAGTCAAATTATAGTAGATCTACAATAGCTTTGAGTATCTTCTTTTCCTGATTTGAAATTGTGAAATTACTAAGTCCAGGTGTTCACCATCGTCCCTTGGGCATGGTAGGGTGATGGAATCTTTCCTAATCTTCACAATTCTCCTGCTTTGAGATTATGGGATTGGTAAATCTTGTTATTTGTCATTATCTCTTGGGCATGGTTTGGTGATAGAAGCCCTGCCAATTATCATAGTTCTCATTTATTAAGAATTAGGTCAATGGAAGTTCAGATTTGGTTTTATTGATATATTTTCCAATTGGATAGGATAGGACTCCAATTCTAATTGTGTTACTTGAATCAAGCAAGAGGGCTTCCTGATAACTATAAGTGGATCCTTGGTACCCTAGTTCCTACCTTTAAATTCTTAGTTTTAATTACTCTATTCACAATTACACTCTCAAATACTTTAGAATTAGTTTCACATCTTCTTCTTGTTATACTTCTAGTTAATTTCAAAAATGTACAAGCAGTGCCTGTGGATTCGACCTTGATCTTACCGAGATTATTACTAAATCGCGACCCTACACTTGGGGTTGCGAACACATACTCATGTCGATGGCCTACATAAGGACTTACACACGTACTCACCTATGTCGGTGGCGATATTGTCCTATATAAGAACCTACGTGAGTTTGGGTTACAAACTCTACACTTAATCCTACGTAAAGGAGTATGTGGACTCATACAATTTGATAACATACTTATCGGATTGAGCCTCTTTTGTAGTGGCTTCTCATGTTACTTGATCAATTCTTTCCCATGCTTCAATTAGCTCCTCTTTTGCTCCCCCGATCATTGATGCTAATGTGTTAACAATGCTTTACCTTCAAGACTAAACACCTTGCATACAATGCTCCACTGAGGTGACCAAGGTAATGGAAGGTTGGGTGAATCTCGTACAACTAATGAAAAGTTAAAATCTTAGGGGATTTACTTAGAAGAGTCTTCTAGAGAGTTTATGCAAGGATTTGCCTATAGGAATAATGTCTAATCTCTTAAAAATTGAGAGTTTATCCACATTTTAAAATAGGAGCATGGAATGCTCATTATAGTGAAGAATCACAAGAAGATTGACATGAAACTCTTTGGATAGAGGTTTAAGAATGTGGTATGAGTGAAAAACACCTAACTTCTATATGCACCAAAAACTCCTCAATTGCCTGAAGATCCGAATATAATACATATACCAAAAAGGCTCTAACAGATCTCTAATGGCCAAGCTCGAGCAATCAAGCCTGGCCTTCGCTAGGTTAAAAATGATCCAATGAACTCGCTGGACTGTTTTGGCCATGTTCTATCGATCGAGCTCGTACTTCGAGCGCTCAAACTAAATCATATTTAGGCTAGATGCTTGTTGGATATTTTTGGCCATGTTCGGTCGATCGACTCGATCGATTGAGCTTTGTTCGAGCACACCACTGATTTTACTGGTTTGGACAGTTTGATTTCTAGCAGCTTGGGACCTTTATAGCTTATCTTATCATGTTTAAATAAGGCTCCTAAGGCTATGGGATGATCCCACAAGGTTTTCCTATTAAGGCAATAATTATCCAAAGGTTCAAGGGTTGTTTTGAGTTAATGTTAGGATCACACAGGTACCTCATTTACTTACTCTTCAGTTCCTTGATGTTCTAGTCTTCATGTGTCTTCGATCTTCAGCTTGTAAGGGCTTAACCGACTTCTTGACACACAGACACGTGATTAACAAACAAGGTACATAAATAAGTACACTGAGAATCTCTCCATTTGTCAATTACATGACAAAAATGTAACCTATATAATGTTATGATCCATACCAATAACATACCAAAACAATTATAAATATCACATGTCAATTAAAAGATTTAGTACTTAATAAACATGACATGTAACACTTGCATTGCTCCCCCTATCTTTATAAAACCCTGCATAGAATAAATAAATCCTGTAAAATAAATTTCATTCTTTTGGTGAGATTGGATCTTTCTCTCTATATTTATCAGTATTTGACAAAGAGTTAGCTCTATAAATATATGAATAAAAAAAATCTGAAAAACTCTATAAGTCATGGATTTACCAATTATAAGGCACATACTAACATAGGATTAAAAAGTGCATATAAATATTAAAACATGGAGCATGCTTATTATGGCTATTCAAACAATATATCAATCGAAATGGAAATGATCAATGATAGTCTATGCTAAAAACATATGATACCAAAATTCAGCAACTTTGAAGCTTAAACTATCAAATGATTAAGGCTATAATCCTCTAATTTTCCAATAAAGCATAAGATGATGGTAGAATCCTTCCTATGGTGCTCACAATGAGGTTGAAATCCTCAAATTTAACTATAAGCTCACATTTGAGGCTAAAATCCTTTGTTTTAACAATTAGCCCTCCTAGACCTTCTAAGGTCACCTATCTCTCTTCACAACCCACTTGGGTATGAATTTCCTAAGACCCAGACTATGTTCAGGAGGGAAAATGATTTTCTTAAATTTATCTTCCTCAGGTGATTTCTTAACTAGAAATTAATGGTCGGTAGGTGATTTATCTATGTTAGTCCTACCCTGATTATCATTGCCATTGATTAGCATTGACTTAGCTTTTTCATTAAGCTGAGTAATTAGTTTTAGCAATACCTTCATCTGATCGGTCTTTTTAAGAAGAGTTGGAAACTCTTTTTCTTTTCTGGAAATACTTTAAGGATGCTTCTCCATTGGTGTACTAATTTCTCAGTCACAAAGAAATTTTCACTTTGGTCTGGAACTTAGGTGGATTGAGCCCTTTTTAAGTTTGCATATTTAAATTTAAAGTGCCCAATATCTCCATAAGCATGACACATAAGAGAAGCTCTCGAGCTACTTCCTGAAGTAGATGAGTCCCTTTGGATTATCGGAGGGTAGAGGCAAATATGTGATTATTAAGTTCAAATCTTCTAAAGTCCCTAATAGACTTACCCATACTAGATTTATAAATATGTTCATATCCTTATATAACCTTATCTTTCCCCTTATAGGTAAACATCATTCTTAAGCCCCTTGAATTAACTCAAGGCAGTTAAGCCCTTTAAGAGCTACCCTCTCTAATACTAATTGAAATTGCATATGGTGTAAGATACCATGGCTACACGTGGAAACTTGACGAAGCTATAAAATGAAGGCTATGTCGGGGATTTTTACTAATTAAACACACAATTATAAACTTAAATTAATATGCCAATTTAAACTAAGTAAGTCAATTTAACACCAAGGCTTCTAAGCTAATAGTGGGTCCAATAACATAGATTACAAAGGATATTCTAAATCAAGCAACTAGTTTATATACATGATAGTGTACATGCATGTGTGGGATGTGTTAACTATCAACTCACAACATTCATCTAATCATGTATATATATAATTTCCTAATCACTTCCTCTAGGACATAACCTTCATTCCATAGCACTGCCAAGCTTCTGCGCATAGCCATGGTATTTTATACCACATACAATTTCAAAATATACCTAATAAGGAAAACAATGAAAATTTAGACACCATGAATGAAATATTCTCACTTGTATACATGGTAGAAGTGTTTAAATTTCTTTTAAGGGGGGTAGACTATAACACCCTGAACTTTTTAATACATGAGTATTGAAAGTCCTCGTGTGTTATCATGAAAATCAGATTTAGTACATATGTGTGTGTGTTCGTGAGAACAAACATAACCTATATTATACATCATCTCCTAATAATGTGATGCCTCGAATTTTCACCAATATGGGGTTCAAAAAAATTCTCAATTTTTTTGTTAGAAATATTTTATTAAAGTATGTCTTTAAGATGGGATTACAAGGTTTTAAATAGTAAACGCAACCCTACTTAAGAGTCCTAATTGTTAATAAATTAAAACTTTCCTATAATAGTAAGACTCACTAAAAATAAAAAGTCCTAATCTAATCATGCGTGATGATTCTTGACATGATAAGAAATGTTTTTAAGAAGATAATGAATACTAAAACTCTAATATTGAAAAGATACGTCCAATCTAAAACTCACTAAAAATAGTGATTAAAAAAATAAAAATTTTAAATTGAAAGGATTCATTTTCTTATGAATTAGAGCATTGCAACATGCTTATGCATATCGGCTGGCCCCAAATGGCTTGTTCCAATAAAAATTCATATGTTGTACATCCTGTAACTCATTTTGGATCAAAAGTTACGGCCGATTCATTGACAGTTTCAAAGGTTTTGGAAACAACAGTGCATGGTTAACCCTAAAATGAACAGCATCCCATAGTCGACAGTGGAGGGGCACGAACGACTGTGCTGCACTGAGAAATAGGTCACAGTCGACCATGGGGTTTCACGATCAATCGTGCTAAAGTTTGGACGTTTTAGACAACAACCCACATTTGACCATGGAGGGGCATGGTTGACCATTAATAGCCTAAATTTTGTTACACATGAGGCTCTTTAAATAGTCTTTAAGGCTTCATTTGCCCATCTCATTCCGTTCTTAAAAACTCATTTTCTGCCTTAAACAAAATCTTAGGCTCCTAGAACTTCTAAATCTTCCCAAACCTTCTGATTTCCTCTTTCCTTTTTGAAATCCCAAAACCCCAATAGCAAAATGGTAGCTTTCCTCTCCTTTATTTATCATGGTTCACAATTCCGGTATTGGTGGCTTCTTATGGTGAAGAAAAGGAACAATCCACGTCAATTTTTGGTCGAATCAATCGTCCTTTCTCTAGGTAAGAGTTTCATAACCCTTTATTGGGGATTTTTTAAAATTTTTGTGTCTTAAAGCTATTAGGTTTAAAAAACCATTTCTTTTCATGTATTTTTGGAACCTTAACATTAGGGTTTGTAGGTCTCAATTGTCGATTAGGGTGGTCCCCCATCCCATGGGAGCCGTAATTGACCATGACTCCATTAGGGTTCCAATTGTACATCGATTTTGGGACTTGATTCATTGAATGGGGTTGAGTTACGATTCTAATCAAGCTAGGTAAGCCCTAATCCATTGTCTAATATTTAATTAGGATTAAATACAAGTCATTAATAATAAGTTTGTACTTTAATTTAGGTTCAGAGCATTTTTCTCAAAATTTCGATACTAGGGCCACATCCGAGTCGAGTGCTTTCGACTCCAAGGTGAAGATTTACCTTCAAGCTTCTTCTCAACATTTAAAATGATCGAATGTTTTTGTATGTATAATACTAACATTGCTTCATTATCATATTCCTTATGTTGTTTGTAGCTGGGTGATAACATGCTCGATAAAATACCTGAATGGCATAAAATTTAGATGTTAGAATCCTTCTATGATGCTTGTTTAATTACATTTATAGAAATTGATTTAAATTGTTGAACAAGGGTTGGTACATATATTCCACTGGTTTTCAATGGTGTGGTATTACACTACTTTATCATTGAAATCATGTACCGATTGATATGTGCCATTATTGTTGTGGATTAAGCTCTGATAACTGTTTGAGTAAGTGGATGACCTGCCTTTGGTTGGCCATTACAAGATGGTTGGGTTGACAGAGGTAGAACATGAACAATCGACAGTAGTTAGAACTACACAGGTTGTTTTGCACCCAATTCTGGTTTTGTCAGAGTTTCGTGGGATTGATTGGATTGTTCTAATGTGAAGCCGATCATTCATGTGTTGGATTGTTGTATAACACCCTTTTGAATACATGATATCACAATTTTCATTGAATTGAAGTCTCATTTATAACCATTAGTGTCATTCGATGTTACAAGTCTCATAGGTCAGTCATGGTGGTATGGGACATCATGTCCAAGTTAGTCTATGTTGGGTTACAAGCCCCCTATAGTGACCAGTGAGCATTATCTCATGGGCCGATCATGGTGTTATGGGACACTGTATTTTATTTGTCAACCTATTCTAGGTGACAAGCCCCCTACAGTGACCAGTGAGCATTTATGCTCGCATTAGTGCCTATTGGTCAATGTATAAATCCTTAGATTTGGTTAGTGGTGTACATTATCGATGTACATGATTCGCTAGGTGTGGTACATCAATTGTCATGTTTGTAATTCTTTCGATTTATGTGTGAAAGTTCCCTTATTTGTCAATATATGTGAGCGTTGAGTTAGTCAGTCAAGTGAGCCCTAAGTTAAAGAAATCAAGTTCAAGATTCATCAAGATGAAGGCATATGATCGTGCTTATAAGGTAAACTAAGCCTCATCTTCCCAAAACAAACCCTATAAGAACCTAACTTATCCACAACCCCTGAAAACTTTTGGTAAGAATGGGTTACTTTTTGCACTTTAAGTATTAAAGGAAGCATGGAACAAATAGGAAAATCATATGCCCCGTCGAGTGCATCGAAATGCAATTGAAGACATCTTCGATAGAATTGAACATCGTTCGATTGCATGGAATGCAAGTACATGCTATCTAGCAACAAAATGAAATAATGCTGTGAATTATTGATTGCATCGAATGTTGTTCAATGAAATTGAAACTTATGTTTCGATGACATCGAATGACATTCGATTGGATTGACCTTGGGCTTCTTTCAAAAAAATCCAGAAATACTCTAAGTGCTTATCGATGTAATCGAACTTGCTTCAATGGCATCAAGAGTAAGTTATCGATGACATCAAAGGCTAATCGATGACATTGAAACTAACACCAGTTTGTCCAGCAAGCTTTCAAGGAAAATCTAATTTTCTTCGAGCAAATCAAAGAGCTTTCGATGTCATCGAAATTCAAATCTCGATGGATCGAAAGTTTATTCGATTGCATTGAATGAGAATAAAACTGTCTAGCAACCATTGTGTATATTTCAAATAGAATCCCAATGACATCGAATTATCCTTCGATGGCATCGAAGTGCACGTCAATGACATCGAAGGATGTTCGATGAGATTAGACAAGAATCTATCCTACACCCTGATGAATATCTTGTGTAAGAAGTCGATGCAATCGGTGAAGGTTTGATGGCATCGAATACCCTTTGATGACATTGACAATGTCAGATTTCTGCTTGTTTTTTGACCGTTAGGATTTCAACTTTATAAATACACATGGCTTGCCTCTTGTAAAATGAGCTAGAATTTAAGAGAGTTTGAGAGAGTTGTTGCTAGGATAAATACCCACATCCTCATTCCCTTTTTCCCATTAGAGTTCATCATTTAATCCTTTGCACAAGCACTTACTCATATCTTTATTGTTTGGATTGAATCATGAACTCTCACATTCATTGAGTTTTCAGAAACATCCTTCATAGAAAAGTCATCGTGCTGAAACTCTTGAATGCTTAGCTCATGGGAATCTTCTCTATGTATTTAAATTATATCATTTAAATAGAGAAGAACAACCAAACCCTAAACCTTACAACCTCAGAGCATTGATTGAAACATTAGAAGCATTTGTAGTTTAAGAGAGCTGAAGACTCTTTATCAACATAAAAGATCTTCTGATTGTGCGAGAAAGGGGCTCACTCACTAATTTATAAGTATAAGGAGTCTGTTGAGTCTGAAGCCCTTTCCTTATGTAGGAGTGAGATTTAAAGTTTGAGTGATAAACTCGCCAAGACCTTTTCATAAGTCCTTCGACGGGAGAATACGTTGTCCTTGTGTAGGACATGTTTGCCATGTGTAGGCATTGCCTTATGTAGGCATAGGTTGCCTTGTGTAGGCTCCTAAGTGTGTCCTTATGCAGGACTCATCGCCTTGTGTAGGCACCTAAGGTAACCTTGTGTAGGTTGTGATGGTTCATGGTTAACCTGATTTAAAACCACTGGATAGTAAAATCCAGTACACTTTAGGAGAGAGTGCATCCGCCAGGAGTGGAATAGGCAAGTAGCTGAACCACTATATATGATTGTGTTTGAGATTGCTTTTTGTGCATTGATCTAATTATGCTTATGTCTATCAAATAATTATTATGATGCATGATTTAATAAATATATGAGTAGTGATAGGAATCATATCCCACATACTATCACATACACTATCTTTATAGGCTTGTTTCTTTACATGTAAATCTTGTTTCAGCATATGTGTTTTGGACCCTTTATTGGCCTGGATGCTATAGAGTTTCTTTGCCTTAGTCATCTTGATTAAAGTTAGGCATTGTGTGTTGTTATAAGAAAATAATTTTTGAAAAGTCCTATTCACCCTCCTCTAGGACACTTGGACATACTTCCATGCTTCAGTAATAGCAGTTCTACCACAATTTCAATGTGTTGTGTCATCTCGAGGGTTCACATAAAGCCACAACACAACCATACTTCAGTAATATTTTGTTGGTATTCTGTTTATTGTTGGCAGATGATATTGGTGACAAGCATTAGATTCACATATCATGATATCTATGTATTTAATTAACCAGATGTAAGAAATTAGTTATTAAGTGGTGCTTTCATTAACATGATTTAGGTGTAACTTGTTCATGATTCCCAAGTGCAGGGTTATGAAGTAGTGATAACTTGGTAAGACCGATGTTGCACCCACAGGGACTTGCTTTGTATGAATTCTGAAATAAATTATAACTAGAATTAGAATCTACTAACTATTAAATTCTAGATTTAAGAGATCAATTGTGAATAGACTATCAAAGATGAGGAAAACTAGAGTGCCAAGGATCCACTTATGCCCATCCCAATGCTACTTTACCTAATTCAATTAAAAACATAACTGAAATTCAAGTCCTATCTTATCCAGTCGGATGATAGAGTAGTTAAATCATCATGTATAGATAAAAAAAAGATTCTAAACTTTCATCAGATTGGTTCCCTAAAAAAGCATCAATGTAAAGATTCAGGGAATTCAAGCATCTACCGTGCCCAGAGTCAATGATAGATCAAGGAATTTTACAGACCACACAATTGCAAAACAGGTAAGAACATATCAAAAGCTTTCTTAAGCATCCAATGTGACCAGAGTCGACAATGGATCAAAGTAAACTGAAAATACATCTTCATTCAAACCAAAAATCATGAATTGTTCAACATAAAGATCAAATAACTTGAATCAAAGTAAGATAAACAATAAAGAAACTACGAGCTAAGAGATTGGTTAACCATAGACATGATTAAATTAGAACTCTTAAAGAAAAACATAAAAACCAACTAAAACTGAAGGATTGGAGAAGGACTTCACAAAAGCTCCACAACTCCATTCTATACTCAATGTACCCTAATTCATGCTTAGAAAGACTTAAAACATCCCTTTATATAGGCTTTGATCTCACCATCTTTGAACCGACCTTGAATTTATGCATTTTGTTTATGCTTTAGTCGCACCGAAGTACACCTAACAAAAATATGTGCAGAATTAATTCTAAAAATCATAATTTCTTGCTAGACTGTTTTGTACACTTTCGGTCGGATTGAAGGTCGAGTTGAACTAATTCAGAAAATCACAAATTCTCACTAGTCTTTTCTCCCTCCTTTGCACTTGGTTTTCTAGGATTTTTGACATATAAATTCTTCATTAAATACCTCCAAAATTTTAAATCTTCACTTCGTCATTCTTTGAACATTTAATCTTCTCTTTAATTGTTCTCTTCTCCTTAGCTCTCCAAATCACCTCGCAACAGAAAATATGTGAATTAGATCAATTAAGCACATTCATGTTCTCAAAATTAATTAATAATAAGGAAAAAATATATAATATTTCACACTCAACACACCCCCCAACCAGCATTGTGCTAGTCCCAAGGAAAACATGTGAAGAATCAATGTTTCAAACATTCAATTTTCAATTCTCTCTTAGAAAATAGTATCCTATGCAACCCTATATATGTGAGCAAATTTTAAAGATATACGGGCGAAATCTCATCAATCTGGAACCTAATTACACTAGTAAACAACTAACTAATTTCCTTCTCATCAATTAACCAATAGAATGCATCCAAATATCAAGTTCCTAGTGTGCTTAGTGGTTTTCAACTTACATTCCATAGAAGTTACTTTCATTTCAAAATGTTAGCCATGGTCATCACTTTAAAGTGGACAGATCAACACAAGTTACTAATTCCAAATCTATCTCCTTTTTACTTATTTTTTTAGCTTTTCAATTTTTAAATTGATGGCTTTCACACTATTTTTAGTCTTTTCCTTCTTCTTCTTCTTTTTTTTTTTTTTTTTTTGATTTTTCATTGAAACACAGAATATGTAGCCATTTTCGATCTCATTATTTTTCAGCTGGTCTTTTTCTTCATCTTTTTATACTTAAGGTAGATAAGGATTTCTAGACTTGGTTCCTAACACTTTTAAGTAATAATTATGCTAAGATTAAAACTTCAAGTAAGCTTCATAGAATATGAATTAAATGTGAATTGTGACTAGACTCAATTGATGTTTAAACTTTCTATAAATTAATTCATTCAAAGGACTCATCCACAATTTACTCAGTTAAGTAATTCTAAATTTCCAAAAATTTCATTTTATCTCTTTTCCTAATACTCACAACACATTTAGATACATAACACAACTATCTTAAAAAAGAGAGCTTTAAAACTGAAAAATTGAAAATGTTTTTTACTCAAAACTAAGAAAATACTAATTAGATCTATCTAATCTCATCCCCCCAACCTAAAATCTACATTGTCCTCATTGTAAGAGATATATGCAATCAAATTAACATGAGATAACAAAAATAAAAGAGGAATGAGTGAGAGAGATAGTACATGAGGAAGAAAAATTAAATGATTTAAAGTCTTTATCATCTAAAGGGATTAGCACGAAAGAAAAACAAGAACAAAAACAAACTATCTTAATCCTAAATCCTAAAAAGCAATAAATCAAACTGGACCTCCATCAAACTAGAAGGTCAATCTTGATAAACCAGATTAATCAGAGGAATGAACATATCCTCTGAATCAAAATTCTCAATGAATGGTTTGAGACGATGACCGTTCACTTTAAAAATGTTACCATTCATTGGATTCTCAATCTCGACAACCCCATGAGGATAAACTATTTTAACTATGAAGGGGCCAGTCCATTGAGATCTTAACTTACCGGGAAAATGTGAAGTCAAGAATTATCGAGAGGACTTTTTGATCTGGCATGAATGATTTTTGAAGAATGTTCCGATCATGGAACACTTTCATTCTATCATTGTAAAATTTTGAATTCTCATATGCATCATTCCAGATTTCTTCAAGTTGATTCAATTATAACTTACATAGTGTGCCTGTGTTGTCCAAATTAAAATTAAAAATCTTAATTGCTCAGTAGGCCTTATGCTCCAACTCCATAAGTGACAAGCCTTCCCATAGACAAGTTTAAAGAGAGACATTCCAATAGGGGTTTTGTAGGCCGTATGGTAAGCCCATAATGCATATGTCAATTGAATTGACCAATCTTTACGATTAGGGTTAACTGTCTTCTGCAAAATATTTTTGATATCCTTATTTGAAAATTTGGCTTAGCCGCTTATTTACGGATGATAGGGGGTACTCACTTTATGTGAAATGACATATTTCTTCATTAATGTTTTGAATTGCATATTACAAAAGTGGGATCATCCATAACTTACGATGAGGAGTTCCGAACTGGGATAGAATGTTTTCTTTTAAGAACTTAATGATCTTTTGATGGTCATTATTTTAGCACGGAATAGCCTCGACCCATTTTGTAACATAGTCTACCACAAGCAATATATAGAGATTTTCGAAAGATTAGGGGAATGGTCCCATGAAATCGATGCCTTAGCAATCAAATGCTTTGATAATAAAAATGGGGTTCAGCGACATCATGTTTCTATGGGACAATCTTCCTAATTTTTGACAACGCTCACATGCTTTACAAAATTCGTGTGAATCTTTGAGCATAGTGGGCCAATAAAAGCCACACTGTAAAATTTTAGCCGTGATCTTCTTAGCCGAGAAGTGGCCACCACATGCTTGAGAATGATAAAAGGAGATGACATTACATTGTTCATTATCAGGAACACATCTCTTAATTATTTGATTTGGGCAATATTTGAATAAATATGGATCATCCTAGATAAACTTGTGTACCTTGATGTAAAATCTCTTTTTATCTCGTGCAGTCCAATAAATGAGTGTGATGCCTAGAGCAAGATAATTCACGATGTCAACATACAAAGGTAATTGGGCGACCTTAAAGAATTGTTCATCAGGGAAAATGTCATTTATTGGTGTCGTCTCAATGGAATCCGATAAGACAAGCCTAGAGAGATGGTTAACCATTATGTTTTATACTTCTTTATTGTCTTGTATCTCAATATCAAATTCTTAGAGTAAAAAGTTCAATCTTAATAGGCGGGGCCTAGCATCATTCTTAGAAAGAAAGTACTTCAATGTCACGTGGTCAGTATAAATGATGATCTTGGATTCTATAAAATAGAACCTAAACTTATCCAAAGCAAACACTACGGCTAGGAGTTCCTTTTCCATAGTAAAGTAGTTTACTTGGGCAGTATTTAAGAGTTCTACTTGCATAGTAGATCACATATGGCTTCTTCTCTTTTCTTTGGCCTAATAGCACCCCAATAGCATAATCACTCGTGTCACACATAATTTCAAAAGGAATGCTCTAATCAGGTGGTTGCATGATGAGAGTGCTAGTCAACATGCCCTTAAGCTTAGAGAAAGCTTTTTGAGATTCTTCACTCCACTAAAATGTAGTATCCTTTTAGAGAAGATTACATAAAGGACGAGAGAGATGACTAAAGTTTTTAATGAAAGCAGTTCAAATCTCAAATCCTGCAAGTTCTGGGATGAGAAGGGGATTTCGCCATGGATGTCTCTTTGGTAACGCTCTCAAATGAAGAAAGGATGTCATCCATAGAAGGAAGGTCGGCAAGAGTAGGAGCGTCATCTCTAAGGACGACTGCTGGGGAAGTTAATGGAAGTGGACTAACATCATCCATTTCAGCTTTAACCGATGCTACAGATATCTTGAACAAAGCAGCTTCAACCGGTTGCTTAACTCAATCAATTGCGGTTCCAAAGTCTTGACCAAGACTTGTCCAGCTACTTCCATTGAAATTTCAAGGGTTACGAATTTTTCGATCTTGATTGATCCCCCAGGCACCATTGTCACAACTATCGTTTTAGACTCGGTCGGAGCCAAAATCTCCTCGATCGTTGTGGGTGATGGAGGAAGTGGCAGAGTCAGAATTATCTTAAGACTGAATGATCGAGTGGAGGATATCAAGATTCTTCATCGGGCTGTTGGCGTAGGAGGAGAAGGAGTTTGTTGTGCATGCTCCGAGCTAACAGGAGTAGTGCTAACTTCTGGCGGGCTACTGGAGGGAGTGTCTTTTGCACTGGTTGTTGTCTCTGAGTCAAGAGACACTACCTCAGTGGTCACTGGAATTGGATCCTATAGGACCACTGGAGTCACTATCGCCACTACCGTTATGGTTGTTGAGGCCGTGGTTGATGGAGGAATGACGGTCAAAGGAATTGCTGGTATTAGTGGCATGTCTTGTCGCTGAGTCTCTACCTCCTCCACCATTGTCATTGGCAACTCTTGGGTCATTGAAAAGACTGAAACAATATTAGCAAGGGTATAAGTAAGAAAATTACTTTAAGTAAATATGCAAGCAAGTAGTTTCCACCTAAGTCAGACTGAACTGCATGGACTACTGACTGATCCTTAATGGCTTGAAGATTTTTATTATAGTTGCTAACGGTCGAGTGGAGGTTGAGAATGATGGCGGATTAGGACGATCAGGTGTGAGATACTTTTCATTAAATAGAAGGTTAGGATTGTTCAATTTTTCTCTATCCCACCACCATTTATTCCAGCACTTATTGAAATGAGTTTCCTCATGGTGTTTTAAGCCTTCATCAATCTCGTGGGAATAATCTTTGAAGCCAAAACCAGGCCAATACTTTATTTTAAAATATTTTTTGAAAGCTGATACAACCTCAGATGTAGAAGTACTTGATGACCGACTTGATCATAATATCGGCTGATCTCTTATCATCAACTAAGACTTTGGAAGATCGATGCTCTGGGAGGAAAGGTTAAGAATTTTTAAAGGAGGATGACCGAGGTTACCTCCCAAATCTGAAATCTTCTTCGGAGCCATTCGTTCCAATTAAGCGGCTGTAAGAATATCAAGATGCTCCTGTGTAATCTATGGGACCCCTGAAATAAGTGCTTCCGCTGTCGGAATAAGAGAAGTGATGGTCGATCTTGTCCTCACCCTCACTGTTCTTTTTGCAGTAGTGGCAGGCGGTGTAGGGGCACTTCTTTTCTTGCTTGCCAGTAAACCTAATTGAGAGAAAAATTGGGATATAAACTCTTAGCACTTCGGTCCCCCCAAAATTTAGTATACTAACGATCCCACCATGCTGAAAGTGCCCTGGTTTGTCAATTAGCGTAAGTGTTGAGTCGGACAGACTGCAGAGCCTTATAGGAAGATCAATTCAAGCGTCTGCCTTAACCGGGATGTGTGCAAGCTCGCCTCAGGTAAATCTAAGCCTCACATCCCATGTCCCAAAATAGAGGTATATAAAACCTTAAAACAAACTAGAACATCATAAGGTTTTAAAGTTGAGAAAACTTTTTCAAAACTCAGAAAATTCTCTAAGTTTTCTTGCTTTGTCAATTTCATCAATACGCATCTCGATATGATCGACCTATGCTGTCGATCTCCTCGATACTTAAACGATATCATCGAAACGAGGACAAAATATGTCCAGCAATCACATATATATCTGGACGGATTTATCGATGTATCGATATACCTATTGATATTTGAATCTCGAGTCCATCGATGGTGACTTGATAATATCGACAGACAGATCTCTGGCGCCCTGATTTTTACTGAAGAAAATCACATGTGCATCGATATATGAAAGCCGTTATCGATATCATCAAAGTTTAAATCTCGATGACATCGGAGGGCTCTCGATATTATCGGTCATCGGCGCTTAGTCTTCCAGCAAATATTTCAGGATGTTTTATCTTTGATCGAGGGTCCCTCGATAGAATCGATATTCAAATATCGATGATATCGATGTTGAATCGATTGCATCGATTATGGACATAAACTGTCTAGCAAGCTTAATGAAAAATCCTTTGGATTTATCGATGCCTCGACATACTATCGATATCATCGACATTCAAATTCCAATGATCTCGAAGGTCCCTCGATCATTCTTATAAACTTGAAATATTTCATAGCAAGTCTCTCTCATTTTCAAGTGTCAATGAATCAAACCTCTCATCGATGATATCAGAGTTCGAAATCCAATGACATCGACATGTACTTCGATTCCCTCGACCAGTTGGCATTAGGTTTCAAAAGCGTATGACATTTGAGTTTTTGTCATCGAGCGGACAGTCGATGTAATCGAGAGTATACGCTCAATGATATCGACCCTGCTCGATGATATCGAACTCTGTCATAAATGTGAACGTTTTATATCCGTTGAAACCTTTTGCCTATATAAAGAGGGCTTGTCTATTGTTGCTGGTAGAGAAAGAAGAGAGTGCTTTTGAGTGTTTTACCTTAGATCATTACCCAAAGCCCTTTCTCTCAAGGGAGTTCATCCTCTAATCCACCCTCATCATTGATATTCAATAGAGTGGATTGGGGAATGAACTTCTGCATTCAAGGATCCTCCAGCTACTACCTTAATGGCAAATCATTATGCTGGGATGCCTTGAATGCATAGATGATTGGAATCGCTCTATCTTCCTAATAGGAAAACATTTAGAGAGTAGGATTCCATCAAAACCTTGACCTAACTCGTCGCCATATATTGGTACATCATTTGAGTTGTGGATCAAGGAAGCAGAAGACTTTTCATCAACAAAGGAGGAGATCTTCATCAACGAGCTGAATGGGACTCATCCACTTATCTGTAAGTAACTATAGTCCAGAGGACCCTTTGAACATTCCTCTGTAGGATTGGGTCTAAGGTGTTTCTCACCCTTGCAAGCCCTCGTAAGAGGTCTCCGACGGGAGTGTACGTGGTGGGTCCATTGTGTGGACCCTTGTTCTGTGGAGAGCATAAACATCAGGTTGAAGGTGAACTTGTCTAAAACCTTAGGTTAGAGGTGAACCATGTGAAACCTTAGTTAGGGTCTTATGGAAGATCCCTGGCCAGTGGGCCTAAAAGTGGGTGCATTGTGTTAACCCTTGTGAGAGCATAAATAGTCAGCCTCAGTGTAGGTTGTAAAAGTTAAAGGTTGATTTAAAACCTTAGGTTTGAGGTGAACCGCTGTGAAACCTCCTTAATAAAATCCGGTACACTCAAGGGTTGAGTGCGGTTACCGGGAGTGGAGTAGACAAGTAGTCGAACCACTATAAAAATGATTGTGTTTGAGATTGTTATTCTTTTGTTTGTGTGATTTGCTTTAATATTTTCATATCTGAATATCTGAGATCACACCTCACACACATACACAGTCATATCCATCATAAACTAGTTTGTGTATTGTTCACTTATTAAATAGTTTGCGATTGGATCCTCTATCGGGCTTGAAAGCTAGTAGAGTTACTTTTGAGTAATCCTAATATGAGCTTGTTGTTAGGATTAGTGCAATAGGATTTTAAATAAACCAGAAAAACTTTAAAAGTCTTATTCACCCCCCTTTAGGACATATTAGCATATTCCTACTTCAACTAAAGCGGTCTTTACCGCAATTGCACATGCCACAAAGTTGCTCATTGCTTCAGGAGACTTTAGATAGTTTGAGATCTTTAAGGTGAGTGACTCCTTATGATAAGAGTTGCTGAGAGAAACATAAAGCCCTCTATTAGTCGCTATTCTGTGATTGTAAGGAGGTTGGTTGTATGTGTTAGAATGTATTGTGTAAGTGCTTATACTTAAGCACAATTAAGATTGTCAAATTTTGTAGCTTTGAAAGGAACACAAACACTCATGAAGAAAATCTTCAACAACTCATGAAGAACTGTTAAAGACTCGATCAAGCATTTCAAGGAAGACTCAACATCTTAAGGCATAAAAGTACATGATTCGAAGATCAGAACACTTTGTATGAGTCAACCATCAGGTGGTATAACCTTAGATTGACCCTAGATTAGGTGTATTTTACATAACATCATAATGAACATAATTCTAAGTAAAATACACTCTAGTTATGCCACCTTGACATCTGGTTTGGCCAGCCTAACTACCTTCGGCTAACCAAACATAATTCGGGCAAGTTTACATATTGAGAAAGATTTTCCGCGGCAAGTTCGGCCAGCCCAACCTTGGGTTTGGACAGCCGAACATGTTCTCTTGGCCATCCCGAGTATGTTCAGTCAAGTTTTCAGCGTGTAAAGATTTCGGATCTCAAGGAGATTCGGCCAGCCGAACCCTGTATTTTACCAGCTGAACTGAGGGTTCGACTAATAGAATTTTAGCTTGGGCCAACTGAATTTTTGAAAGATCTTATCCTGTGAAATCTGAGTGCCCTTGGAACGCAATTGTTAGAGTTTGGCCAGCTAAACCAACAATCAGGCCAGTCGAATTTTTAAATCCTTTGGTTATAAATAGAGGCCTTCTCTCATTTATTTTTATAATGAAAATTTGTGAGAAATCTTCTCAAAGTAAGAGAGAAAGTCAGGCCCTCCTTAAGTTATTTGTGCAATAATTTTAATATTCTATTAACTTATTTTATTCTCGTTCTCAAGTTAGTTTTAATTATTTTTAAGAGAGTTATCTAAACTCTACTTGAGATTTAGAGAATAGAATTTGCAGTAATTAGGGTTTTGTTTATAAATATTGAAAACACATTAGATCCTTATATTCTTTTTGGGTTGAACTCATACACGGCTTCATTAATATCCCAAGAAAGAAGATCACTGCAATCAAGCTACAATAACATCTTTGACTCGCCAATTGAAGATAAGTACTATTTTATTTTATTTTCATTTTAGGTTTTTCTAAGATAGCCTGGACATCTCAGCGGGTTGTTTTGTGATGATCTCATGAAAATCCCAAAGTGGGTTTTGTTGTGATAGTCCGTGAAAATCACAAGAATTGTATAAGGTTGTTGAGGTGACCATGTGAAAACCTTGAATAGTGAAAGTCAAAATTACGAGGGTAGTAATTTTGGGAGTGGAGTAGGTATGGGTTTAAGAACCGAACCATGATAACTCCTTTGTACATTATGGTGATTATTTTAATTCTTTATATGCTTTCCTTGTATTGATTAGCTCTTGCTAAGTTTGATATTTTGATTTCAAAGACGTTGTGAAATAAGGTGGTCCTGCCTAAATACTTTCGGTGAAGGTTGTCCTACGAACTATTTGATATCAAGAAATTAATGCTGTAAGCAATTGAGTATACTTGTTTTATTATTTCACATTGTATCAAAATATTTTACATTGTCCTATTCACCCTCCTATATGATTTCTATAGCTTGTTCTTTCATATTGCATCAGACCTAATTGTCGAGCAAATAGGGAAGGATGGTATTTCTCGACCCCTGCTTTCGCATTTTTGCCTTTCTCAATTGTGTTGCCATAAGCCAAGTTGTGGACGATGACATAACAGGTCCAAGCTTGATGCAACCGACAAGCTAAATACTCGTTATTAGGCTTAAATTTCCTTGTGAGCCATCCTGGTCCATAAATCTTTTCTTCTGCAAGGGGCATGAAGGATTGATTTTCTTGGAATTTGTAAAGGGAAAAGAATCTGGTGAGATAATCGTTGATTAGGATATTCTCTGGAAAGACGTGGAGAATTCGGTCGCCATAAGAAGAGTATGATCTGTTTGTATGTGCCAGCTAACCAAAGGAGGAAGGTTGGAAGTATGCTACAAACCACATCTGAACAAGCTAGAGCAGTCCTCCTGGAGAATGTAGTCCTTTACGAGTGACTTTGTAAAGACCTCGATACAAGTGGCTGAGGACATATGGTGCCATGGCTATGCGATGGTCTTGAGAAAGGCATTCGACCAAAGCAACATACTCGGTCGTGACCCGTTGAACATTGACACATAGCAAGTGATGGAAAATCCAGAGAAGAAGGAAGGCAACATGCTCATCCTCTTCGACCGAACCTTCGAATTTGTGATAAGCCTTCATAAAATTGGTGTAGCCCTTGGCGTTCTTACTTGGAAAGTTTTTGTGTTGCCTTGTCATGGCATCCACATAGCGTGTCATCCCAAAAGGCAAAATGTCAATCAGATGACAATATCCTTAATGGTAATGCTCATCAAACCACAACAAAAAATGAAGGTATTAGTTGAAGTACTCCAGAACGATGATAGAGAAAGAAGAAGAGATGTATTGGCTGCTTACCCAGAAAGGGAGAGTTTGATGCATTCATATATGCCAATCCACTTCCACTGATCTTTATATTGGGATGACACTCAAGTGAACCAATCTCTCCATCCTGAAAGTGGTTTCGGCCACGTTTTCAGTGTTTTCAAGGCATTGGCCGCGTTAAGGATAGCTCTGGATCTAATAAGAATGTTATCTCTTGGGCATATAGGGAAGAATGGATCTAGTGGTTGAAGTTCTTCAGCTGAAACTTTTGGAGAAAAAGTCGGACCAAGATAGAAAGCCTTTTCACCCAAAGGAGATTTGAAGATAATTTCCTCGGTACATATATTAGTGAATAGATCCATCACTACCATTAGAGGGGAGCACGGGACAACTCGATCCAACTAACTCGACTCGTCTAACTCGATCTGATCTGACTTGACCTGAACCGAATGGGTGAGTTGGTCCAAACCGAGTAAGCTTCGCCCAATCCAAACTCAAATCGAGTCGGGTTTGAGTTACCAAGTAACTCGAGCAGAAACTTGATCCGGTTAGACTCGACTCAATCCGAAACCTAACTCGACCCGACTCTTTAACCCTACCCTGACTCGATCCTAACATCTCTCTCTCTCCCTCCCTCATCCTCCTCTTCTAAGCCCGACAACCACCCACCACCATCACCCTCCTCCTCCTCCTCCTCCTCCTCCTCCTCCTCCTCTCTCTCTCTCTCTCTCTCTCTCTCTCTCTCTCTCCTCTCCTCTCAACTCCCTCCCTCCCTCCCTCATCCTCCTCCTCTTCCTCTTCCAAGCTTGGCAACCACCTACCACCATTACCCTTCCCCCCCTCCTCCTCTCTCTCCTCTTCACTCCATCCCTCCGTCCCTCATCTCTTAATCCGACTCGATGCCAACTCAACCCAACTCGGTACTTCTGACTGGATCAGACTCGGTCCGGATCAGTCTAGGCCAGACGGAACTCGGATCAAGTCAGGCATGCAGACTTGATATTGAGTTGGATTGAGTTCGGATCAGGCCCGGATCGAGTCGAGTTAGCCCTAACTCGATTTGACTCAACTTGATGCCCAGCTCTAACTGCCATTATATATTTTTGATCGAAATAGGGAGTGAATGATGAAGAACCAACCATTGCAGAAAGATGAGAAGCAAATGTTTCGAAGAGAGAACTTGCAAAGAGAAAGCAATTCGGAAGTGTGATGAAATTGGATTTGAAGTGACGAATATATAGATGCAAAACGGAAAGGGAATTTATTGCAAAATCATAATTACTGTGCCAAAATGGCTAATAAAGACACATGTTGGCTTGAGATTCTTTGATGCCTCGATTCGACGCGGTTGATAACAAAGCGACTGATAAAAGGAAGTTCATTTTTTGTCACACGTGTAGGCATTTAAAGGCTGCATTAATGAAACATCAAACGACGTTGTCTTTTTCTTTGAAAGGACAACGACGAGGGGGGCAATGTTTGTACCCTATCTGGCTAAGTCCTGTTTTCAGCCAATTAGGGCCAAATACGTATAATATGTGAGGATGCGCATGCTACAACTGTAAGATTTTCTATAGATATGTATGGTCACATTTCAATAAGTGAAGCCATAACGTATCAATTTCATTAAAGCGATCAATGAAGGTGCGACCGAATTCGGATGGCCAAGTGATAGGTTGCTAATAATTGAATTCACATGACTGTTAAACAGGCAGCTGAAAGAGAAGCCAAAAGAGCAAAAATGTGGGAAGCATCTAATATCCCAGTAATTGAGAACAATTATAATAACAGTCAGAATGTGGGAAGAATCCAGAGTTGTTGGATCAAAGCTTATACATAAGAAAATAAAGCAAGCAGAAAAGTCATCTCATACTAAACCAATCAAACCAAAGTCTATCTTTCAATTACCCATGTAATTATCTTGTTAATTTACATTCCTTAGTGTAATCATTTACTTTCCTTGTTGAGTAAATTACTTTTCTTAGCATAATCATTTACTTTCCAAAATTGTCATTTACATTCCGTAGTGTAATCCATAACCTTAATCCAATAGCTGATAATTTTAGCCGTAATTGGAGTTTATGCTTGCATGTTGAACTTCATCCGATCATCGGAGGAGTATCCTTCAGCAACCTATAGCAGCCGACTGTAAGGATTTCTTTCTCATTTCATTTAATCTATGCTAAAAAGTCCTTTCGTACGGAAGGAAAATGAGTAACCCACCATTAAAGGACGAACCCCACCCTCTAATTATCGCCCGATCCATTTACACATTGTGCTAGTAGTTGAATAGGGGACTGATCTTCTCAGGACTCGGTTATACTCTATGTTTACCTACTTTGGCACTCGGGGTCATTATTGTTTAGCTTGAATTAGAGCCATAATCTCAATTCTGGCATGCCCGCAACCACCTGTGCTGGGAAAGAAACGGACGAACAACTATGCCCAGGCTGGCGATAATGTAATCAAGAATATCCTAAGGAAAATGATATGCGAGAACTCTCGAGAGTGGCATATCAAGTTGTCTGAGCTCTTTGTGCCTATAGGATATCACCCCATACCATCACTGGAGTCAGCACATTTGTATTAACTATGAGCATGATGCATTCTTACCCATGGAAATTGTGGTCCCTTCATTGCGGACTACATATCAAGCTCAGATGACTCCTCCAGAGTTCACATAGGCAATGCTGGTCGAGCTCGAGGAGTTAGCGAGGTTCGTATTAGAGCCTTAGACTTGATTGTGGCCAACAAAGTGGTCGTGCCACGAGCATACAACAAAAGAGTGAAAGGAAAGTCTTTTGGAATAAATGACATGGTCTGGAAAATGGTGCTACCTATTGGCCAGAAGGATTAAGTATTAGGCAAGAAATGGTCGCCCACTTGGGAAGGACCATATGTGTTTCGACTAGAAACAAATACATTCGATTTAGGGAATTTATTTTACTTAATAATTAACAAAAGAAGAATGAAGAGAACAATCACAATATTTGTTTAATTTGAATTCATTTACATCCTTTATATCCTTTGATTCCAAAGTAAAGCATTTACATAATTCAATACAAATATTAAATGTTCAATATTAATTTCTGCAGCATTTCAGATCATATCATGATCTCCAGTGTGGAGATATTGTTGTGCCGGACTAATATTCATTCCGATTGATTACATGCTTCTGATATATCCATGGTCCTTGAATAGTCATTACTTGAGCGGAGTTGACTGTCTGTTCGGTGGTTCCCTTATACAAGTAGAGCTGTTGTGTAGCCATAGGGTTGTGCACCAACATGATTGTGCATCCACATAGGTTGTGCACCCACATGGGTTGTGTGCCCACATGATTGTGCGCCGCACAATGAATACCTCCAGTACTTGAATCTTTTTGAAGTCTGGATCTCTCCCTATTATCGTGGTATTGCTTGAATGAATCATCTATGGGGGATAGTGGGGTATACATAGCCTTCCGCACGTGCCAACACCTCACTGAATCTATTATACGCTGACCCCTTTATGCGGTCAGACCCATTGTGCGCCAACACCTGTTGTGCGCCCTAACAGTTATGAGCCGCACAACCATACTCCCTAAGCAATTCCTGTTGTGCGCCGCACAACACTACTCTTCAATCACCTTCTATTATGCGTTGCACAACTCAATGGTGTAAAATATATCTTCTTTTCGATTCTTTCTTCTTATTATTAATTTTATGCCTCAACAGATGCCCCCTTGATCCTACATTTTTATCTTTTTTATCTTCAAAGTAAGAAATGTAGGATCAATCTTTGATAAATTGTTGTAACACCCCAGTTCCCGAAACCCAAGTACACTACTCGGTTTCCAAAAACTCGAGTATTAACCTTTAATGGTGGCACAAATTTCATGTACATTTTTTTCTTTATCAGAGTTAGTAATATAGCGGAATGAAAACAATTTAAGTATAAGAAGGAGTCCAAATATACATAACCAAGATTTCAAATGGTTACCCAAAAACTTATACAAACCAATGTCTTAACGTTATACAAAACATGACAATACAGATCTCAGACAAATAAAGTTAGGAATAGAGAGCCGCAAGACCATCTGGCTCCTCCAATTCCATATGAACGCCAACATGTGCATCATCTGTGACTCCTTCACACTGAGTATGGTTCAATACTGTCATTGGCTATCGCAGTGAGGTATACCCCTCAAGATTTATTGTAAGTGCTATGTTTTCTAGCTCCTATTATTGTCAAATTTTGTAGTGCCAAAACCTCATGGAATCTGTGTCTTGTGTAGCTCATCTACAAATTCAAGATATTGCATCTCATGCACAAGATCAAAGGTCATTACCTCAAGAACTTCAAATGCAAGATCAAGGGATATACAAGTTCAAGTACATAGTTCACTCCTACAAACTTCAAAGTTCAAGGTTTCAAAGCTACATCTAAAGGCAAGGCAATAGTCTTCACTTTGGTACTCAAAACTCAAGTTGGAATATAAGACAAATACTTCAATTTCAAGCTTCAACAGGTCTCAAGTTCAAGCTTTATCATATGTCAAGATCTCAAGCTTCGTGAACTTCAAAGAACAACTATCGCCTAAAGCAAAGAAGATTTAATGTTCATATATTGCTTACAAGGTATGAATGACCTTAGATTGACCATAGGATAGGTCATTTTGAATACATAATTTAATTAGGTCATTTTATAAGTGCATAATTTGTTATTTGAGTAGTCTTAGACTAAGTTCGACTAGTCCTAACACTGGCTCGACTAGTCCAAGAAATCCTCGACTAGTCCTAAATTTGTTACTTATTTTCAGGATTTTTTGTTAAAGTCTCAACCAGTCCTAGAGACTGCTCAATCGGTCGTGTGAATAGTGCTCGACTAGTCTGAAGGCTCAACTCAAATTCTAGTAACTAATTTGAGTTCCACATGACTAGTCATGGACAGGACTCGACCGGTCATGGAGGCCACTCGACCGGTCAAGTAGGTCCTTCTACCAGTCGTGGAACGATCTGATCTTATCGCGCCTAAATTTTTAAAAGTTTGTTGGGCCTTCGACCAGTCAAAACGACCTTTGGACCAGTCGAAGATGCAATTTCTACACTTATAAATAGAGCACGAATTTCAGAGTTTGATATCCAATTCAATCAAAATCAATACACTGCTCTGAGAGATAAGTTAGTAATATTCTTAAGCTATATAGTTCTTATTTTATATTCTCTTTAATTAACTTTTTGTATTTGATTTTGTATTATGTATTCCAATTTTGTTTAAAAGAGGGATTGGAGTTTTCCTATTTCTTGGAATCAAAATTAAATCAAGCTAGCCCAAGGTGATTTAATTTAAAATCAATTTAGAACTTAGAACCATTTTATAAGTGAGTGTAAACATTGAACATCTACGTTGAACTTCTACTCCGAATTGGTTCTTTCGGGCTGCATCAAAAGGAGAATATCTAGATAAGTATTTTACAATTTTGTAAATTCATTGTTTTGGTTTCATTGAGATTGTGCCAGAAAAATTTCTTTCTTTTGGTTTGTCTGAGTTAATCCAGAAAACAACTCAGAGTGTGGGTTTTTTGAATTGTGTAAGCCCACTTGAAAGACACAATTGTGAGGGTTTTAGGTGAATCTTGAAAAACCTATTTTCATATTGAACGCTAATATCCACTGTGTGAGGATATTAGGAGTGGAGTAGTTGTGTGGCTATTTTTCTAAACAGTTGGTGTACACACAAGCGAACCACTATAATTTTTGGTCTTATGGTGATTGATTGAATATTTCATTTTGTGGATGTTGTAATTTCCTTTTATGCATTTGTGGAGAATGTTGTAATTTCTTTTATATAAGTGTGGGAATGTTGTAATAGCTTAGTTATCCTTTGCTATTTATTTCTTTATTCCTCTGTATCAGTTTGAGTTTTTGATACACAGACTGTTTTAGGAATCAGGTTGTCCTACTATAAGCCATTGGTTTTTGGTGTAAGGTTGTCCTTAGAATAAGCCATTGGTTTTTGGTGTAAGGTTGTCCTTAGAACAACATCTGTATCAACCTCTCAATACTTGTACACTTGAGGTTGTTTTACATTTCTGCATTGTGGATTCACTACGTGAAAAATGGAAAAAAAGGACGGATTTTGAGACGGTTGTGGACCGTCTCTAAAATTCTTTGGTTTAAAGAAGGTTTAGAGACGGCCGTAAACCGTCTCTAAAATTTTAGACGGCTCTTGACCATCCCTAATATTATCTTAAAATGTTGAACGCCCACAAATCATTTAACATGGTCTTCGACCGTCTTATATGCAGTCATCTTAGACGGTCTTTGACCATCTTATATGCGGATATCCAAGATGGTCATTAGCCGTCTTTTACTTGTAATCTGAGACTGTCAAAGACCGTCTCTATTAGAGACGGTCCTTAGCTATCTTATAGCCCTGTCAAAGACCGTCTCTATTAGAGACTGTCAATGACCGTCTCTAATGCTTAGGTCAAAAATTAAGAAGCTCAAAAAAATTATGAATTTTGAAAAAAAAAAATAGTTGAGAAGCTTAGAAAAATAATTAAAAATGTTTAAGAAAAATTTAAATTTTGTAAAAAAAAAAAAAAAAGATTTCGCTAAAAAATGATATTTTGAAATTTTTTTTTTTAAAAATTAAACAAAATTGTGAAAAAATTGACAAATTGTAAAAATATATATTTTTTAAAAAAGAAAACTAGATTTTGTATTTTGGCAAGAAAAATTGAAAAGTTATATAACAAAAGTGAGATTAAAAAAATGATATTTTGAAAAAGAAAATTAAAAAAAATTAAACAAAATTGTAAAAAAAATTGACAAGTTGTAAAAAAATATATATTTTAAAAAAGAAAACAAGATTTTGTATTTTGACAAGAAAAATTGAAAATTAGATAACAAAAGTGAGATTTAAAAAATGATATTTTGAAAAAGAAAATTTAAAAAATTAAACGGAATTGTGAAAAAAATTTGATAAATTGTAAAAAAATATATTTTAAAAAAAAGAAAACTAGATTTTGTATTTTGACAAGAGAAATTGAAAAGTTAGATATCAAAAGTGAGATTTTGATAATGTGTTGTATATCCTTATTGCCCCTATGTTTCTCCAACCCATTTTTGGGCTGGGTATAAAAAGTTGTGTAGATTTAAATCTTAAGTGGACTACACCACTAGAAAGAATGAGAATATAGTACCTCGCCATTAAAAATTATAAAGAGCCCATCGTAAGGTTTTAGTAATGTTTATTTGTAATCCAACTTGTTGATAATGTAAAGAAGATCTAGATGAAGGTAAACTACAAAGATCAAATTGATCCAAAACTTTTGTGGCTTTCAAAAGGTTTTTAATAGTTATTCATCATTGCTTTGATTGGTATGGCCCACCTGAGATTATTGAGTTCTTATGATTTGAAATCACATCCTAAAATATGATGGAAAAATATATGGATGGTGTCGATATACATAAAATATATCAAGGTGGGCCCTACACGGTTAGAGTAACACCCATGAAGGAGTTACCTAAATAGTGTAATGGTACTATAAGGTCACCTCATGGGAACTTCCCATGAGGTTAATCTGTGTGCGCCCCACATATAAAAGCATTTGGTGGGGCCCACATGAGTTTTGGATGTGTATGAAACTTGGTTTGACTCCTCATCCAAGTGGGACACACATAATGAATGGGTTGGATCTATGAACCACATCTAGGTGGGCCTAATAAATAATTATGAAATGTTTTAATGGGAGGGTAACCCTCTCAACTTAGTATGTGGTGTGGCCCACCCAAGTCATGTATTGACTTTATTTTTAAGCTCGTGGCCCACCATGGAATGGTGCATCTGACTGACGGGGCAGATTCAGAGTTCAAGTGGACCCACCATAGAAAAGAGTGGGATAGTGACACCCACTATTGAAACCTTCTTAGGGCCCGCCGCGATGTTTATTTAAGATCCAACCTATTTATAAGTTAATAAGACATTGATGCAGTTGAAAATTGGTCCGACCCCTCATCCAAGTGGGACACACATAATGAGTGGGTTGGATATGTGAATCACATTTAGGCAGGCCTAATATATGATTATGAATGTTCTAAGGAAACCCCTCCATTATATTATGTGGTGTGGCCCACATTTAGGCTGATGTTTGTGTTTTCCCTTCATTCATATTTTTTTTGATATTATGAACATGTTGGATGACAAATAAACATTACTGTGGGCCCAAGGAAGGTATCAACAGTGGAAATCATTATTCGACACTGTTTTGTGTGGCACGGTCCACTTGGGTTTTGGATTTATCGAAAATTTGGGATCAACCCACACCGTTCATCCATTTTTCGAGATCATTTTATAGAATTATCCAAAAAATGAATCATATCCAAAGATTAAATGAACCACACCACAAATAAGGGGAATGAATTGGCTCATCCCCCTATACCATCCAATGGCTTGTGGTTGGTGATGCGTGGGCCCAACCATGATGTATGTGTTTAATCTATGCCGTCCATCTATTTTTAAAGATCATCTTATGGCATGAGACCAAAAATGAGGCATATCCCAATTTGAAATGGACCACATTACAAGAAATAGTGTTGAATGACCGTCAACCATTTAAAACATTCTAGGGGCCATAAAAGTTTTGAATTGAGATGATTTTTGTTTTTCCCCTTCATCTAAGCCTGTATGACCTAATAAACAGGTTGGATGCCAAATAAAGAGTACAGTGGGCCTTACATAGGATTTTATTGATGGATATCCAATCACTATTATTTTCATGTGGTGTGGTCCACCTGATATTTATATACCTCTCAATTTTGGGCCCCACCATGATGTATGTTTTATATCCACATGTTCCATCCATTTGGAGAGATCATTTTAGGGCAATATCCAAAGATAAATCCAAAGCTCAAGTGGACCCCAGCACAGAAAACAGTGGGGATAGTGACACCCACCATTAAAACTGTTGAAGGGCCACGAAAGTTTTAGATCAAGCTGATATTTTTATTTTACCTTATTTCATGTTTTTCTAAACTTTTGAATGGGTTGGATTTCAAATAAAAATTATGGATGCATTCCCACAGTATTTTAAGTGTTACCCTTACGTTGGAGCCCACCTTTATGATTTGATAAATATCCATCCTGTCCATATTTTTTTTCTAGCTCATTTTAGGACGTGGTCCGAAAAATTATGCTGATCCAAATGTCAGGTGGACCACACCATAAGAAACATCGGGGATTGAACACTTACCATTAAAAACTTCCTAGGGCCCACTGCAATGTATGGTTTTATCTAAGTCGTCCATCCATTTTGACTACTCATTTTATGGCATAAGCTTAAAAAAGTTGGCTGATTGGGGGCACAAGTGGACCACACCATAGGAAGCATTGCATAAGTTCTTACCGTTGAAAATTTTCTTCCCAATGGTGTGGTCTACTTGAACCTTCGATAAGACTCATTTCTTGGATCATGTCCTAAAATGATCTCTTAAAAAGAATGAAAGGCGTGGATAAACCACATCCATCATGATGGGCCCCATGGAGCTCCTTATAAGACCACCGTCTCTGACTCTGCCTGCATCCAAATTGTATCCCCTGGCAACCTACAGAACCTCCAGGGTGCCACCCTTACCTTGGGGCCTACCTTGATGATCTGATGTATATCCATGCCGTCCATCCGTTTTTGCATCCCATTTTAGTTTGTGGTCCTCAAAATATAGGCAAATCCAAATCTCAGGTGGACCACACCATAGGAAAAAGTAGATATTAAGTTCCTATCATTGATCATTTTTGTGGTCAACTTGAGCCTTCAATCTGCCTTGTTTTTTGTATCATGCCCTAAAAACAACTTTTAAAATGAATGGATGGATTGGATAAACCATATACATAATGGTGGGCCCCACGGAACCCCTGACACAATTGTCTGTTTCTAGCTCCGTCCACGCATAAAAAAGAATCCGCAATTTTGGTTTTCATTCTGGCGGACTCGTGGGAAGGTTTCCCTCTCTCTCAGCTACCCCTTCTTGCTCGTGGGAAGGTTTCCCTCTCTCTCTCTCGGCTGCCCCCTCTTGCCACCTCTCTCTCTCTCTCTCTCTCTCTCTCTCTCTCTCTCTGTAACGCCGTGAAATTCGGGGGTCGAGCATAACTCAGCTCCCGAGTTCCAAAACATCACTTATGCAACATATTTAATGATGGATATATGTTGTCTGTAAGAGCACATAAAACATGGAATAGATTAAGTCAAACTGCAAACATAATTCAGGGATAAGTGATAAACGCAAGCGGAAGACTTAAAGAAACATATGTGTACATGTGTAAGTCCCTGAAGTACGTATACATGCCAGGTCATACTTATAAGTGTTTCTATCAAAAATACAAGTATTAAATGACATTTTTCTATTCCCAAAAGAAAATCCAGAATCCCCGCACATCAGGACATGGCTCACAAGAACCCGCCTGAAAACTGCATAAAAGAAAATGCGGCCTCATCATCCTCGAATTCTTGCTCTGCCTCAGGGGTCGCATCAATATCTGCATCTAAGACAGAGTCTGGTTGGTGTTTAAACACCGTCCCAGAACGTGGGAGTGAGTGATCAACTCAGTGGAACAATAAAGCAAAGGTTAACATGTTATCAGTTCGATCAAGCAGTAATGATAAAGCAGAACAATCAAACATGTCCTAATTACTCTTGTTAATGCAAGGATGTATGTAGAATGATGCGTGCCCTCGCCAGTACACCCTCAGCATCTTCATCTTACGTTACGCATGACACCACGTCAAGTGCTGCACCTCTTTCAGGCACATACAATGCGGTGCATGAACATGATTACCAAGTTGTTATTAGTCCTTTTCATACAGCAGGATTGGGAAGCCAAGGTACCTTCCTCATATCAATTTCCTCACAGTGATCCATTCTAGAGTCGTCAGTCCTAGGCAATCTCAGACGATCATATAGTTTTAGGTCATTGCAAAGGGCTCGTCACCAATCAATGCACGCCTATCATACCTTCGTTACTACTCTAAGGCTCGTCGCCCTAATGTAGTATCCAGGTATGCTCGAGGTCACTATAAAGGGCTCATCACCAATCAATGTAGGCCGACAACACGAATATAGTGTCCCATACCACCATAATCGGCTCACGAGTCTGGTGTGCTCATTGGTCACTACGGGGAGGCTCGTCACCCTAGTGTAGGCCGACAGCTCGACCACGATGTCCCATACCACCATGTCCAGCTCATGAGTCTTAGCAGATCAAGGTACAACGGTTAACAAGATTTCATTGGTAAGTTTGGTACCCTAGATTCAAACAATGGCGTCCATATATGGTGAACATACATCGGACAATCGGGTTACTTGACGAACTCGACTAGCATGAGCGCACGTTGGGTTGAACGACATAGAGTGTGCAAACACTCCGTGTGGCCAAACCACTGCCAACAACTCTAATACGACTCGGGTTCGTCAAATCACGTCCTTTGTGGTGAAAGCAACCTCAGCCACGAACTCAAGGCCGATTACCGATTTCCTGGACTATTTCATAGTCCCAAACACATCCCATTATAACAGATATGCATATACAATTTAGAACAGTAATGGAACAACAATTCAAATCATGTAGTATGTGAGCATTTGAAGAACATCAACTTAATATGGATTTACACATAAGTAATACTGGAAGTTAAACAACAAGGAATGTGACTTGCATATAGGAAATCATACACACTAATAGGAGAGTTGAGAATCGCTTCTCAACGCCCGCAAATAGGATATTATATTGCACTTTTAAGCCATTCAGACATTTCTACAAACACTTAGAATACGTAGTTCAACATACATGACACATGTTGAAATACACGCATTTGGACAATTCCTTTTGCCAAGGAGTTGACACACATACATCTAGCACAAATACACGACAAATAATCACGGCAAGTACATGTTCATATTTTATACGTATACAGTACTTTCTACATACACAAGGAATACACAAATCTCAACACAAGGCATATCTATCAGGAATATAATATAAACATAACATTTGGCATGTGAAATTGCACCCACAACAAGAATAAACCATTAACTGACATTGAAAGCCTTGAAAACCATAACCTATACGAATATAGTCCACACCTTAAACCAGAAATAGCACACCGAACAGATTCAGACGATATGTCTTCGTCAACGGCGACTAGATAATCTAAGGCAAGAATAGAAATGAGCTGCATCAACACATATACTATTCTAAGCTCTAAACAAATTAGGGTTAGGTTAACTTACCCAAAAAGGAACTTAGAATCGCCGGAATAACGATTCAAAGTGATGGCTTAAGGATGAAGAGTATCAGGAAAGAATCTTGAGATGATTCACCAACTTCTCTCTCACTTTCTCTCTCTTTTCCTCTCACTTTCTTAGCTAGGGAGTGAGGATTTTAAGGTCTTTATATAGGCCTAAAATAGATACAAATAACCCCGGGGCCAAGGTATACTTAGGTTATAACCAAATCAGGTCTCTCTCGATCCAACGGAGCGCTACCGGTGGTCCTTTTTCCGCGTGCGGTTGGACTTAAGCTTACTGAGCATGGATCTAGGTCAGGCTAAGCTTTCGTACCGATCGGCTTTACATATCATCCGTGGTGGACCACACTCAATTCAACGGCTACCGAAACTCGATCAGGTCCACAAGCATAATGACATGCCTGGGCCATCTTCCCTGATGCGAGGGTGAAATTGGGTTAGAATTCAACGGTCAAATTGCTTAAAATCGTCGTGCAAGCGACACTACTCAGATTTCATAAAATCATATTTAATTTCTCACCGTTCTCACACTCTTCACTCCAGACTCAATCAAATCGACCCAGAACATCATCTGGACTTAATTTTTGAGGTGATGACCAAGTCCAACATGATGACCATAACTGTCTAAGATCATCGCTATCGGACTTTCAACGCACGGTCCAGGTCCGATCTAAGTCTTTTAAAAATTTTCGAGAGCAATTGGATTTAGCGTTGAATCCCAGATTTCAGAGTAACATAGCGCTAACGATTTTACAGGTTTTGAGTCCTGCAGATCAAATTTAAAGTGATTGATGCTAATTTGACAAGTAATGGAGTTTAACGCTAATTGACCCACAAATAGCTTCTAAGGAAAATAGAAGTAGTACTCGGCTCTTGGCACGAAATTTTCCTGGTCATTACAATCTACCCCCCTTAAAGAAAAATTTTATCCTCGAAATTCGTACCTTCTCATATTCCTCAAGGATCTGAGGGTAGCTCTTTCTGACCTCAGCTTCAGTTTCCCAAGTAGCCTCTTCTTCACTATGATGCGTCCATAGTACTTTCATAAGAGGGATGACTTTGCTACGCAATACCTGCTCCTTCCTGTCTAGGATACGTGTCGGTCGCAGTACATATGTGGCATCCTCGCTCAACTGCACCTGCTCTCAACTGATAATATGCGAAGGATCAGGAACGTACTTCTTCAGCATAGAAACATGAAATACGTTATGCACGCCCGCAAGTGGTGTGGGCAAAGCAAGGCGGTATGCTACCGCTCCCACTCGATCCAGAACTTGAAATGGACCAATAAATCTCAGCGTGAGCTTTCCCTTCCTACCGAACCGCAGAACTCCCTCCATAGGGGAAACCTTAAGAAATACATGGTCTCCAACGTCAAACTCAAGCGGTCGCCGCCTCGTATCAGCGTAACTCTTCTGCCTGCTCTGGGCTGTCAGAAGTCGACGTCGAATAATGTCAACTTTCTCTGAAGTCGCCTGCACCAACTCTGGGCCAATCAAACTACGCTCGCCAACTTCTACCCAGCAATGCGGTGCTCTGCACGGGCGACCATACAATGCCTCATAGGGAGCCATGCCGATACTCGCTTGGAAACTGTTATTATATGCGAACTCTGCATAAGGGAGACAATCATCCCAACTGTCCCTGAAATCCAAAACACAAGCTTGCAACATGTCTTCCAGAATCTGATTCACACATTCCGTCTGCCCGTCTGTTTGCGGATGAAACGCGGTGCTGAACTTCAATTTCACATCCATTGCTTCCTGGATACGAGTCCAGAAGATAGAAGTGAAACGCGTGTCTCTTTCAGACACAATCTCTAAGGGAACTCCATGCAGACGTACAATCTCCTTGATGTACAATCTAGCCAACTCGTCTGTAGAGTTTGTGACTCTGATCGGTAAGAAATGAGCCGACTTCGTCAATCGGTCGACGATCACCCAAATAGAGTCACGTCCCTTCCTCGTTCTAGGCAACCCTGAAATAAAATCCATAGAGATGAAGTCCCACTTCCATTCTGCTAGGGGCATGGGCTGAAGCAACTCAGGAGGTCGGCGATGCTCTACCTTGACTTGCTGGCACATGAGACAATGAGATACAAACTCAGCAATGTGAACCTTCATGTTGTCCCACCAGTAAGATCTTCTCATATCTTGATACATCTTCGTGCTACCTGGATGCATCGCAAGCTTAGAAGTATGGGCTGACTCGAGAACCTCCCGTCTTAAGTCAGGAATGTCTGGGACATATAACCGGCCACGAAGTCGTAGGCCCCCATCTGAACCAACACTCCACTCGGAGTTCTCATCTGTACCAACCCGCTTTCTCATCTTCGCCAAAAACTCATCATCTGCTTGAGCTGCAACAATTCTCTCGTCAATGAGGGGCTATACACGAATGTGTGCGATAACTTTATATGGCTCTTCCACCATAAGTTTCTGCTCAAAGTCTCGCACAAACTCCAACATGTCCCATTCTGCCATCATTAGCGGAGCCACAAACTCTATAGTCTTCTTGCGACTCAACGCATCTGCCACAACGTTTGCCTTGCCCGGATGGTAAGAAACATCGAACTTAAAGTCTTTCAATGTTTCCATCCATCGGCGTTGCCTCATATTCAAGTCACGCTGCATGAAAATGTACTTAAGGCTCTTGTGGTCGCAAAAGAGCTCGAACTCCTCTCCGTAGAGGTGATGTCTCCAGAGCTTTAATGTGAAAATGACAGCTGCCAATTCCAGGTCGTGTGTAGGGTAATTTTCTTCGTGTTTCCTCAACTGCCTCGAAACATATGCAATCACCCTGTCCTTCTGCATAAGGACACAACCCAGACCAATGCGAGAGGCGTCAGTATATATCATATACTTAACCCCTTGCTCTGGCAATACTAGCACAGGGGCGGACGTCAACTTTTCCTTCAGCTCTTAAAAAGCTATCTCCGCCTTCTCATTCTAAGCAAATTTCAAATCTTTCCGTGTCAACTGAGACAACGGTCTGGCTATCTTTGAGAAGTCTCGAATGAAGCATCGATAATAGCCTGCTAGGCCCAGAAAACTCCTCACCTCAGTAACTGAACCAGGCTGCTTCCAGTCCTGTACTGCAGTTACCTTAGCAAGATCGACAGCTATCCCTTCCTTGGACACCACATGTCCCAGGAACTTGACTTCTTCTTTCCAGAAATCGCATTTCTTAAACTGCACAAAAAGCTGATTCTTCCTAAGAGTATCCAAGACCGTTCTTATGTACTCCTCGTGCTCTTCCCGACTCACAGAATATATCAAAATGTCATTGATAAAAATAATGACGAATCGGAATAAGAATGGTCGAAATACCCTGTTCATCAGATCCATGAACACGGCTGGTGTGTTCGTAAGACCAAACGACATCACAAGGAACTTATAGTGGCCAAAGCTAGTCCTGAAAGCGGTCTTTTGCACGTCCTCATTCTTGACGCGCAACTAATGATACCCTGACTGCAGATCAACCTTCGAAAAGTACCGTGCCCCCTTCAACTGATCAAATAAATCATCGATCCTAGGCAAAGGGTATTTATTCTTCATAGTTACCTGATTCAACCTGCGATAATCAATACATAATCGCAAGGAACCATCCTTCTTCTTAACAAACAGGACAGGTGCTCCCCAAGGAGACACACTAGGCCGAATAAAGCCCAAATTCAATAAGCCATCTATCTGCTTCCTCAATTCCTCCATTTCACTCGGAGGCATACGATAGGTGAAAAAAGAAATGGGTGTCGCACCAGGCATGAGATCGATAGTAAAATTAATCTCGCGCTGAGGGGGTAATCCAGGAATCGACTCGAACACATCTTCAAACTCCTGAACTACAGGTGTACTTTCAAACGCTGATCCAGCCATACTCTCCAACAGAGAAGTATAATAACCAAGATGAAAAGGGTAACTGACCTAAACTGGGAAAGTAACTGTCTCACCCTCAGGTCCATGGATTGTCACCGACCTCGCTTCACAATCAATCTCTGCTCGCATCCTCGTGAGCCAATCCATACCCATAATGACATCGTAATGGTAAAGAGGTGCGACAAAAAGGTCAACAAGAATCGATCCACTCCCTAGATCAATCAAACAATCCATATAACGCTTGTTCATAGCAGAGGAGATCCCTGTAGCGGTAGTGAGCGTCACTCCCTTCATAGTAACCGTGCCCAAACTCAGACGCCTAACTGCCGCATACGATATAAGAGAGGTAGTGGACCCTGTATCCATCAACATAGAAACGGGAATACCTTCAATATGAGCTGTAACCTCGATGGATCTCGGCACCAAGTCAGCCACAGGCGCTTCAGCTGAGAGCGCGTGAACTCGAGCCTGCTGTTGGCGGTTCGGCGGAGGAACCATGGGCCACTGAGGTGGCCTGAAGCTAGGTACAGAAGGTCTGAAGGATGGATGAGCTGGCGCTGAACGAAGAGGTAGAGGTGATATAACCCGAGGCATAGGACGACTGATCCTCTGCGGTGGAGTAAATCCATTATCCTGCATACGCGAAAAGCAAGTACGATCCAAATGCCCATCTTCCCACAGTACGAACAGCGAAATCAGCTCGCACCTGCTGAGCGGGCGGCGCTGAACGACTCGGTGGAGAATTTGCCCGCGGCTTCTTGCCAAGAAATGGTGCACTCTGAAAGTCAGGTCGTGGTATGGAACCATAGGTGCTCGCATATGGGATGACCTGTCCCCGTCCTGCTCAGCTCGCAAGGACATGCTCACCAACTCCGCATAGGAAGATATGCTAGCACAGGACATCTTCAATCGGATCTCAGGCCTCAATCCCTCAGAAAAACATCGCATCCTCATCGGCTGATCACCCAGAATCAATGGGACATAGCGACCTAGCTCAGTGAACCGGTTCTCATATTTCGTCACCGACATCCCTCCCTGACGGAGGCGAAGGAACTCACTCTCCTTCCCATGTCGGTACGTAACCGAAAAATACTTCTCGTGGAAGCGTGCCTCAAACGCCTGCCACGACCACTCATACCCCTCTGCAACAGTGCGAAGAACACTGTCCCACCATAAACTAGCCTCCTTCTCAAACATAAAGGAGGCAAGCTCGACCTGCTCAGCCTCAGAACAGTGCAGCGGTCTTAACATCTTAGAGATGCGATCAATCCAGTACTCGGCCTCCTTAGGTCTATGAGAACCCGCAAATGTGGGAGGTCGTAATCGCTGAAATCGCTCAAATGTGCCGCTCGCACTAGCGCTCCCAGATGGGTGCATAGGTGAAGCAGGTGGAGTCGCCCCCACCGACTGAGCAAAGATGCCAGCCATGGAAGACAGAAACTACTGCTGCTGGTGCTGCTGCTACTGCATCAACAGCATCATCTGCTCAAACTTATCAGAAGGCGGAGTAGACGAAGATGCATGCGGCATAGACGCAGATGCACGGTTCGACTCAGGAACTGAAGGTGTGACTGGAGGAGCCATAGGTGGTATCACAGGTGTCGGCCCAACACCAGTATGAGACGGGCCCGACTGTGGATCCCTCTGGTTATTGCTCAGGGGAGAAACCCCGGCAAGCGACTCGACCAAAGAAAGACAGGCCGAAGTCTTCGAACCCTTAGGAGGCATACGCTACATTCAACAGAGGATGCAACCTATAAGATTCAACATTCACATAATCCACCCACACAACATTCACAACACAACTTCAATGATAAACAACATGCATTTCATTTAATAAAATTATCGCAATACAAGAAGTACGGCATTACATGAATCGCGACAGAGAAAGCATGTGAACTAAAACATCTAAAACTGCAAACAACAAACAACTCCCAACTACTATGTCAACAACGGCTACACATAATAGCAAACAACCAAACAAAGTAAAGGATGACTATAACTGCAGCTACTCGTCGGAATCAGGAGATGGAGGCAGGGCACCCTTATCCTGCAAACAGCACAGGATAGACTTCAGAGTTCGAGTCACCTTCTTAAACTTATGCTTCACAAGGCCTCGAAGATCCACAATATCCTGGCATAGAATAGCCTGACCTTCCTCAAGCCGTGCGATACGGGCATCCCTGGCAGCCTGATCTACGCTCTGCTCTGGTGCCACAGGAGGAGAACTCTCACTCGTATCCTGGGCCTCTACCTCTTCCTCGTCCTGCTCTATTTCTTCTTCAATTTCAGCTCCACCCTCGCCATAACTTTCTTCCTCATCGCTCTCTATCTCATCCTCACTTTCTGAGGCTTGTCGACGAGGACCAATATCCATCTGCTTAAGGGTCGTCAGATTAATGTAGCGAACAGGTACCGGCTTTTCTGCCCTAAGCCTATAGCCAAACTCATGTGCAAGCTTACAAA
This sequence comes from Magnolia sinica, assembly GCF_029962835.1. Taxonomy (NCBI): domain Eukaryota; kingdom Viridiplantae; phylum Streptophyta; class Magnoliopsida; order Magnoliales; family Magnoliaceae; genus Magnolia; species Magnolia sinica. The sequence goes on along the minus strand of NC_080573.1, from coordinate 92,860,517 downwards.
TGAGTCAGCCAAATGGGAGTGATTCGGTCCTCCTAGTCGAACGAGCGATAAGGATAATCTGGCGCAAGACATAGGTTGGCACACATAGCTTCGCTCCTTGCCCCACCTGATACAGAAAATCTACCATCAGGCGTGTACACTCACTACGATTACTCCACCTTGGATATACATTGAATGTACACATGTGGTGAAGCAAGCAGAAGTCGTCCGTTATGTTGGTAGCTAGAAGGCTTCTATTTGGCTGCCATTCGACCAGATGACCACACAGGAGCCGCGTGCGGCGATCCCTCTCTCGCATACTGCTCAAATTCTTCTCACTGACATGCATCTTACCAAGTGACACATTCAAGAGTTGGGATATCAAAGCGACGTTGACCGTGGCCTCCCGACCGCTTCCACAAGGAATCTTGAACTGCAGAGGCTCCAGCGATGGATCAGAAATGTTGGCATAAAAAGCTCGAACAGTGCTTGCATTGGCGCGATATTCACCCTCAAACAAGGGACACCAACTAGCCCCTTCCAGGCGCTCCAACAACAGAAACTCGCCAAATAGCCAGGAATCTACATGAGCGTCAAAAAGGACCCTACGGCCTTCATAGACTCCATGAGATAGCTCTGCCAATAAGGTTCTTCCAATGGGAGCTTGAGGATCAATGTCCCGCTTGGTCTGAAACTCACGGGTGGCGGTCATGCTCACGGCGACACCTCTCGGCCTCCGTGCACGGGTTCGGTGGCTAGGCCCGGCTTCATCCATGGGCACTCTCTTCTTCCCCATCAAAGAGAGAAAGGTGGAGATAAAAATATGGCCGTGACAAACTCAAACAAGGCCATGAAAAATGAGAGAAGAAGGGAGAATGGGAAGAATGGTGAGGCTTCCACACACTTGAGATCACAAAGAGGGATTTGAGAGCTCAAATGAGAAGAAAAGGGAGTGAAAACAGCAATGGGGGTGAGTTTTTGAGTTGGGTTGAATGGGTGTGCATGAAAATGGAAGAAGAAGGAGATTGGGGAGGGATTTTGGTGGAGTTTTGAGAGAAACTTGAAGAAAAGGAGAGCTTGGGAGGGTATGTTATGAAGAAAAGGGGTTTTAGAAAGACCTAATATCGTGCAACCATGGAGTAGTGGGCCACACTAGGCCCCAAAGGCGTCGGCCCGAGCCGGCCCGCCCGGCTTGGCCCGCTGGGCGGCGAGGTCATCGCTGGTCTCTGGACACTCCGGTGATGACTCACCGTTTGGGCGAGGTCCTCCTAGCCCCCTAAGTGCAAAATGATGAGGGCCCCCCTAGGTCCCCCTGGAAATGCCCCGATCGGCTCCTTAATCTGATTCAACGCCTATCGGGCCACTCAGGTTAAAATCTGATGCAAACAAAGGTTTACTGACTTTTGAAGGGCTGAGATGGAAAGATAAACCATCTAAACTCGTCAAGGGACGGTCTAGAAGAGGTTTTGGGTCGCTGTGTGTGATCAAGAGTGCGCACAGACTCGATCTCGGTGATCGTTTTCAGTAAACTTTCACCGATAGAAGCAACGGGACACATACACAAATTCTATGATAAACTAACACCCAAATACACTACGATGGTGATAACATGCGGTCTGTGACCATAACCCAGGTCCGGTTTAATCCAATTCATGCTCTGATACCAACTTGTAACGCCCTGAAATTCGGGGGTCGAGCATAACTCAGCTCCCGAGTTCCAAAACATCACTTATGCAACATATTTAATGATGGATGTATGTTGTCTGTAAGAGCACATAAAACATGGAATAGATTAAGCCAAACTGTAAACATAATTCAGGGATAAGTGATAAACACAAGTGGAAGACTTGCTATCAAAAATACATAAAACAAGTGTTTCTATCAAAAATACAAGTATTAAATGACATTTTTCTATTCCCAAAAGAAAAGCCAGAATCCCCGCACATCAGGACATGGCTCACAAGAACCCACCTGAAAACTACATAAAAGAAAATGTGGCCTCATCATCCTCGAACTCCTGCTCTACCTCAGGGGTCGCATCAATATCTGCATCTAAGACAGAGTCTGGTTGGTGTTTAAACACCGTCCCAGAACGTGAGAGTGAGTGATCAACTCAATGGAACAATAAAGCAAAGGTTAACATGTTATCAGTTCGATCAAGCAGTAATGATAAAGCAGAACAATCAAACATGTCCTAATTACTCTTGTTAATGCAAGGATGTATGTAGAATGATGCGTGCCCTCACCAGTATACCCTCAGCGTCTTCATCTTACGTTACGCATGACACCACCTCAAGTGCTCCACCTCTTCCAGGCACATGTAATGCGGTACATGAACATGATTACCAAGTTGTTATTAGTCCTTTTCATATAGCAGAATTGGGAAGCTAAGGTACCTTCCTCATATCAATTTCCTCACAGTGATCCATTCTAGGGTCGTCAGTCCTAGGCAATCTCAGATGATCATATGGTTTTAGGTCGTTGCAAAGGGCTCGTCACCAACCAATGCACGCCTATCATACCCTCGTTACTACTCCAAGGCTTGTCGCCCTAATGCAGTATCCAGGTATGCTCGAGGTCACTATAAAGGGCTCGTCACCAATCAATGTAGGCTGACAGCACGAATATAGTGTCCCATACCACCATAATCAGCTCATGAGTCTGGTGTGCTCACTGGTCACTACGGGGAGACTCGTCACCCCAGCGTAGGCCGACAGCTCGACCACGGTGTCCCATACCACCATGTTCGGCTCATGAGTCTTAACGGATCAAGGGAGAATGGTTAACGGGATTTCATCGATAAGTTTGGTACCCTAGATTCAAACAATGGCGTCCATACATGGTGAACATACATTGGACAATCGGGTTACTTGACGAACTCGACTAGCACGAGCGCACGTTGGGTTCAACGACATAGAGTGCGTAAATACTTCGTGTGGCCAAACCACTGCCGACAACTCTAATACGACTCAGGTTCGTCAAATCACATCCTTCGTGGTGAAAGCAACCTCAGCCACGAACTCAAGGCCGATTACCGATTTCCTGGACTATTTCATAGTCCCAAACACATCCCATTATAACAGATATGCATATACAATTTAGAACAGTAATGGAACAACAATTCAAATCATGTAGTATGTGAGCATTTGAAGAATATCAACTTAATATGGATTTACACATAAGTAATACTGGAAGTTAAACAACAAGGAATGTGACTTGCATATAGGAAATCATACACACCAATAGGAGAGTTGAGAATCGCTTCTCAACGCCCACAAATAGGATATTATATTGCACTTTAAGCCATTCAGACATTTCTACAAACACTTAGAATACATAGTTCAACATATATGACGCATGTTGAAATACACGCATTTGGACAATTCCTTTTGCTAAGGAGTTGACACACATACATCTAGCACAAATACACGACAAATAATCATGGCAATTACATGTTCATATTTTATACGTATACGGTACTTTCTACATACACAAGGAATACACAAATCTCAACACAAGGCATATCTATCAGGAATACAATATAAACATAACATTTGGCATGTGAAATTACACCCACAACAAGAATAAACTATTAACTGACATTGAAAGCCTTGAAAACTATAACCTATACGAATATAGTCCTCACCTTAAACTAGAAATAGCACACCAAACAGATTCAGACGATATGTCTTCGTCAATGGCGACTAGATAACCTAAGGCAAGAATAGAAATGACCTGCATCAACACATATACTATTCTAAGCTCTAAACAAATTAGGGTTAGGTTAACTTACCCAAAAAGGAACTTAGAATTACCGGAATAACGATTCAAAGTGATGGCTTAAGGATGAAGAGCATCAGGAAAGAATCTTGAGATGATTCACCAACTTCTCTCTCACTGTCTCTCTCTTTTCCTCTCTCTTTCTTAGCTAGGGTTAGGAAATTCGTATGGAAAAGAGAGTGAGGGTTTTAAGGTCTTTATATAGGCCTAAAATAGATGCAAATAACCCCAAGGCCAAGGTATACTTAGGTTATAACCAAATCAGGCCTCTCTCGATCCAACGGAGCACTACCGGTGGTCCTTTTTCCGCGTGCGGTCGGACTTAAGCTTACTGAGCATGGATCTAGGTCAGGCTGAGTTTCATACCGATCAACTTTACAGATCATCCGTGATGGACCACACTCAATTCAACGGTCACCGAAACTCGCTCAGGTCCACAAGCATAATGACATGCCTGGGCCATCTTCCCTAATCCGAGGGTGAAATTGGGTTAGAATCTAACGGTCAGATTGCTTAAAATCATCGTGCAAGCGACAGGACTCAGATTTTAGAAAATCATATTTAATTTCTCACCGTTCTCACACTCTTCACTCCGGACTCAATCAAATCGACCCAGAACATCATCTGGACTTGATTTTTGAGGTGATGGCCAAGTCCAACATGGTGACCATAATTGTCTAAGATCATCGCTATCGGACTTTCGACGCGCGGTCCAGGTCTGATCCAAGTCTTCTAAAAATTTCCGAGAGCAATTGGATTTAGCGTTGAATCCCAGATTTTAGAGTAACATAGCGCTAACGATTCTACAGGTTTTGAGTCTTGTAGATCAAATTTAAAGTGATTGATGCTAATTTCATAAGCAATCGAGTTTAATGCTAATTAACCCACAAATAGCTTCTAAGGAAAATAGAGGTAGTACTTGGGTCTTGGCACGAAATTTTCTGGGTCATTACACACACAAACACACACACACACTCTCTCTCTCTCTCTCTCTCTCTCTCTCTCTCTCTCTCTCTCTCTCCTTTCATTCGAGAGAATGCGGCTGGGGAAGATGATGGGTTTTGGACAGGATCGTGTCAGGTGGTGCGCAATTGGGACTGGTGGTGTGTGATTGGGATTTTGTCGGAGTTTGGGGTAGCGGCAATGGGGTTCTTGGTGCATGATTGGATCTAGGACTGGTGGTCGGGGGTCTGTCTGGGCTAGGGTTAGTTGGGTTTGCGGTGGTGGGCCGGAGATGGAGCAGGAAGCTGCTGCGATTTGGGTTGTCGAGGCTGCTGTGGGGTTTGCTAGAACGGGGTTTACAGATTGGGGGTGGGAATAAAAAATTGGATAGGGGTTTGCAGATCCGGCCGTCCATAGATCTGTGGTCACTAGAAAGAGGTGATCTCCATCTCTTATCTTTCTTTTCAGCTCTGTTTCCTTATCGCCTTTTTTTTTCTTGAAAAAATAGTTCCTTTTGAGCTTAATCTTGAAATTTCTGATTTCTATTTCTCTTATTGTCAGTAAATTTAGGTTTTTGTTTCAAAAATGATTTTTTTAAATTGTTCTAATTAACAAAAAAATCTATGCTTTTACTTTAATTGCTAGAATTTCTAATACGATGGAGAGGGTGGATAACTGAGGCCGTATTGCCTCATCTGCATCAGTAAATCCTCAGAATCCCAGGACTTCACATGATTTGGGTCCACAAGCCGCTAGGTCCCTAGAAGATCAGGCCTCTGCTTTGAGCATGATAGATGTGATACAGGGAGAACTTGGAACTGCCTATGCTTCTGCTATAAGTAGTGAATCTGGAGTTGCATATGCTTCTTCCGTAGCTAGCGACACTTCATATTCTCACTTATTGAGAGGAGGAAGGATTGATGTGCCCGTTTCTTTAGATGTGGATGGGAGACTTTGTCATTCGTCTAGAAGAAGAAGGTTGGAGTAGGCCCCATAAATTCACCAACGTAGAGATATTTTTAGAAGAACCTTTTTGGAATTTAGTTTCAGCAATGTGGAACATTGTTTCCATTATATTTCTTTCGGTTCTACAGGATCTTCATATTGAAGATTATATAACTCATAAAAATTCAATTTTTATTGATCTAGGATTTTACTTTTTATTTTTATTTCTTATAATCAGTTTCTTGAGTACAGATTCTATTAATTGATTTATTTAAAAATATTCGGCTTCTATTGATCTTTTCTTATTGTCTTGGCATGAGGTGAATCTCAAAAAGGAGTTGCAAATCCCATGTTATTTATACTTGTTGGCAGGGCTCTAGGCTATTTGGGAAGAAGAAATCATGAGTGTTTTATAACTTTGAGCAAGAGGTTGGGTCGTGTTGAAAGCCATAAGCATAGAGCCTTGAGCTTTTGAGAGGGAATTAATTGTTTTTTTTTCATGTAAATAGTTGGAATGGTTCTCACTTTCTCTTTATATAGTATTTTCCTTTTTAGTGTGCTTTTGTTACCTTTAAAAAAATCATTTTATTGTAGCAAATGCAATGTTATCAACTTTATGGCTTTGAAAAGTATGATGCTTCTTTGGGTCTTTCGGTGCTTGCTTCTGCTTTTGTTAACATTTGTGTGTGTTTGGATGCACTCTTGAAATGAATTGTGCAACATTATTCTAATGAGGAGGAAATAAGCAGATTGTGACTTCTTGAGCATTCACACTTAAAAAAGATTGGGCTGTAAAATGCAATCATGTTACTTTTAAGTTGGATTTAAAAGGAATGTAATTGCAACTTCTTCCAAACTAAATGGTATTTACTGTGCTTTGTAATTTCAGTTTCCAAGACAGACGGTATGAATACAAAGGTCTTAATAAGGTCTGGAAGGGAAAATTAGCAGAGGCAAAGGCTAGTGGGAATTTTATAAGGATTCAGGAAGCACAGGTATGAGTGATACAGTTCCTTGATCAATCTATATTTAGGATGGGTTCAACACCTATGATGCTCACATACACCATGCATCATGGGTATAAATTTTACATAAAAAGTTGAAGTTTTAGACACTATCTGGTATGAACCATCTAAATACCCTAGATTCATAGGTTGGAGTGCAAAAATAGCTGAATACCAGGAGATTAATGGAGGATTAGATATTATACAAACCCCTTTTTATAGCTTTGGTATATATGATATGATGTAAGGCATGATTCAATTTAAGAAAGATCTGGATTTGCCCCAATCTTAATTTGGTCAGACCTTCGTAACCATGTGTAAGACATGTATTCCTGTCCTCATATAGTTTCCTTTGGCATTTAAATCAGGTACTTGAATTCTTGAACCACGGTTGATAATCTTCTTGTCTGAGATGCATCAATCCTTCATGCACTGTTGTTGATCTAATGCTGGCATCTAGGGCCTTGTAGATTTCTGTTCCCTTTGTTGGATTTTGGCGTTTGTTTGCAGATTCAACTCCCTTTCTAGGTTTTGTGTATGATGGGTTTTTTTCCCATTTCTAACACCATCAAATTTGGACTACTCACTATTTACCTTTGACCACCTACTTGATAGCCATCAATAAGATAGTAAGGATTGCTTGATCAGTGTGATTTTTGAGATGCTCCACTCATAATGAGTCATGAGACCCACAATTTTAATGATCTGGTTAAATCTACTAGATGTCTTTTCATTAGATTTTAATCGCCTGTGTATAGCTTAGCATTTAATAATAATTATTTTGCTTTTGTTTAGTTGGGCAGTTTGAAATTTTCCATTGCCAACGTTTTGCATGATAACTCTGATCTATAAATGTGTGAAATTGAATTTGCAGCTTTAAGTTTTTCTTTCAACCAAAACTACTGCTTGAAAGGGAAAGGGAAAAAAGAAAAAAATAGAAATTTGATGCACCTATAATGCAGCCCCATACGGAGAGATCTTTAGATATTGGTGGTTGAAATGAAGACAGAGGACAAGATGAGTTGAATCAACCAACAAGATCTCATGTTTGGAGTTCTTCCCCTATTGAGAAGTCTTCAGATGACAACAGTTGGAAAGAAAATAGAGCACAAGCTTGATTTCTATTGACCGACCAGAGCTCCTGGATGGGGTTCTTCGAGTAGATTCATTACACTCAATAGCAGAAGAGATGTAGATTCATTACACTTAATTCAGGTATGGTTTGCAACAATTCAAGAGACTATACATTAGGCATTTAATATAAGATTGGAGTGAGACTGATTAGGCATTTAAATGCGTTGTAGGATGTTGTTTAAATTACTTGTCCTAACAAGTGCACAAGTTGGGATGGATTGGACTTCTATCTTGAGAAAATGCCATGATTTCAGGTAGTTATTATTTAATGGAAAGTTAAAAAATTAAAAGAGAGAGAGATAATGAATTCATGGAAAGAAATGTTCCTTATCTTTAGAGCTGCTTTAGCCGAGTTTGATGCAGAAATCGTCGCCAACTTCACAGAAAGACAAATAGCATCAATGGCCATAGATTGTAACCTAGATTTAAACAAGGTTCGAGGTGCCGTCAACAATACTAACAGAATCCTCCAGGTCAAATTGTTGATTGGACCTGATTTTATTTAAATGATCTTGATAATCCATTTTATTTAAATGAGTAGACTTAGATGTGCGTCGGAGCTATCCGGATGTTGAGCGGGGGTCCCTGAAAGGTGGGAACCGCTGTTATGACCATGATGAAGCTGTACATTTTATATGGACAACATTGGAGGGGCCTGGCCATTTGGACAGGCTGTGTTTATGTGTTTGCTCGAAATTAATGGAGCAGACCCGGATGTGTGTCGGAGCTATCCGGATGAGCGGGAGTCCCTGGAAGGTGAGAACCGCCGTTATGACCATGATGAAGCTGTTCATTTCCTATGGACAGCATTGGAGGGGTCTGACCATTTGGACAAGCCGTGTTTATGTATTTGCTCGAAATCAATGGAGCAGACCCAAATGTGAGTTAGAGCTATCCGGATGAGCGGGGGTCCCTAGAAGATGGGAAGCGCTATTATGACCATGATGAAGCTGTCCATTTTCTATGAACAACATTGGATGCCTAGCCAATTGGAGCAGGCCGTATTTATATTTGTATTTGCAAGGACCACACCTTTAACCTAAACCACACCCTAAACCTATAACCTAAACCTATTCTCAAATCCCAAAACATATACTTATAGCCGAAACCTAAACCTATTCTCAAATCCCAAAAGCTATACTTATAACCTAAACCTTAACCTTAACCTTAACCTATAACCTAAACCTATACTTATAACCTTAGCCTAAACTTATAACCTTAAACCTAAACCTATTCTCAAATCCCAAAAGCTATACTTATAACCTAAACCTAAACCTTAACCTAAACCTATAACCTATACTTACAACCTTAACCTAAACTTATAACCTTAACCTAAACCTATTTTCAAATCTCAAAACCTATACTTATAACCTAAACCTAAACCTTAACCTATAACCTAAACCTATACTTATAACCTTAACCTATACTTATAACCTTAACTTAAACCTATTCTCAAATACCAAAACCTATACTTATAACCAGAACCTAAACCTTAACCTATAACCTAAACCTATACTTATAACCTTAACCTAAACTTATTCTCAAATCCCAAAACTTATAACCTTAACCTAAACCTAAACCTTAACCTATAACCTCAACCTATGCTTATAACCTTAACCTAAACTTATAACCTTAACCTAAACCTATTCTCAAATCCCAAAAGCTATACTTATAACCTAAACCTAAACCTTAACCTAAACCTATAACTTATACTTACAACCATAACCTAAACTTATAACCTTATCCTAAACCTATTCTCAAATCCCAAAAACTATACTTATAACCTAAACCTTAACCTTAACCTAAACCTAAACCTAAACCTAAACCAAAACCTATGACCTAACCTATAACCTATAACCTAAACTTATAACCTATAATCTAAACCTATAACCTAAACCTTAACCTATAACCTAAAACCTAAACCTAAACCTAAAACCTAAATGTATTCTCAAATCCCTAAACCTACACCTAATCCTAATCTCAACTCCCTAACCTAAACCTAAACCTAAACTTGAAAACCCAATCGTAAACCCGATCCCGATTTCCTAAACCTAGACCTTAACCTATTCTCAATTCCCTAAACCTTAACCTATAACCTAACCTAAACCTAAACCTATAACCTACACTTATAACCTAAACATAAACCTAAACCTTAACCTAAACCTAAACCTAAACCTATAACCTTAACCTAAACCAAAACCTATGACCTAACCTATAACCTATAACCTAAACTTATAACCTATAACCTAACCCTAACCTAAACCTATAACCTAAACCTTAACCTATAACCTAAAACCTAAACTTAAACATAAACCCTAAATGTATTCTCAAATCCCTAAACCTAAATCTACAACTAATCCTAATCTCAACGCCCTAACCTAAACCTAAACTTAAACTTGAAAACCCAAATCTAAACTCGATCCCGAACCCGAACCCGATTTTGTAAACCTAAACCTTAACCTATTCTCAATTCCCTAAACATTAACCTATAACCTAACCTAAACCTAGACCTATAACCTACACGTATAACCTAAACATAAGCCTAAACCTTAACCTAAACCTAAACCTAAACCTATAACCTTAACCTAAACCTAAACCTACGACCTAAATTATAACCTGTAACATAAACTTATAACCTATAACCTAACCTTAACCTAAACCTAAAACCTAAACCTTAACCTATAACCTAAAACCTAAACCTAAACCTATAACCTAAATGTATTCTCAAATCCCTAAACCTAAACCTACACCTAATCCTAATCTCAACTCCCTAACCTGAACCTAAACTTAAACTTGAAAACCCAAACCTAAACCTGATCCGGAACCCGAACCCAATTTCCTAAACCTAAACTTATAACCTTTACCTATTCTCAATTCCCTAAACCTATAGCTTATATCCTGAACCTAAACCTTAACCTGAACCCATAACCTTAACCTAAACCAAAACCTATGATCTAAAACCTTAACCTAGAACCTAAACTTATAACCTATAACCTAACCTTAACCAAAACCTAAAACCAAAACCTTAACCTATAACCTAAAACCTAAACCTAAAACCTAAATGTATTCTCAAATCCCTAAACCTAAACCTACACCTAATCCTAATCTCAACTCCCTAACCTAAACCTAAACTTAAACTTGAAAACCCAAACCTAAACTCGATCCCGAACCCGAACCCGATTTCCTAAACCTAAACCTTAACTTATTCTCAATTCCCTAAACCTTAACCTATAACCTAACTTACACCTAAACCTATAACCTACACTTATAACCTAGACATAAGCCTAAACCTTAACCTTAACCTAAACCTAAACCTATAACCTTAACCTAAACCAAAACCTATGACCTAACCTATAACCTATAACTTAAACTTATAACCTATAACCTAACCTTAACCTAAACCTAAAACCTAAACCTTAACCTATAACCTAAAACCTAAACCTAAACCTAAAACCTAAATGTATTCTCAAATCCCTAAACCTAAACCTACACCTAATCCTAATCTCAACTCCCTAACCTAAACCTAAACTTAAACTTGAAAACCCAAACCTAAACCCGATCCAGAACCCGAACCAAATATCATAAACCTAAACTTATAACCTTTACCTATTCTCAATTCCCTAAACCTATAGCTTATATCCTGAACCTAAACCTTAACCTAAACCTATAACCTTAACCTAAACCAAAACCTATGACCTATAACCTTAACCGATAACCTATAACCTAACCTTATAACCTATAACCGAACCTTAACCTATAACCTAAAACCTAAACCTAAAACCTAAATGTATTCTCAAATCCCTAAACCTAAACCTACACCTAATCCTAATCTCAACTCCCTGGCCTAAACCTAAACCTAAACTTGAAAACCCAAACCTAAACCTGATCCCGAACCCGAACCCGATTTCCTAAACCTAAACCTTAACCTATTCTCAATTCCCTAAACCTAGCTAATCACCTACACCTAAACCTAAACCAAAACCTAAACCTATTCTCAAATCCCTAAACCTAAACCTAAACCTATAACCTAAAACCTAAACCTAAACCTATAACCTATAACCTAAACCTAAACCTAAACCTAAATGTATTCTCAAATCCCTAAACCTATAACTTATAACCTATAACCTATCCTTAACCTAAACCTAAAACCTAAACCTTAACCTATAACCTAAAACCTAAACCTAAACCTAAAACCTAAATGTATTCTCAAATCCCTAAACCTAAACCTACACCTAATCCTAATCTCAACTCCCTAACCTAAACCTAAACTTAAACTTGAAAACCCAAACCTAAACCTGATCCGGAACCCGAACCCAATTTCCTAAACCTAAACTTATAACCTTTACCTATTCTCAATTCCCTAAACCTATAGCTTATATCCTGAACCTAAACCTTAACCTGAACCCATAACCTTAACCTAAACCAAAACCTATGATCTAAAACCTTAACCTAGAACCTAAACTTATAACCTATAACCTAACCTTAACCAAAACCTAAAACCAAAACCTTAACCTATAACCTAAAACCTAAACCTAAAACCTAAATGTATTCTTAAATCCCTAAACCTAAACCTACACCTAATCCTAATCTCAACTCCCTAACATAAACCTAAACCTAAACTTGAAAACCCAAACCTAAACCTGATCCCGAACCCGAACCCGATTTCCTAAACCTAAACCTTAACCTATTCTCAATTCCCTAAACCTATAGCTTATAACCTAAACCTAAACCTAAACCAAAACCTATGACCTAAAACCTTAACCTATAACCTAAAACCTAAACTTATAACCTAAAACCTAAACCTTAACCTATAACCTATAACCTAAACCTAAACCTAAAACCTAAATGTATTCTCAAATCCCTAAACCTAAACCTACACTTAATCCTAATCTCAACTCCCTAACCTAAACCTAAACCTAAACCCAATCTAGAACCCGAACCCGATTTCCTAAACCTAAACCTTAACCTATTCTCAATTCCCTAAACCTATAGCTTATAACCTAAACCCAAACCTTAACTTAAACCTAAACCTATAACCTATAACCTGAACCTAAACCTAAAACCTAAATGTGTTCTCAAATCCCTAAACCCAAACCTACACCTAATCCTAATCTCAACTCCCTAACCTAAACCTAAACCTAAACTTAAACCTGAAAACCCAAACCTAAACCCGATCCCAAACCCGAACCCGATTTCCTAAACCTAAACCTTAACCTATTCTCAATTCCCTAAACCTATAGCTTATAACCTAAACCTAAACCTAAACCTATAACCTTAACCTAAACCAAAACCTATGACCTAACCTATAACCTATAACCTAAACTTATAACCTATAACCTAACCTTAACCTAAACCTAAAACCTAAACCTTAACCTATAACCTAAAACCTAAACCTAAACCTAAAACCTAAATGTATTCTCAAATCCCTAAACCTAAACCTACACCTAATCCTAATCTCAACTCCCTAACCTAAACCTAAACCTAAATTTGAAAACCCAAACCTAAACCCGATCCCGACCCCGAACCCGATTTCCTAAACCTAAACTTATAACCTTAACCTATTCTCAATTCCCTAAACCTAGAGCTTATAACCTAAACCTAAACCTTAACCTAAACCAAAACCTATGACCTAAAACCTTAACCTATAACCTAAACTTATAACCTCTAACCTAACCTTAACCTAAACCTAAAACCTAAACCTTAACCTATAACCTAAAACCTAAACCTATAACCTAAATGTATTCTCAAATCCCTAAACCTAAACCTACACCTAATCCTAATCTCAACTCCCTAACCTAAACCTAAACCTAAACTTGAAAACCCAAACCTAAACCCGATCCCGAACCTGAACCCGATTTCCTAAACCTAAACCTCAACCTATTCTCAATTCCCTAAACCTATAGCTTATAACCTAAACCTAAACCTTAACCTAAACCTAAACCTAAACCTTAACTAAACCTATAACCTAAACCTAAACCAAAACCTATGACCTTAAACCTTAACCTATAACCTATAACCTAAACTTATAACCTATAACCTAACCTTAACCTAAACCTAAAACCTAAACCTTAACCTATAACCTAAAACCTAAACCTAAACCTAAAACCTAAATGTATTCTCAAATCCCTAAACCTAAACCTACACCTAATCCTAATCTCAACTCCCTAACCTAAAACTAAACCTAAACTTGAAAACCCAAACCTAAACCCGATCTCGAACCCGAACCCGATTTCCTACACCTAAACCTTAACCTATTCTCAATTCCCTAAACCTATAGCTTATAACCTAAAGCTAAACTTAAGCCTAAACTTAATACCTAAATGTATTCTCAAATCCCTAAACCTAAACCTACACCTAATCCTAATCTCAACTCCCTAACCTAAACCTAAACCTAAACTTGAAATCCTAAACCTAAACCCGATCCCGAGCCCAAACCTGATTTCCTAAACCTTAACCTTAACCTATTCTCAATTCCCTAAACCTATAGCTTATAACCTAAACCTAAACCTTAACCTAAACCTAAACCTACAACCTTAACCTAAACCAAAACCTATGACCTAAACTTATAACCTATAACTTAACCTTAACCTAAACCTAAAACCTAAACCTTAACCTATAACCTAAACCTAAACCTAAAACCCAAATGTATTCTCAAATCACTAAACCTAAACTTACACCTAATCCTAATCTCAACTCCCTAACCTAAACCTAAACCTAAACTTGAAAACCCAAACCTAAACCCGATCCCGAACCCGAACCCGATTTCCTAAACCTAAACCTTAACTTATTCTCAATTCCTAAAGCTATAGCCTATATACTATAACCTATAACCTAAACCTAAACCTTAACCTAAACCTATAACCTAAACCTAAATCTAAACCTAAACCTAAACCAAAACCTATAACCTAAACCTTAACCTATAACCTATATAACCTAAACTTATTACCTATAACCTAACCTTAACCTAAACCTAAAACCTAAACCTAAACCTATAACCTAAATGTATTCTCAAATCCCTAAACCTAGACCTACACCTAATCCTAATCTCAACTCCCTAACCTAAACCTAAACCTAAACTTGAAATCCCAAACCTAAACCCGATCCCGAACCCGAACCCGATTGCTATAATAATATAGCCCAATCACATGGCAACAAACAAGAATGTATCCCTTTTAACACATGCCCCTTTTTACAAGGCTTTAATTTTTGTTCTTATTTCTATTAACTTGAATTGAAACACTTTTTTGCATTATTTGCTTGCATTAGTTTTATTTTAATGATCAGTTTTATTTTAAAAAAGTGTGCCCACTTTTTTGGAAGAAAAAAAAAGTGAATGAAGTTTCTGCAATTCTTCATGATTCTGAATTATAATGTTTTGTTGGTTGAATATTTTTTTATTAGATGAAAGACACAAAAAGAAAATTGTTGCTGATTTTTTTTCTTTTTTTATTTATGATGTTAAACTTATATGTATTTATTCGTGGATGAATGTAATGTGGATAAGATTGTTTGTCTTTGGATGGATGTAGTTTATGTTTGGATGAACGTAGTTTATGTTTGGATGGATTTACGTAGTTTGGCTTTAGATGGATGTGAATGTGAATATGATGAAATATATTATATAATAGGTGTATATCAGGAAGAATACGATGAAATATATTGTAACAAGTGTATATCGACCGTCTCATATTTGAAAATTTTTGACGGCTCTAGGGCGTCCATATTTTTCTAAATATTCAAATATGAGATGGTCGAAGACCGTCCTTTTAAGGGTCATAAGAGGCAGTTCATAGCAGTCCTTTTTTAGGACGGTCCATGACCATCCTTTTAAGGCTCATAAGACGGTTCATAGCAGTCCTTTTGAAGGATGGTCCATGACCGTCCTTTTAAGGGTCATAAGAGACGGTTCATAACAGTCCTTTTGAGGGTCATAAGAGACGGTTCATGATAGTCTTTTTTAAGGACGGTCCATGACCGTCGTTTTAAGGGTCATAATAGACGGTTCATGACAGTCCTTTAAATGTCAATAAGAAGGACGGTTCGTGACCGTCCTTTAAGTAATACGACGCCTCAAAATATGACAGTCTATGCGACGGTCCATGACTGTCCTTTTTGGTCATTTGAGACGATTTTCAACCGTCCTTTTTTCATTGTTTTGGCGTAGTGATTGTTTAAGTGCTATCTTTATGTATATTTGTTTAAATTTCATATTTAATTTTTAATTTGGCATAGTCCTATTCACCCCCCCCCCCCCCTTCCACTAGGACTCTTAGCTCGACCTTTTCAAGTGGTATCAAAGCCTAATAGCTCGTTTTAATTGTTATTTCTTTTCTATTAATTTCTTGAGCTAATCGATCTGAGCTTTGTAAGATGTCAAATTTTGATAGCCTTTCAGTCACTAGGCCTCCACCATTTGATGGGTCCAATTATGCCTATTGGAAAGCTAAGATGAGATTTTTCTTAAAATCCATGGATGAGAGCGTAGGTAAGCCACAGTGACTAATTGGACCCCTCCTACCACCGAAGTAACTGGTACCGACGGATCCAAAACTATGAAAGTCACACCTTATTTCTCTTAGACCACTCTTCAGAAAAGTGAGAGTAGTGCCAATGTAAAGGCTCTAAATGCAATTACTTGTGCACTATCACCAGATGAATTCAAAAGAATTATATCCTGTGATACTGCAAAGCAAGCCTAAGATGTTTTGAAAATAACACACGAGAGAACAACAATTGTCAAGAAATTTAAAGTCCAAATTCTCACAACCAAATTTGAGGAAATACGTATGGAAGAAAGTGAAACTTTCAAGGATTTCTATACAAGATTAAATGACATTGTCAACTCTATGTGAGGTCTTGGTGATAGAATCCCAGAAAGTAAAGTATGTGCAAAGATATTACGCTCACTACCTGAAAGGTTCAATTCAAAGGTGACTGCGATCCAGGAACTTCGTGATATAGATAATATGAGGGTAAAAGAATTAGTTGGCTCATTATAAACCCATGAGTTAAACTTTAAAGCTCCTAAAGGTAAATCCATCACTCTTAATTCTTCTAAAAGTATTTCTCAAGAAAATAGTAGTAATTCTGATTTAGAAAATTCTGAAGATAATATGACCCTTTTAGCTAAAAAGTTTTATAAGATTTTTAGAAGTAAAAAGAGGGTTGATTTTCAAAAACTTAATGAAAAGAAAAGATCTAAATCTAAAACCTGGAAATCTTTAAAAGACAATCAATGTTACAACTGCCATGAATGTGGGCATTTCGCGAACAAATGTCCTAAAAAGGACAAACCTAAAAGGAAAGGAATGTTGGCTACTTTTGGATGAATCTTCTTATTCTGAAGCCTCTTCTGAGTCAGAAGATTCTGCAGCAGAGTCGAGTAATGAAGTCAAAGCCCTTATGACTCTAGCCAAGTTTACTTTTTTCAGATAATGATGATTCAACTAGTGAAGAAAATCTGAATAGTGATATGAAAATGAAGAAGATTTTCAAGATGCTTATAATGCCTTATACAAGGAAAGTTGTAAAATTGTTGTAAGACTAAAACTTCATAAAAAAAAATTTTCAAAACTTAAAGGAAATTTTGATAAACTTGTTTTAGAAAAATCTCACAATTCAGATTGTTTTGAAAAAATGAAGTACAATTTAGATTTCAAAAACTCCCAAGTTCAAAACTTAAAATCTAAAAATGAAAAGCTAAAACTTGAAGTCTCTTCACTTTTGAGTTTAAAAGACACATGAAGGTATGCCCAAGGTGATCCTAAGTTAGAAAAACTTTTATCTGAATCCAGAAAATGTGGCGATTGATCTATATTGGGCTACGATAAAAGCATTCTTCCCAAACATAAGAATACTCCACCTAAATTTGTGAAAGGGGAGCCTTCAAACTCAAAAGGGAAAAGTTTGAATCAAAACTATTCTAAAAAGGCTAAGACTTTTCAAACCTTAAAACCTAAAAGCAATCATATCTTTTATAAAAATCAGAATCATAATCCTTTAACAGAGAAAATTGTTGATTTGCTTAAGGAGCTCTTAAAATCTAACTCAATGGGTTGGTCTTATAACAACTATAAATATAAGAAGACCAACTATACTCCTAAACCCAAGACTGTAATGAAATGGGTTCTTAAGGTTACTTGCTTGGTTGCCCAAATTGCTTTCAAAGCTACAAGCCATTAAAAGTGGTACCTAGACAGTGGTTGCTCCAAACACATGACAGGTGACAAAGGTCTGTTCACCAATCTTAAAGACATGACTGATGGTTCATCACATTTGGTGATGGTAGCATGTCACGCTCCAAACCTTAAAATCGGATCCACAGGAATCTCGATCACTAAATCCGGTGTCAACAGCCTCCGTAATACGACAGATTTCCAGCGTTCATACGACAGATTTCCGATCCTGGGATCGTACGAGGAAGATTTTCAACATGAATTTATCTCATAAGAAGCATAACTACAAGTATACCCAAATCATAAGAACAACATCATCACCACATATCCACTAATATAATCATTTGAGTACAATCATAAGGACCTTCTCGACTGGTCGAGTGGCTACATGCTCCAAGCTTCACGCTACTGCAACCTAACATCACCTGCACACATCTATCGTGCATAAGCTTATAGAAAGCTTAGAGGGCGGTGTAAGTGTGTGCACAAGGTAAGTGTCAAGTATTCAATATAATGCCATAATCTTACAATATCATAAATACTGGTAAGATCATGAATCATACGATATTAGAGTAAGCAGAGATACTGACAAGTTTATGAATCAAATAATATCAGAGTACGCAATACAGATCAGCTACGCAAATGGGGAGTCATAAAGAGCTAAATATCAGATGCCGAAGATGCAATGCAATATACAATTCTTGATGAGTTCACGAATACGTCAGCCATATCTAGATCATATAAATGTAGAAACAAGGTAACCCAAAATATCATATGTCGCAGATGTAATGTTATATGCGGTGCGAATAGAATGACCATGCTGGAGTGTGAAGTCGGGATGATAGTACATAGTATCGCAAGCTACGGGCTCCACCACAAGGACTTCTATCCAAACCAGTCCCATACCTAAATTTGGATAGTCAGACTCAATGTGGTAAACTCCTGATCTTAGGTTAGTTATGCGTCCCAACCAAAATCCTGGCCATTGCAAAGGTACACGTAACAAATAGTTGCGTACCACCAGCCCGATTGGATAGTGAATGAGTGAATGAGTATGCAACTCTTGCTCTACAAATCAGTACTGTACAACCCCGAGATCATCACTGGGGTCTAGTACACTCTACATGCGAATCATCGCCCACTGACGCGCGACCATGCAAGTGGAAGAGACCTTACTATCCGCCTGACCAGTAGTCAGCCAATATCTACCCGGCATGTCGATAGCGGATCCATTCACTAGCTGGTCAAACTCAGCCTAGCTATGCCCCCTACGCTCGGGCAGGTAAGGCCATACCCTCTCCCAACCGACTATGATATAGTGGGAGATGCAGCCTCCTAGTATTCGGCACTCGGGCGCTCATATATCCACTCGGTCTGGACATTAGGGCGTCTCCTACCCTCGGAGGTTTGGGGACTTTCACCCACGGACATCCGAAGTACCCAGATGCTCGAACCAAACATTTCTGATGTCCCATCTAGCCATCCACGATATGCCTGTGGAGGCTACGGCCCTGATATCGCTAGGGCATATAGTAATCACAACACACAATGCAAGATGCATGAGTCATACAATCCAGTCATGCATCAATCCTACGCATACCGTGCGCTCATGTGAGACAATCTCCGCCTATCAGGGAGTCTCATAAACCATCTGTACTATGGCATATGCAATGGTCAATCATATCTCATAACAAACATGCAGATGATGCGTATGAGCATGTATCATGATGCTATGCTATTACAAACTCATAATCGGTATCAATAACCGTCATCGACAATCGACCTCGACAATGTGGATGTTTAACCAACATTGTCCCCAAGGACTGGCCCATATAGAGCCTAACATATAATGGACCCATGGCCTCACATAAGGGCCAAATATATAACACTATGGGCCTCACTCAAGAGCTTAATACACATCACGATGGGCCTTTCACATGGGCCTAACATACATCACAATGGGCTCCATCTCCTGACCCTCAGATGCACCACAATGGGCCTTATTACATAGGCCTCACATACATTACATAGGCCTCAAATGCATTAAGGTGATGCCGAATGCTCGTCAGAATCGCCTCAAATACTGGCCGAATATACATCACAATGGGCCTCGATAATCGGCCTTAATATCCGGCCTCGACAATCAGCCTCGACAATCGGAGTCGGCCTCGATAATCAGAATCGGCCTCAATAATTGGAATCGGTAATCGACAATCAGAATCGGCCTCGACCCCGATAATCGAAATCGGTAATCGGCAATCAGAATTGGCCTCGACCCTAATAATCAAAATTGGTAATCGGCATTCAGAATCAGCCTCGACCCCGATAATCGGAATTGGTAATCGATAATCAGAATCGGCCTCGACCCCGATAATCGAAATCAGTAATCGGCAATCAGAATCGGCCTCGACCCCAATAATCGAAATCGGTAATCGGCAATCAGAATCAGCCTCGACCCCGATAATCGAAATCGGTAATTGGAATCGGCCTCGACCCTCGATAATCGAAATTAGTAATTGACAATCGGAGTCGGCCTCGACCCTCGATAATCAAAATTGGTAATCGACAATCAGAATCGGCCTTGACCCCGATAATCGAAATCGATAATCGGCAATAGGTGAGAATGGGTCTAATAAGGCCTAAGGGAAGGTCACAATGTGGACATCCAACCATTATTGCCCATCAATGTGGATATTCAACCAACATCGCTCCCAAACAGTGACCCTCATAGAGCCAAACATAAAGTGAGCCCATGGCCCCATACAGAGGCCTAATATACATCGCAATGGGCCTCATAGAGGGGCTATATACACATCACTATGGGCCGCATCACATGGACCTCGAATACATCACAATAGGCCTCACTCATGGGTCTCATATACACAACAGGTGGGCCCTGTACATGGGCCTCAGATACATCACACGGGCCACAACCCATGGGCTTAATGCACATCATAATGGGCCTCATTAAATGGGCTACAAAAACATCATAATGGTCATGCCATATGGGCCGGAAATACATCTCAATGGGCCACGAATACAACAAGTGGGCCGCATTAATGGGCCACACCAATGGGCCTCATATATATCAAGTGGACCGCATCAATGGGCCTCGTACACATCACAAAGGGCCCCATATCTGGACCTCAAATATATCATAATGGGCCGCATTACATGGGCTTCAAATACACCATAATAGGCCGCACATATGGGCCACACAAACTTTATATTGGGCCTCACTAATGGGCCATATATATATCACAATGGGCCACATATCTGGCCCCAAATGCATGGAAGATGGGCTCCATCGAGGTAATCTCACATCCACGGGGCTAGACGGCATGGAATTACAACATATACATCATTGTGGGTTGCACGTCCAATGAACCGGACGGCATGGCTAAAACACATACATCAAGTTGTGCCTAGACAGTTTAGGCGGGCCCAACTAATACAACAACTATATAAATGGAGTGAGGTACACCAACCGGTCCTCTTCCGATCGTCCAGAGATTGGATAGAGATTGGACGGTGAGGATATACAATACATCATTTAAGTGGGCCGCACAGATATACGGTGTGGATCAAACCCACATGCTGCACGCATCACCTATATAGCTGGTGTGCGGTGGACTAGCCAGTCCTTTTTTTTTACATCAGGTGGGTCCCACGTAGGGCCCACTATAATATAACATTATAATATATATTATATTATATTATAATATTATATAAATATAACATGAAATGTATCCAGCGTCCAACCGTCCAGAGGTGGACGGACGACCTGGTTAAAATGCATATATGCAAGGTGGGTTCTCACGTGGGGCCCACCATACCATAAATGTATTGTGTATATATATATACACATATAATATGTATATTATATTATTATATTATTATATTATATTCTCTTTTTTTTTGTTAAACGTCCAGCGCCCAGGGCCTTTCCAATCTGGACGGACGGTTAGGATTTAGGACATCCATCAAGGTGGATCCCATCCCACATGTGCCACACGTGTGGGTGGGCCACGTCCAATGTAAATGAACGGCTGAAGGAAACACATTCATCATGGTGCGTCCCACCAACCGCCCGTCCATATGGACGGTGTAAATGAAATACATACCTGATCAGATTCACTGACTGATGGTGACGTTAGTACAACAGCTAAAATAGAAGTTATACACTAATCCATCCCCGTACAAATAACAAAAGGTGGGTCCTACGTGGTGTGGCCCACCCACTCCATACACACATGCATATATTATATACACACACACACACATCTTGTCCTGCTTCAGCGTCCAGGTGCACTGGACAGACGGTTTGGATACTGGATTCATACATACATCATGTGGGCCCCTGGATGCACCATGTGCATTTAATACATATCACTGGTGGCTTCCCATGGATGGTGTGGACCCCACACACATATCAAGGTGGCCCCACTCCAAGTAATGAATGGGGGAGATGGAACATACACATCACGGTGGGGTCCATATGTCCTAAAAACGGACTGTATGGATATAATACATATGTCATAGGTGGGCCACTCATCATCATCACCAAGGAAAAATGAAAGAGAGGGAGAGAGAGAGAGAGAGAGAGAGAGAGAGAGATTGGAGTAGCAGAGGGACCCTGCCATTACGGGTCCTTCTCTTATATAATGCATACATCTAGTGGGTCCCATAACAAGTGGGGCCTCTAATCATCAAAATCATACAGAATTCACCCACCTCAAGATCTCTTCTTCCTTCTTCTGCCAATGCGATCTAGCGCTTCAAGGAAAGGAAAAGATTCCAACAGTTTAGATGGACTTTGGATGATGGAGATGGGAGGTAGGAAGGTGGGCCACACTAGCTCTCTCATGGGAAGCTCTCATGGACATTGGGTTGCTTGCTTGTAAAATGGAGAAAAATGAGAGAGAGAGAGAGAGAGAGAGAGAGAGAGAAAGGATGGGATGGATTGATGAGGTGTAGTTGTTGTAAGAGATGGAAAAGGGGAGGTATGGGTGGAGAGAGAGAGAGTTGACTTGTGAGGGTTGAGGTGGCATAGAGCATGGGTGGTGTACTTGACTTGTGAAATGATGGATTGATGTGATGTGCCGTAGAGATTCTCTCGGTAATTGTAATGCATGGCATTTTCTTCGAACTGAACGCAGACCCACATCTCCTAGCCCGGGTATCGCCTTAGCACATAATACGCGGCATCAAAACCACGGTGACGACGCGGTCCCAAAGGTACAAGTCTTGGGTCGAGCTGACTTTGGAATACGGGACACGATTCAGGATCGCGTGCAAATGTCGATAACAGATTGCAGGTCACCGGAATTCGACCGGGAGGACTGTGGAAGCCTACGAATTAGTACAGGCTAGGATACGGGTATTACATAGCAACTGTAGAATTGTTGACCAAGGTACAGTTCAACTCTTTAACCTCCCTTTATTTAAGAATGTTTTATATGTAGAGGGTTAAAACATAACTTATTAAGCATCTCTCAAATATGCGATAATAATCATAGTGTAAAATTTACTAACCAAGGATATGAAATTCTAAATAAAAATGGTTCTGTAATATTAAATGGTCCCAAAACGTCTGAAAACTGCTACATTGTGAGTAATTCAAGCTCATCTAATCTATCATGCTACATGGTCCATACCAATGAGACTGAGTTATGGCATAAACGCCTTAGACATGTACACTACCGCAACTTGTATAGATTGAGAAAAGAGAGTTGGTAAGAGGCTTACCCAAAATGCAGAAAATAGATAGGATATGGGCGAATGCCAGATCGACAAACAAACCAGGAGTACTCACAAAAAGGTGAACTCCATTGCCACATCTAAACCGCTTAAACTTCTCCACATGGATCTTATTGGACCAACCAGAATGGAGAGTCAAGGAGGCAAGAAGTACATACTGGTAATTGTTGATGACTTTACCAGATATACGTGGGTAGTCTTCTTAAGGGATAAATAAAAAACTCTTGATGAAGTATAAAGGGTACTTAAACGTATCCAAACGGAAAAAGGATCTCAAGTCTGTAAGATCCGTAGTGATCATGGATCAGAATTTGAGAATAATAGTTTTGAGAAGTTTTGCAGTGATCAGGGAATATCACATGAATTCTCTGCGCCCAAAACACCATAACAAAATGGTATAGTAGAAAGAAAAAGTAGAGTGCTTCAAGAAATGGCAAATGTAATGTTGAATAGTATGAAGCTCCCTAAAAATCCGTGGGCCGAAGCTGTAAATACTGCTTGTTATATAATTAATCGCATTTATACTAGAAAATCAAATGGTAAAACGGCTTATGAAATATGGTTTGATAAAAAGCCTACTGTCAAATACTTTCGAGTTTTTGGTAGCAAGTGCTACATTTTACATGACTGGGAAAATTTGGGTAAGTTTGACACCAAAAATGATGAAGGGATATTTTTAGGGTATTATTTGAATAGTCGAGCGTATCGGGTTCTTAACAAAAGGACTAGTGTAATTCAAGAGTCTATTGATGTGGTTATTGAAGATCACTTAAATACACCTGTCTCAAGTTCAGAAAATGATGAAGTTCTTTTAATTGATAAACTAAATACTTCATCAAATAAAAATAACACTGAACTGAGGACAGTTAAAGACCATCAAACTAATCAGATTCTTAGAAACCCTCTCACTGGTGTGTGCACTCGTAAGCAGTTAGAAGATATGTGTAATTACGTGTGTTTGACATCTCAGATAGAACCGGCTAACGTAAAAGAAGCTCTTACTAACGAAAACTGGATTGTAGCAATGTAGGAAGATCTCAATCAATTTATTAGAAATGATGTTTGGTACTTAGTTCTAAGATCGAAAGATAAACATATTATCAGAATAAAATAGATTTTTAAAAATAAGTCTGATAAATTTGGTAATATTATTAGAAACAAGGCTAGGCTGGTTGTACAAGGGTACACTCAAATTGAAGGCATCGATTATGATGAAACCTTTGCCCTAGTAGCTTGTCTTGAATTAATCAGACTTTTTAGTTCCATTGTATGCTTTAGAAAGTTCAAAATATACCAAATAGATGTAAAGAATGCTTTCTTAAATGGCGATTTGCATGAAGAAGTGTATGTTGAACAACCAACGAGTTTTGAAGATCCTAAGAATGCTGATCATGTATACCACCTAAAAAGGGCCCTTCACGGTTTAAAACAAGCTCCCAGGGCATGGTACGAAAAGTTGACTAAGTTTTTACTAAGTTATAACTTTATAATGGGAAGTGTTGATAAGACATTATTTGTAAAGAAACATAATGATCACACTTTAATAGTGCAAATTTATGTCAATGATATTATTTATGGATCTACCTGTGCTAACATGACTTTTGAGTTTGTAGATATTATGAATCTAAATTTGAAATGAGCATGGTTGGGGAATTAAATTATTTCCTAGGGTTGCAAGTAAAACAGCAACCTGATGGTTTCTTTATCTCTCAAACCAAATATGCATTGAACTTAGTTAAAAAGTTTGAATTTGAGAATGGGAAAATTTTTTATACTCCTATGAGTACTACTTTAAAACTCTCAAAAGACTCTACAGGTAAGAATGTGGATCCTAGATTGTATCGCAGTAAGATAGGTAGTTTGCTTTATTTAACTGCAAGCCAACCTGATATTACATTTAGCGTAGGAATTTACGCTAGATATCAATCTGACCCTAAAGAGTCACATCTAATTGCTGTTAAGCGCATTTTGCGATGTTTCGCTAGTTCAGCAAATCTTGGTCTGTGGTATCCATATGATACTAGTGTGCAATTAGCTGGTTACACGGATACTGATTGGGCTGGTAACATTGATGATCGAAAATCAACTAGTGGTGGTTGTTTTTATGTAGGGAACTGTTTAGTTTCTTGGCAAAGTAAGAAATAAAGTTCTGTATCGCTCTCAACTGCTGAGGCTGAATACATTGCAGCAAGTAATGCATGTACTCAGCTTGTATGGATGAAAAGAATGCTAAGTGATTATAGAATTGCACAAGATACTATGGCTTTATACTATGATAATTTCAGTGCAATTAATATATCTAAAAATCCAATCTATCATTCATGAATCAAGCACATTGACATTAGATATCACTACATTTGTGAATTAGTGGAAGAAAAGACAATTTCTTTGGAACATATTCTGACCGAGAATCAACTAACTGACATATTCACAAAACTGCTTGACAAAAGCATTTTGCTAAATTAAAATTTGATCTTGGTATGTGCAATATGAATTGATTATTCATGCATTTTTGTATCATAATGTATATATTTGTTATTTTAAATGTTTAAAATTTTAAATTTTATGAAAATTGCATATTTTGGGCTATGCACGACCAGTCGAGTACATACTGGACCAGTCGTGATACAACTGGTCGAGCATATACTCGACTAGCCATGTAGCGCGGGTTTGGTGCTTTATTTGGGAAAAAAATCACTTTTTCCTCATTTTGGGTGTCTTCTCCAACGGCTCTTAGGTCGACCGGTCGAACCCATATCCTATTTCTTCAAGGTTAGTGCATGTTTTTCATTTTCCTTATAGAATCAAGTTCTTTGCACTCCCTTTTCATCATTGGTGTGGTTTATTTCTTGATTCATAGTAGTTTTTGGGGATTTCTTATAAAAAATCTGATCTAGTGAAAACCCTCTCTACCTCTTTTGTAATCTCTTTGTTCTTTGTTATCTTTGGTACAAATGGATGGTAGGTCCTTCTACTTCTCGATCAACTCCTATAACAGTGCGCCACCTCCGGTCACCTGAAGATGATCCCTCTTATGTACGGGATATTAGGTTGCGCAATGTTATAGTTAAACGACCTGTTAATTTTGATCACTTAGCTCCGTTTGATATCCTTCCTCTCATTCAATCTGTAGGATGGGATAACATACTGCATTAGGGTGGGCCGGCATACCGCTCCATTGGGCAAGCAATGTATGCTTGTATTACTGATTTTTCTACTGAAAATTTGATATTCACTATCTCAACCAGAGAAGGTCCAATTGATGTGGATCGACATCTTATCTCTAGCTTAATGGATTTACCTGTCAATGATGAAGGTATTCGTATTAGCACTCTAATAGCAAAACGATCTAAAACTAAGAAACGTATGCTTACTAGAGATTTATGCAATGTAGATGCGGAATGGAATACTAATAGAAATGCGCTTGCCTCAAAGTATTTGTTACCTAGATACAGAGTCCTTCATAGGATATTTATTTCAAATGTTTATCCTCGTTCTGGTAACAAAATCAAAATCACTACATTCATGGTTCATATTCTTCATTCCATCATCTCTGGTACATCTATATGTCTTCCTTCCTTGATTTGTCATTGCATCATTCAGTTCCATCTCCATCCAGGACACAGTGACATTCCCTTCACGTATCTTATGATTGTGTTGGCCACCTATAGTTTAGTGGCTATGCCTGTACGAGAAGCTCTCATTCATCACCTACCATTCAACAACTCCAATATTAATAAGATGAATATGAAGTTGGCCCTAAGCCAAGTCAATGTGGGTGCTAGTGGAGCTGATGCAGCAAATGAAGAAGAAGGTGATTTGCCTCCAGATGACATCAATATGGATGATATTTTTAATGAGATCGAATCCAATTCAGCAGATGATCCCGATTATCAACCATCTGACTTTGATGCGTGGTTGCGCTTGCTTGAGGAGAAGGTAGAAAACATGAATGTATCCCATGATTTGCAATTCAAATATATGCGCAAATATCTTAGGCGCCTTAACAAGGGACTTCATCAACTTGATCCTATCATACCTGTTCCTTCTTCGGGTTCTGATTAGTATTTACTTATGTGGTTTGTAATAACTTTTATGATACTTGAATTTCTTTTGTTTTCTGGGTTGAACATGGTTGATCATGCTTGAACAATGCTTGTTTATGGATTTACTATCTTGAATATCTTGTTCATTTATTCCTCGTTACTCTTCTTATTATTCCTTATTTATTTACTTTCACTTTTATTTATTGGTTCCTTCCTTTGTCATGTTGTGACAAAAAGGGGGAGAATTTTATCAAGCTTATGATATGTATGAATTGTGGATAAGTAGCTATCCATTATTATTTTTTGTATGGGGGAGTAAGTAAGGGAGAGTATTGTCGGGGGAGTAGATGTGAATTATTTTGACCTGTTAATAATTGGTGCATGATTCTTTAACCAGGTTGTAACTGGTTTATATTGATAATTGATGCATGATTCTTTATTGTGCATATTATGCTTATTTTAAATGAAGTTTGTTTTGTCACAAATTTGACAAAGGGGGAGATCGTAAGTATTATGTTTTCTAGCTCCTATTATTGCCAAATTTTGTAGTGCCAAAACCTCTTGGAATCTGTGTCTTGTGTAGCTCATCTACAAATTCAAGACATTGCATCTCATATACAAGATTAAAGGTCTTTACCTCAAGAACTTCAAATGCAAGATCAAGAGATATACATGTTCAAGTACATAGTTCACTCCTTCAAACTTCAAAGTTCAAGGTTTCAAAGCTACATCTAAAGGCAAGGCAATAGTCTTCACTTTGGTACTCAAAACTCATGTTGGAATACAAGACAATTACTTCAATTTCAAGCTTCAAACGGTCTCAAGTTCAAGCTTCTCATATGTCAAGATCTCAAACTTCATGAACTTCAAAGAACGACTATCATCTAAAGCAAAAGAAGATTCAATGTTCATATATTGCTTACAAGGTATGAATGACCCTAGATTGACCATAGGATAGGTCATTTTGAATACATAATTTAATTGGGTCATTTTATAAGTGTATAGTCTGTTTTTCGACTAGTCTTAGCCTAAATTCGAGTAGTCCTAACACTGGCTCGACCGGTCCAAGAAATCCTTGACTAGTCCTAAGTTTGTTACTTTTTTTCAGGATTTTTTTGTTAAAGCCTCGACCAGTCCTGGAGACTACTTGATCGGTCATGTGAACAGTGCTCGACTAGTCCTGCTGGCTCGACTCAAAGTCCAGCAACTAATTTGAGTTCCACACGACCAGTCATGGACAGGACTCGACCGGTCGTGGAGGCCACTTGACCGGTCAAGTAGGTCCTTTGACCAGTCATAGAACAGTCTGATCTTATCGCGCCCAAATTTTTAAAAGTTTGTTGGTCCTTTGACCAATCCAACCGACCTCTGGACTAGTCGAAGATGCGATTTCTGCACTTATAAATAGAGCACAAATTTCTGAGTTTGATATCCAATTTAAGCAAAATCAATACACCGCTCTGAGAGATAAGTTAGTGATATTCTTAAGCTATCTAGTTCTTATTTTATATTCTCTTTAATTAGCTTTTTGCATTTGATTTTGTATTCTGCATTCCAATTTTATTTGAAAGAGGGATTGGAGTTTTCCCATTTCTTGGAATCAAAATCAAATTAAGCTAGCCCAAGGTGATTTGATTTAAAATTAATTTAGAACTTAGAGCCATTTCATAAGTGAGTGTGAACATTGAACATCTATGTTGAACTTCTATTCTGAATTGGTTCTTCTGGGCTGCATCAAAAGAACAATATCTAGATAAGTATTTTACAGTTTTGTAAATTCATTGTTTTGGTTTCATTGAGATTGTGCTAGAAAAATCTCTTTCTTTTAGTTTGTCTGAGGTGATCCAGAAAACTTGAGTGTGGGGTTTTTGAATTGTGTAAGCCCACTTGAAAGACACAATTTTGAGGGTTTTAGGTGAACCTTGAAAATCCTATTTTCATAGTGAACACTAATATCTACTGTATGAGGATATTAAGAGTGGAGTAGTTGTGTGGCTATTTTTCTAAATAGTTGGTGTACACATAAGCGAACCACTATAATTTATGGTCTTGTGGTGATTGATTGAATATTTCATTTTGTGGATGTTGTAATTTCCCTTTATGCATTTGTAGACAATGTTGTAATTTCTTTTATACAAGTGTGGGAATGTTGTAATAGCTTAGTTATTTCCTTAGCTATTTATTTTTTTATTCCTCTGTATTAGTTTGAGTTTTTTATACACAGACCGTTCTAAGAATCAGGTTGTCCTACCATAAGCCATTGATTTTTGGTATAAGGTTGTCCTTAGAATAATATCTGTATCAGCCTCTCAATACTTGTACACTTGAGGTTGTTTTACATTTCTGCATTATGGATTGTTTAAGTGCTATTTTTATTTATATTTGTTTAAATTTTGTATTTAATTTTTAATTTGACATACACCCCCCCCCCTCTAGGACTCTTAGCTCGGCCTTTTCATTTATCATATCATCAAGATAATTAAGTGAAGTTAACAAAGGCAGTGTATAACAAATATTACACAATGATTATCATGGAAATCAGATAAGGTTCATCAGATACATATTCATTAAATAAATTTCACAAAGATGATCTTGTTTAAATGCATGGATGCACATCCAGCTGGTAAAAAGTCCCCCAAGGAGAACTAGCCACCCAGAAAAGTACTCAGAGGTACGCTCAAAGAGAACCAGTCATCTGGAAAAGACCGCATGCCATGAAAATACATGATTAGCCCAACCATTATTATTCCAATTTCAAACAATCAATTTAGGAAAGCTCAAAGGTCACTATTGGGGGGGGAGTTCTTACCTAGCATAGGCCGATAGCTCAGGTATAGTATCCCATTCTACCATCCCTGGCTCATGAGGCTAACAAATAGGATCTTTAAAGGTAACCTACACAACTAGTGGCCAATTATAGTTCTACAAGTGGAACTTACCATCGCGGGGTCATAAGAAAGTGTTCCGTCAAAACCACGTAGGCAAATAATCTATCATAGTCGCTAGGGCAAATAGCTTATCCCAAGGATGTAATAAAAATGGGATTATCCCCATAAAGCCACAAAGGCACTAAGGATCCATAAGATGGTAATTCCACGATAAACATTCTATCTAATCTTATCAAGATAAATGACCACTAGCTCGAGGACCACCAAAAATGCCATAAAGTAATCGCAAGTGGTGAAATGAACCACGTATAATCTAAATAGAGATTAGACACTTAAATGTTCATTTTAATCTAATCAGAGGTAATTGAGATCTATAACATGTTTATATAATTGAATTAAAGTCCAATTAACAATCCTTTGTAAATGACTATACATGTAGAGACTAACATTCATTATCATTGCCTCTTAATACTATATTAAGCAATCAATTAATATAAATAAACAATATTAACTATCATGATGTAGCAAAGCTTGAAGGGTGATCCTAACCTCTAATTACGATTTTCCTAGCTAAAAGGCAAGGAGGTTGAGGAGAAATCGTGATTTTAGATTTGAACCATGATTGATGGATTAAATATAACTTGATTGAACTCGATGACGACACAACTCTAGCCTACTCTAACTCGAACATAATAAAACAGAAAATGTGATATTAGACTACATCTAAAATGAGACTAAGAATTTAATTAACCAACTAAAGCTTTAATGAGATATCCAATCAAAGGTTTGAGAGAGAGACTCACCTAGTTGACTCGGTTGAACTCAACTCAGCCCTGTTAGACCAAAAACATTCCCCAAGTGGCCTGACTCGACAATTCACCGAGTCGACTCGCTTAGACTCAGTAGTCATCCCTACTCTCACGATTCTTCTTTTCTTTTCATTTCCCTTTTTCCTCTTTCTTTCTTCTCTCACTCTCTTTCTCTCCCCACCAAAACGTCCAACAGCTACCTGACTCAACCAAATGTTGCCCAATTCACCAAAATCTGGTGAGATGAATTGAGTTAGCTCAGGGGGGAGTCACTGACTCGGCACCTCAATTTCTTTCTTCTTCTCCTACTTCTTCTATCTATTCTTTTTCTTCCCTTTCCTTACGTCCAGACCGGACCCAAGCTCAGCCAACCACACACCCATCTTGGCATTAAACCGAGTTGGGTTGGCACGGTGAGTGGGTGCGGTCCAACAGCCTCTGACTTGCACTTGGACGGGAGTGTGGCTGCACCACACCATCACTCACCCTCTTTTCCTTCCCCATCGCTCTCTCTCCTTTCTTCCCTTTTCGACCAACACCCTAGCCAGCCAGCGCCTGAACTCAGATAGAGTCTATCTTGGCACGCCGGGCAGCAACTCTGCTAGACTTGCATTGGTGCCGCAACGACAGTAGCAGCGGCAACACCTTGAACCTCTCTCTCTCTCTCCCCCATTTTTCCTCACTTTCTCTATCTGATCTTCTCCTTCTCCTTCTTTTTCTTCCTTCTATTTCTCTCTCTCATTCATTTGCCACTTGACCAGAGAGGATCTGGACTTGGATCGAGTTAGCTCCACTCAATGTGGCAATGGGTAGGCGGCGCTCTTTTTTTTTTCCTCTCTCCCGTTTTATTTTTGGCAAGTGCCCTAAAAAGAAAGAGGCTATTTATAGCCTTATTGAAGCTTAGAAGCGTCGACCATTAATTCTCTAAGATTAGTTCTAATCCGAGTCGTATGATCGGTTTCTTTCAGGTTATCGGTTAATCTTAATAGACTTAGTTTGAATGGTCATAATTTGTTGTGATGAATGGTCATAAGGTGTTGTGGCCCACTAGATTGAGGATTCTGATTAGAGGATGAGACCCACTTGTCGGTGATGGGTTTTTTGATCGGTTGAGGAAGATGAGTGGTTGATGATGGCGGATTACATCTTAATGGCTATTCCTCTGGTCAGATTTGTATGAATGGTGTGGATGAGTCCACTGGACACTGCGGGACCCAATTTTTGGAGGAACTTGCACAAAAACTTAGTGGGTTCTAAAATCTCAGCCACGGCTGTTAACTCGTGCACCCACAAGTTTCTCGTGAGAACCCCAACTCTAGCGAGATGTTCTCATCGATTGCCCTAGAATCGGCTGCTAGGATGCTTCGAATCGCTTCTAAAAGTTAAAGGACGCTCGAGATTACTCCATGCTTATAACGAAATGATTCTTTCTGCTCTTTCCGATGGTGGAAGAAAAACTTCTAAAAAAAGATAGTATGGTAGAGGCTAGGGTTGCAGCAGTGTGTGGCTGTGATTGGCTTAGGCAAACGGTCGAGATTGAGGAAGGAGTGGTGGATCGGATTGCCAGACCGGCAATGAAAATGGATTCCCATTTTCGGAAGTGGCTGTAAACAGCCAACTTGCGCCAAATGTAGTGTGAATTCACATGTTCTAGCATGTGGAATTTACTAGGATTGGGTTGAAGATACCCCCTAAACATGATGGACGGTTTGGACGGTTCGAGTGAGAAAAATGAAGGGAATTCTCCCTTTTTAAAATTGTTGTCGGATCAACAACTTGTTGACCTGAACTGTAGTCCGTTGCACTTCGAGTGCATCACTTGCATGTGTACATGCACATCGAAAGTGGGGTCCACTGTGATGATATGTACAATTTAAGTCGTCCATTTGCTTCCTCATGCTTAGATAGGACACCTGATTTGCGTTAAGGAAGATCCAACACTCAGGTGGACCATTTTGCTTTATTTTTTATGATTTAACTGGCGATTTCTATCAATCTGATGATCAGATCATTCTAAGATTAAACGTCAATGGTCAAAATGGTCCCAAGGGTCCCTTAGTTGGAAATCAATGGTTGGATTACTGATAAGATAGTCTAATATGCATTTAAAATTTTAAGTATTTTTGTTACAATATTCTTAATCACGTTATTATTATTATTATTAAAATTTTAATTATTGAATATTTATATTCAAATATGATGGTTCTATCATTAGGAGTTGTATTATAGGCTTTTTCAAACTAATTTATGTATTTATTTATTTATTACACTTATTTTATTTTATTTCGGATTAATGGTTGGATGTGACAATACGAATAGCCTATGTTATTAACCTTCATTCGATAAGTCCCAACCTACCACTTAATTTCTGTTTGATCATTTAGATCTTCTCTTATTCTAGGATAACGATTTGATGACCATAAAATTTGCTATTTGAGTGGCTCACAAGACTTTATAACTACTGAGATGAAGATCTACGGTGGATCTCCCAAATTAACAATCAGATGGCGTAATCTTTGGATGGAGATTACTCTTAATGGTCAATTTAGGCTATAATGAAGGTAAATGTTCAAATAGGCTAGGTTTGTATTTATACTAACTTTGGTTACAAGGTAACACCCGAGTACTAGAAAGGATGAGGTGTTACAATGTACCCCCCTTAAAGGGAATTTCATCCTTGAAACTTAGTGCTTCTAATATGATTAGGGACAATGACAACATGAGTTATGATGATTTTAAGCTTCATTACTTTCTTATAAAGGTTGTTTATGTGTATAAACGCATATCACTATCTATCAAAACTGGGATCGTTACAATTGTACTTTTCCTTCCATGTGCACAATCATACGTTTGCGCATAATGCATCTTGCGCACAACCATCTCAGCGCACAACATATGTTTGTGCATAACTTAGGCTAGGAGCTCTATATAAGCCAGACTTGGTCCCATTCCGCTCATTCAGAATTCACATCCATCTCCTTCCACGCACTATCTTCTTCTGCACAACACTCATCTGCGCCTAACGAGTTCCTGTGCATAACGATACTTTGTGCATAACTGAACTTGCACACAACTGAACCTACTCACAACTGAACTTATGCACAACTGAACTTGCAGTCTGAAATTTTACAAGTGTTCGATCTTTACTGAATTTTCCCTGCTTCTCCAATGGCTCATTCCAAAAGACCACATACCTCTCCTGACCAACATGCTGCTGAATCTTTAGATCCTCAACTGCCAGAAGACCGTCTTTAGAAAAGGGCCAAATCTATTGAAAATTACTCCTCCTTCAAAGTACTAGCTCCACCAATCATCAACTTCACTGATCGAATCCAACCTCTAACTGATCCTATTCGCCATGCCGTGCTAATGAGGGAACTGGAAGGACCGCCCACGAAGGGCCATGAATCCGATTGGGAGAACTAACCAAAATCTGCTACCAACTTTTGAACCGACGATTCTTACCCCACTCTTGTTGAATCTTCCCCTCCTCCCTCCATTTCAAAGAGCAAGAAGCAGAAGAGCAAAGATGATATTTTTCAGGAGGAGATAAAAGATCATAATAAGAGACGTTATCAGAATGTCTGGGACATGATCAAACCTCAGGTAGATGTGATCAAGTTCAAAAACCCTTATAAGGATGAGACTATCATTATTCCCTTAAACCTTCAACATCATGTCTCCATGATCCAGAGTGAGCCATCTGATCACTTGACACAGAACTGGCTTTTATACGCGGCAAATTGGGTTATAAAAGAACCAAATATTCTAGAAGGTTACCTCACAGAAAAATGTCTGGTACAGAAGACTGGGCAAATATCATACATGTGCTTCCTCACTCCATGCTATAATCCCCACACTCTGTATCCCACTCATTACTTCGAAACTGTCCAACAGCGCTTTCGCGATCGCGACTCTCTATGGGGAAAAGATGAATTTAAGACACGTGGTCTCATGTCTCAACATCAATTCTATAGCTCCTGGGTCAAGGCCATCCTTTAAAAATACAAAGAAGTCCTCATTGCGATGAACATATATGTAGCTATAAAAGCCACCTCTGATTTCTTTCACAAAGATACCCTGATTTATAAAGGATCTTTGAAGCACTGGTCTTCCGCCAGAAACTCCTTCCATCTACTGATCAGTGAAGTGAGCATCACTCTATGAGATCTTCATCAAAAGGTCAGCCTTCCCATCACAGGCTCTTTCTTTGATGAGTATATTCCTACCAATGCAGAATTTGCTTATGTCGCCCCTGGAAGAGTGCCTCACATTTCTGCCTCTACTATTGAGCTTTTCAAGGAGATGTCACACTTTCCCGATGTACACAAAATATCTCCACTCCAGTGGCTTGCACACTTCTCGAGATACTTACGGTATATAATTTTAATATCCCTTCCCCTTTCTGTTCTTATCTTCCTCTTACATACATGTATGTGTTTTCTCATACTTTTCTTCTTCTCCTCAGGTTTTCTAGCAGTCATTCTCCAGAGCTGGAATCCGCTTGCCAAAGAATAAGAGGCCCAGCCACTTTTAGCCCTGAAACTGAGCTAGCTGCTTTCCTTGCATATTGGCCGAGTCTAGTCATTTTACCCAGTTCGAAATGGTTGGATTCCATTCACCTAACTTTATTTGTAACTGTAGGAGCCATGACGGAAGGCAAGAAAAAAATTCTCAAGCTCCCTTGTCTTATGCACTTTATACAAAGTTTTTGGAAATGTCGCGGCGGATTGCTCAAGCCCAGCAGTTGGAGCTACATCTTCATTCACCCCATTTCACTATTTTTCTGGTCGGTTAGGAATATACTTTCCATGGACATATAATGATCCCGAGAAGGCTTGTGTTAATCCCGAGCGTCCTCCCTTACACTATTATCTTAAGCAGAAAATGGTGAAGAAAGCGTACAAATAGATCGTTGATAAAATCGAGAACATGGAATCTATCGACCTTTCCCCCTTCCATCTGACTCATTAAGCTAAAGACAGGGAAGTCGAAGATGATAATGATCTGGAGTCCATTGAAAGGACTTTCCTGATCTGCATTCAATCTTACAGTCTTCCCCTTCGACAAAGAGTGAAATTTTGGAGGGAGCCCTACTACCCTAGTAGGTTTGCGAGACAATTTGGTTATGACCAAACAATGCCCCAAGCAAGAGAAGAGGTTACTCGTATAATGCAGAGATACGGGGTCGGTCCATATAACTGGGCCCTAATATGGAAACAACTTTTGGCTAGAAACTTCGTGTTCCCACTTCGTCCTTCCTAGATTCAATCATTAGGTGCAAGTTTCATACGCCTGGATGTGCTGGTGGTCACACCACTATTACTTAGTGCGTAATTGTCTCCCTGTCAATCGTCCCATCTGGATTCCTCCTCCCAGATTAAGGAATTACAGATCAGAACAAGGATAGGATACTTTTTGAAAGAGATCATGCCGCAACTCCAGGGTAGCTTTGTCGGAAGATTTCCACAGAAGAACCCATTAGGGATATAAAGCCACCCAACACATTGGAAGGATGGATTGCCTTCGGATCCCCTTTGGATCTCATAAGGCAAACAAAAAGACAAACCACTCCTGTGGATGAATTTGAGACTCCCGTTGCTATTCTTTCTTCTCCTAATCGAGAGGCAGAGGGTCAAACCATAGTTGTGGCTCCCCCTACTATAGATCAAACTACGACTGAAATCTCTCCTGCTGTGAGTTAGACAGCTGCTACATCTTTTCCCATGACTCACTCATGAGCCAAATCTTTATCTCCAGAAGTTTTAGCACAACAACATCCTTCTACTTCTCGAGGTGTTCGTCTTCAGCCCGTAAAGACTGCTTACAAGGGAAAACAAACAATTTCTGAAGGGGATAGTTCATCAGATTATTCTACAGATACTTTAATCAGTGAAAGATCTTCCTTTACTAGCTTGACTGATGAAGGGGACATTTTAATAGATGACAACCAAGAAGTGGACGCTGAAGTGGATGTCGGCGAGGAAGGCGAGGTCAGAGCTGATATTTCACCCATCGAAATTCTGTTGGATTATCCAGATGCTTCTTCTTTGGTTAGAGGGACTTCTCTTGAAGAAGAACAGCTTGATTACAGGGCTCTAGTTTTTCTCCGGGTGCAAACATTTTCATCTCTTTCGATGCTTCATATTCCCCATGTATTGTAGAAGCTGCCGAGGTAATTGCTCAGGGCCATACTACTCTCTCAACTATAGTGAAAGTTTCAGCATCTAAAGAAGTAGAAATTCCTTTATCAGACACTCGGGTAGAAGCAGAGAATTTATTTTCTCCTCAAAGTATAAAAGTGAACCAGGATATTATTCAAGCTCCACCAGTTGTTATTGCAATTGCTAATGTCCCTGTCCATGTTGAGAAATCCCCCATTGCTCGTCCTTCTCCCATCCAACCGGTAGCTCGGAGTTTGGAATTCTTTTCTGATCCTGTTAATATTCCAACTCCAACAACCTTAGATTCAAGTGTTGGGGTTCATGAACTATCTCTTAATGTTACGGTTGCAACTGCAGATATACTTGTGTCTTCTGAAGCAGGAGTATCTTTTATTCTAGCCACTTCTCAGATTGCCACCAGAGAAGGTATGCTTCTTTTTCTTCTTCTTCTTCTTCTTCTTCTTTTCTCTCTCTCTCTCTCTCTCTCTAAATATTCTTGAGGTTCTTATATATTCAATTCTAACATTTCTAACTATATAATTCTTTTCTTTTTAACTACCATTGTGCCAACTTCAAGTGGATCTGCAGATTCCAACCTGTAGCCACAATCTCTGATAGAATTTCTTTGGAGAAAGTATCACCTCTTATGCTTGTATTCTTCAAGAATGCTATCTCTGTTATCGTAAGCGCCTTCAAAGATCCTACACAATGGCCCTTCTTAGACAGTGCCTTAGCTATTCTTGATCATTCAGGGAGGCTGGCTCATATCAACATTCTTCCTTTGCATGATTCCTTGTCACAGTTCTATAATTCCATAAATAAGTTGAAATTAGCACGGAGTATAACCATTGCTCCAGCTATTTTGGACCGTCAAAGAGAACTAATGTCTCTCAAGGAGAAGATTGCTCGAACTGATGACCTAATATCAGGTTATGATATTGAGCATCAGTCTCTTCATGATAGACTGAAAGCCTCTGACAAGAATAGGGTGATCATTGAAAATTATATCGCTTTTCTGCGGAAGGAGATAACTTTTCTTGAAGTGAAGAAGCAAGAAGAGGAATTAAATATTTGCAAGATTAAAGAAGAAATTGAAGTCAATGCCTGTATTGTTGAGATTGAAAGAATTGAGTAGATGAAAAATAAAGAAGTGGCTACCTCTATGGAGTGAGAACTAGCCGATGTTCCTAATCAGGCTAAGATTATTCTTGAAGCTGAACAAACCCAAGCTGCAGCACAAGTTCAGTTGAGAGAAGATTTACAGAGATATATGACAACATTAGGTTTGCCAGAGGAGTTGTAGAAATTTTGCTTTTACATGTAATTTCTTTTTCTTTGTAATATTCAAAAATAAATTCCAATGTTTTGTTTCAAACAAATATGTTTTCAAAAGTGCTGCCATAAAAATTAATTTTGAGCACATATTGATATAACATTTCCACTGTTAATTCACATAATCATGCTTTAATCTATCATGTGATATATCGACAATCTATCATAATTGTTAATGCAACATATCTCCTATGTGGTATTTATTCTAATGGGCGGGGCTAATTTTATTTTTGAGGTTAGTCTTGGACACAGTTTAAGCTCTTGAATAGTGGTGCAACCATAGTTTTTTAGACTCATAAGTAGTTGGAGTTGGGTCTCACGTGAATGATCTTTGTTACTCTTTAGAGTTCACTGGACTTATTATAGCCGGGAGTTCACAAACCGTGATTCATCAGAGGGGCCCAGTGAAGCTACCAAGGCCGTGAACTTGGTGGGATTTACGCATAGGGTTGGCTATAGTAACTCTTTAGAGTTCACGGGGTGCACAAGGCTACCTTAGGATACCAAATCCAAGGCCTCCAGTCCATCAATGAGGGGTATTTTTGTTTTAGAGATCCTGTCCTCATGAGTTACTACTAAAATCAAGCCAGGAATCTAGGGGGTCTTACGTATGGTTAGCCTATCTATGGACAATGGCCAAAAAGCACAGACTGTATCCTGCTTTTCTTCGTTTACAAGGTCAGACCCATTCATGGGAGGGCATTTTCTCTCACCTTCCCTCGTGACGCTATCAGAAGCTATATAGACGACACTGGTCTCACACGTAATTAGCCCCCTTCTACACTTGATCGTTTATGGTAGTGATTGGCTTCATTCGCTACCTGCATGGGTCTAAGCATGTGATGGCCTATATGGACTATTTAGGGCCACTGACTTCTCATTGCTGCTCGCATGATTTTAAATACTTCATCAAGAGTAGTAGATGCATGGATGGCCTTTTAGGCTTATTCTATTGCTATCATAAATGATAGATCGCCATCGCTGTCACGAAACTTGTGTGGTTTTGATGAATCAATAAATGGTATATATTGCCATGTCGATGACAGCATTTACGATAGTGTCTTGAGCATCAATTTTAGCAATAATATCATTTTGAGGATTAGCGATGGCGATAATCATAATCGGTGCTTGACAATGATCGGCGATAAGACTGATATGCTTGAAAATTTTTAAGAATTTGTCTTTTATTCATTCGTATATGGAAGAATATATGGCACTGCCTTTTGAGGTTGTTTCATCGTTTTGCTTATTCTTATCTCCTTTTAATTAGAATTATTATACTGATAATCTTCTGGATCAAAACTTCATCCATCTTCAAGGATGATACTTTTTGATGAATTGAGCGTTGACTGGTATGCTAATACCCCATCCATCTTGATCCATAACTTTGTACGACCTATTGGAATATACTTCGGTTATTATGTACGACCCGTCCCATTTGGGGTCAAACTTGCCCCTGTCTTGCAGGTGATCACTATCGGTCTCTTTAACAGTAACACCATGTCACCTTTCTTGAAAGAGCAATGCTTTACTTTCTTGTCGAATGTGGAGGAGATTCTTGCTTGATATAATTGTAATCGCTATTGACTGCCAGTCGTTTTTCATCTAGCATAACCAATTTTGCTAGCCTTACTCTTACATTTTCATCGTCTGTAATTGACTGATGCACCGCTACTCTGAGTGATGCGACTTATGTTTCAATTAGGATGACAACTTCCACACCATAAACCAACGAATATGGCATCATAGCTTTTGTTGTCGTTCGATGAGTAGTCCTGTAAGCCCACAGTGCTTCTTGTAACTTTTTGTCCTAGTCACGCTTATTTTCAGTCACCGTTTTCTTCAGTATTTTCATGACTGTCTTGTTAAATGACTCTGCTAGTCCATTGGTCGACGGATAGTAAGGTGTCGAATCTGACATAATTTTTTCATACCCCTATTCTTGAAAGGAGTACCATTATCGATGATGATTCTCTTTGGGATGCCGTGGCGATATATTATTGCATGTCGAATGAAATTGACGACATCCTTTTCTTTGACATTTCACAATGCAATTGCTTCCATCCATTTGGAGATATAATCTATCACTGTTAATATGTATTGCTTTCCTTTGGACAAGGACCGATTTATGGGACCAATAACATCAAGTTCCCAAGCAGCAAAAGGCCAAGAAGCGACTGTCTGATGAAGATCTTCAGGGGGTATATGTATGATATCTCCATGGATCTGACATTCATGACATCGCTTCACATATTCTATGGCATCCTTGAACATTGTGGGCTAGTAATATCCCATTCGATGTACCCGATGTAATAGATTTTGACCAGCTTGATGTGCTCCACATTATCCAGAATGAGCCTCTCGTAACATTTAACTTACTTCTTGTTTATCTAGACATCGTAATAGCATTTCATTGTAAGACCTTCTGTATAATATTTCTTTACACATAATGAATCTTTTCAATCTCTGTTTGATTTGCTGTCTTTATGCTGAATCTTCTAGCAGAATATCATATTTGAGGTAATCTACAAAAGGCAGGCGCCAATCGTTTGTTGTCACCTCTAGACAAGATATCGGAAGTGCTTCAGCAACTTCATTAATAATTTCTAATGATGGCAAGAACCTTCTTTCTTCTATTGTTAACCAAAGAGGACTCCGATCCAGACAGGATAAAGCTACTGCCATGCTAGCTAAAGCGTCTGCCCATGCATTCTCACATCGCGGCACATGCTTGATTTCAACATGATGGAATTGCTTTAGCAATTGCTGTGCTCTCCGATAGTACAGTAAGAGCTCTTGCTTTCTTATTTCAAAACTTGGTCGTTAGTTGATTTATAATCAACTTGGAATCCCCAAAAATCTACAGCGTTTTTATTTTCATTTCCTGAGCTATCTCCATCCCGATGATGAGAGCCTTATATTTAGCTTCATTATTTATGTATGTAGTACCCAATGTGAAAGAATAAGGCAATAAGTTGCCCTGAGGAGTAATAAATATCACTCCGGCACCTGCTCCTGATGTTTGAGAAGCACCATCGAAGTACATTTGCCATGGGTTTGGCAATTCAATCATCACAACTTGTTCATCGGAAAAGTCATCGTTGACAATCTCACTGTCTGCTATGGGATGAGCTGCCAAGAAATCTGCCACCGCTTGCCCCTTAATTGCTTTCGTCGGCTCATAAGTGATCATGTATTCTGAAAGCAACAACATCCATTTGGCCAATCTTCCTGATAACATTAGCCTTGTCATTAGGAACTTTATATGATCTGCTCGTGAGATTAAAATTATATCATGGGAAAGACAATAATGTCTTAGTTTTTGTACTACAAATATTAATACCAAGCATACTTTCTCAATCAGGGAATAATTGCACTCTGCGCCTATTAGAGTTCGACTCAGATAATAAAGCATTATTTCTTTCTCATGTTCATTCACCTATGTCAATAGGGCCCCCGACGAATTTTTAGCTGCAGATATATATAAAATAAGTGGTTTACCCTTCATAGGAGCTTCCAATATTGGAGGTT
Source organism: Magnolia sinica (assembly GCF_029962835.1). NCBI lineage: Eukaryota > Viridiplantae > Streptophyta > Magnoliopsida > Magnoliales > Magnoliaceae > Magnolia > Magnolia sinica. The sequence continues at coordinate 92,818,028 of NC_080573.1, read as the reverse complement.
GTTTTAGTAATTCTTTTATCGAATCAAACACATTCTGACAGGACTTGTCCCACACAAACTCCATTCCTTTCTTCATTAGATGAGAAAATAACTGACACCTTCCTACCAAGTTTGAGATAAAACAACGAATATATGCCAATTTTCCTTGTAGGATTTTTAATTCTTTCAACGTTTTCAGAGGTGGCATATCTTGGATAGCCTTGACTTTCCCTGGATCGATCTCGATCCCCCTGTGCCTAATGACGAAGCTGAGGAATTTTCTTAACAATGCTCCAAAGGCACATTTATTTGGATTAATCTTCAGCTGTTTCTTTCTGAGTCAACGGAAGACTGAAGTCAAACATTGACGATGTTCTTCATGGTCATTTGATCTGACTACCAAATCGTCTACATAACATTCAACATGTTTGTGTATCATGTCCCGAAAGATATTCTACATTGCTCTTTGATATGTTGCTGCGGCATTCTTGAGACCGAACGACATAACTTTATAGTAATAAATTCCCAATGAAGTTCTGAACGTCATGGCTTCTTCGTCATTAGGAGCCATTCTTATTTGGTTATAACCGGCGTAGCTGTTCATGAAAGACATGACAACATATTTTGTCGTACTGTCGATTAACAATTCAGTTATCGACAATGGGAAATCGTCTTTCAGGCAAGTTTCATTTAGATCCCTGAAATCAACACATACCCTGATCTGCCCGTTTTTCTTCTGTACCAGGACGACATTCGATATCCATTTAGGATAGTTAACCTCTCTCATGAACCCAACTTTTATTAGTTTATTTATTTCTTTTTCTATCAAAGGAATTACATCTGGATGGAATCGCCTTTGCGCTTGCTTAATCCGCCTCTCTTGTCTTTAGAGATATTTAGCTAATGCATTGCTACCGATGGTTCTAGGCCCGACATTTCTGCATATATCCAAGCGAATACATCCTTGTTCTCTTTCAAGAGCTCGATATATTGATCGACTTCCTGTTCGAGGAGGCTGGCGCTTATGAATGTATTCCATAGCTCTTCTTCCATTCCCAGATTTATTTCTCGCAAACTGTCAATTATTGGTTGCCCCTCGTCTTCTATCTACTTCGGAGTTGTTTCAAGATGTTTGATTATTTCAAAATCTGTTTCTTTTGCCAGGTCAACTGTAATCATATTCATCGAAGGTTCTACTCCCAATCCTTGAAATTTCTCTCGCCTTTTCTAATTGACCCCAATTGGAATTTGAATTCCTCTCCCATAATTTAGGCCATTTGGTTCTTCATAATCAAAATTCATATTTTTCATGATTTTTCTGCTAGCTGGACTATACCTCTTAAGATCTTTGAATGTCAGTTTACCATAGCTCATGTCGTTACCGGCTCTTTCTTCTGTTTTCACTTCCAAAGGGGTGTAAAATTCAATCGGCTCTGGGTACTTTGTACTGAATTTGACATGAAATCTCTTCGGAATAGCCAAAAATGACTTATTCCTTTCAACATACAGCAGCGGCACTGTATAGTTTGATTGTAAGATTTCCAGCTGTTTGGGTGATAATAACATTAATGGAGGCTGTCCCGGTTGTCTCAAATGCTTTGGTATAAAGTAAAATTTCTTTCTCACATTTGCTATCCCAAACGATTCTGTCTTTACAGTTTCTTTTCTTATCACTGTCATATGAGCATTTCTTGGGGCTTCATTTTCATTATTCTCCTTTTCTTCCTTTCTGGCGAATCCATCATAGTAACTAACATCAGCGAAGAAGGCTTCAGCTTATGTATACAGCCTCGCATTGGCTATTACTTTATGTTGTACCTCGTCCTTGCAATATTTGAAACACTGGTGAAGGGTGGATGGTATGATGCCATACTGATGCATCCATGGTCTTTCCAAGAGGAGGTTATATGTTGTTACTGCATTGATAATATGACAAATAACATTTATAGTTAACTCTCCTATTTCTACTATTATTGTAATCTTACCAAGCGTGTGCTGCCCATCTTAGTTAAAGCCCTGTATCATCATTCCACTAGGGCATAAATTAGAGCGATAGTATCCTAATTCATTTAGCATTGTTAATGGTAACAGATTCACCATAGACCCATTATCCAACATTATTTGCTTGACCTATTTACCGTGAATATGACCTACAATCATCAACGGTCTATTGTGCTCTTTATCGCAAGTTAAATCATAGTCAGAGAAGGAAACTACCGGCATGCAATCCTCCTGCTCCTTGTGCTCTACATTTTCCATTTTTATAAGTAACGCTTCTCTGACATCACGGTTAAACAGGGCCTGAATCAAGCATTGCTGGGAATCTTCTGATAATCTTAATACATCATAAACGCTTAATCGAGCCGGTATACCTTTTAGATGACTTATCACATCATAAGTCACTTTCCCTATTTCGTTCCTCTCTACTTTCTTATCACTGCCAAAATAATTCTTAGTAAGCTCTCCTTTTGCTATTTCAATTTTTTATCTCGAGGGACTCGTCACCCGTTTTCCTGATCGTAATGTGATCACTGCAGCTTTACCTATCATCTTACGATGCTCTTTCCCTGCTCTTTCATGAGTATCTTCTCGAGCGGTTAATACATTCACCGTCGCTTTTGCATCTCTCCTTTTCTTTTCCAATTATTATCTCGCCTCTATTTATCATTCTTTGTATTATGCATTTTATTGTAAAACAATTTTCTGTTGGGTGTCTTATTAAACGATGATAGCGTCAAAAGTCTCTTTCCCTTATTTTTGCTGCTTCTTCAGGCGTTTGGATGGAGGTAATTCTATCATACCAGCCTTCAGTAATTGATTCATCATATGGACTACATCTTCCTTTTCGAATGCAAACCCCTCATGAGAGTTAAGTGACCTGGGCCTTTTATCACTGAATCTGCCTCTGAGATGATTTGAGTCTTCTTTCCTTTCGGTCTTCTTTCCTCTTATTCCCCTTGTGTCATGACTTTTCTTTTCATGATCGACCACATTTGTAATCAACCTATTAAGTCCCCTTCTAGCTATTTCATAGTGAAATGCTAGAATTTTCCTAGTCATCAGTTCCAAAGCATGAGCTTTTGTGGCTAGATCATAGAAAGTTTTGATATCAGCACTGGTGAGACCGAATGCGATTCCTGTCTCCATAAAGTTCAATCACATCTTCACCTGCTTTTTCTCCTCTGGTAATTGTCTGTAAGAAGCTCCTAATGTCTTCCACCTGTCTATGAATTTCTCTACGGGCTCCCTTTCTCTCTATCGTACCGAGGCTAATTCTATGATACTGATGTCACGCCCTGATGAAAAAAAGTTTGACATGAAGGCATCTTGCATTTTCTCCCACGTCCGCATCGATCCTAGGGGTAAACTGAAGTACCATCGAAACGGCTTACCTGTCAGAGAAGACCTGAACAGCTGAAGGTATTATTTTTACACTATAAAGAATTTTCCCATGCTGGTGATGAAATGCATCAGGTGTAAGACCCATATCCTAGCCCGTACCATTCTGTATGCTTCCACGGTCCTCCCAGTCGAATTCCAGCGACCCGTGATCTATTATCGATGTTTGCGCATGATCATAAGTCGTGTCCCGTATATCAGAGTCAGCTCGACTTGAAACTTATACCCTTGTGACCATGCCATCACCGCGGTTCCGATGCCTCATATTACGTGCGAAGGCAATACCCACACCAGGAGATGTGGGCATGTGTTCAGTTCGAGAAAAACACCGCGCGTTGCAAATACCGAGAGAATCTCTATGACCCGTCACATCAATCAAGTCAAGTACATCCTCCATACCCCAATGCCACCTCACCCTATCCCAAGTACATGCACCCATTCCCTCTTTTCCCCAAGTCAACACTCTCTCCCCCCACCCATTCCACCTTTACACCAAATTCAAACCAACCCATACTTTCTATTGCCATTTCTTACAACACCCACTCCATCTATCCATCACTCCTCTCTCTCTCTCTCTCATTTCAAACTCATTCTCTCAAGCAACCATGACAGGTGGACGTCCAAGCTCTCCATGAGAAAGAGCTAGGTGTGGCCCACCTTCCTAACATCCAATCCCACCCTCCATGATCGATCTCAACCGTTGAAGTCCATCCAATGGAGCTCTAGCATGCTTTGGCAGAAGGAGGAAAAGATCATAGGTGGTGTTCGTAGTTGTAGATTGTAATTTTAAAGTAGGGCCCACCTATTTTTGGGACCCATCTTGATGCATTGTAAGATCTAGGGGAGCTCATAGTGGTAGAGCTCCCCCACCTCTCGTGTGTCACTCTCTCTCCCTCTTCCTCTCTTTTCTTTCCTTTTTTTCTTGTATGTGATGACTGTGTGGCCCACCTATGATGAATCCATGTTGTCCACCCATGTGGGACCCACCAAATTTATGTGTTGATCCACACCGTCCAGCAGCCTTGGGATGGTGTTGGACCCACCGTATGCATGTAATTTTATCCCAGTCGTCCATCCGAGACGGTGGAGCCTACTGACGCATGTGTTGTATCCATGGCTGCCAGCATGTGGGGCCCATGTGATGTATGTATTTTTATCCTGGTCGTCCACCATCCAGATGGTGCTGGATGTGGACCCTAGCACGACACGTGTTTTGTATCCTGACCGCCCATTAAACAGATGTCCAGTAGGGACGTGACCCACCTTTAATGTTTGTATTCTGCATCCTCACCATCCATCCACCCACACATGTGGACCACCCCCCTGGCATTCATATTTCTAGACCATCCATCTATATGGGACCCATAGGAGGTGTGTTTTATATCCATGTCACCTAGACTGTCCATCATCTGGACGGTGGATGTGGGACACCTCAAGTCCAGTCCCTGGATGTGGAACACCACTAAGATGCATGTATTTTATATACCTTACACGTGTGAAGATTGGCCAGTGTGCCTCACTCGTGTGTAGATTGACTAGTATACCTCACACCATGGCAGCGTGTGGGGTCACCTTAGTTTGATGTATTGCATCCACACCGTCCAATCCATGGATGGTGGATGCTAATTGGTTGGAATACTTCACACAAGTCATTTTGCTGATGGTTGATGTCAGTAAACTTTGTGGGGCCTACCATGATGAAGTGTTTTATCTTCTCTGGCCGTCCAGATTAGGTGAGACCACCCCTGATGTATTTGTTATCCAACTGTCCATCTGATGTGGGTCCCACATAGTAGTAGTTGCTGCCCCTTGGACGTCAACAAGTTCTGTGGGTTCCATCTGGAGCGTGGACACCACTATGATGTATTTATTTCATCCACACCATCCAGATTGTGATGGACGGTGCTGGACTATGTTTGGACGGTGCTGATTTACATGGACGATGTTTGGATGGTGTTGTCATACCAGGCACACTGTGATGTATGTGTTTCATGCAGGCCGTTCATCTACAGGCCCACCTACAGCATGCAGGGCCCACCTTGATGTATCTATTCTATATTCACTCCATCCATATGCCGAACAGGTGGGGCCCACTTTGAGATGTGTGTATATCCATACCGCTCACATGGAAATCCCACCTGTTGTGAATTTAAGGCCCATTATGATATATTTGAGGCTCATGTTTGAGGCCTATGGGATGTGGCCCATCGAGATTGTATATGGCCCACCGTGATGTGGTGCATTGTGATGTATGCAGCCCACCATGATGCAGCCCATGTGATGTGTATTAGGCCCATATATTACGGCCCATTTGATATATATGAGGCCCATATATTAGAGCCCATTTGATATATATGAGGCCCATTGGCACAACCCATGTGTTGTAGCCCACTTGATTATATATGAGGCCCATTGGTGTGGCCATTGATGCGGCCCATGAGTGAGGTTCGATGTTATGTATATATGACCCATGTGATGCGGCCCATTGTGATGTATATGTGGCCCATGTGGTGAGACCCATTGAGATTGTATGTGGCCCACTATGTTGTATATGTGGCCCTTATGTGAGGCCAAAGGCCCACTTTATGTTTGGCTCTATGTGGGCCACTGCTTAGGAGCGATGTTGGTTGAATGTCCACATTGATGGGCAATGATGGTTGGATGTCTACATTATGACCGTCCCTTAGGCCTTGTTAGGCCAATTCTCGCCGATTCCAATTCCAATTATCGAGGCCAAATCTGATTGTCGATACCGATTTCGATTGTCGAGGCTGATTGTTAAGGCCAATTCCGATTCCGATTGTCGAGGCTGATTCCGATTGTCGAAACCGATTCAGATTATCGAGGCTGATTCTGATTGTTGAAACCGATTCAGATTGTCGAGGTGGATTATTGAGGCCGATTTCGATTCCGATTGTTGAGGCCGATTCCGATTGTCGAGGCCAATTGTTGAGGCCGATTCCGATTCTGATTCCGATTGTCCAGACCGATTATCGAGGCCAATTCTGATTATCGAGGCTGATTCCGATTCTGATTATAAAGGCCGATTTCGATTCCGATTGTTGAGGCTGATTCTGATTTCGATTATTGAGACTATTCTGATTCCGATTGTCGAGGCCAATTCCGATTGTCGATACCGATTCTGATTGTTGAGGCTGATTCCGATTCCAATTGTTGAGGCCAATTTTGATTGTTGAGACCGATTGTATAGGCCGATTGTCGAGGTTAATTATTGAGGCTGATTCCAATTGTCAAGGCTGATTGTCGAGGCCTAATGTGATGTACATGCAGCCCATATTTGAGGCCCATTGTGATGTGCATTCAACCCGTGTTTGAGGCCCAATGTGATATATTTACTGCTCGTATTTGAGGCCCATTGTGATGTGTATTCAGCCCGTGTTTAAGGGCTAATGTGATGTATATGAGGCCTATGTGATGAGGCTTATTGTGATGCATTTGAGGGTCAGGTGATGAAGCCCATTGTGATGTATGTTAGGCCCATGTGAAAGGCCCCTCGTGATGTGTAGTAAGCTCTTGAGTGAGGCCCATGGTGTTGTATATTTGGCCCTTGTGTGAGGCCATGGGTCTACTATATGTTAGGCTCTATGTGGGTCATGCCTTAGGGTCAATGTTGGTTAAATGTCCACATTATCGAGGTCGATTGTCGATGCTGGTTATTGATACCGATTATGAGTATGTGACAGCATAACATCATGATACATGCCCATACGCATCATCTACATATTTGTTATGAGATGTGGTTGACCATTACATATGTCATTGGGCAGATTGTTATGAGATTCCTTGATAGGCGAAGGTTATCTCACATGAGCACACAATATGCGTAGGATTGATGCATGACTGGATTATATGATTCATGCATCTTGCATTGTGTGTTATGATTACTGTACACCCTAGCTACATTAGGGTCGTAGCCTCTACAGGCATATCATGGATAGCCAGATGGGACACCAGAAATCTGTTATTAACATCGGCCTCCCATAGATGGCCCTGGGTGAAAATCTCTAAACCCTCTTGGTACCAGAGGATTGCCCAACATCGAGACTGAGTGGATACATGAGCGTCTGAGTGTCGAATACGAGGAGGCCACGTCTCTCATTGTGTCGTGGTCGGTTGGGAGGGGGTGTGGCCTTATCAGCCCAAGGGTAGGGGGCATAGTTAGGCTAAGTTTGACTAGCTCATGAATGGGTCCGCTATCAACGTGCCAGGTAGAAATTGGCTGACTACTGGCCAGGCAGATGGTGAGGTCTCTTCCACTTGCATAGTCGCGCATCAGTGGGCGGCGATTGCATATAGAGTGTACTAAACCCCGGTGATGATTTCAGAGATGTACAGTACTGATATGTGGACTTATTGAGCAGGAGTTGCATACTCATTCATTCATTCATTCACTATCCACTCGGGATGGTGGTGCGCAACTATTTGTTACATGTACCTTCAATGGCTAGGATTTTGGTTGGAGTGCATGACCAACTTGAGATCAGGAGCCTACCACATTGAGTCTAACTATCCAAATTAGGTATGGGACTAGTTTGGATAGAAGTCCCTTGTGATGGACCCCATAGCCTGCTGTACTACGTACTATCATCCCGACTTCACACTCCAGCATGGTCATTCCATTCATACCGCATATTGCATTACATCCGCGGCATATGGCATTTTGGGGTACTATGTTTCTGCATTTATATGGCCTAGATAAGGCTGTTGGGAATCATGGACTCGGTATTTGATCTTTGGCTTACTATGTCACCGCATTGCATAGCTGATTTACATTACTTTTTCAGTATATGACATTGGCTTACTATAACTTTTCATCGCATATGCTAGATGAGGTTGATGATATTTTTATGGACTTGTTAGTATTTCTGCTTACTCTGATATTACAAGACTCGTGGGCTTACCAGTATGTTTCCACTTGTTCTGTTATCATATGATTCATGATCTCACCAGTATTCCAGACATTATATGATTATGGCGTTGTATTTTTGTACTTGGCACTTATCTTGTGCACACACTTACACCACCCTCTAAGCTTTTTATAAGCTTGTGCATGATAGATGCATGCAGGTGATGTTAGGTTGCAGCAGCGTGGAGTTTGGAGCATGTAGCTGACTTCTGGAGCTTTGATTTTGACATATGTATTTTCCTTTCAGCATTGTATTCAAATATTTATATTAGTGGATATGTGATGATGATGTAATTTTTTTGTGATTTGGGTAAACTTATGGTTATGCTTTTTACAAGATAAATGTACGTTGAAAAATCCTCCTTGTAGGATCCTAGGATCGGAACCTGGCATATGGGTGCTGGGAGCCGAGAATGGGGTACTACGGAGGCTATCAGCACTAGATTCGACGATCAGGATTCCTGTGAATCCAATTTCTGGGTTTGGGGCATGACATCAGGTGCTCCTCCAGTGATCCGTCTCCATTAAATTTTTTAAAATCAGGTTGCTTGAAATTGGCAGGAAAAGGAATATCTTCCACCTCTTTCAGATACGGTATTTGATATCTAAAACTTTCGATATTCTCACGTTCTCTTTATGTCCCGACGGCTTCTTTGATGACTTGTCACACTTCCTCTTGAGTTATCGCCCTTGCTATAGGAGAAGACCCAAGTGATCCTGCTCTCGGCGGCTGGGAGCCTTTAAGTTGTTGCTCTCGTCCGTTCATGGTATCCATCATTGGAGGAGTCGTCATCTGAGCTACATTATGTGCAAGAGTTGCTAAGGCCTCCCAGAGATTTCTGCATTCCTCCATCAGCGTTCTCTGTGCTTGTGTCATGTCAGTCATACAATCTACTATAGTCGACAGTGGGCCTAGACTTGTTCCGGCCATACATATGGTCGCCTCTCCATTCCCCGACGAAGCTCTTGTTGGGGTAGAATGGGAATATATTGATATAATCGGGCTTACAAAAAGAGGAGTTTCATTTGATTTTCATGTACTTCCATAGCAATCGGTTGATTGAGGTGATGCAGGAGTTGGCGAGCTTGTCAGTGGTAACTCACCTTTCTGCCCCCTTGTCCATGCAAGTCCTTAAGGGAGGGGCCTATCTCTTAAGAGATATAAACAGAAACATCGCAATGGATCCTATAAATGATCGTTTCCTAAAACAACATTTTCCTTCATTGTGGGAAGTCATTAGGAATCAGACCAAACCAAGTCAGTAAAATAAATAGTTTATTCGAATAAAGCCCTAGAATAAGGCTCTATCAGTTATAAGATATGAGATAACGGTCCATTAGTTACAAAACAGTCACTAGAGAAGAAAGATGAAGAAGAAGAGGGGAAGGATGAGAGCTATAAGTGGGCTAACTTGAGATCTTCAAATCTTTTAACAACCTTAGCTTTTGTCTCCCTCACCACACTTCGCCTCTCCATCCACGATGCTTGCTGGCTCACGAGCTCTGTAAAAGTGCGCTCGATGTATCTGAGACAACGGTCAATGGCTGCATGCTCCAACTTGGCCGATCTCTTTTCAGCTTACTGGATTCAGCACGGTTCCAATAAAGAGTGATCTGGCACTCGATGAATGTAACTAGCATAGTATTTTCCGACCGATCACGGTTCAGATGAAGCCGATTGGTCTCGGCCAAGTTGACAGAGATTGTTGCACTCACGCTTTAATGTACGCAACATCTTCTCATTAAAATCATGCTCGCAAGTCCAATGCATTGGTTCTTCCAAGCTACTTCCTGACGGGCTGGTAGAGCCCTGCACTCAGCACTAAGGAGTGACAAACATGATAGAGCAGCAGAGCACCGCTCGATCTCTTTGTCCACCTTAAAGAATTCATCTTTGAGTTGTCGGAGTTCTGAATGATTTTCAAAATTTCTTGGGGTGGCCATTGATCGTCAAGAAGATCACCAACATCCCTGAAGAAAGGAAAAGGATCACCTAAAAAGGAGGAGCATGAGAAGGATTCGATTCCTTCTTTAAATATTTCCTAATGATTTTGATTGACAAGGCAAAGTAATCCATGAGAGGCGAAGTAGTGGTGACATGGACTCTATTTCAAAGTGATTCGTGGTGCATTCCAAAAGCTAAGGGCTGCTTTTATAGATTGAAGTTTCAACAATTAATGCGCGTAAGTTGCAGTGTGACTGTTGGTTACTCGTGGTTAAGTGAACTATTTTCTGGGATTATGGGGAACACAACAAAATAATTGTGATTTCCTAAAAAAGAATGAGGTGCTATTTCTATGGCTGAGGTATGGCATGCACGTATGAGGAAAGGTTTACTGCACGTCTGTACTGTAACACTCAAGCTAGGCCAACAACTAAAGTACTAAAAACACCATCATAGTCAAAGGGCATGGCCAAAAGGGGGGTATGTCCTATCCCTTGAATGTTTATTTAATATTGGATTTTATTATCACCTTGTTGGTCATCGATCGCATTACTACAAAGGGAAAACATAAATAAAAAGCATAAAAGTGGTCAAGCGACCTAGATTTTCATCCCTTCAAAGTCTTTAAGGAGAGCTTGCATCTCTGCTTCATCCTTCTCCTTAAGTGAAGCCCAAGTCACCCCTTTTTTAATGACAAATGGTAGGAGATGGAGTAGTTGGTTGACACGAAGGGCGGTCGAAGAGACTTCACCCTCGGCTGCTTTCCTAGTGTTATAACTTACCTTCGACTGCGTTTGATATCAGAAGATCTGTTCATCTAGGAATGATAACTTTGTTGGAATGATCATCTCTTTCGCATAGAAAGTGTTATCGCGCTCCTTTAATTCTTTTATTAGTCTAGCTTTGTCTGACTATAGTATCCGCATTATGGTTCGATTGAATTGGTGTGCTTGGGCACATCCCAATCACTTGTACTAGGCCAATTCGTGCATACTGCTCATTTTGGCAGAATATTCCTTGGCTGCATCTTATTGTCATAGGTAAGCCGAGTTTTCATGGCATATAGATGTTTTAGTTGTCACGCCCCAAACCCGAAAATCAGGCTCACAAAATTCTCAATTGCCGAATCCAGTGCCGACAGCCTTTGTAGTACCCCATTTTTGGCTCCCAGCGTCCATACGGCAGGTTCCGATCCTGGGATCTTACAAGGAGGATTTTCTAACATACATTTGTCTCATAAAAAGCATAACTGCAAGTATACCGAAATCATAAAGGCAACATCATCATCACATATCCACTAATATAAACATTTTAATACAATGCTGAAAGAGAAATACATATGTATCAAAATCAAAGCTCCAAAAGACAGCTGCATGCTCCTATCTCAACGCTGCTGCAACCTAACGCCACCTGCACGCATCTATCATGCATAAGCTTATAGAAAGTTTAGAGGGTAGTGTAAGTGTGTGCGATGCATGTGCCAAGTATCCAATACAATGCCATAATCATATAAAATCAGAAATATAGGCAAGATCATAAATCATACGATATTAGAGTAAGTAGAAATATACTAGTAAGTCCATGAGTCATATAATATCAGAGTACGTAATGCAGATCATAATAAGACAGTAACAGATGCCGAGTGTACAATGCAATATGTAAATCCTGTCAAGTCCATCTAAGCCATATAAGTGCAAAAACGTAGCAATCCAAAATGCCACATGCCGTGGATGAAATGCAATATGCAATGCGAATGAAATGACCAAGCTGGAGTGAAGTTGGGATGATAGTACGAAGTATCGCAGGCTATAGGGTCCATCACAAGGGGATTCTATCCAAACCAGTCCCATACCTAAATTTGGATAGTCAAACACAATGTGATAAACTCCTGATCTCATGTTAGTCGCACACCCATCCGAAATCCTGGCCATGCGAAGGTACACGTAACAAATAGTTGCATACCACCAGCCCAAGTGAATAGTGAATGGATGAATGAATGAGTATGCAACTCCTGCTTAGTAGCCTACCAATACCTACCCGGCTCGTCGATAGCGAACCCATTTACGAGTTGGTCATACTCAACCTAGCTTATAGCCCCCTCACTTGGGTGGATAAGGCCACAGCCCCTTCTAACCGACCACGACACAGTGGGAGACACGGCCTCATGGTATAGGCACCGGCACTCATATTCCACTTGGTCTAGACGTTGGAGCATCTCCTGGCCTCAGAGGATTCTGGGACATTCACCCAAGGACATCTTAAGTGCCCACAGTGCTAGAACCAAATATTTTCGGTATCCTATCTAGCCATCCACGATATGCCTGTGGAAGCCACAGCCCTGATGTCGTTAGGGTATAAATGATCAAGTCACACATATGCGAGATGCATGAGTCACACTATCCAGTCATGCAGCAATCATGCACGTACTATGCGCTCATGTGGGTAACTCCTATTAGTGAATCCCACAAATAATCTGCTCAATGGCATATGTTATGATCAGTCACTCCTCATATCAAGTATACATATGATGCGTATGAGCATGAATCATGGAGTTACACTAAGCATGTTATAAGGTGATGAACTACTCTCACAATGAAGATGGGACTAGACAGCCTAAACACAACAAGTATGGGCCTAGCAATAGGCCCTAGAGAGAGTTGTAATGTAGACATTTAACCAACATTATTCTTACAATGTGGATGTCAAACCATCATTGCTCCCAAGGCATAGCCCGTCATAAACATCATTACATAAACCATATTGGAATTACACATTGCAATGGGCCTTTGTACATCCCATTGGGCCTCGACCCATGGGCCTTAGATACATCAAATGGGCCTCATCATATAGTCCTCATATATGTCAAGGTGGGCCTCAACGGACGGGCCACAAATACATCAAGATGGGCCTAATCACATGGACCTCATATATATATATATATATATAGAATAGGCCGCACTAATTGGGCCTTACATACATTGTAATGGGCCATAACCCATGGGCCTTGCATGCATCACAATGGGCCTCATAACATGTGCCTCATATATATTAAGGTGGGCCTCAACAACAGGCCTCATACATGTCACGGTGGGCCTTAATAATGGGCCATAAATATGGCAGGTGGGCCACATCACGTGGGCCATATGTATATCAAAGTGGGCCTCTCGAATGGGCCACAAAATATATCAAAGTGGGCTTCACAGATGGGAGCTCATATATATCAAGTTGGGCCTCATGGATGGGCCACAAATACATCAATATGGGCCTCATGGACAAGCCATAAACACATTAAAGGTGGGCCTCATAAGGCAGCCCATGATTGGGGCAAAAGTAGATGGTCCAACACATGCATCATGGTGGGCTTACCTAAGGCGGCCCATGATTGGGGCACATAAGTAGGGTGGGCCTCTCAAGATAATGGGACCCACGGCCCTAATAAAATGAATGAACATGTGGGTATAATACACACATCATGGTGGGGTCACTGGGACATAAAAATCAAGTCAATCTATGGCTTGTGTGGGCCACACCACAGACATCAGTTGAGGGGTACATTCATAATCATTCATTGGGCCCACCAATATGTACTTAACAAATCCAACCCATTCATAGGTTAACATATTGATAAATGAAGTGACGACAGATATCAGCTTAGTAGGAATTACTGTGGCCCTTAAAAGTTTTGCACAGTGGATGTCACTGTTTCCACTATTTTCAATGGTGGGGGTCCATTTGAACTTTAGATCTGACTCATTCTTAGTCTCAAGCCTACAAGACAAGCTTGATAAATGGTTGGATGGTTTGGATACAACACATGCACCATGGTGGGATCCCACCGTCCTTGCACTAGAGGATAAGGATACAACACTTACATCATGGTGTAGTCCACGGATGACGTGGATAGAACACTTACATCAGGTGGGAGCCATGCCCATGCGGGGTGGATTAAAACCCATATATCATGGTGCACACCACACCAACAGGTGGACAGTATGAAGAAAATCAAGGTGGGTCCCACAAGACTTGGTGACGTCAACTGTTGGTGGGACCCATGGAGCTTATTGTGTCAAAGCAGCAGCTATAGGTTAGGTCTGGTGTGCCGTACACCAACCACTCTAATTCCCTTCACAGGTGGGTCCCACGTGGGGCCCACCAAAACATTTATTTCCCATTCAACTGTTGATAAGGTCATCAGACGTGGATGAAGATGAAAAACAAATTTCATAATGATTCAAAACTTTTGTTACCCAAAAAGGGTTTCAATGGCAGACGTTCAATCATACTGTTTCCAATGATGTGGGCCACCTAAGTTCCACATACAACTGATTTTAGGGGTGGCCCACATCCAGAAGGGGGCCCACCCAATGCACGGTGTGGATGTACATCACCCATCCTGGTGGGGCCCACAGAAGGGACCCATGCCCCAGCCCGCATCCGTCCTTAGTGCAGGACGCTGCTGACGACAGTAGCAGCACCTGCTGCTGCATGTTATTATTATTATTTTTTTTAGAAAATAATATTTTTGGGTTTTTCGTAGGTAGGGCCCGCATCAGGGAAATCCGACCCAGCCATTGGTTTTTATGGCCCAAGACATACCCATCAAGACCAATATTCGACATATTTTGGAGTACAGAAACATCAAGGTGAATTTCAACGGTAAAAAATACTATTTTCTATGCTATGGTCCTCCAGATAGTCGGATTGGCTTCATTTTTTGGCTCAACGCCTAAAATGGTTTGGGGAAAGGGATGGACGGTGTGGATTGGGTTCATACATCAAGGTAGGGCCTACACAAGTGGCCCACCCAATTAGCTTTAAAATATATATAATTTTTGTTTTTACCCTTAGTACACCGCACGGTCAGTGCACACTTCACTGCGTAGCAATGTCCAGCATCCAGGGACGCTGGACGGTTTAGATATATCACATATTTAAGGTGGGTCCCACCTACAGGCATGTTACCTAGGTGGGCCACCAATTGTTGGATGGTGTAGATAAGACACACATCAAGGTGAGGTACATCCAAGTGGGCCACACGACCGCATCATCACACACAAAAATAAATGAAAAAGAGAGGGAGAAAGAGAGAGAGAAAGAGGGACACGTGATGATGGAGGGACCCTGCCACTATGGGCCCTCCCTTCCATACATATCAATCGTACATCAAGTGGCTCCCAATACATGTGGGCCTACCAAATCAAAATCGACGGTGGAGATTACTTCTCCACAAAAATGGAAGGTCTAGATGACCCTTATCAAACTAAGAAGTAAACATCATGATGGGGTCCATAGAGAATGGCCTCATCATGGAATGATCATGATAATCAAGGTGGGCCATCGGCCACATCTAGGGTCCAAAGTGAGATCTATACCATCAATCGGTATGCCTCACTTGGCCCATCATAAAAATATGAAATCTAGTCTATAAAGACACCCACCGTTTGATCTTCTTAGTCCGATGGAACGTCGATCTCCTTGTACTTCACTTTGATGGAAGATAATGAGAAAGGAATGACTAAGATAATGGATCTTGGGGTGTGAAGTGGGTCACACACAGTCACTTTCTCTCCTTAGAAATGCATGGACGTCCACCACTTTTTCCTTCTTTAGAATTGTGAAGAGAAAGAGAGAGAGAAGGGGTTGTAAGGAGAGAGAGAGTGATGGGTGATGGATGTGAGGTAAGTGATGGGTGAGGTGAGAGACTTGTTGACTTTTGGGGTAGATTGCTTGACTTATGGGTTGCTCTTGTACTTGATATGAGGTGATTGATTGATTGATTGATGTGATATATTGTAGAGATTCTCTTGGGATTGCAAACGTGCAGTGTTTCTTCAAAATAAACGTGGGCCCACATCTCTTGTCCTAGGTATCAGATCGGTATGCAAGACGCTGCGTTGGAACCGCAACGACGGTGCGGTCGCAATGGTACAAGTCTCGGATTAAGCTAACTTAAATCTACAGGATATGACTTAGGGTCACGTGCAAACGTCGATTATAGGTCGTGTATTGCCAGAATTCGACGGGAAGGATCACGGGAGTCGACGGAACAGTGCGGACTAGGATACGGGCCTTACATTAGCTTTTGGATAAGTTCTCTAAGATGAACGTCTGATTCGGCTACAAGGGAAGCTTCTAATGTGAATTTATTAGCATCGAACAACAAGCTGGAGAAAGAATAATCTTTCAGGCCAAACTTAAGAATTTCTTTCTAGTAGTATACAACACTTGTAATAAGAGGGTGAACTGGAAGCCATCGAGATGGATTAAGGTTGTGAGGAATGGTGAAGAGATGAGAGATCAGATGTCACTTAAATAATAGACATATAGCACCAACGATTTAAAAGAGTCATGGCGATAATACCTCCACACTTTCCTGTTTATTAGGGAGATAGGGCAATTAGAGCACCGAATTCAGGAGCAACGCATGATCCACCGAATTCTCTGGAATGGGTTAACAATCGGTCACACACATAACAAATTTTTTTTAAAAGAAGGAACAAGTTGTAAAAAAGTGGATCGATGGCCGTTTATGCATAGTACGATTTTTCTTTAGAATCAGAAGCCTTTAGAGAATAGTTGTAAGGAATCTCTAGTTGTCCTCAATTAGTCTCTTGCATCCTGCAGTGAAGCCACTTTTTAGCCGCGGACTGGGAGAGTCGCCTGATATCCGCTATCTGGGACTGCCCGCCAATAGCCAGTTGTCTAACCTCCTTCTGCTGGAGATGATCCGCATGTTTTCCTGCATATTCTTGTTTCAGCGTAGTCAGTTCTTCCTCTAGGGTCATGATTCTGGTTTTCAGAATCTCTAACTCAACCTTGGAAGTTTTCATTGCGATATGTTTGGCTTTAAGTTCTTGAGCAGTAGTGTGTGCAGAATTCCTCTTAGACTCTGCCACTGTTCGGTCTACTTCAAGACGGCTAACAACAGCACCAACATGGAAGCAAGTCTTGAGTAGCACCTAAAGTTCCTAAACAACAGGAACGCTATCGAGAAGGTTTGAGTCAGATAAGGAGAAGGCATAATAAGCCTCTACCAATCGGTCAATTTTGTCGACTAATTCAAAATCAAGGGTCCCTCCAGACCCTTCTGCGATGGGATTTGGAGCTCGACCCTCAATCTTGCAGGCTGCTAGAAGGTGAAGGGGATTCGGCTGCCACAGTATCCTTGGGAAAAGCCCTCAGAAGGATAGGAGGATGTCATCCACCAGAGGAAAGTCCTCATTTATAAAAGTAGAAGCAGTCTCACTTAGAACGACACCGACTGAAGCTGACTCGATGACCTCGACCACATTAGGTTTTGCAGCTTAAGTCGTTATTGCCTCACCAATCTCCTCAATATCGGTTGTGTTTAGCTCACAGACCTCAATTGGAGTTGATTTAACAACCTCTACTAAAATGCCTGCGATCATGTCTTCCTTGATTGTAACCCTTTCAATCTCGACCACTTCCTTGACCACCTCTCTTATGTCTGTAGCTTCAGACTAAGTCGGAGCCAGAGTCTTCTCGATCATTATAGGTGGTGGAAGGAGTAGCAACAGAGGGGCAAACTTCACAGCGAAAGGTTTAGAGGGAGGCACAACAACCGCACTCTAGATAGCTAGTGCACGGCTGCAAGGAACTTGGATCATGTACTTTAAGTCATCTAGGAGAGTGATGATTTCAGGAGGAGATGGGCTGATAGTCGAGACCTACGTAATTACAAGATCAGGGATCTCTAAGACTGTTAGTTTTGTTGTTGATATGGGTACTACTGCTATTGCTCTTGATGGCGCTGATTACTATTGTTGAGGCTAGGTCACGATGAAAGGACGAGCTATAGATGTCCTAGAGGGGGGTGAATAGGACTATGCCAAATATTTCTATACAATGCGGAATAGTAAATCAAATAAAATCAATTGCTTAGAGTATTAAATTCTTGATATCAAATAGTTCATAGGATAACCTTCACTTAAAGAATTTAGGCAGGACAACCTTATTTCATGACATCTTTAAAATCAAAATATCAAACTATAAAAAGAGCAAATGAAGCATAAGATAGGCATACAAATAATAAAAAGCAATCACCATAATGCACAAAAGAATTATAGTGGTTTGGTGCATAAACACAACTTATTCCACTCCCAAAATTACTAGACTCGCAATTTTGGCTTTCACTATCTCAAGGTTTTTCTAGGGTCACCTTAATAACCTGATATAGTTATTGTGATTTTCATAATTAAACCCACTTTGTGATTTTCACGGGATCAACACAAACATACCCGATGAGATTTCTGAGCTATCTTAGAAAAACTCAAACTGAAATGAAAGTAAAACAGTACTTATCTTCGATTGGTGAGTCGAAGTCGTAGCTGTAGCTTGAATGCAGCAATCTTCTTCTTGGGATATAGATGAAGTCTTGTATGAGTTCAACCTAAAATAAATAGGGATCTAATATATTTTTCCATGAAATAAATGATACCCCAATGCTGCAAATTTGATTATCTATTTCTCAAGTAGAGTATGGATTACTTTGTTTAGGGGTGTACATCCAGTCGAATTGAGTCAAGCTGGCCTCAACTCGACTCGGCTCGGCCACTAGCTAACCTCAACTTGAACTCGGTTCGGCTCGGTCCTCGAACCTGACTAGCCAGCTTGGCTCGGTTCGATCAGCAGCTTGGGCCAATTTGAGCCAAGATCGAGCCGAGTTCTCTATTGTAGCATTTTCACAACCACCTGAACTGCACCTTCAAAATATCACTATATTTGAGACAGCAGCAATGGTTTAACAGGTATTTCATCAAAACACCTTCTGAGCATCTTCTAAGCAACATAAAAATCAAGAAAAAAGGGTATTGGTTTCATATACATACCTTCCTTGCCACCAGTCACACTTCTTTGAGTCATTTCATCAAACACTTGGTGAGCAACATCAATATCAAAGTAACCGAGTCACCGAACTGGTTTGATCTGAGTTCAATTTGAGCTAGGTTCGATCCGAGTCGAGTCAAGCTAGGGCTAGCTTGAACTCGGCTCGAACTCATTTTTAAGATAAAAAAAATCAGCTCGACTCGGCTCGAACTCAGCTTCAAACCAAGTCGAATCTAGCTTTTTTGAGTCGAGTCGAGCGAGCTAACCGAGCTAGCTAGGTTCGTGTACACCCTTAACTCTATTAAAATAATTTTAAACTAACTCGAGAGAAAGAATAGAATTAGCAAAATCAAATATAAAAATTATAGTACAAATAGCTTAAGGAGGCTTGAACTATCATTCTTTTCTACATAAGATGGATCTATGATTTTTATGTCTTGAAAGAGTGAGAGAAAGCCTCTCTTTATAGCCAAGGATATTGGAAGTTCGGCTGGCTTGAGTGTCGTTCGGCTAGTCGGATTCCAATGATCTTGTTCCAACGACACTCAAATTTTGTGGGATAATATCTTTTAAAAATTCGGCTGGCCCAATATGCTTGAAATCCAAAAATGCATAATTGCTAGAAACTTGACCGAACCAACTCGGGTTGGCCGAACGATCATGTTCGACTGGCAGAACATGTCACGGAAAATCTTTTTAGATCTGTCTTTTTGCCTGAATTGTGTAGAGTTAGTCGAGAGTAATTAGGCTAGCCGAACCAGATGTCGGGCTAGCCTAACATGAGTGTATTTTTACATAAAAGATGATCATTATAATGAGTGTGTGAAATACACCTAACCTATTGTCAATTCAAGGTATACCACCTGATGGTTGACTCATACGAAGTGTTCCGATCTTCGAACCATATACGTTCATGTCTTGAGATGTTGAGTCTTCCCTGAGACGATTGATCGAGTCGATAACATATCTTCATGAGAGCTTGTGATCCTATCAAGACTATGAAATTTGACAAACTAAATTATGCTTGAGTATAAGTACTTACAATCTCCCCCTTTGTCAATTTTGTGACAAAACTCACTCATACAAATATACAACTCATCTCAACATATTACAACATCTCAATAACACATCATATACATACACCTATGATTCAAAAGAACATTTGAGGCATTACTAAAGATATCTTGAATCTTGTTACTCCCCCTTAGATCATGCATACAAAACTCCCCCTGAGCACTTAGCCATATATATCACATGCGGCACAAAAATCTATATAATTCCACAGAAAGTATTCAAACATGCAAGTGTAGGTGCTCATAAATTGTGAGAGAGATGTGCTTGATCAAATCCATAATATTATCCATAGATTTTCTCCCCCTTTTTTTTTCCAAAAGTTGACAAAGGAAGAAACAGAGATAAATGAAGCATTTCAGAATATAATCAAGGATAGGAGCAATAAACATAAGCATATACATTCATTAAACATTCAAAAAGTCATCTAAATGTATGAAATGAGAGAGTTATCATCATGGTGCAAGTAATTCAAAAGAGAATTTAAGTTATTATAGACCATAATTAAAAAGTTTATCAATCAGAGCTAGAAGAGGATGGTGCAAGCATATTAGGATCGTTAATCTTCAAACTCTTACTAAAATGATGAAGTTCTTTTTCATGTACTTCATTTGTTGTTTCTGATTCCGAAGTAATGCTTCTTGAGAAACATGCAAGTTGTCTACCATCTTTTTTAAGCTCTCCAACCTCTCAAAAAATTACGAAATCTGGAAGTTTGAGTCATTTGTATCTGCTAATTCTTCCAAGTTAGCAAATATGTCATCCATGTTAACATTTTCTTCAGGAACTGCTTCCTGATCACTTTGCTGCTTAGGTCTCAATTCCAGTTTCAAGATGTTTAACCGCAAGAATTTGAACATGGTATTGCAAAGCAATATAAGTCATAAGGAATGCAAATGGAATGGACCTATGGAGAGGATGAAGGCGATACTGAATAATCAAGTATAAAATCAAAGATGGAAGACAAATACGAATACCAAAAAAGACAGTGCATAATGCGCATCATATAGGGAGTAAGATCAGTCTTATTCCCGACCCGTGGATAGACGTTAGAAGTGAAGATGTGATGGAGAACGCGTATTTTGGAAGAAGATTGTAAATGGGGAGAGAGTTACTGGTATGCCATTGAATGTTAAAACCACATAACACCCTGGAGATGGAATTTCTTTTCAAAGTAAAAGAGTCAGGATAGGAA
Organism: Magnolia sinica; assembly: GCF_029962835.1. Classification (NCBI taxonomy): domain Eukaryota; kingdom Viridiplantae; phylum Streptophyta; class Magnoliopsida; order Magnoliales; family Magnoliaceae; genus Magnolia; species Magnolia sinica. The sequence goes on along the minus strand of NC_080573.1, from coordinate 92,796,665 downwards.
TTCCATCTTCTGCCATATCAATGCTTATAACAAATGATATGATGAATGGTGAAATGGTGGCACTTTCTTCCAAAAATTGAATAGAAAATGTTAATACTTCAGCAGAAAAGTCACTAATGGATGTGTACATCCCTTGAGCAATTGACCGGTAAGTTGCTCCACCCCAATCAATTTTGTTCTCCCATCCTACCTCAGAGAGAAATTCAAAAAGGTCAAATCTGGCAATGTGATTAACATTCATAGTGCGCTTAATAATGATACTCCGAGTACAGAAATCACATACATTCTCCGAGTCATCCTCCGGTGTGCGAATGGTGCGCATAACCCGAGTAGTGGAGTAGGATGACGAACCAGACTGAGGACGTCAAACGGTACGCTTAGTCCGATGTTTCATGGAAGAAAATGACTTTAGATTATAAAAAAAATACCAAGAAATGGATGGGTTTATCTGGATCAGATTTTTCAACAAAACCCACCAAAAGGAAGCGCTAGATTCAAATAAGATGATGGAATCTTCAATAAAACACAACTAGGAGCTTAAATCTAGAAGAAAAATCACAAAATAACCACTTACTAGGAGTTTAGGATGATGGGCCGACCGATTAAATCTCAAAAAAATTAATATGATATTTCTTTTTATATTATCCTTTTAATGTAAAAATAAAATAAAAGACAATAAACATAAATTGCAATAAAGAATGATTAGTTAAGAGATACAATATAATCCAATATCATTTTTCAAATTAAAGAATCTGACACTATCCAGAGGTTTTATCAGAGTATCTACAAGCTATTTTTCAGTATTGATATATTCAAGTATGACAGTCTTTCTTTCAACTAATTCTCTGATATAATGATATCGAATATCGATGTGCTTAGTTCGAGAATGTTGAATTCATGGTATCTTGATCAATATCATAATCTGCTAACATATGTTTCATCCACATTAATTACGTGCATGCATTTCCTGCCACAATATTGAGTTTTGATTCTTGCTCATCCAGGAGATAAGACAATTTCCAATGTAGAAGCATCCACCACTTATGGATTTTCTATCATCCACATTACCTGCCCAATCAGCATTAGTATATCCAGCAATTTGTAAAGACGTATCTTAAGGATACCATAAACCCAATTTGATAGTGTTGGCAACATATCTGATAATTCTTTTACTGCAGTTAGATTTAATTCTTTAGGGTTAGATTGATATCTAGCACAAACGCCTACACTGAAAGAAATATCAAGTCTGTTGGCAGTTAAATATAAGAGACAACCAATTATGCTACGGTAGAGACGAGGATCAACACTTTACCTGAATCATCTTTAGATAACTTGAGTGTTGTAGCCATGGGAGTTATAAAGTTTTTATCATTATCAAATCTAAATTTCTTAATGAGATTTATTGCATACTTGGTCTGAGATATGAATATCCCGTCCTTAAGTTGTTTCACCTGAAGGCCAAGGAAATAGTTCAGTTCTCCCACCATACTCATCTCAAATTCTGATTTCATGGAATCTCTTCTGATGATCTTGTAGTTGTTGCCATTTCTAAATGTTACTGAACCGCCATCAATTTGATTGATGTCTGATAGTATTGCTTTATCACCTGTTATATGTCTAGAACATCCATTGTCTTGAAGAGAAGGGAAGAAGAACTCTTAGGAAGAAGTTCCGCCCTTTTGCTCTACTTCTCCAAACCCTTGATCCCCTAGAAAGACTTAGGAAACCCCTATTTATAAGCAAAGTTCCTCAAAATTGTAAAACTGGATCAAATTTACATAGTTCGCATAATGCCTTCAATGTAATCGAACACCCTTCGATGTCATCGAAAGGGTTTGAGTCCGAAAGTCTCACCTTTTCTTCTTTCGCACTACGTAAGTCTCTGTGTCATCGAACTGTCCTTCGATGTCATTGAAAAGGTCTTCGAGTCATTGAGAATGTGTTTAAAATAGTCCAACGAGTTGCTTCCATTTCTTCAATAAATTCAATGCCATCGAACAGTCTTCGATGTCATCGACTACCTTCCTTCGAGTCATGAAGCAGTCTTCGATGTCATCGAGTACCTTCCTTTGAGTCATCAAACATGTCTTCGATTGATCGAGAAATGCACCCAATATGTCTAGCAACCAACTCGATTTTTCCTCATAAATTCGATGTCATCAACCATTGTTCGATGTCATCAAACTAATCTTCAATGTCATCGAATGGTTCTCGATGATACAGTCTTTATGATTTTTACGCTTGTTCTTTTGACTTCCTTCCTTCTCCACTTAGTTTTCTTGGATCTTGGAGTCTTAAAATCTTTAATCTTAGTCTCCAAGTATCCCTTCTTTGCTTTGGTGACTTTTGAGCACTAAATCTATGCTTTTAGCATTCTTTTCAATCCAAGCCCTTGAATTCACCTTGCAACACAAACACATGTAAAATATACCATTAAGCAATATTATGTTTATAAAACCAAGAGATAAATGGGGGATAATATGCAATATTTGACCCTCAACAGTTTCATAGTAAGAAGTTTCATCTTTACCTGTAGAAGTGATTCTAGCTATGGTCATGAAGGCCTTTTGATTATTCTCAGTTTCTTAGTCAGATTCGTTGGTTTCTGAATTAAATTCAGATTTAGATGATTCATCCCAAGTGGCAATCATGCCTCTTCTTTTAGATTTATCCTTCTTAGGACATTTTGAAGCTAAGTGCCCATATTCAAAATAGTTGAAGCATGGCGAGTCTTTAGATTTAGATTTCTAAAATTTTGAACTTTCTTTTTTTTTTTTAATCAATCAATTTTTGAAAATCCAGTCTATTTTGATTTTTTAAAATTTTATAAAAAAAAATTTAGCTAGCATTGCCATATCATCCTTATTTTCCTCATTATCTGAATTTGAGTCCTTGGATTTTGATTTTGAGGATTTAAGGGCTATGGACTTATTTTTTGGGAGCTTTGAAATTCAGCTCATAGATTTATAGAGATCTAACTAATTCCTCTACCCTTATTGCATCGGTATCCCTTAATTCTTGTATCACAGTGACTTTAGAATTGAACTAGTCGGGAAGCGAACGTAGTATTTTTGTACACACTTTGCTTTCAAGGACTTCTTCTCCAAGACCCCACATAAAGTTAACAATGTCATTTAGATTAGTATAGAAGTCCATGAATGATTTATTTTCTTCCATACGGATTTCCTTAAACCTTGTTGTGAGGATTTGAATCTTCGTGTGTTATTTTGAAAATATCCCAAGCTTATTTTGATGTATCACAAGAAATGATTCTTTTAAATTCGTCTGGTGATAGAGCATAAGTAATAGCATTCGGTGCTTTTGCATTAGCACTACTTTCACTTTTCTGACCTGTAGTCCAAAGATTATAAACTAGTTCTTTCATGGACTTGGTTCCATTTTCAGCCACTACTTCCAACATTGGAGGGACCCATTGGGTCAGGGTGGCTTGCCACACACTTTCATCAATGGATTTGAGAAAAATCCTCATCCTTGCTTTCTAATAAGAATAATTTGAGCCATCAAAGGGAGGTGGCTTGGAAATGGATAGACTATCGAAATTGGACATTCCAATAGCTCTGGATCTAGCTCTAGGAAGTTAAACCCAAAAAAGAGTAACCTCGCTCTGATACTACTTGAAAGGACGAGCTATGGATGTCTTAGAGGGGGGGGGGGGTTGAATAGAACTATACCAAATATTTCGATACAATGTGGAATAGTAAATCAAATAAAATCAATTGCTTAGAGTGTTCAATTCTTGATATCAAATAGTTCGTAGGACAACCTTCACCTAAAGAATTTAGGCAGGACAACCTTATTTCACGATGTCTTTGAAATCAAAATATCAAACTATAACAAGAGAAAATAAAGCATAAGATAGGCGTACAAATAATAAAAACCAATCACCACGACACATAAAAAAATTATAGTGGTTCGATACATAAACGTAACCTACTCCACTCCCAAAATTACTACACTCACAATTTTGGCTTTCACTATCTCAAGGTTTTCCCATGGTCACCTTAACAACATGATAAAGTTATTGCAATTTTCACGAGCTATCATAATTAAACCTACTTTGTGATTTTCACGAGATCACCGCAAACAAACCCGCTAAGATTTTTGGGCTATCTCAGAAAAACCCAAACTGAAATGAAAGTAAAATAGTACTTATCTTCGATTGGTGAGTCGAAGTCATAACTGTAGCTTGAATGTAATGATCTTCTTCTTGGGATATAGATGAAGTTTGTATGAGTTCAACCCAAAAGAATATAGGGATCTAATATATTTTTTTGTGAAACAAATGATACCCTAATGCTGTAAATTTGATTATTTATTTCTCAAGTAGAGTATGAATTACTCTATTAAAACAATTTAAAACTAACTTAAGAGAGAGAATAGAATTAGCTAAATCAAATATAAAAATTACAGCACAAATAGCTTAAGCAGGCTTGAACTATCACTCTTTTCTACACAAGATGGATCTATTATTTTCGTGTTTTGAAAGAGTAAGAGAAAGCCTCTATTTATAGCCAAAGATATTGGAAGTTCGATTGGCCCAAGTGTCGATTGGGCTAGTCGGATTCCAATGATCTTGTTCCAACAACACTCGGATTTCGCAGGATAATATCTTTCAAAAATTCGACTGGCTGAACCTCCAATTTGGCTAGCCCAATATGCCTAAAATTTGAAAATGCGTAATTACTGGAAACTTGACCAAACCAACTCGGGCTGGTCGAAAGGTCATACTCGGTTGGCCGAACTTGCCACGAAAAATCTTTTCAAATCTGTCTTTTTGCACGAATTGTGTAGGGTTAGCCGAGAGTAGTTAGGTTGGCCAAACCAAATGTTGGGCTGGCCTAACTTGAGTGTATTTTTACATAAAAGATGATCATTATAATACGTATGTGAAATACACCTAACTTATGGTCAATCTAAGGTTATACCACCTGATGGTTGACTCATACGAAGTGTTCCGATCTTCGAACCATGTACGTTCATGTCTTGAGATGTTGAGTCTTCCCTGAAATGCTTGATGGAGTCGATAACATATCTTCATGAGAGCTTGCGATCCTATTAGGACTATGAAATTTGACAAACTAAATTGTTCTTGAGTATAAGCACTTACACACGACCAATTGCATCTCGGTTGGTATTAACTCCGGAGTGGCTGCCAAGGGAATGAGAAGATTAGTCAGAGCGAGAAATAGGTAAATCAATGAAATTTTGAATATGAGTAAGTGATTTCCACCTAGGTCAAACCAAACTGCATAGATGATCGGGCGATCTCTCACATCTTGAGGATTTTTTATTACAGTTGTTAATAGTCGGGTGGAAGTAGGGAATGGTGGCGGATTAGGATGATAAGGCAAATGATACTTCTCATCAAAAGGAAGATCAAGATTATTCAAGTTCTCTCCATCACGCCACCATTTATTCCAACATTTATTAAAATGGGCTTCTTTGTGTCGTTTCAGACCCTCTTCAATCTCTTGAGATTAGTTGGTAATGGTAAGACTAGGCCAATACTTTGTTTTGAAATATGTTTCGAAGGCAAAGTTGGCCTTAGCCGAAGAAGTACCTGATGGTTGACGCGGCTCTATTGGAGTAAGTAGCGGGCAATCATCTATTATTGAATACAGCTTAAGGGGTTTAATACGTCGTAGAGTAAGGGTTGGTACTGTTGGTGGTGGAGCGGGCACAACTCCTAAATTGGAGATTTTCTTTGGGGTTGTCAATGGTTGCGGTATGGATGAAGTATCAATGTTGGGCATAGTGACCTCTTCACTAATTCGGTCAGTAGCCTCAATCGATGGAGTTGAAGGAAGGAGAGCAGTCAATCTGGTTCTTGGCTTCTTAGTTATCTTCTTTGTAGAGGGGGAGACCAAGAGAGTTTTTGTTCTTTTCTTGCTTAACTGAGAAGAAAAGTGGTCGATCAGCTCAATGTGATCCCTATTATTTAGTAACCAAGATGCTCCCACCATTTACAGAAACTACTTGTGACCTGCAGTAGATCAGGATAGTTTGGGAGCTCTAGAACTTTTGCCTCTAGACAATAAGAGGCCTTAAGTATAGCATACACACCCGAGTCAAGCATTACTAAGCGACTATAGGGTGGTTGGTTGCATGATTTCTGCATAAGAGGGTAGGGGATGCATTGTACTAGGCCAAATTGCCAAGTGAAGAATGAAAGATAATATTGTTCAACCTTGGCTTTAGCGTTCTTCCCCACCTCGATTAAGCCTCCATACAGAAGGTCACGGTTGAGAATATAATTGTCCTATGACTGATGAGCTTGTCGGCCATTACTTCATCATCTAGCTCGAATTGGGCAGTCAGCCAACCTGGTCCATACACCTCTCCTCCTGAGAACAACATGAAAGTCTAGTTTTTCTTAGTTTTATTGAGGGCGAAAAGGTCCTCGAGGTAAGACTCAACTGTAAGATTTTCATGGGGGTAGTGGAGAATTCGATCACCAAAAGAGGAATAAGATTTTCCTTCGTGTATCTCATGATTCAACAGAGAATGGCGAAAATAAGCATAAAACCACATCTACAGAAGCCACAACAGCCCTATAATCTTTTATGGATGGTCTCGTAGATGCCCCAATACAAGTGATTAAGAACAAAGGGTGTTGGTGCAATCTTGATGCCCTGGGCAAGATCTTTGGCCAAAGAGATATATTTTGTAGTGACTTGTTGAGTACCCACACATAAGAGATGTCGGCAGATCCAAGAGAGCAAAAATGTTATATGCTCATCTTCATCGACCGGGACGCTGAATCTGCGGTAGGGTGCCAGATTTACTTGGAAAATTTTTGCGTCATTTGGAGACAGAGCCTGGAAAGAAGGCCATGCCAAAAGGAAGCAACTTGGTCTGGTGGGTGATATCCTTAATGGTTGGACTCATTGGACCACAACCAAATAAAAAGGAGTTGGTCGATGTGCTCCAGTACATCAATAGTGCAAGCAATTAAGGTGGATTTGTTAGAAATTCTGGAAGAGAGAATTTGATGCATTCGTAAATGCCAAGTTCCTTGCATGTCTGCCCTTGTCGAGAAGATACCCGCATGCACCATGCCTCCCAACTTGAAAAGGGTTTCAGCCCGACCCTTGGAATTTTTAGGGCATTTGCTAGGTTAAGGATAGAGCCAAATCGAATCAAGATATTCTCCCACGACAAATAGAGAAGAATGGATCTAGCGGTATGATTTCTTCTATTGTTACCTCGGGGGAGAATGTAGGTCCCAAGCAAACGTATTCGCTACCCAACAACGATTTGAATACAATTTTTTCATCACATTTCTTCACAAGGAGATCCATTACTACCATGATATCCATCTGATCAAAGGAAGGGGTGGATGACGAAGATGCAGCCATCGTAGAAAGAGAAGTGAGAAACAAAGGATTTGGGAAGAAATCATAAGTAAGAGGAAAAATTGAAAGCGAAAAATGTTTTGAGATGGTGTTTATATGGTCGAAGGAGGAGAGCATTAGTGAAGCATCATTACTATTTTGGCAAAATGGCTAGAGAAAACACGTGTAAGCACCAGGTTTGTCCGATGCCTCGATTTGATGCGATCGATATTGATGAAAATAGTCGAAGACGGTTCATGTTTGGGTAACACATGTGTACATATAATAAAGCATTAATGATGACTCAAACGTCGTTGTCACTTTCATCGAAAGGACAGCAATGAGGGGGGGCAATGTTCGTACCTGTTTCGGCCGTAACCTGCCTCAGCTAATCAGGGTCAATTATGTGTGATCTGTATGGATACGCATGGTGTACTAGAGGATTTCTTGTGGATATATACTGTGAATCCTTGAAAAGTGGAATTATAATGTATCAATTGCCATCGAGCATTATGAGAGTGGTTGAGAAGAGAAACGGCCGACCTTAGAGGATTGCATAACATAAGGAAAAGTGATCGAGTGCTCATGGTTGCATAACAGGTGGCTAAAGGAGAAACAAAGGAAGCGGAATGTGGGAAGCATCCAGAAGCCAAGTAGTGGGAAACAATTATGATAACTGTTGGAACATGGGAAAGATCCACAACGGCTAGATCAGAGCTATAAATAACATAATATTTCAGCAAAATAATTTACCATTTACTAACCTAGACAAACCAAACTTATCTTTCAAATATCCTGTCGATTTACATTTTGTAGTGTAATCCTTAACTTTGTTAAGCAAATTACATTCCTTATTGTAATTATTTACTCTTCAGCCTGTTGATTTACATTTCATAGCATAATCCATAGTGGTAAGCGAGTAGCTGATAATTATTAGCTATAACTGGAGTTTATGCTCTCATGTTGAACTTCGTTCAATTAGCAAAGAGGTGTCCTTCAGCAATTCAAAGCACCCAACTGTATGGATATCTTTCTCATTTCATTCAATCATATATCGAAAAGTCTTTTCGTACAGAAGGTAAAGGAGTAACCTGTCACGCCCCAAACTTGGAAACCAGGCTCACAAAATTCTCGATTGCCGAATCCGGTGCCGACAGCCTCCATAGCACCCCATCCCGGCTCCCAGTGCTCATACGCCAGATTTTGATCCTGGGATCCTACAAGGAGGATTTTCCAATGTACATTTATCTCGTAATAAGCATAACAATAAGTTTACCCAAATCACAAAGGCAACATCACCATCACATATCCACTAATATAATCATTTGAATACAATGCTGAAAGGGAAATACATATATTGAAAATTAAAGCTCCAGAGGTCCGCTGCATGCTCCAAGCTCAGTGCTTCTGCAACCTAACGCTACCTACACACATCTATCGTGCATAAGCTAATATAAAGCTTAGTGGGTGGTGAAAGTGTGTGCACAAGGTAAGTGCCAAGTATTCGATACAATGTCGTAATCATACAATGTCAAAAATACTGGCAAGATCATAAATCATACGATATCAGAGTAAGCGGAAATATACTGGTAAGTCCATGAGTGCCATCAGCAGTGCCAAGGCTATGTAATGCAAAAATATAATAAAAACAATATCATATACTGATGAAGCAATGTAGATCAGCTATGCACCACGGAGACAGTAAGCTAAATATCAGATGCTGATGATGTAATGCAATATGCGGTGCAAATGAAATGACCAAATTGGAGTGAAGTCGAGATGATAGTACGTAGTATCACAGGCTATGGGGTCCATCACAAGGGACTTCCATTCAAACTAGTCTCATACCTAAATTTGGATAGCTAGACTCAATATAATAGACTCCTGATCTCAGGTTAGTAGCGCGCCCAACCAAAATCCTTGTCATTATGAAGGTACACAACAATTAGTTGTGCACCACCAACCCGAGTGGATAGTGAATGAATGAATGAATGAGTATGCAACTCCTACTCGATAAGTCTACATATCAGTACGATTCCTCTCTAGGATCATCATCGGGGTCTATTACACTCTACGCCAGCTTGCCACCCTTATCCGAGCGCACAACTAGGTAAGTGAAAGGGACCTCATTATCCGCTTGCCAATATCGAGCTCGGCTCGTCGATAGCGGACCCATTCCTCAAGCTAGTCAAAATCAACCTAGATATTGCCTCCTCACTCAGGTGGGTAAGGTCACACACCTTTCCAACTGACCACAACACAATGGGAGATGCGACCTACTAGTATACGGCCCTCATGCGCTCATATATATCAACTCGGTCTAGACGTTGGGGCGTCTCCTGGCCACGAAGGTTTAGAAATTTTCAACCAGGGTCATCTATGGCAGCCTGATGCTAATAACATATTTTCGATGTCCCATCTGGCCATCCATGATATGCCTGTGGAGGTTACGGCCCTAATGTTGCTAGGGCGTATAGTAACCATAACACATAATGCAAGATGCATGAGTCATACAATCTAGTCATGCATCAATCCTGCGCATACTATGCACTTATATGAGATAACCTCCACCTATCAGGGAGTCTCATAACAACCTGCCCAATAACATATGTAATGGTCAACCACATCTCATAACAAACATGCAGATGATGCGTATGGGCATGTATCATAATGCTATACTGTCACATACTCATAATTGGTTTCAATAACCGGCATCGATAATCGACCTCAATAATGTGGACATTTAACCAACATTGCCACCAAGGAATGGCCCACATAGAGCTTAACATATAGTGGACCCATGGCCTCACATAAGTGCCAAATATACAACACCATGGGCCTCACTCAAGAGCTTAATATACATCACGATGGTCCTTTCACATGAGCTTAACATACAACACAATGAGCTCCATTGCCTGGCCTCAAATGCATCACAATGGGCCTCATCACATAGGCCTCAAACACGGGCCGAATACACATCACAATGGGCCTTAACTACGGGCCGCATATAGATCATATGGGTCTCGACAATTGGCCTTGGCAATCGAAATCGGCCTCGACAATCAGAATCGGCTTCGACAATCAGAATCGGAATCGGTCTCGACAATCGAAATCGGCCTCAACAATCGACCTCGACAATTGGAATTGGCCTCAATAATTAGAATCAGACTCGACGATCAGAATTGGAATCAGCTTCAACAATCGGCCTCGATAATTGAAATTAGCCTCGACAGTCGGAATCGAAATCAGCTTCATCAATCGGAATCGAAATCGAAATCGGCCTCGACAATCGAAATCGAAATCGGCCTCGACAATTGGAATCGGAATCGACCTCGACAATTGGAATTGGCCTCAATAATCGAAATTGGCCTCGATAATCAGACTCGACAATCAGCCTAAGGGAAGGTCACAATGTGGACATTTAACCATCATTACCCATCAATATGGACATTCAACCAACATCGCTCCCAAGCAATGGCCCACATAGAACTAAACGTATCATGGGCCCCTAACCTTACATAAGGGCCTATTATACATCACTCGGGCCTCATCATATGGGCTGGCAATATATCACAATGGGCCACGTCCCATGGGCCTTGAATACATCACAATGGGCCGCACCACCTGGGCCTCGAATGCGTCATAATGGGCCATAACCCATTTGCCTCAATACATCACAATAGGCCACAACCCATGGGCCTCAAATACATCACGATGGGCCTCATCACATGGGTTTCAAATACACATCAGGTGGACACTGCATCTAAGCCTCAAATACATCACATTAGGCCACAACCCATGGGCCTAATGCACATCATAATGGCTTCACTAAATGGGTTACAAAAACATCACAACGGGCTGCATCACATGGGCTTCATATACAACACATTGCGCCTCATCATATGGGCCTCATATACAGCACGTGGGCCACATCAATGGGTCGTACCAATGGGCCTCAAATACGTCAAGTGGGCCACATCACATGGGCCTCATATACAACACATTGGGCCTCATCAAATGGGCCTCATATACAACATGTGGGTCGCATCAATGGGCCGCACCAATGGGCCCTAAATACATCAAGTGGGCCACATCACATGGGTTGCATCAACGGGTCATACCAATGGGCCTCAAATACGTTAAGTGGACCACATCACATGGGCCGCATCAACATGTTGTACCAATGGGCCTCAAATACGTCAAGTGGGCCACATCACATGGGCCTCATATACAACACATCGGGCTACAACACGTGAGCCACATCAATGGACCTCACCAATGGGCCTCAAATACGTAATGTGGGCCACATCACATGGGCCACACCAATGGGCCTCACACACACACACTAAGTGGGCCGCGTCCATGAGCCGCACCAATGGGCCAATATACAGTAAATGGGCCGCATATGCATTCCAAAAAAAATGAATCATGTTGAAAGATCACCTGGGCCATACTACAACTAGCAGTAGAGGTAATAATTTCTACCATTAAAACGCACAGGGCCCACCAAAGAAAACAGTGGGAGTAGCCACACCCACCGTTGAAACATTTATAAGACCCACCGTTATGTATTTTTTGAGATCCAACCTATTCATGAGTTAACATAGAGATAGATGAAGTGAAAACAAAATATCAGATTGATTGGAAACTACCGTGGCTCCTAAGAAGTTTTGAACGGTAAATGTCATTATCCCCACCATTTTCAATGGTGGGGTCCATTAGGACTTTAGATCTAACTCATTCCCTTTGGGATGCCATAAAATAATCTCTAAAAATGGTTGGACGGTATAGATTATAGCGCATGCATCATGGTGGGTCCCACAGTCCAAGGTCTAGACGGTGTGATCACATAATGGACGGATGGAGAAGATTTCACATACATCACGGTGACCCCACGCTTCATACTACACATATATCAGCAGCTTGCAGCAGCTGCTGGCCCACCGTCCATTGTAGAAATGGATGAACGGCTTAGATGAAACATATATATATATATATATATATATATATATATATATATATATATATATATAAAGGAAAAAAGGAATAGAAAAAGAAAAAGAAAAAGAAGAGATCCCTAACAATAGGTTTAACAATTAGATTCCAAAGAGAGGCTTGAGTTTGTCCGTGGCCTATTGACCCACAAGATATATATATATATATATATATATATTTATATATATATATATATATATATATATATATATATATATATATATATTCTTCTTTTAGAGTAAGCAATTTAGCATAGAATAGACAAATCAAACATAAAGGAAGATTTGCATTTATATTCCAATTACACGAGTGGTTGCCCATAGTTGATGACCAGCGTGGGTAAAACAGATATATCACATGGCCTCATGGCCCGGATGGTGTGGAATTCACATGTACAGCATGATGGGTCCCACGGAAGCTGCTAACATCTCCAGCAGATGCACATCTAGTGGGACCCACAGTTAAACGGTTTGGGTACAACACATATGTCTGGTGGGTCCCACGTGTTGGAGGTAGCACGTCACTTAGGTGGGCCTCACATCCATGCACGGACGGCATGGATAATATACATTCATCATGGTGGGCCGTAAAATATGGAAGAGAGAGATAGAGAGAGAATGTGAGACGGGGAGCGGATATGGGAGGGGCCCCGTCACTATGGGCCCCTCTTTGATCACAACACATACAACAAAATGGGTCCCATCACAAGTGGGCGTTAATTGATCATAGAGGGTGAGATTGGATGGTAGGAAGGTGGGCCACACCTAGCTCTCTCATGGAGCTTGGACGTGGGTTGCTTGGGAGAATGAGAGAGAGAGATGAGAGAGAGGTTATAAGAAAGAAAAAGATGGGTGAGGGATGGGTGATGGAGTGATGTGTACTTGACATGTAAGGAAGAGAGTTGACTTTAGGGATAGGTGTTGTACTTGGGGATGGGATAGAGTATTTAACTTAATGGGTTTTGTACTTGACTTTGATTGATGGATTGATATGATGTTTAGGGTAGAGATTCTCTTACGTGGCATTTTTCTCGAACTGAATGCGGGCCCACATCTCCTGGCCCGAGTATCACCTCGGCGTGCAAGATGCGGCATCGGAACCGCGGTGATGGCATGGTCGTAAGGATACAAGTCTCGGGTCGAGCTGACTCTGATATACAGGACATGACTCAGGATCGTGTGCAAATACTAATAACAAATCACAGGTTGCCGAAATTTTACCTGGAGGACTGTAGAAGCTTATGGAGTACTACAGGCTAAGATATGGGCCTGACAACTCTCCCTACCTAATAAAAATTTCATCCTCGAAATTTACTATCACGCAAGACAAGGCAAGGGAAGAGGAAGCATCGATATAAACATATACAAAGCATAATCAATCTATAAACAAATGAAGATAGCGTTCTCTAATCTCAGCATTGCGCTCCTAAGACATCTCCTCAACAGAATGGTGACCCTTACTAATCTTCGGATCCCGGATAAAAAATGATCGTAAATAGAATACTATGCAGCCTCACAATTTCAACGATAGGGAGGTATACCAGAAAATCTCTATGTTATTCGAACTCGGGGATCTAACCATTCTAGGTTCTCAACAATCATAAAGTGAAGGGTAGCCATCAGCAAATATGTGATGTTATCCTTAGGTATTCCCAAGTTATGCTCTAATACCAACTTCTGTCGTGCCCCAAACTCAGAAATCGGGCTCACAAAATTCCTGATCGTCGAATCCGGTGCTGATAGCCTCCGTAGCACCCCATTCCTGGCTCATAACGCTCATACGCTAGATTCCGATCTTGGGATCCTACAAGGAGAATTTTTCAACATACATTTATCTCGTAAGAAGCATAACCACAAGTTTACCCAAATCACAAAGGTAACATCACCATCATATATCCACTAATATAATCATTTGAATACAATGTTGAAAGAGAAATACATATATTAAAAATTAAAGCTCCAGAGGTCCGTTGCAAGCTCCAGGCTCAATGCTGCTGCAACTTAACGCCACCTGCACGTATCTATCGTGCATAAGCTTATAGAAAGCTTAGTGGGTGGTGAAAGTGTGTGCACAAGGTAAGTGCCAAGTATTCGATACAATACCATAATCATACAATGTCGAAAATACTGGTAAGATCATAAATCATACGATATCAGAGTAAGTGGAAATATACTAGTAAGTCCATGAGTGCCATCAGCCGTACCTAGGCTATGTAATGCAAAAATATAATAAAAACAATATCATATACTGATGAAGCAATGGGATAGTAAGCTAAATATCAGATGCTGATGTTGCAATGCAATATGCAGTGCGAATGAAAAGACCAAACTGGAGTGAAGTCGAGATGATAGTACATAGTATCGCAGGCTATGGGGTCCATCACAAGGGACTTCTATCCAAACCAGTCCCATACCTATATTTGGATAGCTAGACTCAATGTAGTAGACTCCTGATCTCAGGTTAGTCGCACGCCTAACCGAAATTCTTATTATTACGAAGGTACACAACAATTAGTTGCGCACCACCAACCCGAGTAGATAGTGAATGAATGAATGAATGAGTATGCAACTCCTACTCGATAAGTCCACATATCAGTACAATTCCTCTCTGGGATCATCGCCGGAGTTTATTACACTCTACGTCAGCTTGCCGCCCCTATTCAAGCGCATAACTGGGTAAGTAAAAGAGACCTCACTATTCGCCTGCCAATATAGCGGACCCATTCCTCAAGCTTGTCAAACTCAACCTAGATATTCCCCCTCACTCAGGCGAGTAAGGTCACACCCCTTTCCAACCGACCATGACATAGTGGGAGATGCGGCCTACTGGTATACGGCCCTCATGCGCTCATATATATCCACTCGGTCTAGACGTTGAGGCGTCTCCTGGATACAATGATTTAGGGATTTTCACCTAGGACCATCTATGGTAGCTTGATGCTAATAACATATTTTCAGTGTCTCATCTGGCCATTCACGATATGCCTGTGGAGGCTACGGCGCTGATATTGCTAAGGTGTACAGTAACTACAACACATAATGCAAGATGTATGAGTCATATAATCCAGTCATGCATCAATCCTGTGCATACCGTGAGCTCATGTGAGATAACTTCCACCTATCAGGGAGTCTCATAACAACCTGCCTAATGACATATGCAATGGTCAACCACATCTCATAACAAACATGCAGATGATGCGTATGGGCATGTATCATGATGCTATGCTATCACATACTCATAATCGGTATCAATAACCGGCATCGACAATCGACCTCGACAATGTGGACATTTAACCAACAATGCCTCCAAGGAATGGCCCACATAGAGCCTAACATATAGTGGACCCTTGGCCTCACACAAGGGCCAAATATACAACACCAGAGGCCTGATTTAAGAGCTTAATACACATCACGATGGGCCTAACATACATCGCAATGGGCTCCATTGCCTGACCCTCAAATGCATCACAATGGGGCTTATCACATAGGCCGAATACACGTCACAAAGGGCCTCAACTACGGGCCGCATATACATCATATGGGTTTCAACAATCGGCCTTGACAATCGAAATCGGCCTTGGCAATCAAAATCGACTTCGACAATCAAAATCAGAATCGGTCTCGACAATTGGAATCGGCCTCAACAATCGACCTCTACAATCGGAATCGGCCTCAATAATCAGAATCGGCCTCAACGATCGGAATCAGAATCAGCCTCAACAATCGGCCTCGAAAATTGGAATCGGCCTTGATAATCAGAATTGGAATTGACCTCGATAATCGAAATTGGAATCGACCTTAACAATCGGCCTCGACAATTGGAATCGGAATGGACCTCGACAGTCGAAATCGGCCTTAATAATCAAAATTGGCCTCAATAATCGGACTCGACATCGGCCTAAGGGAAGGTCACAATGTGGACATTTAACCATCATTGCCCATCAATGTGGACATTCAACCAACATCGCTCCCAAGCAGTGGCCCACATAGAACCAAACATATCATGGGCCCCTGACCTTACATAAGGGCCTATTATACATCACTCGAGCCTCATCATATGGGCCGAAAATATATCACAATGGGCCATGTCCTATGGGCCTCGAATACATCACAATAGGCCCACCACCTGGGCCTCGAATGCGTCACAATGGGCCATAACCCATGTGCCTCAATAAATCACAATAGACCACATCCCATAGGCCTCAAATACATCACGATGGGCCTCATCACATGGGTTTCAAATACACATTAGGTGGGCACTGCACCTGAGCCTCAAATACATTACATCAGGCTACAACCCATGGGCCTAATGCACATCATAATGGCTTCACTAAATTGGCTACAAAAACATCACAACAACCCATCCCTCCTTTCCCATAAGTCAACTCTCTCTCCCCTCACCATTCCCCTTTATAAAATTTCAACTACAACCATACCTCTTTTACAAAATTTCAAGCAAACCCATCACTCTATCACCTCTTATCATTCCCATCACCTCACTCTCTCTCTCATTTCTCAAATCTCCCAAGCAACCCAAATTACATACGTCCAAGCTCTTCTCCAAAGCCAAGTGTGGCCCACTCTTCCCACCTTCTCATCTTCCATCTCAACCTTCCAATCATCATCTACCACCATCAAAACCCCATCAACCTCCATCAAAGGAAAGTAAGGAGCATAGGAGCCTAAGAGAGCAAGAAGGAGGCCTAGAGGTGGGTGATCCACCATTAAATTCCTTTTTTTAGGGACCACTTGTTGGTGGGACCCATTTTTTATGTATGAGTTGTATCATGTGGGGCCCATAGTGGCGGGGCCCCACCATCTCTCTCTCTCTCTCTCTCTCTCTCTCTCTCTCTCTCTCTCTCTCTCTCTCTCTCTCTCCCCTTTGCTATGGGTGTGGTCCACTAGATCCACACCGATCGTGGACCCACCATGATGGATGTATTTTATCGATACCGTCCATCTGCCTTATCCATGCTATCCAGTGGGCCTGGATGATGAGAAATCACAAATATCATGTTGATCTAATAGGTGGGCCACTTCCATGTGGGACCCACCATGATGTCTGTGACTACCCACATCGTCCAGCGTCCCTGGACACTGGATGTAGGTAGTGGCAAGCATGGAGTGCATCTACTGACATTGGTGTGTACTAATGGCTAACAAAGAAAAATATTTAGCTTTTTTTTGAGTGGGCCACTCCTACAGGCCCCACCTTGATGAATGTTTATAATCTAAGCCGTCCATCCTATTTCCCAGATCATTTTAGGCGTTGAGCCAAAAAATGAAGTTGATCCCATTTTTTGGCCGGTCGTACCATAGGAAATAGTGGTGTTTACTGTTGAAAATCACCTGGATCTTTTTACTCTCCAAAAACAGGCTACATATTGGACTCAGTGGGTCAGTCTTAAGCCGTACAATCCAATAGATGGAGCAGATTCGTCTAATGCGGGCCCCACCTATGAAAAACCACAGGAAAATAAAAAATTGCATGTGCAGCAACTGAAGTTGCTGCTGTCAGAACGCACGCAGGCAGAGCTTGCGTGCTGACGTGCGGACGGACTGGCAAGGACCCACGGTCCCAGCCGTGGGGCCCACCATGATGTGTGTGGAACATCCACTCTGTGCATTTGGTAGGTCCCTTTTAGGATAGTGGGCCCACCAAAAATCAGCCCTATTTGAAGCTCAGGTGGCCCATATCATAGGAAACAGTGGTGATGGAATGACTGCCATTGAAATCATTTTTTAGGTGGGCAGAAGTTTTGGACCATATGAAAATTGTTTTTCCTTTTCATCCAGGTCCGTGTGACCTTACCAACGGGTTGGATTGCAAATAAGCATTATGGTGGGCCCCATGTGGGACCCATAGTGATGTATGTGTTTTATTCACACCGTCCACTAATCGTGGATGGTGGAACCCAAAAAAGGTAATAAAATAAAATTAAAAAATGTATGTGTTTTATCACTGCCGTCCAGCCATTTGGCTAAGCTGCTGGACGGTCAGTGGACCCCACCATGATGCATGGGTTGCATCTAAGCTGTCCAACCATTTTGAAAGCTCATTTTATGGCATGAGCTAAAGACTAAGATGAATCTAGGATTAGGTGGACCACCTAGCAAAAGGCAGTGGGGATGGAGCTTCTGCTATTGAAACTCCTTGTTGTCACAAGAGTTTGGATCATTAGGAAATTTATTTTCCTCTTAATCCAAGTTTGTGTGACCTCACGACTAGATTGGATAGAAAATAAATATTATGGTGGGCCTTAAGAATTTTCATGGTGGAAATCATGGTCACCACTGTTATTTGGAGTGTAGTCCAGTTGATCCTTTGATGTATATACATATGAGGCCCATGTGATTAGGCCCATCTTGATGTATTTGTGTCCCATTGTTGAGGCCCACCTTGATATATATGAAACCCATATTATGAGGCCCATTGTGATGTATGCAAGGCTCATGTGACTAGGCCCATCTTAATGTATTTGTGGCCCGTCGTTGAGGCCCACCTTGATTTATATACAAGACCCATGTATGAGGCCCATTTGATGTACTGGAGGCCCATGGGTCACGTTCCAATAGGGCGTACGTAAGGCCCATTGTAGTGTGATTCCACCATGGCTCTCCCTAGGGCCCATTATAGGCCCATACTTGTAGCACGTAGGTCGTCTAGGCCCATCTTCATTATGACAGAGCCCATCACCACATAACTTGTTTAGTATAGATCCATGATTCATGATCATACACATCATATGTATGCTTGATATGAGGAGTGACTGATTATAGCATATGCCTCCGGGCAGATTATTTATGGGCTCCCTGATAGGCGGAGATGCCCCACATGAGTGCTTGGTACGCGTAGAATTGTTGCATGTCTACTAGTATCATTCATGCACTTGCATTTGTGTAATTATGATTATTGTATGCCCTAGCGACATCAGGGCTAACCTTCACAGACACATCGTGGGTGGCTGGATTGGATACCGAAAATATTATTACTAAGCATCAGGGCACCATAGATGTCCCTGGCTGAAATTTCCTAAACTCGATGGTACCAAAGGATGACTCCAACATCGAGACTGAGTGGATATATGAGCGCATGAGGGTCAAATACCAGGAGACCGCGTCTCCCATTGTGTCATGGTCGGTTGGAAAGGGGCATGACCTTACTCACCCGATAGTAGGGGGTAATACTAGGCTAAGTTTGACCAGCTCGTGAATGGGTCTGCTATTGACGTGCCCGATAGGTATTGGCAGACTATTGGCTAGGTGGATAGTGAGGTTTCTTACACTCACTTGGATTGTGCGGCTGGGAGAGCGACAATGCCATTTGGAGTGCATTAAACCCTGGTGATTATCTAGAATGAGAACTGTACTGATATATGATGAGGATTGGCATGCTTGAGTTGCATCTCGCATCGCATGGTAGTGTTATGGCCAATAGCATTCATATCTTGCATCGCATAGCCTTGGTACGGCTGATTGCATTCATGTACTCATCACTATGATTCCCCATTACTCTGACCTTGCATTCTAAGCACACTTATATTGTGCACACACTTACACTACCTTTTAAGCTTTCTATAAGCTTATACATGATCGATGCGTGCAGGTGACGCTAGGATGTAACCGTAGCCTCATCAGAGTTGGAGCGTACAGTCGAGCTTTTGGAGTTTCTGATATTATCATCTTGTATTTCCCTTTTATACGCATTACACTCAAAAGTTTTTGATCATTGTGGATTTTGTGACGATGTTCTTGTGGTTATTGTTCATGGGTTATGCTTATGATCATGCTTGAAATCCTCCTTATAGGATCCCAGGATCAGAACCTGGTGTATGGGTATCGGGAGCCGAGAATGGGATACTATGGAGGCTGTCGGCACCGAATTCGGTGATTGAGAATTTTGTGAGCCCGGTCTCCGAGTTTAGGGCGTGACAGAAGTTGGTATCAGATCATAACTTGGGAATAACTGAGAACAACATCACATGTTTGCTATGAGTCTAGGTTCCGAGTGCGTAACCTTCCGATTAAATTCCTTAATGTGCGATTCTCAAGGTTGATCGGCGTCCTTATTCTTCCTATAGGAGATGCCGCGTAGGAAGGTGCCTCGATAGACTCCCGCTCCACCACCCGATGCTCCCGCTTTACCACCTGTGGCTCCCGCTCCACCTCCAGAGATCCCTGCTCCTCAGCCTGAGGATTTTGTTCCTCCACCTGAGGCTAGTGCGGATCCGACCATACCTGTGAGTGTCTCTCAGTTACAACAGATGTTACAAGCTATGACAGCTGTACTTCAGGGACAGGGCAGGCACCCAGTTGTTTCGCCAGCACACCCAAGAAGGAGCGCACAAGCGCCCTTCTTCAAGAGTTCAGACAGCTTAATCCTTCGCGTTTCCAGGGTGATCTGGATCCGACTGCAGCCAAGAGATGGCACTCCGATATGGAGAAGATTTTTGATACTATGGCATATACGACCGAGCAGCGAGTTCGGTTGGCAGTATTTCTTCTCAAGGGTGAGGTCGAGCACTGGTGGACCTCCATTACCAGTGTTGCAGGGCCTGATTATGTCTGGACATGGGAGGACTTTATCAACTGATTCGAGGAGCAGTACTCCCCTGACCACATTCGACGTCAGAGAGCACTGGAGTTCGAGACTCTAGTATAGGGGGACATGACCGTGGCACAATACACGGCCTGTTTTGTGGCACTATCGAGATTCGTGCCATATTTGGTTAATGATAAGGGGTGAAAGGCCCGCCGTTTCTAGAACGGCTTGCGTTACGGTCTTCGAGGCCATGAGATTGGGCACGAGCTTTGGACTTCTCCGGCGGTAGTGCGGAGGGCTCAGATTTATGAGACTGATTGGGCCGGCTCATAGGGCGATCGAGATCAGAGGAGAGGTCAGAAGAGGCAGGCCCCCTCCAGTAGCTCCCAGCAGCATCGACACCCACAGAGGTACAGGAGCCACCCACCTGCTAGAGCACCAGTAGCACCTCCAGCACCACCCCAGCAGCCATTTGTAAGGACCTATTTTGGATGTGGTGGGACAGGGCACCGCCTGTCTGAGTGTCCTCTCCCTCATTTGTAGCAGTTGAGAGGGCCACAGCAGCCTCCAATGCAGCAGTGACCTCAGCAGCAGCCTCCTGCATAGCAGCGACCCCATCAGTAGTGACCGTAGCCACCTCAGCCACTGAGGCCCCAGTAGTACAGGATGCCGCAGAGGCATCAACAATACCAGGGACCTCAGAGGGGACAGGCACCTCCCCAGCCAGCTCTAGCTAGGTTTTACATGGCTCAACAGGACCCGCAAACCTCTGAAGGAGTCGTTGAGGGTATACTTTCAGTCTTTTCATGCATCGCCCGAGTGTTATTTGATTCTGGTGCTTCGCACTCATTCATGTCCGAGGGTTTTTACCGATCGACTGGATTGCCGATAGAGTCTGCTAGTGAGGGATTAACCATATCGATACCCTTGGGGAAGACTACAGTATTAAGTCATTTCTGTTCGTCTTGCCCTCTTCTGGTCGGTGATATATTTTTGTCCGCTGACTTATTTGTGTTGTCGATGACAGATTTCGACGTTATCTTGGGCATTGATTGGTTTACCGAGTACCACACCATCTTGGACTGTTCCACGAGGACAGTCACGTTCTGCATACCAGGCTTACCACAGTTTCAGTTTGTTGCTGAGCCCCCAGGAGAGCCATTGTCTTGCTTAATATCCTGTGTCGTTGAGGAGCCTATTACCACTTGTATTGATCAGTGGCCGATTGTCTGTAATTTCCTGACATTTTCTAGGAGATTCCAGAATTGCCGTCGCGCCGTTATATTGAGTTCCAGATTGATCTCGTGCCTAGTACCGTACCTATCTCGAAGGCCCTGTACCGTATGGCATCGATGGAGTTGCATGAGCTGCAGCGACAGTTGGACGAGTTGCATGAGTTGGGATTTATTCGTCCGAGTAGTTCACCTTGGGGAGCGCCGGTACTCTTCGTCAGGAAGAAGGATAGCTCGTTGAGGCTCTGCGAGGACTACCGCGAGCTCAACCGGGTCACGATTAAGAACAAGTACCCACTCCAGAGGATAGATGACTTGTTTGATCAGCTGTAGGGTGCACAGTTCTTTTTGAAGATTGACCTGTGTTCCGGGTATCATCAGATTCGTGTCCGAGAGGAGGACATCCCGAAGATGGCTTTCAAGACGCGTTATGGTCATTTTTAGTTTCAGGTCATGTCCTTTAGATTGACCAATGCACCCGCGGTCTTCATGCAGTTGATGAACAAGGTCTTTCGTCCATATCTCGATCAGTTTGCTTGGTCTTTTTCGACAATATTCTGATATATTTGAGGACCTGTGAGGACCATATGCAGCATCTAGAGATTGCATTGCAGACCCTCTGTGCCCACCAGCTATATGCGAAGCTGGAGAAGTGCGAGTTCTCCCAAGAGGAGGTGAGATTCCTTGGTCACGTGGTGACGAGGGAGGGTATCGCAGTGGACCCCTCGAAGGTTGAGGCAGTGCGTTAGTGGGGCCAGCCCACTACTACGTCTGAGATCCGTATTTTCCTTGGTTTAGCGGGATACTATCGGCGTTTCATTGAGGGATTCTCCCGTATTGCAGCCCCGTTGACCAGGTTAACTCGGAAAGGCATAGATTTTGTTTGGACTGACGCATGTGAGGAGGCATTCGTGGAGCTAAAGGACCGTCTGACGTCCACTCTTATCCTCACTCTTCCCTCTGGGAGTGATGGATTTGTTGTATTTACTGATGCCTCACGTATTGGTTTAGGCGTTGTCCTGATGTAGCATGGCAAGCCTGTAGCCTTCGCGTCTCGTCAGCTCAAGGTCCATGAGCTGAACTACCCCACGCATGATTTGGAGCTGGCAGCAGTCGTTTTCACACTGAAGGTGTGGAGACACTACCTCTATGGGGTCAGGTTCGAGCTCTTCTCCGACCACAAGAGCTTGAAGTATCATTCTCTCAATCCGAGCTGAACATGAGGCAGAGATGCTAGATGGAGCTCCTGAAGGACTATGATTTTGACCTCCAATACCACCTAGGTAAGGCGAATGTGGTGGCAGATGCCCTCATCCGTCAACCACGAGGCCTGGTAGCACATATGATGATTCAGGAGTGAAGGATGCTCGAGGATATAGCAGAGTACGACTTCGATTTTGGTTTGCAGTCTTCTATCATTCAATTATCAAGCCTGTCGATTCAACCTTCTCTTATTGCAAGGGTGATCGAGGCTTATTAGGTAAATGAGTCGTTACAGGATTACTGAGCAGAGGCAGCATCTGAGAGTCAGACAGATTGGTAGATTGGTATTGATGGTGGACTTTACTTCAAATGCTTATTATGTGTCCCGGATATTCCTGAGTTGCGCAGAGATCTTATGACCGAGGCACATCGATCGCAGTTTTCTATCCACCCTGGCTCTTGACGAAGATGTATCGTGATATGAGGAGACAGTATTTTTTGGCGGGGATGAAGCGTTAAATCACCAATTTTGTGGCCGAGTGTGACACATGCAGCATGTCAAGGCTGATCATCAGAGACACCCTAGTCTATTGCAGCAGTTGAGTGTCCCGACGTGGAAGTGGAAGCACATATCTACCGATTTTATCATGAGTTTACCGAGGACTCAGCGCAATCATGACATCATCTGGGTTGTCGTGGACCGTCTAACGAAGTCGGCATATGTCCTTGCGATTCGTGCGACTTAGCCTTTAGACCGGCTTGCGAGGTTATTCATTGAGGAGATTGTGAGACTGCACGACGTTCTAGTCTTAATCATTTCTGATTGAGACTCGAGGTTCACGTCTCAATTCTGGAGGAGCTTTCAGAGAGCGATGAGCACTAATTTATAGCTCAGCACCACGTATCACCTACAGACCGATGGCCAGACCGAGAGGTTCAATTAGATCCTTAAGGACATGCTTCGGGCCTGCATGATTGACTTCAGGGGTAGCTAAGATGAGCACCTGTGATTAACTGAGTTCGCATACAATAATAGCTATCAGGTGACCATTAGCATGGCTCCATTTGAGGCATTGTATGGCAGATCATGCAGATCTCCAAGTTGTTGGACCGAGGTCGGTGAGCGGCGTCTCCTAGGTCCCGAGCTTATGCAGCAGATGTCAGAGGTTATAGATATCATCAGGCAGAGGATGCGCACAGCTCAGACCTAACAAAAGAGTTTTGTGGATCGTCGGCGTCGTCCCTTGGAGTTTGATGTAGGGGACCACGTGTATCTCAAGGTCTCGCCCATGAAGAGCGTAGTTCAATTTGGAGCGAAAGGCAAGCTTGCCCCGAAATTTATAGAACCTTTTGAGATCACTGAGTGCATTGGCGCCATGGCCTATCGGCTTGCCTTACAATCTCAGTTGTCTAGCATCCACAACATTTTCCACATCTCTATGTTGAGGAAGTGTGGGTCAGACATTGTTCCTGATATTGATTGGTAGCCGTTGGAGGTTCGTGAGGACGCTTCTTACATTAAGTAGTCAGTTCGTATCCTTAATCGAAAGGAACAGGTCCTCCGGACCAAGGTCATTCCCTTGGTGAAGGTTCAGTGGGGTCACCATTCGATTGATGAGGCATCTTGGGAGCGTGAGGCCGAGATTCGAGAGCGCTATCCCCATCTCTTTGACGATTGATTATATGATATATCTTGTATGTTGTCTCTAATTTTATATGATGATGATGCCTTGTTTCCTCTTCTATTATGATTTATGATTACTTGCAATGATTGTAAATTTCGAGGATGAAATTTTTATTTGGAGGGGAGAGTTGTAAGACTCGTATCCTAGTCTGTACCTTCCATAGGCTTCTATGGTCCTCCCATTCGACTTCTAGCAACCCTCGACCCGTATCCAATGTTTACGCGTGATCTTAAGCCGAGTCCTGCATACCAACATAGGCTCGATTCGAAACTTGTATCTTAGCGACCGCGCCGTCGCCACGGTTTTAACGCCGCGACTTGAGCACCGAACCGATACCCAAGTTAGAAGATGTGGGCCTGCGTTCATTCCATAGAAATGCCGCGCGTTGCTAATTTTGAGAGAATCTCTACAACATGTCCTATCAATCAATCAATCAATGTCAAGTACAACGATACCTCAAGTACAACAACCCATCCCTCCTTTTCCATAAGTCAACTCTCTCTCTCTCCCCTCACCATTCCCCTTTACAAAATTTCAACCACAACCATACCTCTTTTACAAGTTTTCAAACAAACCCATCACTCCATCACCTCTTATCATTCCCATCACCTCACTCTCTCTCTCTCATTTCTCAAATCTCCCAAGCAACCCAAATTCCATACGTCCAAGCTCTTCTCCAAAGCCAAGTATGGCCCACTCTTCCCACCTTCTCATCTTCCATCTCAACCTTCCAATCATCATCTACCACCATCAAAACCCCATCAACCTCCATCAAAGGCAAGCTAAGGAGCATAGGAGCATAAGAGAGCAAGGAGGAGGCCTAGAGGTGGGTCATCCACCGTTAAATTTCTTTTTTTAGGGACCACTTGTTGGTGGGACCCATTTTTTATGTATGAGTTGTATCATGTGGGGCCCATAGTGGCGGGGCCCCACCATCACCGTCTCTCTCTCTCTCTCTCTCTCTCTCTCTCTCTCTCTCTCTCTCTCTCTCTCTCTCCCCTTTGCTATGGGTGTGGTCCACTAGATCCACACCGATCGTGGACCCACCATGATGGATGTATTTTATCGACGTCATCCATCTGCCTTATCCATGCCATCTAGTGGGCCTGGATGATGAGAAATCACAAATATCATGTTGATCTAATAGGTGGGCCACGTCCATGTGGGACCCACCATGATGTCTGTGACTACCCACGTCGTCTAGCGTCCCTGGACACTGGACGTAGGTAGTGGCAAGCATGGAGTGCGTGTACTGACATGGGTGTGTACTAACGGCTAATAAAAAAAATATTTAGCTTTTTTTTTAGTGGGTCACTCCTACAGGCCCCACCTTGATGAATGTTTATAATCCAAGTCGTCCATCCTATTTCCCAGATCAATTTAGGCGTTGAGCCAAAAAATGAAGCTGATCCCATTTTTTGGCAGGCCATACCATAGAAAATAGTGGTGTTTACCATTGAAAACCACCTGGATCTTTTTACTCGCCAAAAATAGGCTGCATATTGGACTCATTGGGTCAGTCTTAAGCCGTACGATCCAATGGATGGAGCAGATTCGTCTGATGCGGGCCCCACCTATGAAAAACCACAGGAAAATAAAAAAAATGCATGTGCAGTAACTGAAGCTGCTGCTGTCAGAACGCATGCAGGCAGCGCCTGCGCGTTGACGTGCGGACGGACTGGCAAGGACCCACGGTCCCAGCCGTGGGCCCCACCATGATGTGTGTGGAACATCCACTCCGTGCATTTAGTAGGTCCCTTTTGGGATAGTGGGCCCCCCAAAAATCAGCCCTATCTGAAGCTCAGGTGGCTCATATCATAGGAAACAGTGGTGATGGAATGATTGTCATTGAAACCATTTTTTTGGGTGGGCAGAAGTTTTGGACCATAGGAAAATTATTTTTCCTTTTCATCCAGGTCCGTGTGACCTTACCAACGGGTTGGATTGCAAATAAGCATTATGGTGGGCCCCACGTGGGACCCACAGTGATGTATGTGTTTTATTCACACCGTCCACTGATCGTGGACAGTGGAACCCAAAAAAATAATAAAATAAAATAAAAAATGTATGTGTTTTATCACTGCCGTCCAGCCATTTGGCTAGGCTGCTAGACAGTTAGTGGACCCCACCATGATGCATGGGTTGCATCCAAGCTGTCCAACCATTTTGAAAGCTCATTTTATGGCATGAGCTAAAGACTGAGACGGATCTAGGATCAGGTGGACCACGCAGCAAAAGGCAGTTTGAAACTCCTTGTTGTCACAAGAGTTTGGACCATTAGGAAATTTGTTTTCCTCTTAATCCAAGTCTGTGTGACCTCACGACTAGATTGGATAGAAAATAAATGTTATGGTGGGCCTTAAGAATTTTCATGGTGGAAATCATGGTCACCATTGTTATTTGGAGTGTGGTTCAGTTGATCCTTTGACATATATACATATGAGGCCCATGTGATTAGGCCCATCTTAATGTATTTGTGGCCCGTTGTTAAGCCCCACCATGATATATATGAAACACATATTATGAGGCCCATTGTGATGTATGCAAGGCCCATGTGACTAGGCCCATCTTGATGCATTTGTGGCCCGTCGTTGAGGCCCACCTTGATATATATACGAGACCCATGTATGAGTCCCATTTGATGTACTGCAGGCCCATGGGTCAAGGTCCAATAGGGCATACGTAAGGCCCATTATAGTGTGATTCTACCATGGTGTATGTGTTGACCTTTATAACGGGATATGCCTTAGGAGCAATGATGGTTTGACATCCACATTATAAGGATAATGTTGTTTAAATGTCCGCATTATGACTCTCCTAGGGCCCATTGATAGGCCCATACTTGTAGCACGTAGGCTGTCTAGGCCCATCTTCATTATGACAGAGCCCATCACCACATAACTTGTTTAGTATAGATCCATGATTCATGATCATACGCATCATATGTATGCCTGACATAAGGAGTAATTGATTATAGCATATGCCTCCGGGCAGATTGTTTATGGGCTCCTTGAAAGGCGGAGTTGCCCCACATGAGCGCTCGGTTTGCATAGGATTATTGCATGTCTGATAGTATGATCCATGCACTTGCATTTGTGTGATTGTGATTTCTGTATGCCCTAACGACATCAGGGCCATAGCTTCCACAGACACATCGTGGGTGGCTGGATTGGATATTGAAAATATTGTTACTAAGCATCAGGGCGTCATAGATGTCCCTAGGTGAAAATCTTTAAACTCAATGGTATCAGATGATGACTCCAATGTCGAGACCGAGTGGATATATAAGCGCACGAGGGCCGAATACCAGGAGGCCGCGTCTCCCACTGTGTCATGGTCGGTTGGAAAGGGGTGTGGCCTTACTCGCCAGAGAGTAGGGGGTAATACTAAGCTGATTTGACCAGCTCATGAATGGGCCCGCTATCGGCATGCCGGATAGGTATTGGCAGACTATTGGCCAGGTGGATAGTGAGGTTTCTTACACTCACTTGGACTGTGCGGCTGGGAGAGCGGTAGTGCCATTTGGAGTGCACTAAACCCCGGTGATTATCCAGAATGAGAACTGTACTAATATATGATGAGGATTGGCATGCTTGAGTTGCATCTTGCATAGCATGGCCGTGTTATGGCTAATAGCATTCATATCTTACACCGCATAGCCTTAGTACGGCTAATTGCATTCATGTACTAATCACCATGATTCTGCATTACTCTGACCTTGCATTCTAAGCACGCTTATATTGTGCACACACTTACACCACCCTCTAAGCTTTTTATAAGCTTATGCATGATTGATGCATGTAGGTGATGCCAAGACGCAACCGTAGCCTTGTCAGAGTTAGAGCGTGCAGTCGAGCTTTTGGAGTTTCTGATATTATCATCATCTTGTATTTCCCTTTTATATGCATTGTACTCAAAAGTTTTTTATCATAGTGAATTTTGTGATGATGCTCTTGTGGTTATTGTTCGTGGGTTATGCTTATAGTTATGCTTATACGAAATCAAAATCATGCTTGAAATCCTCCTTGTAGGATCCCAGGATCGGAACCTGGTGTATGGGTGTCGGGAGCCGAGAATGGGGTACTATGGAAGCTGTCGGCGCCAGATTCGACGATCGGGAATTTTGTCAACCCGGTCTCTGAGTTTGGGGCGTGACATATTATGATATTATATTATATTATATTATATATCTTCTTCTTCTTACTTTTTCTTTTTTTGAATGCTTCAACGTCCATGAGTGTTGGACGGATGGTGCAGATTAGGTGGGTCCACACGCATGGACACAACCTACCATCAAGGTGGGCCACATTGTTGATGACCAGTGTGGGTAAAATACATATATCACATGGCCTCATGGCTTGGACGGTGTGGAATTCACATGTACAGCATGATGGGTCCCACGGAAGCTGCTGACGTCTCCAGTAGATGCACATCTGGTGGGACCCATAGTTAAATGGTTTGGTTACAACACATATGTCTGGTGGGTCCCATGTGTTGGAGGCAGCACGTCACCTAGGTGGGCCTCACGTCCATGCATGGACGGCGTGGATAATATACAATCATCATGGTGGGCCGTAAAATATGGAAGAGAGAGATAAAGAGAGAGAATGTGAGACGGGGAGCGGATATGGGAGGGGCCCCGTCACTATGGGCCCCTCTTTGATCACAACACATACAACAAAATGGGTCCCATCACAAGTGGGCCTTACATCAAAATCAAGATCTAAGGCTATGAACACCCACCGTTTGCTTCATCTTGGACTTCTCCTCATCTTTACCTCCAATGGAACATTATTCAACGGTTGAGATTGATCATAGAGGGTGGGATTGGATGGTAGGAAGGTGGGATACACCTAGCTCTCTCATGGAGCTTGGACGTGGGTTGCTTAGGAGAATGAGAGAGAGAGATGAGAGAGAGATGTTGTAAGAGAGAAAAAGATGGGTGAGGGATGGGTGATGGAGTGATGTGTACTTGACATATAAGGGAGAGAGTTAACTTTAAGGATGGGTGTTGTACTTGAGGATGGGATAGAGTACTTGACTTGATGGGTTTTGTACTTGACTTTGATTGATGGATTGATGTGATGTTTAAGGTAGAGATTCTCTTGCGTGGCATTTTTCTCAAACTGAACGTGGGGCCACATCTCCTGGCTCGAGTATCGCCTCAGCACGTGAGACGTAGCATCGGAACCGCGGCGATGGCGCGGTCGCAAGGATACAAGTCTCGGGTCAAGCTGAATCTGATATACGAGACACGACTCAGGATCGCACACAAATGCCGATAATAGATGACGGGTCACCGAAATTCAACCGAGAGGACCGCGAAAGCTTCTGGAACAGTACGGGCTAGGATACGAGCCTGACATAACCCATCATCAGAGGACGAACCCCACCCTCTAAATATCGCCTGATTCAATTTACACATTGAGCGAGTGGCTGAATAGGCGACTGATCTCCTCAGATCTTGGTCATACACTACGTGTCTGGCTACCTCGGTGCTCGGGGTCAATGTTGTTCGGTTAGAATTGGAGCCGCAAATCCAATTCTGGCATGCCCACATACTACGTGAGATAACAACAGCGGAGCTCCTACTATATGTGATTCAATGAAAAAATTCATATAAAGAAGGAATAAAAGAATGAAAATATGTAAAAGGCATCAATATAAAATTAAAAGCTGGAAAATAAGTGACAAATGAGATAAGATCAAAATCAATACTTGTGTTGAGCTGTCTACTTTAAGGTAATAAACATGGCTGACATTATGAAAAGCAGATTAACTTCATAGAATTATAAGTTAGAGATCACTAAGCACACTACGAACTTAATGTTTAGAGTTATTCTATTGATTATGTGATTAATGAGGGCTTTGGTCATTTGTTTGCTACAAATATTAGAATCTAGATCACTCATCGTTTATTCTCATAACTTTGAATACCACTCACATGTATAAAGCTTGCACGGAAAATTACTATCTAAGGGAGAGTTGAAATTTGAATTTTGGGAATTAAGCCTTCGCATGTTTTGCTTGGGACTAGCAAAAAGCTGGTTGGGGGTGTGTTGAGTTTGAAATATTACATATTTCTCCCTAGTTATACCTTGGTTTTATGAACATGATTATGCTTAATTGATCTATTTATACATGTTTTGTCTTGCGATGTGATTTTGAGAACTTATGGTGATAAGGATGCTAAAAGCATGGATTCGATGCTCAAGAATTACCAAAGTGAGTAATGGATTTATGGAGGGCAAGATTGAAGATTTCAAGAGTCCAAGATCCAAGAAAATCAAGTGAAGAAGGAAGAAATTCAAGATTGCAAAGTGTAAAAATATGGAACTACTGAACTTGACAGTTCGATGCCATCGAAGTTAGTGTTCGATGCCATCGAAGGAAGCTCGATCCCATCAGAAAATCAGAGAAAATCAAGTTTGGTTGCTGGACATATGGGTGCAATTCTTAATGTAATCGAGGACTTGTTCGATCCTATCGAAGACCAGTTTGATGTTATTGATGCCAGTTCAATGGCATCAGAAATATCATGAATTTTGGGATTTGCTTGCTGGACAATTTTGGACATTTTTTTTTATCCCATCGAGAACATGTTCGACGACATCAAAGCCAGTTCAATGCCATCAAAGGTCTGGCGATCTCATCGATGGGCTTACGCAGACAATTGTGGGAGTTTTCGAATTTGAATCAAACTTGGCCATGGAATTTCGATCCCATCGAAGCTCCCATCGAATTTGCATAATCTACATAAATTTAAGGCGGTTTCAAAGTTAGTCCAATCAAAAAGCCTATATAAAGGGATCCCCTGATTTATTCAAAGTACGAAGTATGATAGGAATAGTAGAGCAAAGGGTGGTGGTGCTTCAAGGAGTCTTCTTTCTTCTTCAATCTTCTTCTTCTAGTTAGTTTTTCATATTTTTCTTTAAGAGTTTTAGTTCAATCATGTTTTTAGTTGGCTAATCTCTTAACTAGAGGTAAGAAGTGAAGCTTGTAGTTTATTTTAATGTCTTTCTTACTTCGATTCAAGTTTACGACTTTCATGTTAAGTATTTTATAGTTTATGGTTTTAATAAAGAAGTTTTTTTTTATTTAATTTGATTTATTATCGACTTCGGGCACGATGGATGCTTAAGAACTTCCTAAATACTTTATTCTCTATTTTATGATTGTTTGATCTGCGGAATTCTTTGATCTATCATTAACTCAGGGCATAGTAGATACTTCGAACTCTCCACAATCAATACAATAAGACTATTATATGTGAAACTATTACTATGAATGCTCAGAATCTATTTTGAACTGTTTAAGATGTTTTGACCACTCTATAATCCGACTGGATAGATAAAGACTTCGATTCCAGTTGAGTAATCCACGTTGAATCAAGTAAGATGGCATTAAGATGACTACAAGTGGATCCTTAACTCTCTAGTTTTCCATTACATTGATAGTTTTTCTCTACAACATTGTTTTAAAACTTTCAGATTTAGTTAATAGCTAGTTCTAATTCTAAAGTAGTTCAAAAAATCACAACACATTCATTCCCTATGGGTTTGACCTCAATCTCACTGAGATTATTACTACTTCACAACCTTGCACTTGGGGTACAAGCGAACAATTATTGTATAGTTGTATGGTTGGATGGATGTATGTATAAATGGATGGATTGTTTTATGGTTGATTTACTTGATTTTTAGACTCCTGTCCTATTATGGTCTTGTAAAAATAGATGGACAGATTAGTGACCCATAAGGGGTTATTTTGATTCTGCCCACCTTGATGTATGTATTCTATATTCACACTGTCCATTTGTTTTAACAGATCATTTTAGAGCATGAGCCCAAAATTAAGAAGATCCAAATTATAGGTGGACCCTATCATGGGAAGCAGTGATAATTGACTATTAAAAACTTGTGGCCACAAATTTTTTGGCTCAAGCTCATATTTGTTTCCATCCCTTCGTATAAGTTTGTGTGAACTATTTAAAACTATATGAATCAACCTTTTTTTATATCACAGAAACCTTAATGAAGTGAAACACAGATATTAGCTTGATCAAAAACTTTTGTGGCCCCAAAAGGTTTTGTTCTAATTTCTATTATATCGCAACATTTTATTCTAATATTGTTAACCTCTCTCTCTCTCTCTCTCTCTCTCTCATTAACAGTCTCTCAAGAATAGAGTATTTATTTTTATTAATCTTCTTCAATGTGCTTAAGTTTATGTGGAAAAATAATGTTATCGGTTACAGGATATAATAGGACAGCATGATGATTAAAAGTTAAAGGGGCTAAAGAATGAGTTGGGCGATAAGGTTTTCAAGCCTGTAGCTATAGCTTTGATACAAATAGCTTTGATGGAGATGAATGAGTACAACCCCAGTGGGTGATATGTTACACAAGAGCTATGGAATTCTGAAGAGGAAAGGAAAGCAGCTTGTAGCATTTGTAGACTTGTAGACTTAGTAGCAGTTGTAGATTTGTAAATTGTGACCTTTGATGGGTTGTTTAATTGGTATTAACATCTATGTTGAAATGCATGCAATAACATGATATTGTGGGATCAAAGCCCGTGGATATGAATTTAAGCTATTTGCATGCATTTCAACTAAATTTAGCATATAATTATCTTTGGCAATTGTGAGATAAGGGAAGACATATATTATGCACTACAGATTTCATCTATCATTCACACCAAGCTTATATCTCGCAAATAAGATGATGATGGCAATAGTCAAGGTATGTTGGATGATGTCATAGGTTCGCTATATTCATTGAGCTTTCATAAGATAACTGTTTTAGTTTGTTTTTTATATGCATTCATTGCATTCGACATTGCATTTTTTTCCTTTGAATCCACTATATCCATAAGTTTCTTCGAAGGTGGATGTGTGTGTCATTGTTTCGACCCATTTGATTAGGCCCGATGTGATATATGAGGCCCGATGTTGAGGCCCAGCTATATATATATATATATATATATATATATATATATATATATATATATATATATATATATATATATATATATTAAATTCGTGTTATTGATGATCTAAATCCATTGACAATGTAAGTAACCACTACAGATTTACAGTGTTAACGGTGGTTAATTGATTAACGACGACAACTACTAACCATCAGGGTTAAACTAGGCCATCGCTAAATATATTCCTCAAATTTATTTGTTGACGTTTGGTTCACTACAAGAAAACTAGCCTTTACCGGTGGTCAAAAACGCTGACAAAAGCCAATAAAACCGCCGGTAAATCCTTTGCCCGCAGTCAGCTAACAGCTGGTAAAGCCTCAGTCGGTAAAGGCTTTACTGGCGGTCAGAACCTTTACTGACAGCTGTGCTGGTCGCCGCTACATTGTAAAAGGCTACGGATAAAAACCGTAGCTAAATATAATGAGCCCACAGTACAACCGTAGCCACTGGTACCGTAGCTCTTTAAAACTTTGCTACGGTTAAATCCGTATCCACACAGAAAATCTTTCTTATCAAAAAGTTTTTTTTAAAAAAAAAAAAAAAGAAAGAAAGAAAGGAAAAGAGAAGAAAAGGTGACCCACATGTATCCTAGTTTTTTTTTTTTACCAGTCTAAACAGCTAACATACCTTGGTTAATGTTAATGATCTCCTTGTTGCCAATGATTGCCATTGTTTCCAAGGGACTGGTTTCTTCTGTCGATCTTTGGTAAGCTGTGTAAAGATCTGTGTAGCAGTAAAAGGCATCAGCACTAGTTAGCAGTTAAAATTAGCTCACACTCCAAATCACCATTCATTGTGTTCTGAGTGGTTGTGACATGTAAAACACAGATCCGTCTTGAATTTACCTTGACATAATATAATAATGGCAGAGAAGAGGAAGTGTGCCAGTGTCACCTATTTGAAGATAAAGCAGGGAATTTGTAAGACAATTAGAAACACTACATACACACACAAAAACAAAAAGAAGAATCTTGCAGACTTCCTCATCAACCACATCAGATATCTGTGACCCACAA
Organism: Magnolia sinica; assembly: GCF_029962835.1. Classification (NCBI taxonomy): domain Eukaryota; kingdom Viridiplantae; phylum Streptophyta; class Magnoliopsida; order Magnoliales; family Magnoliaceae; genus Magnolia; species Magnolia sinica. The sequence continues at coordinate 92,761,647 of NC_080573.1, read as the reverse complement.
AAGAAGAATCTTTACATTTTCAGTCCGGGTTGTAACAACAACACCAGAAGGGTCTTTAAATATGAACCAATCACAATAAAAGAAGGCAATGCCTTCATCAGTATATTAAGAAAAGCTAGAGAGGAAAGAATTCAAAATTAATGCATGAATTGGTATGTAAATGTTATATCTACTTTTGCAATTGATGCAATATTTGAATGTGGCCCATCATTTATATGATCTGGAATACACGAAGGGTGCAACAGTCAGACAGTAATGACGGTTGTAGAGTGAATATGGGTGCAGAAATCTTGGGTTTTATCTAGTGACTTAAAAGAGCAAACCTGGCATTATTGATGATGAGATGAAGCTTCAAATCACAGAAGGTGCCCCTGTTTACAACCAAATAGAATGTCACTAAGAAGTCTAAGATTAGTCTGTATTTTCCCAATTCCTTATAGGATTCTATGCATGTTCAAAAAGCAAAAGACAAACAAAATTTTAGAAAATGAAAATGAAGACAACCAGCTTCCTTCAGCTGTCCGTCCATTTCAGTCATATTAAAATTTCATTGGCCTAAAATATTTCTGCAAAATGATAATAGCCTGGCAACAAATGAAACTGTATCAGCAACTTGATGAAGACCTAAATCATGCTGTTTAATATACTTCATCAACAGAAAAATAAAAATAAAAAATCAGCAACTTACCTCAGTAATAAAGTAAAGGTTTTCTTCTTGCAACACATCCTCAAAATTTGAAGACATCTATCCCATGAATTAGATATACCCTTTCATGGTGAGCCATGGGCTTAAAAATGAGGCCAATCCACAACTTAGGTGAGCAACAACATAAATAATGGTTAAGAGTGGATGCACATCCATTGAAACCTTTTTTTTTTTGTACAGCGGACCCAACGAGATGTGGTTTAAACATCTAGGCCATTCATTGTGACTTAGATAAGAGGTCACTTGGATAAGGGGTCACAACAGATTTTAGGCTATTTCAAAACTTAGGTGGGCTCCAACAAATGCTTTTAAATGTTTTAGGCATGATTTCTCATAATTTCATATGGAGAATCCAAAAAAAACCAACAACAAGAAGAAAACTTAATGTCTATGGAGAATCCAAAAAAAAAAAAAAACAAATTTACTAAAAGGTATGACATGAACTCTTACAACTTACGGAGAATCCAATGACCGTACTGTCTACGGCCTTCTGAGGAGTCAGTGTTTCTTCCTGTTAAAAGAAAAAAATCACAGTATAATAATCATCTTTCAGAAATTAGAACCCATATTCAAAAACCAGGAAATAGCAAACGAGAAAAATACCCAATAGAAATTCCATGTTCATTTGATCAGTTCCATGCAGTTTCACACACCCAATTCATCCAAAAAATCAGAAACATGACTTGTATGGACAACAGAAGCTCCTTCCATTCAATCAGTTCCATGGAATTCCATGAGTTCACCAAATACAATAACAGAATAACCATAATGATTTGAAGCAACCTGCATAAGATACTGAGAAATCAAAGCTTAAAAGAAAATACAGATTGGTAAAAATATAAATATAATAATGAAAACATGTGCACTTAGAAAACAACACAGGTTATAACAAAACCTCAATTATGAGATGGCTTCTTCTGTTTGAGTCACCAAAAGAGAGGGGGAAATTGATTTCCTTTTAACAGTTACATAGAAAACTACACTCGTAACCAACTCTAGATGGAAATTTATTTCCTTTTACAGTTAGAGAATGATTGAAAGATTTGACCAACACCAATCTAATGAAAGAGATGATATGACATTCAACCAAAAAAATAAAGTGCTAGAAGTGAAATTTCTTTTATTAGAATAATAAATGCATACAAAAAATATATAATTTACTATTAAAACCACCTAGACCCAAACTGGACAGTACCTAGACCAGATTTTTAATCAGGTCGTAAAGTTGAGACCTGAACCAATCCCAATTGCTTAATGGATCCCATAAATGAGACCTAGATGTATTAACATTGGGTTGGATTCATCAGATACCCATTGGCTGCCACACATGCAATTGAGTGCAATATTAGCCACATACCAAGTTGGTGCAAAAACTCTCTTGATTGTACTCATGTCTGGTCTTCTCTAAGCCCAACCATGGAGATGTTTGCATACGTCCCTTTGGCAAGCAATCTAAATTCGCAGATATGGTGGTCCCCAGCACTGATTTCTGAGTAGGAAGCTTCTTTAGCCATTGGATGAGGGACACCCATTTGGATGTATATGTTATTGCCCCAACAGTAGGGTTGTTTTGAATCCAACAGTAGGCCACAGACAAATCCATCACCAGCAGTTAGAATGGGAATTCTAGAATCAAGAAGCTGTAGAGTTAAAACAAACATGTTCACTTGCTGCACAAAAAGAAAGGAAAAAAAAAAAGAAGAAGAAGAAAAAGACAATACAATGTGAATTTTAAAGACAAACATTAATTTATTCTTCAAGAGCTAATACAGGATTAGTTACAATCGAAGTGGTCAAGCAGATAAATTGGGAGATACATGGTAGAAAAGTCATCAGTAATACAGGCAATTACTGCGGCTATAGACAATAACCAAAAGAAGAGCTGAAAGAAAGCACTGACAACCATGCCTACCTTCTCCTTTTGTAGGATTTACTGACGGTTGTGCCAGCCGCCGCTTCAATGCAGGATTTACTAACGGTTGTGTTGGCCAGCCTGCCCAGCGTTGGCACTAAGATCTGTCATAGCTGGGGATCAAACAATTCGCTTAGATTCAGTAAAAAAATGACTATACAACATAACTGAGACGTTTGTCTCAGATGAAAAACAGACGAGAGTTGCAACTGCTACCATCCAAACCACCACCTGCAATGGAACCTAAGTCCAGGTTGTAAATCTCCATTTTTTTATGAATCTGGGTTTCCCAAAGAGTTGGGCAACCCCCTTTTGAGGGAAAAAAATAAAAACCTTGATTCTGAAATTGCTGCAAGATATCCATTCTAGGATGTCTCTAATAGAGGTTTACATTTAGAAAATAAGAAATAAGAAAAATCAGGATTCACAGTAGTTTTCAAAAAACAAAATCCAATGTCAGCTACCATTCAAAACAGGGCATCACCAAGTTTTAGGAAGTCAAAATCTATGCTGAGATTCATCTATCCTGTCAAGGAACAAAGAAACAGATATTTTTGTTGAACTGGCACTCCGGAATAAAACCTTTTGTCTACATTTACATCCAATGATGACAAAATGTTCTCACATCTTATGAGATAAGAGCTGCAAAATGAATAAGGACATCATAGCACCAATAATTCTTTCAAGCATTTGTTTGCATGTGCAAGGAAATTACAACAATGGAAGTATCCAGAAAACAAGTAACTACGAACTACACAGATGAAACATTCCTATTTAAGTTGATATTCAGTTTCAAAAACATACAACCCAATTTCATCATGCTGTGAAGGAATAGGCACTACACAACTGCATTTTTCAAGCAAGGCATTGGAAACATGATATACGTCACACAAGATGCAGATGGCTAAATATCAAATGTGAAACAGTTCGAACCCTTGTCATGGTTTTTTACCTGTTCTGAGGGTCCTTCCATTTCAATCTACCATGGAAGCTTCTGATGGTGAAAGACAGTACTTTGATGAAGTTATAGAGTCCATCTCCAAGGATGAGAGCTATGGAGATAAAGACATGCAAACCCAATCAGCAATTCATGGTAGAATGAGAGAATTCCATATTTTTCTAAGGTAAAAGTATTTAAATAGACTAGTTTGCAACATCAGGTTGGTGATCAGCTGTTGGTTAGTTACCTAAACGGTTCTGCAGCAACTATTATACTACCAACCATTTAAAGTTGTCAGGAAAAAGAAAAAAGAAAAAGAAAGAAAGAAAGAAGAAACCAGCAAGGTGAAAACCAGAGGGTAATAAAAGCAAAACATTATAATCCATTTTCAGACATTAGTTTCTCACATTCTACAGAAAGCCTTTAATCTCATTCTTTAGGGCCTGATTCTCTTAACTCAAAATATGCACCTTGGCTACTAGCTCTTCACTCTTGGCCTGGCACAAGCAAGAAGCAAAATATAAAAATCAGATTTTATCCATGGAAGCGGGCATGAACGTGATCTCAATTTTTGACAAGGCTCAATAGAAAGGGAACCAGCTAAATAAAAGATATGATGTGTATAAATGTTACTGAGGAAGATGATTCAAATATTTGTTGAAATCTTACTTGAATAAACAACCAGCTAAATAAAAGGTATGATGTGTATAAATTACCAAAAAAAAAAAAAAAAAAAAACACCCTGCATATAAGAAAACATGTGAGATCATTTGAGATCATTTACAAATTATTCGTGTACGGCTCTCAAGGCATTATATGATCCTCAACCTTAGGCTTTGCCCAGAATTCTCAGGTTTTCAATTCTCAAGGACAAATTTTGACACAAGCCCTCACGTATCTAGCTTCACTATGTTGGCATTGATAACTAAATCCTCAGTTGGCCATAGTTAAAGATGAACTGTATAGTACAAATCCTCAACAAACGTACATTTTGCTAAGGCTTCACAGTCCATGCATGTGGGGCACATAGTTTGGTGATTGAGTTGTTGACTTGACAAGTCCCATCGTTTATGACACCCCCAATTCTCCTAGATTGGAAGATCCTCGCCATTTAATTTGGTTTTCTTTCAGTTGAATTTGGGCTGTTGAAACAATTTTATCTTAACTGCCTATTTTTATGCACCCAATCATATGGGGTTTTTAGACATATCCAATCCACTGGGGCCACATCAGATCAACAGTCTGGATCACCAAACCACAGGCACCACATGTATGAAGTTGGGAGCCTCAGCAAACCGTAGATTTGTTGAGACTCATAAATTAGTACTTTCTTGAGAAGAGCTCATCAATTAATACTCAATGGTTACTTTGTTTGAGTAGTGAGGGAATCGATTGCAATCTGATCATGCCTTGAGGGAAGCAATTGCAAAAAAAAAACATGAAAGCCAAATAAACTTGAAATTGCCTCATGACAGGTTACTTTCTTTGGATGAAAACAGAGCCAAATACTTGAAAAAAATAGTCATACAACCTTCCTCCCAAGAACTGAGCAACCTCGGGATGCTTCACCTATCTAATATGAAAGAAGAAAAACACAGTCATACACCATTCCCTCCAAGACAACTAGGTCTGCATCCTGGATTCCATCATCCCCATGGTTATAGATAACTCCCAGGAATCTAGTGAGTCCCTATTTGTTAGATGCCTAAAAAATGAGTTGATCTCATTTTAGCCAACAGTAATTATGTATTAGAAATCTTGATTTCTATTAATGCATCAGAGATCAAGATCTTTAATACATAGAATAATCATGAGATAGTAATAGATTCTAAATACCACCAAAAGTATTTGCATACCACCTTGTTCTTGAAAGAGAATATGATTGCACTAGCATGTTCTGTCTCATTTCCAACTATTGGTAGCAAAATTATACTAATGAAGTGGACAAAAATATCCCAAGATTCAGACGCAGCCTGATTAAGCAAGCAAGTCTTCTCAGTTCAGATAATTCGGCTATAATACTGACAAAATTGAGCAAAGAAATGTATTGAAAACCAAAACAGTTGATTGAGTTATTCTGGATGCGTGGCTTTGCTCCAATGGATGTTTATGATTTGGAGGGATGTTACTGCAATGTGCATGCTTCATGGAGTTTCATGAAGTGCTAACTATGACATCCCCATTGTACATGTGATTCATGTCTATGGTTATCAAGATTGTTAATATCATGGGCCATAGTTCACGAGTCAAGGCAACTAGAAACCCATTCATGACATATAGATGGAAGATTGACAAAAGTTTGTATAAAAAATGAGCACTTGTCTACATTCAATTGGAAAACCCAATAAAGATTGGGGCTATTCAATCATCCAAAAACAAAGTTCAGGAAACTGAAAAGATCTTTTAGTACTGTAACTGCAAAAGAGACAAAGTGAATCAGCAAATATTCTTTGGCATTTTCAAAATCCCGTTGTCTAAAAGTCTTAGGCATGGTGCCAGATTTTTGCTCTCTTGTTTCTCCTCTCAAATGCCTTAGAGCTTCCAATCCCTTCCATTGATCAAGGCGAGAGCTCTGCCTTCCCATGAGAGATGTGCTCATCCATGCAGAGCTTTCTTTTTTTGGATGATGTCTCACTTAGCTCATTCCCACTCACTGAAAATTCCACAAAGACATGTCATCGTTTACAAACTATACACAAGCACCTAGAAAGAAACAAAAATATAATATAATTCTTACTGCAGGAAAATACACTCACACAGAAAAAATAAAAATAAATAAATAAATAAAAATAAAAATAGACCGCATTATTCTGATCTAGCTGTCTACACAAGTAAATTTGCCTGTATTGTACTACAGGTTGTCCACTTCTTTAAATGGACCATCTTTTTACCAAATGATATTCCAAACAATAAATATGGGTAAACTAACCACAGTTCAAGATCCATAAACAAAAAATCAGCAAATAAACTTACAGAGATCAAGATAGGATCTCAAACATCTTTTATTAAAAGAAAGGCATAATAAAATATGATAAATCAATTTTAAGGGCATTAATCTCAATAATAACTAAGTAAAGAAATGGTAGGACATGTCTCAAACCTAAAAAAAAATGCATCCTCCATAAAGTCCAGTTTCAAAGTGAAGAAAAAAGACTCTAATAGCCACATATCCTCTCTTTTATATAGGATTGCAGTTTTATTCCCCAAAGCAACAATGTTAAATATATCAATATGAAGGCCATTTCTTACTTGTTCCACTTTACTACCATTTTCACACCCAGCTCCAGCCATGACTATTTTAACTGTTGCTGCATCAAAATCCGCCTTTCATATTGTGCACGAGATGGCAAACCTCATATAAAAAAATAAAAAATAAAAAATAAAATGCCAATTACTGAAAATCCAAAAACACAATGTAATACACTATTACATATAAATCTAAAATTGAAACCAGATTTTAAATCAAAATAAAACGCCTGATAGCCAAATATAGAAAATCCCAAAATAAATAAATTAAAATTAATACCTCTTCGACCGCCTTCTCTCTCAAACGTTCTGATAACCTCAATGCCTTGATCTTCGCCTGCGCTTCCCCCAACTCCCGATCCTTATCTGCAATTCAGGAAAACGCCATTTCAAATCACCCCCAAAAATCAAAGAAACCACCAAAAGCCACTGGGATCACAATTGCAATCCAACCCACCTCTGACTTCATTCTCCAATTGATTCAACTCCACCTTGACTGAATCCGACCTGTGTAGCAGATTTATGAACTCATCCGCGTTGAGGCTCAACCGGACCGATGTCTGCCTCTTTGACCCCTTGAACGACCTAACACCGTCAGCTTCGGCGCATCCGTACTACCATTGTTCAGCACTGCCAGGGAGAAGCCCTCGTTGCTGCCGCTGTGACGCTGGGAAGATCGGCCATGACGGATCCGAACAATCTCACATCCAAAAACCCTAGTCTTCAGTAACCCTGATTTTGAAAGAATTAGGGTTGAGAGAGAGAGAGAGAGAGAGAGTGTGTGTGTGTGTGTGTAGAGAGAGATTTCTAGGGTTAGGTTTACTGTTTTTGACTAGTTGTTATTCCTTGATTCTGCAATGGAGAGAGAGAAAGAGAGAGAGTCTTTTTCTCTTCATTTTAAAAGAGAGAGTAGATCGGGCAAGCACAAATGAGGGCATCTCATTTTTCATTTTAGAACCCCTTTACTAGCTGCCGATAAAACTGGCTGTGGGCAAAGGATAACCCCAACCGACGGATATGCCTATTTTTCTTGTAGTGGTTAGAGTAGCTATGACATATTATAGCTTTTGAGGTTGCTTCAATTCATTGATGATTACCTCAACCAGCTATGATGAAGTATAACCATCGGGATTACTACCATTCACCAATGAATTGTAGCTGATGGCCTTTTTAATGAGATTCCTACAACTTTTATCCTTCGGCATATCCTGATATTAAAAAAAGCAATGCTTACGTAACTATTACTGAAGGACATGATGTCAATGTGTTTCATCGACGACTAAAATCCGTCAGCTTTGGTCATTATTTGTAATGAGAGGCTATCTATGGGGCATTTGGTTATGGGTAGGACACCCTCACGTTTCCTATAAATTTAGCTCTCGAGCATCAATTCTGATCACAATATACACTTTTATAAGACTAGCAGTGCATTTGGATGATAAAAGAGAGGGTAAGCTAAAGGATCTATTTTTTAAATTTCTAAAATCTAATCGAAGATTATAATCCATAACTAGGATGATCAAATGCGCGCGCGCGCGCGCACACACACACACACAATTTTCCCTTAATGATAGTAGGTTCTTTAGATGAGGCTTGATGAGCGCAAAGATTAATCCACACACTACAAGAAAAGACACTTTTACCTATGAAATTTTTCATAGGTAAAAGCCTTTTTTCGTAGGCAAAAACATTTCGTTGCTAAAAGACCGAGGGAGAAAAGTTTTACCCACGAAAAAAAAATTTTCGTTGGCAAAGATAAGACTTTTGCCGACGATTTGCTTTCGTAGGTCAAAGCTTTTACCAACGTTTTTTTTCACAGGCAAAAATATTGACAAATCTTTTTGCCTACGATTATTTTCGTAGCTAAAAAGATTTACAAAACTTTTACCTACAATTATTTTCATAGCTCAAAAGATTTACAAAACTTTTACCTACGAATTTTTTATAGGTAAAAATTACGAATTTTTTTCATAGGTACAAATTATGACAAAACTTTTACCTACGAATTCATTCGTAGGTAAAAATTGTTACAAAAGTCTTACCTATGAATATTTTCGTAGGCAAAAATATTTACAGAACTTTTTCCTGCAAGTCCTTTCGTAGCTAAAAACTTTTACGAAACTTTTACCTACGAATTGTTTGGTAGGTAAAACCATTTTACAAAACATATACCTACGAATATTTTGGTAGGTAAAAATATTTTCAAAACTTTTACCTACGAATATTTTCGTAGCTAAAAATATTTACTGAACTTTTCCCTACGAAAATTTTCGTAGGTAAAAACGTGGATGAGACTCTTACCTACGAAAAGTTTTGTCTCCATCATCCGTCGCTCATACTCCACCCGCATCTCCTCCATCCTCCTCTCTTTCTCCTCTCTCCCCCTCGCCTGCTCTTCCATCCTCCTCCTCTCCTGCTCCTCCCTCTGCCTCATCAGATCCTCCATCCTCCTCTCCTGCTCCTCCCTCCGCCTCGTCAGATCCTCCATCCTCCTCTCTTGCTCCTCCATCTGCCTCTCCAGCTGCTCACTCTTCTTCTCCAACTGCTCTATGATGTCATGGACGACGACCTATAGCTACTGAACCTCTTTCTCTATGATATCAACTCGGCAGGTGGCGCTCTCGCCAACAACGACGGATCGGGTGGAGGCAGCTCTAGCAGGTGCCATGAGCTTGACACCATGGCCAAGCCCACACACATATCTAGAATGGGTGCCAAGCACCTCACTCAGGATCTCTAGCTCACTCTGTTGAGTACCATCGGGAGTGGGCTGATTGCGTAAGGTGTCCATCGCCGCCTGTAATGAAAACATATGAATTTTTTCTAAAAAATGACATTATTATAATTTAAAGCAATTAAATTTTATAATGTAAGAATTTTTACCCAAATCTCGCCGGCTCTAGGATGTACCCAAGATCCCGTCGCCTGTCGACAGTGAGTCCCTCTGTAGAGGTCTACTGGTCCGGGCGACTAGCCAGTGACAGAATCTCGCTACGCAATCGAAAGGACAATAGAGTTAATATAAATGCATGGAAAGAATATATCAACTTAATAATTACCAGTAATTTCTTACCATGTTGTGACGAATTTCTGCAAATGACTTTGAACTAGCTACGTGGTTCACTTCTAACTTTCCCCTGTTGTCAGAATTTATTTTTCTCCTCTTCTGAACACATTATTCATAATATATTATTATTAATTGTAAATTTAATTGTTACCTTAAGATATCGTAAATATGTAAATACTACCTGAAAAAAATCAGACGAAAATCTATCATAGGGTATCCGCTAGTCGTCATTGGTCACGTGCTGTGGTGCGGATAGTGCGGCCTCCTCGTGGCTCATGCACCGCTTGTACCGCTTGTGTAACACGGAGCGGTACTCTTTGAACCACTCCTTGATCATGTCATCAATGGCATAGGAAATGTGCGGAACACTCAAATCCAAGTCAAATTTATCCTACAGTTTCGTAAATAATAGATTAAGGTAATAAACTTATTAAGAAAATAACTTAACCGTAAAATGAACTTTTATAAAATAAATTTTAAAAAACTAAAATTTACCTGAAGGCGCTGATGGATGAGCTGCCGCACATCATCTATCATGTCTCCCCAATGGGGGGTGGTGGGGGGATCAGAGATCGGCATAAGACACCAACCTCCGACGTAAACAGTCTGGCATTGTTCCCAACAGGTCTAATGCAGTCCTATGGAAACTGTACCATCACCCTACCCTCGTGTGTAAGTCACTCTAAAAGCAACCCACGTGTGCGTCCACGTCCTCGTCGGTTGGTCGACGACGCTATTGCAAAAGAAATATGTAAGTCTAAACATAAACATAAATTATTAAAAAAATATATGTCTAGACTTACATGTAGTGCCCAATGTATGTGCAACTGAGAGATCAGACGCCTGCAATGCAACATGTAACGGCGATGCTGGCTCCATCACATCATGGGTAGAAGGGGTAGATCCAGTGCGCGAACGACATACTCTCCCACCTGGTGTCATCACTAAATATGTGCGAGCTACGAACTTATAAATTTAAACAATGTCAATACAAGTGGAATATACTAAAACATTATACAAGTAGTGTTGATGATACAATGCATTTGTGCTTATGCTTAGAGAGATGATTAAAATATGATTAGACCATTACACTATAATGCAAGAAGAATATAATAAAACTATAAACTTTAATCTATAACCATTGAAAATTCCATTACACATTATCATTCTATATTGAATACACATATTTCGTTGTAATACAAAACAACTTTGAAGTAAACTATCCGAAGTACTCCCTACGTAAGTTATCGTATACTTCAAAAGCATATGTCATTTCGTGTAAAGCACTCGACATATTTACAGCCAACATGCCAATCACAATAGAAGAAATCTGGTCTCTCGAGACTTCATTCAGATGTGCAAATGACAAAGTCGCATCTTTCATATCTCGTTTCCCGTGGTTATATATCTCCATCAGCCCTGAAATTTCTTTAAGATGGCATAATCTTTCCTCTGAGTCGTCGTCAATATATTCCACTCTACACTCATCGACCAGACCGGGTATCTCTATGGCCCTCCCAGAAGAAGATAAGACCGAAACGTCCATTTGCAACAGCTGATGAAGTATGTTGCATGCTTCTGCTACGCTCTGGTTTAAGGGGGACATGATTAGAAATTAACTCAACTGCAAATATGGATTATAAACAAGTCAATAAAAAGAATTAATCATGACTTGTAATTTTCACATATACACAGAATACATAAATTATTCGAATTGACAAATGACATATAAATCATGTGTATATTTAATAATCGTCGTCTGTATTACTATCGCTTAGGGCTATTTCTTCTTCACCATCACTATCGTTGATTAGTATTTCCTCCTCATTATCTGCAACGTCGTCATCAATGAAACCGCTATCATCTCTAACAATATCACGTATTATTGAGGCATCAACATAATCAAGTGACACATCATCTCTATCTAATTACACCACATCAATATCAACACTTGAATCAGTCACTGTATCCCTAGATGGCATGTCTTCTTGATATGTTTGTTCAACCCTAGACGTGTCATTTCCCCCATCCTCACTATTTTCAACTTCTGGTACGGGAACGTCAAATACGTTCCTGGGCTTTATTTTCTGCACCACATGCCAAGAGCTGCCTAACTTGGTGTCAGCGAGGTAAAATACTTGTTCGGCTTAGCTAACGAAGATAAATGGGTCATCCTTAAACCACTTCCGAGATAAATTTACACTCGAAAAGTAGTTGTCAATCTATATTCCCAACTTCTTATTTCCAATGTCCCACCAATCACATCTAAATAAGTACACTCGCTTTCTCATACAATAACTTAGCTCAATAATATCTATCAAAATGCCATAAAAGTCAATTTCATCCTCCTCATTTGTTTCCTTCACAACCACCCCACTATTTTGTGTGGTCCTGTACTTCTCACATTCTTCGGTGTCGAACCGAATCTCATTTACAATACAACCTGTATATCTAGATACACATCTATCAGGGCCACACGCCAGTTAGTATAATGCATTAGACGTATCCGCAGAGTTGTTCGTGGGCAACGTCTTCATCTATTATTATGTACAGAATATAATTGTTTAGAGATTTTCATAGGTTGAAATAATGTGCAAAACAACGAAAATGCTAAGTGTGGTGACATACAATGTGAAATCTTACACGTTCGGTGAACCATTCTGCAAACTGATCCTGATGCATTCGATCATAATTTTTAGAGAATTTGGACTTCATCTCATCTATGTGTTCGCTATACACATAAATGGCATGTCATCAGTAAGAAACATTAAGATCATCGTATGTAGAGAAAATAATAATCGAGGGAAGACTTACTCCAAGTACGACTTTATTTCTTCACAATTATATAACACATACCACTGCGCCTTTACTAGATCAATATGGTATTTATCCTAAAACGTCGGGGATCCTAAAGGATGAATGTTATGTGCAAATACAGATATGAGTCCTTGTTCATTCTCCTGCCCTTCATCAGCATTCTAATCTTCTCAGTTGAATTTAGTTTCTATGCTACGAAGATACATGGAGCAAAATGTAAGGCACTCATTATCAATGTACGCTTCAGCTATCAACCCCTCCGGTCGTGCCTTATTCCCCACAAATCGTTTGAGTGTGTGAAGGTATCTGTACACAAAACCACTATATTATATGTATGAAAACATGGATATATGTAATTTATGGAATGAATAAAAATTTTAATAGGTTCTACTACTTAAAGCTATAACCTATAACCTTAACCAAAACCTATAACATAAACCTTAACCTATAACCTATAACCTATAACCTATAACCTAACCTTAACCTAAACCTAAAACCTAAACCTAAAACCTAAACCTAAACCTATAACCTAAACCTAAACCTAAAACCTAAATGTATTCTCAAATCCCTAAACCTAAACCTACACCTAATCCTAATCTCAACTCCTTAGCCTAAACCTAAACCCAAACCCGAACCCGATTTCCTAAACCTAAACCTTAACCTATAACCTAACTTAAACCTAAACATATAACCTACACTTATAACCTAAACCTAAACGTAAAAACTAAACCTAAACCTATAACCTAAATGTATTCTTAAATCCCTACACCTAATCCTAATCTCAACTCCTTAACCTAAACCTAAATCTAAACTTGAAAACCAAAACCTAAACCCGATACCGAACCCGAACCCGAACCCGATTTCCTAAACCTAAACCTTAACCTATTCTTAATTCCCTAAAGCTATAACTTACAACCTATAACCTATAACCTATAACCTAAACCTAAACCTAAAACATAACCCTAAACCTAAAACCTAAATGTATTCTCAAATCCCTAAACCTAAACCTTAACCTATTCTCCATTCCCTAAACCTTAACCTATAACCTAACTTAAGCCTAAACCTATAACCTACACTTATAACCTAACACCTAAATGTATTCTCAAATCCCTAAACCTAAACCTATAACCTAACTTAAACCTAAACCTATAACCTACACTTATAACCTAAAACCTAAATATATTCTCAAATCCCTAAACCTAAACCTACACCTAATCCTAATGTAAACTCCTTAACCTAAACCTAAACTTGAAAACCCAAACCTAAACCCGATCTCGAACCTGAACCAAATTTCCTTAACCTAAACCTTAACCTATTCTAAATTCCCTAAAGCTATAACTTATAACCTAAACCTATAAACTAAAACCTAAACCTAAAACCTAAATGTATTTTTAAATCCCTAAACCTAAACCTACAACTAATCCTAATCTCAACTCCCTAACCTAAACCTAAACTTAAATTTAAAAATACAAACCTAAACCTAATCCCGAACCCGAACCCGATTTCTTAAATTTAAACCTAAACCTTAACCTATTCTCTATTCCCTAAAGCTATAACCTATAACCTATAACCTAAACCTAACCTAAACCTATAACCTTAACCTAAACCTAAAACTTAAACCTAAACATAAACCTAAACATAAAACCTAAATGTATTCTCAAATCTCCAAACCTAAACCTAAACCTACACCTAATCCTAATCTCAACTCCCTAACCAAACCTAAACCTAAACTTGAAAACCCAAACCTAAACCCGATCCCGAACCCGATTTCCTAAACCTAAACCTTAACCTATTCTCAATTCCCTAAAGCTATAATTTATAACCTAAACCTATATCCCAAACCTAAACCTTAACCTAAACCTAAACCTATAACCTTAACCTAAACCAAAACCTATGACTTAAACCTTAACCTATAACTTATAACCTAAACTTATATCCTATAACCTTACCTTAACCTTAACCTAAACCTTAACCTATAACCTATAACCTTAACCTAAACGTAAACCTAAAACCTAAAACCTAAGGGCCCGTTTGGCCGGTTGGATTGGAAGGGATTGGATGGTATTGGAAGGGATTGGAAGTTAAATCCTGGGATTGGCCGGGCATGCCAAACAGGGTCGGTGATCTGATCCCAATCCCATGGATCTTAAGACAATCCACTGGCAACACCATCATTACCTTTAAATCCCATCCAATCCACCCTAATCCCTTCAAATTTGCCTGGGACGTGTTTGGTTTGAAGGATTGGAAGGGATGGGAAGGTTTAATCCCAGGATTGGTTAGGCATGCTAAACAGACTAGATATAGCAATGCAGGGAAAGAGCAATCCCATGGATCTCAAGACAATCCACTGACAACACCATCATTACCTAGAAATCCATGCCATCCACCCTAGTACCATTCAATCCCTTCCAATCCACCCGACCAAACGAGCCCTAAATGTATTCTCAAATCCCTAAACCTAAACATATACCTAATCCTAATCTCAACTCCCTAACCTAAACTTGAAAACCCAAACCTAAACCCGATCCCGAACCTGAACCTGATTTCCTAAACCTAAACCTTAACCTATTCTCAATTCCCTAAAGTTATAACCTAAAACCTAAACATAAACCTAAAACCTAAATGTATTCTCAAATCCCTAAACCTAAACCTACACCTAATCCTAATCTCAAGTCCTAAACATATACCTAAACTTGAAAACCCAAACCTAAATCCGATCCCAAACCTGAACCCGAACCCATTTTCTTAAACCTAAACCTTAACCTATTCTCAATTCCCTAAAGCTATAACTTATAACCTAAACTTATAATCTTAACCTAAACCAAAA
Organism: Magnolia sinica; assembly: GCF_029962835.1. Lineage (NCBI taxonomy): Eukaryota > Viridiplantae > Streptophyta > Magnoliopsida > Magnoliales > Magnoliaceae > Magnolia > Magnolia sinica. The sequence goes on along the minus strand of NC_080573.1, from coordinate 92,746,129 downwards.
TCGATGAGCTAAACCTTAACCTATAACCTATAACCTAAACTTATATCCTATAACCTAACATTAACCTTAACATAAACCTTAACCTATAACATAAAACCTAAACCTAAACCTAAAACCTAAATATATTCTCAAATCCCTAAACCTAAACATAAACTTACGCCTAATCCTAATCTCAACTCCCTAACCTAAATCTAAACCTAAACCTGAAAACTCAAACATAAACCCGATCCCGAACCCGATTTCCTAAACCTAAACCTTAGCCTATTCTCAATTCCCTAACGCTATGAATATTTTTTTGTATTTTATTTATGATGTTAAACTTATATGTATTTATGCATGGATGAATGTCATGTGGTTAAGATTGTTTGTGTTTGGATGGGTGTAGTTTATGTTTGGATGAATGTAGTTTATATTTGGATGGATTTACGTAGTTTGAGTTTAGATGGATGTGAATGTGAATATGATGAAATATATTATATAACAGGTGTATATTAGGAAGAATATGATGAATTATATTTTAAGAAGTGTATATCAAGAATTTTGAGCTGGAAATATTTTTTTTTTTTAAAAAACTTTTACCTACGAAATATTTCGTAGGTAAAGGTTTCATTCACTTTTTTTCCCTATAATAATTTTCGTAGGCAAAAGTCTCAACGTTTGTGAGATGAGCTAATATTATATTTTTACCTACGAACCATTTCGTAGGTAAAAGTCTGATATACGTTTTTTACCTGTGAAAAATTTCATAGGTAAAGTCCCCTACACGTTTTTCGGATGAGAGTTAAGGTAAATATTATATTTTTACCTACGAATCATTTAGTAGGTAAAAGTCTGATATACGTTTTTTACCTACGAAAAATTCTGTAGGTAAAGTCCCCTACACGTTTTTTCCCTACCAAATCTTTCGTAGGTAGAAGTCTAAATATTATATTTTATTTCGTAGGTAGAAGTCTAAATATAATATTTTAAGCAAAGAAATAGTTTGTATGTTTTTACCTACGAAAGTATTCGTAGGTAAAAGTCGGTAAGTTTACTAACCTTTACCTACGAAAAGTTTCGTAGGTAAAGATGAGTTTTACTGAAAATTTACTTTAACCTACGAAAGTTTCGCCGGTAAAAGTGTTCCCTAAACACCACCTTTCTTGTAGTGACATCGCATACCGGCATGGGAAGTCATTCATGTTACATTGTTAAGGACGGAACTTGAAAACCACAAACTAGTGGATGGTTATAGTCCATAACTAGGATCATCAAGTGTGGGAGTGTGTGTGTATATATATATATATATATATATATATATATATATATATATATATATATATATATTGATGAGAGAGAGTGTGTGTGTATATATATATAATTTCATCAGCTAGAAAACCATAAACTAAAAGTGGGATTTGTCACATCCCTTAATGATAGTAGGTTCTTTCGATGAGGCTTGATTAGCATAAAGATCAATCTACATCACATACCTGCATGGGCAAGTCATTCATATATATACAATTTTATCGACTAGAAAAACCAAAAACTAAAAGTGAGATTAGTCACATCCCTTAATAATAGTAGGCTCTTTAGATGAGGCTTGATGAGCACAAAGATTAATTTACATCACATACCTGCATTTGGATGATAGAAGAGAAGACAAGCTAAAAGAGATTTATTTTTAAAATTTCTAGAATCTAATCAACGGTTATAATCCATAACTAGGATAATCAAATGCATATGCATACAATTTTATCAACTTGAAAACCACAAACTAAAAGTGGGATTTGTCACATCCTTAATGATAATAGGTTCTTTAGATGAGGCTTGATGAGCACAAAGATTAATCTACCTGCATGAGAAGTCATTCATGTTACCTATTGATGAGAATCGACCTTGATATTTAACACCTCCGTCTCTTTGAAAACCTACAATGGGATGATAGCTTTTTTGTACCTGCGTGGTGACCTGAGACTCCCATATAAACCCCATTTGAATTTTAAAATTCCATTTCAAACTTAAATCTTAAATTCTTATTTAAATTTGAAAATGAGTAAAAAGAGCAGATAAATGATAACTATCTTTCTTTCTTGTCTTCTCCCATATCTCTCTCTATTATTATTATTATTATTATTATTATTATTTTTTTTTTATAAATAATCTTTTGTCCATGTCTTCCTCTTATCGGTCAAATCTCTCTTTCTTCCTGATTCAATTCTTCTTCCCTTTTTCTTCCCGATTCAACTCTTCTACCTCCACGCATTTAGTGAATGCACACACACATTTCTTCACACTTAAGTCAATGCCAATCTCAAAAGTTCCTACGTAGGAGCAAGAAAAAAAAAAAAACAAAGCCGCCACCCCCTTTACATGTCAAACCAGTCACAACTTACGTGTGGCCCACCCATATACTTAAACCAAATAATCCAACAATAGACTTATCAATCCAAACCATCGATCATTTGGGGCCCACCTAATAGGAATCTTAGACCCATGTCATCCCCCTTCCACCACTATTATTAATGGCATATTAAAAAGGTAAGCACCCGTTTAACTTTCCCCGTGATCAGTGCCCGGGAGATCAGTACGTGAAAGGTTAACACGTGAATCCTTCTGAGTCACATCGTCATAGATGACGAATATGTCTGAGGATTAGGACCTATTTGGGTTAGTGGATTTGGAACTCCCGTGTTCACAGACCCCCTTCATTTGAAATCCTCTGGTTGTCTTCGGCACCGTGGATTCAGAATTCTCCCTCATCCAAAAATAGCTATACATAATATGTTTACATAGGTTTGAATTTAATTAATAAACAACTTGAATATCTCTAATCAGTGTACTTATGGTGCCAAGGGGTCATTTGGCACCAATAGTTGCAGGTGTAACATGTGTGTCGCTAAACTATCATTTTATTGGGCACATGGCCTGCTAATGATATCCAAAAATAATTAGGGGGTGTTTGGAGCATGGGATTAGATGGGTTTAAGTGGGATGGAATTACCAGAACATAATGATTACATTAATGTGCCGGGGATTGTCTTCTAATCCCCTGGATTGAGGCCATCCTACTCCATGTTTGGGAAACGGATTGGCATCTCATCTTGCTAATATCGGTCGGTGCTCTCTGGGCCCCACCATGATGTATGTGTTTCATCCGTGCCATCCACCCATTCTTTCGTGTCATTTTATGGAATGAGTTCAAAAATAAGTTTGATCCAAATCTCAAGTGGACCGCATAGTTAGCCCTATGAGGTTTTTAATGGTGTGATTCAATTACTACTATATTTCTCATGGTGTGGCCCACCTTAGATATATATCTACCTCATTTTTGGGATGAAGCCCAAAAATTATATTTCAAAATAGATGGACAGCATTGATAAAACACATATATCATGGTGGGGTCCACATAGCACCGACTACTAGCTACACAGAATCCAAAGTATAGTGATAGAAACTCTTGCTTCAGCGTTGATTCCAAGAAGGGCTTCACAACCCATACCTTTTGTGATTCCCTTTTGTGATTCCCAAACACACCTTGCAATGATCCGTGGAATTTTTGAAACTCACTTCCACCAAATCCCACTGAAACCCATGCCCCAAACACTCCCTTAGCTTATCAATTGCATCACTATCATTACTCTAATATAATGGTCAGCACCGTCCAAACATTGTCCATGTAAATCAACGATTAAAATCATTGGTTAGTCACTCAGACGAGACTTGGAATTTCACTCAGACGAGACTTGGAATTTCATCATCGACGAGTAGGCTTAGTACAACCATTATGTCAAAAATTACATATTTCACTAAATAGAGATTAAAATTGATTTAGTAATTAAATTCAAACCATGTAAATATACCATGCATACTACTTCCCAATTAAAGTTGAGAGTAAGGGTAAACGTATGAAAAATAGGCAATAATTATTCCCCCACACTGATTTAGTTGAGAGTAAAGGTAAACGTATGAAAATTAGGCAATAATTATTCCCCCACGCTGATTTAGTTGAGAGTAAGGGTAAACGTATGAAAAATAGGCAATAATTATTCCCCCACACTGATTTGGCTCCACACCCTTCTCTTAGACTGGTTTGACTCTTACTTTATCTAACGCTACATCGGAGGATGCTGTTAAATATATGTGGGGCTCACTATGATATAAGTAGATTATCCACACTGTTCATCCACCATGCGTAATGAATTTAGGACATGAGCCAAAAAATGAGATAGATTTAAAGTCGAAGTGGGACCACACCATAGTAAAATTGAATTTAAACACTCACCGTTAAAAGCTTCTTAGTGTCACTGTTTACTTTAGTGTGGGTCACTCGAATGTTAGATTTGCCTCTTTCTTCGGCGCATGCATCAAAATGTTTTGATAAAATGGATGAATGACACAGATACGTGGTATATAAGATGATGGGGCCTACAAATTTGCGTCAATCATTTTGGACCAATTTTCGAATCAAAATTACGACCATGAAATTGTAATAATTGGCTATTTCCGGTACACTAATTTAGAAAATCTAACAGGGCGCAGGAGGATTTCAAATCCAGGCTCCCAAACAGGCCCTAGGCATACCAGAGGATTTGAAATCCTCTAAAATCCATCCAAATCCATCTATGGTGCCAAACGACCCCCTTGTGCTACGGGGGATCTAACTCCCTGCTTTTCTTTTTCTTATCATATATGTTTTCAGTTTTTACAACGCAAAAAAATAAAATAAATAATAATAATAATAATAAATAGAGAGAGAGAGAGAGAGAGAGAGATCTAATAAGGCGAGTCTGAAGCAATTTCATTTCTATATTATCGTACAAACAGTTGCATCTACAATTCCAGTAACTGTTATACAATCTTTCCGTAAAAAAACTATATTTGCGTTTCTAATATACAGCCAATGAAAAACGGAGAGAAAAAAAAGGTACAAAAAGGGAAGAAGAAAGTTCATGGAAAGAAATCCATGAACTTGAGCCATGGAAATCCCGTCTTGGAAGCCTTTTCGGCCTCGCTCGAGCACGAAGTCACAGTTGAGACCGGTTTCGGACAGAGGAAGAAATTTCTAGATCCTAGCCCTATCAGTTTCTCCTTTGGATCCAAACCTGCCCAAACAACAACCAAACGAATTGAATATATATTATAAACTCGCATACATCCACCCTAAATGCGTGGATCCGTGTGATTATTCGGCTAAGCTCCATCAAAATGGGGTCCACCATTACCAGACACCGCCATCGTTTGATGAACGGTGCCCAACGCATTCCAAAATCACACGAGAAGTTCACGCGGCTTTAAGGGCAATCCGGTAATTATGTGGGAAAAAAAAAAGGGAGAGCACGAGAAAATGATTTTCTTTTTCCTCCTTACTTTCTAAGCTGAATTGCGAGTAATGGAGGCCGAAACCGGCCGGGTCGGTTGTAGGCAGCAGTGGCCTCCTCCCCTCCCGTCCGTACACACGTACGGCCTCCCTCACGAGCTCCCCCACCGTCGAATCCGGCGACATCACCACCTGCACGGCCCCCAGGCTCCTTTGCACGGTCACGTTCAGCAGCAGCTTCGTCAGTCGCAGGGGAACAAACCCCTCGGTTGCGCTCCCTCCAGCGGGCGGAGACTCCGGGATCCGGCCGGATAACAGGTCCGGAACGGTCCTCGGCCTCCGGAGCGTGCCTGGTGGCGCCGCCGGGATCCGGCCGTGGAACGACTTTGATTTCTCGGCCAGCTTTCCGATTTTTCCCCTCTCATCCTGCCCGCGCCGGGCTGTTCTCGAAGAGGAGGTCGGCATGGTATTTAGGGGTAGAATGATAAATTCCTCAATCTCCGATACCGGAAGAAGCGGTGGCGGGGGAAACCGAGAGCGGGCGTGGAGCTGAGGCTCTCAGGATCCCCGTGCTTGGCAGTAGCTCGCATAACCAGAGGGACAGAGCCGTAAATACGATGGAAAGTGAAGGGCTAAAGATTGGCTGGGGGCCAGGAAGGAGAGACTGAAGGAAGGCAGGAGGTGGGGTTTGGATTTAAGGAGGGGAGGTTGGAAGCCTCGTTGCTGATTGGGCTGCATTATTACGGGATGTGACCGGCTACATCCGGTGAACCTTGTCTCAAAAAAGACAAAAACTTTGATGATCTGGCAGTATAAAAAAAAAAATTTCACAAAATGGCATACAAGCAGTCAATTGAAACCGTCCAAATAATTTTAACCAGTGTAGATGTATCTTAAACCAAAAAATAAATTTATTCGTTTATCTAAGTATCAGATTGGTGGACATTTATTGGACGGTTAAAAATGAAATTTATCCATGGCTTATCTACACAAACAAGTGTCCAAGAATCTTACCCGGTTTTATTTGAATTAATATGTGATTTGTAGACAATGGATTAGTCGGTTTTATTTTATTTCATATGTAACACGTGTATAATTTCTAAGTGCTTTCGTATAAAATTCATACGCAGCCTACTATGATGTAACTCAGAAAATGCCTACCTTGGATGGGGTAAGACGGTAGGAGGCGGATCGGATATCGTCTATCAATTTGCTTCTCAGCATTACGATACAGATATAACCGGTGTACCAGGAAGATGGTACGCCTACCACTCCGTTTTTACTCCTGGAATAATAATTTATCAATCTAGACCGTTCATCTTGTATGCCTGATCATTAGAACTCGGGAAAAGTTCTTTCCTATCACTTTTATATACGTATTTGGAATTGAATTTCAATTGAAGAATTTTTATACTTCCACCTTTGGGTTGAGAACCATTGGTTGGATCGATATTGTTGTAAAAATATCATTCTATTTTTGAAACGTTTGTGACCGTTGTAGGATAAACCAGATGAACAGACCTGATTAATATTCCATGTTTTCATATGTACTTTGGAGAGATGGAGAGATGGATGGACCTCAATATTATGTTCTCCCGGTCCACCATATCATTTCCGTCTTTGGTGGGGGAGTTGTTAACACAGCGCGGAAAACACAAAAGCTCTGTCGGACCCACTATTTTGTATATGCAAAATCTAATCGGTCCATCAAGTCCGAACCCTTTTGTTTACCGTAAAAACACTATATAGACCTGATAGAGAACTCTGATGGTCTTCAATAATGAGAATAATGTAAAATTGCCTTAAAACCCTTAAAAGTTCACATGCTACGGTTTTATTGAGTTTTAAAATCAGCCTGATTTGTGTATCTTCACTTCATCAGCGTGAGTTATACCTAATAAACGGGTTTGTTGAAAAATATACAGACAGGTGGCTCCATATACAAACCTATGGTTTTCATTTCATCCCTATCGTTCCTTGTGATGTGGCCAACATGAAGTGTATATGTGGGTGAATTTTAGTCTGAGAAGTTAAGCATTGAGGAGATAATCTAATGGATGGATTGGATTCGTCGTGTATATTGTAGCGGGTCCTTACAGAGCTTGTGTGTTTTACGCAGTAAGGGTGGTGGTAAAGGATTCGGGTTCCGGTCTTCGAGATGTTTGCCAAGATTTGCGGTCCACCGCGAAAAGAGTCACAGGCTCGTGCCGAAAACCCAATTACTTGTGTGGTCTCGGCTTCTTTTGAAGGCGACGGGTAGGTGAGATTTTCGACCTAAAACAACGGGACTGGGAACTCGGACTCGGACTCGATTGCTTGGGTTGGAACAGCGACATGGACGTGGGAAACGATGACTAGGTTATTTATTTATTAATTTATTCTGGGACGCGGATTTCCTGCTAAGGGCGCGGATTGCGTCCTACCAACGGACTATAATCCGTTCGTGCAGGGCTCCATGGGCCAACAGTAATGTAAGTATTTTATCCCCGCCGCGCTTTTTACATATCATTTTAAGATATGAACCAAAAAATGAGACAGGTCCTTTTCCTTGTGTCAATGGACCTAAGGCTTTCATTTTAAGATCTGCACTGTGATGATTTGTGAAAAGGTAGGGGTTCTCCGTTCTATATTGATTCTTTTTTCTTTGTGTCAATGGACCTAAGGAGTCATTCTTGCACCAGTACTTTAGCTTGAAATTTCTCAAAGGTATATAGATAAACAAATAAAACAAAAGGGAGACTAAATAATACTAATTTTATTAATATTTGAATGCATGTTTCATTTTTTTTTTTAAAAAAGTATCAAACAACTAAGGCAATAAAAATAAATGAGAGATAAATACCTGATTCGTCTATCCGAACTGACGATCGAGGCAGATGGTCAGTAGAATGTGACCGAATTGTTATGATCACCTAAATCAGAACTTAGTTGATCATGATTTAACAACTTAAGATTATGAATATTTAATATACTCCTATGATACTATAGTAGGAGCTGCTAAGCAATATATATCCATGCTAGAACTAGGCTAAGCTATGCTATGCTAAGGTAAAAGATAGATTGATGTTTTTGGTGTAGGGCCCCGAGCTCTTCATCTTGTTCTCCTTTAATAGCTTGTCGAGGTGGCAAAACCTTTGTTGGGTTTCCTTGCAGGTCCTTATAAATCCTTCGTGTTCACGTCGTGCTTTCCAGATAAGAAATTTGCCTAAACAGAAATAGAACCACTGGCTTATAGGATTCTCTTCTCGTAGTTGATCCATTTATGGAGATGTCAGTGGCCCACTAATTAGATTGATTAGGAGATTGTTGATCCACCCCTCAAATTAATCATGTCCACTCACCTAGTGGCCCACATATAATTCCGATCAAGGTGTTGGACTGTCTAGATTGAACCACCTCCTGTATTTAACCATCCATAATATGATGGTTTGGAATGTTAAAGAGGATAGATGGATAAGATCCTCCTTATATCGATCTATTATTGGAGATGGATCAAACCAGATCTTCCATCTAATTCTCCCATTCATTTGGTCCCAATCGAACCACGACCATAAGATCGGGGTCCTCAAGCTCTCAAGTTCGTTTTATTTCGATCGTCATACGACTTAGGACCTGATGTAGTTGCTGTTTATTTTCTCCCAATTTAGGTCTGAATCGCAGTTAGATTTGCTTAGATATCGGTCCGATCTCTCAATATTCGAAACCATTTCGAATGCTACAAACTCTCCGAATGTCTTTAGGAAGATCTCTCATTTTGGAAGGACCGTGAGAAACGGCCTCACCAGAGTGTATCATAGCTAAATATGTGACATGATACATTCTCCCAGTGGGTCTTTTATAGACATGTTGGGTACGCTGCCTCATTAATTGGCATATTTAATCATGGCCGCTTATCATCACTTGATTGGTTCCTCTAAAGGCATGTGTAAGGGTCTATGTCTCCGCATTAATAATGTAATGCCAAAGGAAGATCAAACGAAGATACTCTCAGGTGTGAGTAGAATTTCTGCCAGTACTAACCCCTCCCTTAGTGTCAACATGTAGCAGCTTCATATTGGTCCATGATAAGGCACCGAAAATAGGTGTAAATAATGCCCCCCACATCCTTTCATATTGAGAGATGCAATAAGATGTTTGACATTCAGGTTTTAGTGGTCGTTCCGACTTTTGACATGTGGTAACACAGGGTTCGCGTTCGACCATCTTGCGAATTAGTGCGATCGTCGAAATTCACCTAGCATGATTGCCAGCTTTAAATACATATGTAAAACCCAACATTTGATTTTGCTTTTATACAAATATTTTTATCTCAATCATACCTTCAATTGTTTCTTAACTAGTTTTATTCTTTCTTCTCCAGTCATCTTGCTTCATGGCTTCGTACTTTAGAGATTCCCAACTTGAGTCCGAGTCAGCTACCATGGACGTTCCAACTCCTGAATTGATCGATCCCATTATCGAGTGTCTAGCCAACTTCGTTCTTCCAAACACCCCTACCCACTATGAGGTCGAGCAACCGGATCAAAACCTGCTTAGTCCAATCTTCTCCCCTACTTAATCTGAGGATTTTTCTTATCTTCTTCCTTTTTTCTCATTATATCTTCAAGAGAAGTTTCTTTTGTGAGCTCCTTTTTTAGACTAGTCTTGATGGAATCTTGTAGGTTCATTTTATCAGTTATGGCCTTGTCTTACCGCAGACTGAATTTTTCGGCTAAATCATGTCGAATCTACATTCGAGGACCATTGGCGAACCATTGGGATCTTTAGTTGTACTCAGCTTTCCCAGATTAAGATGGCCATGTATCCTACCCTATTAACAACGTTCGTTTGCTTCTAGAGCTCTTCTACCAATTGTTTTCACTTTCCACATGGGTTTATGAGTCTTACCATCCTTAACATTTATGCCCTGATAGGTCTTCATGCCTTGGATGAATATGTCGAGTTGTCTAGCTCATGTTCCTCTTCTTCCTTTAATAACTAGCAGGCCAATGTTGTATATTCTTCCTACTTACTAGAGGAAATGGGACAAGGCCATGTGTCACATCAGGAACACTATGCTTTTTTGTTGATGTGTGTTATAGACAAATGTCTTAAATCTGGTTTTGCACTGTTCAATGAAATCGAGCAAGCTTTAATGTCATCGAAGCTAATTCGATGACATCGAAGCTATTCAATGCAATCGAGTATTTTTGAGTTTTTTAGCCTCGATCGCTAGACTGTTTTTGTCATTCTTTGATGATATCGAAGGTGATTCGATGTCATCGATGGTTTACGCAGATTCGTTTACGGAAATGCAGATTCTGTAATTTTTATTTCCTATTCAGTGTTGACTTCTTTCTAAACCTATATAAATGGGTGTATGCGGGACTGGGAAGGATTCTAAGGCATTTAAGCTTTCTAAAATGGTTCTAAGGTTTCTAAAAGGGGGCTCTAAGGTTTCAAGGGGTGAGAAAGGTGAGGTTTGAGGATTGTTTAAGCCAAGTAAATTCTTTATCTTTGTAATCTCTTAATTCATAATGGAATTCTGTCACTTTGTGCTGTGGTTTTTTTCCTGAAAAGGTTTTGCACGTTAAATATTTGTGTTCTCTTGTGTTTGCTTGGTTCTCTTGGATTGTTATCCTAGATCCATATCTATGTTAGTCCATAGCACAAATCCCAACAAGTGGTATTAGAGCTATCGTTAGGGCACAGATCTGAATCTGCATGATTAACTATAATGGAAAATACCAAGTTTGATATTGAGAAGTACTTAGGCAAAAATAATTTTGAGTTATGGAAGATTAAAATGATTAGTCTATTAACTAAGCAAGGCGAAGTTAAGGCTCTCAAGGATCGAAAATCGACTATGAAAGATGAAGAATGAGAAATTTTTGATAGTGATGCTTTAGCCTCCATCCGTTTATGTCTCATGGATGAGGTTCTCTATAATGTTTTGAGGGAGAAAACTGTGGCTAAGTTGTAGGTGAAGTTAGAGGATATTTATGCAAAAAAATTCTCTAAAAATTGCCTACACTTGAAGCTTTAGTAGTATAACTTTAAGATGACAGAGGGTGAAGATCTGGAGGCCCACATCAGTAACTTTAATAAATTGGTTTACAAATTGTTGGATATGGACGAAGTGATCAAAGATGAGGAACAAGCATGTATGTTGCTAAATTCTCTTCCGACATCATATGAGTCATTCAAGGACGCGATGTGCACCGTAAATAAAACCCTAAGTGTAGACACCATTATCACTACCCTTCAAGGGAAGGCCATAAGAAAGATAAACGGCGACATGGGGACACCTTTCGATGCACTGTTTACGAGAGACATGAATTCTAAGTGACGTAAAGGACCTTCAAGACCTAGATCCAAATCCAAGGGCAAGGGCAAAGGAAAACTAAAGTGCTGGAACTATGAGATGACTGAACACATGAAGAAGGATTGTCCCAATCCTAAAGCGAAGAAAGAAAATTCAACGGCTTCTTTTAAAGAGGCTAATGTTATCACATCTGATGAAGAGACAAGTGGTGGTGATGTTCTGTCAGTGTCTATGGTCAGGCATTTGCATGACAATCTTAGAGATGAGTGGATCCTTGACACAGGAGCATCATATCACATGACTCCTTATAAGAGTTGGTTCGCCAGTTACTAGGAATGCGATGGTGGACAGGTCTTTATGTGTAATGACAATGCCTATAATGTTATGGCTATTGGTATGGTGAGCATCAAGATGTTTAATGGGATGGAGCATACCCTTACTGATGTCAGGCACGTTCCTAATATGAAGAAAATTTTGATTTCTCTCAGTGCACTCGAGGCTATAGGGTGCAAGTTCACTGATATTGATAGTGTCTTTAAAGCTTCAAAAGGGGCACTCGTAGTTATGAGAGTGCAAAGGTACGAAAATCTTTACAGGTTGATCGGGAGCACTTCAACAGGTAGAGTGGCAGTAGCTATTGTAGATTCCACATCTTTACGTATGTGGCATGCTTGTTTGGGCCACATGAGCGAGTGGGGCATGAAGGTACTATCTGATCGTTGTTTGATTCCAAATTTTAAAAATTCTAATTTAGATATATGCGAGCATTGTATATATGATAAACAATCTAGATTATCTTTTAAAATTAAAAAACATGTATATAAGGGAGTGTTTGATTATATACACTCTGACATATGGGGGCCATCGCCAGAAGTTTTCATTAGGGGTAATCATGGTTTGTTTCATTCATTAACGATTACTCTTAGAAAGTTTGGGTTTACTTCATGAAACGTAAATTCAAAGTTTTCACCATATTCAAACAATAAAAGACAATCGTAGAAAAACAGTCAGGGTGAAAAATAAAGGTTTTAGGGACTGACAATGATGAAAAATTCACTTCCACTGATTTTAATGAATATTACAAGGATGAAGGAATTATTAGGCATAATATAGTATGCCACATGCCAGAACAAAACGGTGTGGCTAAGTGGATGAATCAGACTCTCTTGGAGAGGGCTCGATGCATGTTAAGTAATGTTGCGGCGTTGGGCAAGGAAGTATGGATAGAGGCCATCAACACAGCCTACTATTTGGTGAACCAGTCTCCTTCTACTGCAATTGAATATAAGATCCTAGAGAAAGTATGGAGTGGTTATAAGATTAACTATTATGATTTGTGCATATTTGGTTGTGAAGCTTACTCTCATATACCATCAGTTGAGAGACATAAGCTAGACCATGGAGCCAAAAAGTATATTTTTGTTAGCTATGGTATTAGTTTGAAAGGTTACAGGTTATTCCACAAGGTTACATATAAGGTCATCACTAGCTGTGACGTCAAATTCGATGAAAGCTCCTTATTCCACAAGAATAATCAGAAGGAGCAAGAGGAACTTGAAAGGTTAATTGTAAATGTCCAGATTGACATAGATGATACTTAGATAAAGATAGATATGTAGATAGAGGTACAGGAACAGGTGGAGTAGCCACCTGTGAGAAAAAACTCATTGCGTGATCGCAGGTTACCAACAATATGCAGAGACGATTCTAATATTGCATATACTCTCATTACATATGAGGGAGATCTGTCTACTATTTAAGAGGCTCTCAACAAGCTTGAGGCAGAAAAGTGGAAGGTAACTATGGACGATGAGATGGACTCGCTGTACAAAAATCACATGTGGGAGCTGGCGGAGCTTCCGGTGGGCCGAAAAGTGATCGGATGCAAGTGGTTATTCAAAAGAAAACATGATAGATACAAAGAAAGGTTGGTAGTGAAGAGGTATGCTTAGAGTGAATAATTGACTTCACAGAAATATTCGCACTGGTGGTTAAGCAGGTGTCTATCAGATTGGTGCTGGCGTTAGTTGCCTAATACGATCTCGAGCTGAAACAAATGGATGTCAAGACTGTATTCCTGTATGGGGAGTTAGAAGAGCAGATCTATATGAAGCAACCAGAGGGCTATGAAGCTAAAGAGGTAAAGAAAAAGGTTTGCAGGTTAATGAGGTCGTTGTACGGCCTAAAACAGTCACCTAGGCAGTGGTATAAAAAATTTAATTCTTTCATGTTGAGTCAGAAATTTACTCGGAGTGAATATGATCACCATGTATATTACAAGACACTGAGTGATGGTAAATTCATCATCCTAGTATTGTATGTTGATGATATGCTAATCCCCTGTCATGATATGTTTGAAATCAACGTACTGAAGACTTAGTTATCAGAGACATTCGAGACAAAAGATCTGGGGGCTACAAAAAGGGTTCTCAGCATAAATATTCATAGAAACAGGAAGAGGAGTAGATTTTGGTTATCATAGATAGAATACCTTAAAAGGGTGGTTATTAAGAATGGGATGGACCAGACAGTCAGTGAGCGTTCCCTACGCAGCTCACTTAAAGCTTTCCTCAGAACAATGTCCTAAATCAAATGAAGAAAAATAGGTTATGTCTCATGTGCCTTATTCAAATGCGGTTGACAGTTTAATGTATGTTATGGTCTGTATAAAACCAGATATTTCATAGGAAGTCAATGTTGTGAGCAGATACATGTCAAACCCTGGCAAGCAACATTGGGAAGCGGTAAAATGGCTACTTCGATACATTCGAGGTGCACGAGAAACATTGATGAAGATATGATGCGAGGTAGAGATAAGAGGAGGATAAAAAGCTATATATTTGAAGATTGAAGACATGGTGGAGATTGTTGCAGACAAATGTCTTAAATATAGTTTTGCACTATTCAATGTCATCGAGCAGACTTCGATGTCATCGAGTATTTTCGAGTTTTTTAGCCTCAGTCGCTGGATTATTTTTTCATTCTTCGAAGGTTTACGTAGATTCATTTGCGAAAACACAGATTTTACGATTTTTGTTTTCTATTTAGTATTAGCTTCTTTCTAAACCTATATAAAGGGGTGTATGCGGGACTGGGAAGGATTCTAAGGCATTTTAAGCTTTCTAAAAGGGTTTTAGGGTTTCTAAAAAGGGGCTCTAGGGTTTCGAGGGGTGAGAAAGGTAAGGTTTGAGGATTACTTAAGCTGGGTAAGTTCTCTATCTTTCTAATCTCTTAATTCATGGTGGAATTCTGTCACTTTGTGCTGTGGTTTTTTTCAGAAAGGATTTTCCACGTTAAATCTTTGTGTTCTCTTGTATTTGCTTAGTTCTCTTAGATTGCTATCTTATATCCATATCTGTATGATTCTACAGCACAAATCCCAACAACGTGGCTATGTAGTTTCATTTTTTACATCCTAGCTAACCAAATGACCAAAGAGGAGGAGATTGAATGATGAAGGAATGTCCAAAACTATAACGTCTCAAAAAAAGTTCGTAAAAAGACCTAAGTACCACCTCATGCAAAAAGACCAGGACCGTATTCTGTAGTAATTTGAATGGAAATTAATTAAGTGCTAAACTGAATTAATTGGTGGATTTAGCTCGAACCACCATTTACACAAATGGCAAGAACCAAAACCATCAATATCGCTAACTTAACATTACTTAAAAACCTAGGAAAAATCCTAAGAGCCTATCGCTCTCGGGAGCACATTGAAACTCTGTATCGAACTTGGACCGCACATCGAAAGTCCAATGACCGTGAAACTATAGGATTATGTCTATCCTACTGGGATTGACAACTATCGCAGGAATCGACCCTAAATGGTGTACAAAACGCATAACTTGAGTTTTGAGTAAAGTGTGTGAGAAACGCGAATATCTTTAAAAAATATAATGAAACTTAAGTAAATTGTGTCGTTCGCTTACGCGCAAAAATGAAGATTTCGGATGGTCAATTTCTGACCAAATTTACCCAAGGTAAAAGAAAATTTCCCTGCTCCTATCCGTATACTCGTGGCCCCGATCGAGCAAGTTCGACCGTTGATCTGACACGGGTCCTCCACAGTCGATCGGCCTATCTAATCACGCCGAAATCACATCCTGTCATAGATCCATTGTCAGGGGACTTACCCTATAATGTAGGTGAGTAGTAGGCCTCCTTGTGAGTCCTGTTTGTCAAAAATAGCTGCCTAAAGGATATAACCTAAGTATACCAGGGCCCTGGGGCCATTTGCATCAATTCTGGCCTTATATAAAGCTCTTAAACTACCCCATTTCTATTCCATACGAATTTCTTTAACCCTAGGAGAGAGAAGAGAAAAGAAGAAAAAATAGTGAGGAAAGAAGAGAGTTTGGGAGATCGTTGCTGTGGTTCTTTCCCGCTACTCCATACACTGAATCGCCTTTCTGTTACGTTACACGATCGATCTTAGCTATGATTTGGGTAAGAAATCCAAACCTTAACACCGTAGTTAAGATTTAGAATAGTCATATGTTAACCTAGCTGACAGATTTCACCATTTAGGTACCCGACGTTATGTTTTCGGGAATGTAAAATTCGATCTAAGTTCGAATCGATTATTTCGACAAAACGTGTGGACTATAAACATTTAGGTTATAATTGTCAATGCTTTCATTGTCAGCTAATGATTTATGTCTGACTTAATTGCTTCCATATTGTCTTAGATACGATGTTTTTGATATATCATACATATGTGAACTATGTTGAATATAAGATGCATTCCTTGTGTTTGTTGGAATGTTTGAATGAACATGCAATTGTGATTTTTGTTTTCCATGATTGTTAATCTGGGATTCATGTTTGTCGAATGCATGATGTTCTCCTTGTGTAAAGAATTGCCATAATATATGTCGTAACTAATTTAGTCTATGTATTTTGTGAAGTGTAACCTAGGTATTTGATAAAATGTCTAAATGAGAATGTTGATGAAGTGTATTTATTAAGTGTATTAATATAGGATTCTTAATTAACTTAATCATATATGTAGTTTCTTTCATGTAATCATATTTACCGCTACGCCAATTTGGATAAAGTGCAAATGTTTACTATTATGTGTAAGGCGTTTGATGAAATGCTTAAATGAGGAATGTATTTAGATTGTTTGTTAAATGCTAATTCGATTATCACATGTGTTTACTTACCACATCTGAGTAAGATTGGGGCTACATCCTAGCCCAGGCAATCGGTAACGGTCTCTGTTCAGGTGGCCGAATTAGTCTCGCCACATTGGATATTTTCGATTAATCTGGGTCGCACGATGATTATCGACAGTGGTTAGGCCACGAGGGGTGCTTATGCACTTCATGTCGATCAAGTCAGCGTATACTCGTACCAATCAAACTTGTCTAATAAATTGATTAGCCCATTGCATGTTCACCATGTATGGACATCACTGCTTGAATCTAAGGTACCCTTACCGATGTAAAGGCCCATTTTAACCATAGTACCACAATTTTCTAAGACTCATGAATCGAGCATGGTGGTATGTGACACCGTGTTCGAGCTGTCGGCCTACGCTGAGGTGATTAACCACCCCGTAGTGACCAATGAACAAACTCAGACTCGTGAGCCGAGCTTGGTGGTATGGGACACCGTACTCAAGCTATCGGCTTACGCCGACGTGATTAGCCACCCCGTAGTGTCCGCGAGTATAAATTTATGAACTTACCTATCGACTGCTTTCCATCAGGAGTGTTGACTCCACAACTTACCTATCGTATGTGCTTGACTAGGAGTGACGAACCTAAATGGATCCTTTGGTTCAGGTCAATGACATAAAGAGAGGTACCCTAGCTTCTCAAATCTGTTGTATGAATAAACTAAATTAATTACTAGGCTAACATGACCATACATAGCACTGCATTAATTAGGATGTACTTTAAACGCGTGGAAGTCACACAGGAGGCAGTGTGGTCATATGCGATATGGTGTCGGCATCACTTGTTGAGGGAGCTTTGATGTGAAGGCATGCAACATTACTTGCACTCCATTCCTACATTAATAAGAGTAATTAGGAAGTGATTATTATACTACTTTATCATTATTGCTTGATTGAATTGATAACATATTAACCTTTACCTTATAGTACCACTAAGTTGATCACTCACTCCCACTTTGGGACAGTGTTTTAAAATACTAATCAGACACTGGTTTAGATGCAGATGATGATGAGGTTTACGCGACGGAGTAAGATTTCATGAACGAGGAGGAGGAGTTCTCCTACTGTCAGCTTTCAAGCGGGTCTATGTAGACCTAGAGCTGTTTTGCCGGGATACTGGGATACTTGTCTAGTTGGACATCTTATATTTTCCCATTTTGTCTATTTTGTAACAAATTTTGTATATATTAAACCCTGTTACATTGTCATACTCTGGAGGTTGAGAACTTCTTACTTATCTTAATACATATACGTCAGACTTCGGTTTACTTAATTACATTATCTCTAGAGTATGATATGTTGTTTTAGTATAATCTCACTAATGTTTAATGCATTAGTATGGATGACATCTAAACATCATTATCCATGTTGCATAAGTGATGTGTTGAATCTCGGGAGTAGAGCTTTGCTCGACCCTCGAAATTTAGGGCGTTACAAAAACTTAGATAGTGAATGTGGATATGTCTAGACCAATTTACAGCTCAATGTCAATCTCTCCCTATGCCTACCTTTGGGAGTTGTCGAATGCTCTTACATTCATGTTACTCGGGTTGAACATCGACATTCCAATCTTAGATACATGGCAATCCAAAGTGGGAAAACATTTAAACTTGAATCATTGTTAATGAGTATGAGTGGGATACTGTAATCCTTGCGACACACGGTTATGTTTAATGACCTCCCATAGTCACGGCGTTCTAATAGCAGCTTGTCTTCGGAAAAAGTGATGACTCAGGGGTGCGAGGAGTCGTCCTACCTTACTTGCAACCATTTCGAGTGGTACTTCCCAAGAGATGTATGCATTATTCAAAGTCTTAACAAAAATCTCTCACTGTGTTTGCGATGTACGAAGGAGTTTCCAAACAGATATTTGGGTTAGGATGGTTTTAAGTTGGGCCATTACATCGTATGCAGATTCAACTTTATATGCCAATCTGGCTAAAAGCTCATTCAGATATCCTCTAAGCACTTCTTTTTGGAAACATTGCCCATTTGGGTTCATATTTCCCACTTTGGAGCACTCTGGATAATGTCATGGGACTGCCTTGTTATGAAAGATTGATATCGCCTTTCCATGAAGAACCAGAGGAGGCTGGGATTCAAGAGATGGTGGTAGGTAAGAACTAGGAGTCGTGTGGTTCGACTAGGGGTCAGATGCACCCTTAGGAGTACAAAAGGTTGCGTAGGATAGTTATCTTGTATAAGGATCGTCTAGTTAAACCTGGTGAATTCGTGTGGCATGCGAAATGGGGAGGGGTGTCCTTCCTGTGTAGAGATTGGTGGCTGGTATAATATTTGATTGACAATGGGGGATAGTTCTGAGACTGTTCCCATGAGGACCATTGATTGGTGGTCCCATAACTAGTTGTGATTGTTGACTATGATAGATGTAGAAGCTTTTCCTAGTAGGACTAAAGGTTGGTCCCATGGTTGTTGCTTGTTGTAGATGGGATGATGGGTTAGTTCAGGGGTCTTACCTTGGAGAACCAATGGAGGTGGAGTAGTGCCCCTTGTAGGATGAGAGGGGAAATTTTCCGATCATACCATAGGGAAGAGATAGTTTGAAAAATGTGGGGGAGGTAATATCCATGGATGACATTGATGGTGGGGGTACCCAATGTGCTAGGGCCTTCTTAGTGTTATAGCATAAGGCTCTGGAGTAGTAGTTGTTATTAGTAGTAATTGGGTTAGGGGCCGAAATCATAATTTTCATTTGATCAATCAAAATTTGGAAAGAGAAATAATATTCCATTATAAGACTCCTTCCTTGGTATAATGTGCAATACTTGTTCCAATTGTAGTTCGAAGGCAGCGAGTTTGGCGGAGGCCTAGGTTGAAGGGGTAGTAGGAGCTACCTTTGGACTAATATTGCCAAGATGTCATTGTATAACTGGGCCCGAGGAGTGGATTACTTAGGTGTAACACCCCGAACATTCGATACCCGAGTATCGAAAGTTCTCGAGTGTTACCATGAAATTTAACGTAATATGTACATGCGTGTGGTACAAATACAACTATCCTAACCTTATGTCTATTTCCTGACACAAATTTGACCCATGAGAATGGTCCCCACTCACAATACATATACATTTTCCTAACTAAATCAATTAATAACAATTCATCCATGATGATTTAGATATAAGTTCTTTTATAAGAATTACTTAGAAACATGCCTATTACTATGTAGACTCATTATATTTTACAAAACTCTTAGATTATCAATAATTACAATAATTTCACTAACCTATACCCTTGAATTCTAGATCACTCAATTTCCACGATCCGTTTAACGTGAAATTTTATAACATACCTATGAATAATTAATTAATTGTACACATCGAATTTCAACCCTTAGATTATTGTGAAAGTGACCCAATTGACAGATTAGACATTAACCATTGATTTTGGGCCCCACCTGACCTTTGGATATGCTCCAATTTTGGACTCAACCCCTTGAATTAGGTGTAGAAACGAATGGATGGTGTAGATCTCTCGAAGAACATCATAGTGAGCCCCACTTACAAGAGAATGTGCACCACTCACATGTACCAGCGGTGCACGGAACCATGGGTTTGACCCGACAAATCCCGCAAAAATGGGATTTCTCTCGTGTTTTGACAGGCGACCGTCCGTTGTGTTGATACTGGGCCACCTCCATCATCCTTAAGGACGATCCAAGCCATCCATCAAGTAGCCTAGACAAATACATCCTAACCCAAGTAGTCTTAGGTGAGACTATAAACGGTTACACACGTAACCTCTAGCCAAAAGAGGCCTCTGCACTGCGACATTAATGGATAGAGTCTGTTTGAAAGCACTGGTGGGCCATCGCGATGATCCTCGATGATCTGAACCATCCATCATTATCATATGGTCAAAACGACCAAAATCATCTTGGCTCTGAGAATCCATGCACACACATGCGGCCATAACACTGGTTGCAGGTGATTGTGACGCTATTATCAACATAACCAGTTTACCGAAGTTGTAGCCCACCACTTATGATCGGATGACTAATACAAACGATTCAGACGGAATCCATGCCAAAACCGACCTGTCCCACGAATCTAGATCTGAAAAATCTAACATGAAGACGCTTCCACATCTTCGTACGCAGTGAAAATAATTGCGTAAAGACTCACTACGTAAACAAAGTTATGCAAGATAGTTTTGGGTTCAGATGACCTATAAAAAGGGTATACAACATCGAACCAAGAAGAGAGAGAGAGAGAGAGAGAGAGAGAGAGAGAGAGAGAGAGAGAGTTGCCAACCATCCAGCTGCCAGGAAAGAAAGGGAAAGAAAAGAAAAAGAAGGAAGGAAAGGAAAAAAGAAAAGAAAGGAAAGGAAAAGAAAAAGAAGAAAGGAAAAGAGAAAAAAAAGAGAGAGAAAGAGAATGAAAGAAAGAAAGAGAAAGAAAGAAAAGAAAAGAAAAGGAAAGAGAGAGAGAAAGAGAGACTTGGGTTTCGGGTCGACTCACTAGGTCCTGGACTAAGTCAGGGCCAGATTTGAGTTGAGCTTCAAGTGAGGGTTTTATCTTTAAGCTTACATTAATTTAAGTTGTTATATTTATCCTACATTTTACATGCCTTCTTGTTATTTTATCTTGCCTTTTACATGCCTTCAAATTACTTTGAATTTTTCTTGTAATTATATATTTTATCATTAATTATTTACCTTTGGCTACAGTATAATGTTGATTACAAGTGATCTTTCTGAATCTATGTGGGGTCATGAATACAAGCATTGCCCTTACCTTATCAAATTTATTGAGTTGGCCCTGCCATTCGTCTCTATATTTGAGTTGGCCCTGCCACTTGTCTCTTTATTTGAGTTGGCTTTGCCACTCGTCTCTTTATTGAGTTGGTCATTGCCACTCTCCTTATTATTGAATCGGCCATTACCGCTCTTTTATTTGTTGAGTTAGCCATTGCTACTCTTCTTTTATTAAATTGACCATTGTCACTCTCCTATTTATTATGTTGGCTATTGCCACTTTTTGAGTCGACCATTGTCACTCTTTTCTTTATTATATTGGCATTATGCTATTTATCTTTAAGGCTTGGGCATGTGTCTTGATATTCCAGAACCTCCATGATTCAGTTCACGTTCTTTGTAAGTGCAAGTGATGTGTTAAGAGATATCACAACTGGTGATTCAAATATCTTATTATGGACGTAATGCGTTATGGGTAGCGGTCTTCTTGGTCGGCACATAATTCCGTAGGTTGGTTGTGTGGTGCACAATCGATGTAGGTAAATCGCCATACAAGCTACATCACCTTTTCAGAATTGGATGTCACAAATAGTCGCTCTATAAACACATTGTGTTACATAAATCCCTCAATCGCGTGTTGTGTTGCTTTAAGATGTTCGCATAAATCCACATTATCGTTGGCCATGCCGGCGAATATCCACAGTTATGGGATGCGGATCGAGTTGAGTTTTCTATAAATCGTATTTTACATTGTGATGATTATTACGTATGATGAAACGCACACATTTTGCTAGGCATGCATCTCATGTGGGTTGTTTGTGCATACTAATATCTCATGTATTAGTAGAGTACGAGACGTATCAGAACTCTTACATTACTTTTATGAAGCTCTTAAATTATTATTAATCTTAAAGGATAAGCATCACCATAAGTAGGGCATTGAACCTCTTCCAACCATACAGATTATGCAGGTGATGTACAGATTGAAGACCTAGTGAACACTTTCCTTAAGGAAGATTATGTTGAAAGACTAAGAAGATAGTTTTATGATTTAGTTTTATACTTCTGCTATGAACTTGATAAATGTAATAAGATCCCATTGAGAGGCCATTTGATTATTCTTTTTTACTCTGATGAAATATAATTGATACATTTGATTTTATTCTTGTGAATGTTACCTTTATGAATGTATCTGGATGTGATAAAAAAAAAAAGTACGATTTTCAAAAGCATTGTAACGCCCTGAAATTCGGGGGTCGAGCATAACTCAGCTCCCGAGTTCCAAAACATCACTTATGCAACATAATTAATGAATGATGTATGTTGACTGTATTAGCACATAAACATGGGATAGATTAAGCCAAAACGCAGATATGATTCAGGGATAAGTGAATAAAGCAAGCGGAAGACTTATAGTAAAATATGTGTACAAGTGTAAGTCCCTGAATTACATATACAACCAGATCGTGTAAAAGTGTTATTTATCAAAATTTATAAGTACAAGTTACATCATTTCAGTTCCCAAAAATAGTAATCCCATAGATCCCGCGCAATACACCGAGGCTCGCTAGAACCCGTCGAAAACCGCATATAGGAGAAGGCACCTCGTCGTCATCCAGCTCCCTGCCTCAGACGCCGCATCCACATCTGCAACATCGGGGCCTAAGACAGTCCGGTGGGTGTTCAGAACCCCATAAACGTGGGAGTGAGTGATCAACTCGGTGGAACAATAAGGCACTTTGGTTAACATGCTATCGTTCAATCAAACAAGAATGATAAAGCAGAACAATTAAATAAATCCTAAGTACTCTTGTTAATGCAAGTATGAATGCAATATGATGCGTGCCCTCACGCGTACACCCTCAGCGTCTTCATCTTACGTTACGCATGACATCGCCTCAAAGTGCGCCACATCTACAAAGCACATGCAAATGCGGTGCATGGATATGATTACCAAGTTGTTATTAGTCCAATTCATACATCAGGATTGGGAAGCTAAGATACCTTCCTCATATCATCATCCAAACAGTGATCCATACTAGGGTCGTCAATCCTAGACATCTCATACGATCATATAGTTGAGGTCGTAGCAAAGGGCTCGTCACCAATCAATGCACGCCTTTCATGCCCTTACTACCACAGATCGGCTCGTCACCTCCTTGTGGTATCCAGGTATGCTCGAGGTCACTACAAAGGGCTCGTCACCAATCAATGTAGGCCGACAGCACGAATATAGTGTCCCATACCACCATAATCGGCTCACGAGTTTAGTTGCTCACTGGTCACTACGGGGAGGCTCGTCACCCCAGCGTAGGCCGACAGCTCGACCACGGTGTCCCATACCACCATGTCCGGCTCATGAGTCTTAGCGGATCAGGTACCATAGTTATTAGGATTTCACTGGTAAGTTCGGTACCCTAGATTCAAGCAGTAGCGTCCATACATGGTTAACATACATCGGACAATCGGGTTAGTTGACGAACTCGACTAGCACGAGCGCACGTTGAATTGAACGACATAGAGTGCGCAAACACTCCGCGTGGCCAAACCACTGCCGCCAACTCTAATACGACTCGGGTTCGTCTAATGCGTCTCACGTGGCGAAAGCAATCTCAACCACGAATATAGGGTCAATTACCGATTTCCTGGACTAAGGCATAGTCCCAAATGTCCTACACTACTACAGATATTCATATGGAATGTAAAACAGTAATGGAACAATAACTCAAATCATGTTACATACACATCTGAATAATATCAACTTAACATAAATGTAAGCATAGGAGATGCTTGAATTTAAATAACTTGGAATGTAATCGCATAAAGGAAATCATGCGCATCAATAGGAGTATTGAGAATCACTTCTCAACGCCCACATTTAGTGTAATCAGTTACACGAGGTCATTCATGCATTTCTACAAACACTTAGCAAACATGGAACAACATACATGACGCATGTTGAAATACATGCACTTAGACAATTCCTTTTATCAAGGAGTTGTCATACATGCATCTAGCATACATACATGACCAATAATCATGGCAAACATAAGTGCATATTCTATACGTATACGGTACTTTATAAATACACATAGAATACACAAATCTCAATATAGCACATGCATATCGTGAAAGCAATGCAAACATAACATTTGACATGTGAAATCTCATCCATAACAAGAATAAATCACTAACCGGGATTGAAAGCCTTGAAAACCATAACCTATACACTTAAAGTCCGCACCTTAAGCAAAGAAAGAACCGCCGAACTCGATTTAGACGAGTTGTCTTCGTCAACGGCGCAAGAATACCCTAAAATAAGGATAGAAATGAGATACAACAACACCAAGTCTAATCTAAGCTCTAACACAAATTAGGGTTAGTTTAACTTACCCCAAAAGAACTCAGAATCGTCCGAGGAACGATTCAAAGTGACGATTCAAATGTGAAGAAGAACAAGGAAGAATCAAGATGATTCACCAACCAATCTCTCTCACTAACTCTCTCTTTTCCACTCTCTCTCCAAGCTAGGGTTAGAGAAAATTCGTATGGAAATGAGAGCTAGGGTTTAAGGACTATATATAGGCCTTAAAATGATGGAAATAACCCTAGGGTCAAGGTATACTTAGGTTATAACCAAAGTACGCCTTTCTCGATCCAACGAAGCACTTCGGTGGGCCTATAACCACGAAAGGTCGGACTTAAGCTCATCGACCATGGATCTAGGTCAGCTGAGTTTTCGCTCGATCGGATCAGTGGATCGGCCGTGGCGGACCACACTCAATTCAACGGTCACGGAAACTCGATCAGTCCACAAGCACTAGGATATGCCTGGGCCAACCATCCCGATCGAGGGTGAAATTGGGTCGAAATCCAACGGTCCGAATGCTTAAAATCGTCGCGCAAACAACACTCCGATTTCATAAAAAGCTTATTAAATTCCAACCGTTCTCACACTCTTCACTCCGAACTCAACCAAATCGACCCAGAACATCAAATCGACTTGATTTATGAAGTCAAGACAAAGACCCACTCAGTGACCGCAACAGCATCAGATCATCGCCATCGGACTTTCGACGCGCGGTCAGTCCGATCCAGATCTTCAAAAAAATCCCCAGAACAACTGGATTTAGTGATGGATCCCAGATTTCAGAGTAACGTAGCGCTCACTAATCTGCACGTTTAGAGTCATGCAGATACAATTTAAAGTGATTGATGCGAATTTCACAAGCAATCAAGTAAAGCACTAATTACCCCAAAACAACTACTTAAGGAAAAATAAGCACAAAAATTCCAAGGTCGTTACAATCTACCCCCCTTAAAGAAAATTTCGTCCTCGAAATTCATACCTTCATATAAGCCTCAAGGATTAGAGGGTAGGTCTTCCTGACCTCAGCTTCAGATTCCCAAGTAGCCTCTTCTACGCCATGATGCGTCCATAGCACCTTCACGAGAGGGATAACCTTGCTACGCAGCACCTGCTCCTTTCTATCCAGAATACATGTCGGTTGCAGTACATAAGTGGCATCCTCACTTAACTGCACTTGCTCCCAACTGATAATATGCGAAGGATCAGGAACGTACTTCTTCAGCATAGAAACATGAAATACGTTATGCACGCCCGCAAGAGGTGTGGGCAAAGCAAGGCGGTAAGCTACCGCTCCCACTCGATCCAGAACTTGAAATGGACCAATAAATCTCGGCGCGAGCTCCCCTTCCTACCGAACCGCAAAACTCCCTTCATAGGAGAGACCTTCGTAAAAACATGATCTCCCACTACGAACTCAAGCGGTCGACGCCTCGTATCAACATAACTCTTCTGCCCTGGGCTGTCAGAAGTCGACGCCGAATGATGTCACCTTCTCTGAAGTCACCTGCACCAACTCTGGGCCAAGCAAACTACGCTCACCAATTTCTGCCCAACAATGTGGTGCTCTGCACGGGCGACCATACAACGCCTCGAAGGGAGCCATACCGATACTCGCCTGGAAACTATTATTATACGCGAACTCTGCATACTGAAGACAATCATCCCAACGGTCTTTGAAATCCAAAACACAAGCTCGCAACATATCTTCCAGACTTGATTCACGCGCTCCGTCCGCCCATCTGTTTGCGGATGAAACGCGGTCTGAACTTCAGTTTCACCCATCGCTTCCTGGATACGAGTCCGGAAGATAGATGTAAAACGCGTGTCTCTATCGGACACAATCTCCAGGGGAATCCATGTCGACGCACTATCTCCTTGATATACAACCTAGCCAACTCGTCTGCAGAGTAAGTGACTCGATCGGTAAGAAATGCGCCGACTTCGTTAATCGATCGACGATCACCCAAATAGAGTCAAATCCCTTTTCTCGTCCTCCAACCCATAAATAAAATCCATAGAGATGAAATCCCACTTCCATTCGGCTATGGGCATGGGTTGAAGCAACCCAGAGGTCGGCGATGCTCTGCCTTACCTGCTGGCACGTGAGACAACGAGAAACAAATTCAGCAATCTGGACCTTCATATTGTCCCACCAATAAGACCTCTTCATATCCTGATACATCTTCGTGCTACCTGGATGCATCGCAAGCTTAGAACTATGGGCTAACTCGAGAACCTCACGTCTCAAGTCAGGGATGTCAGGAACACATAACCGGCCACGAAAACGTAGGCCCCCATCAGAACTAACACTCCAGTCGGAGCTCTCATTTGTACCAACCCGCTGCCTCATCTTCACCAAGAGCTCATCATCTGCCTGAGCTGCAACGATCCTCTCGTTGATAACGGGCTGTACACGAATGTGTGCGATAACCTCATACGGCTCAACCACCGTAAGCTTCTGCTCAAAATCGCGCACGAACTCCAACATCTCCCACTCTGCTATCATCAGCGGAGCCGCAAACTCCAAAGCCTTCCTGCGACTCAACGCATCTGCCACAAGGTTCGCCTTACCAGGATGGTAAGAAACATCGAACTTAAAGTCCTTCAATGTTTCCATCCACCTGCGCTGCCTCATATTCAAATCACGCTGCGTGAATATATACTTAAGGCTCTTATGGTCGCAAAAGAGCTCGAACTCCTCACCATAGAGGTAATGTCTCCAAAGCTTTAATGCGAAGATGATAGCTGCCAATTCCAGGTCGTGCGTAGGGTAATTCTCTTCGTGTTTCCTTAACTGACGCGAAGCATAAGCAATCACCCTGTCCTTCTGCATAAGGACACAACCCAGGGCTAACGCGAGAGGCGTCGGTATAAATAATATACTTAACCCCTTGCTCGCAATACTAGCACAGGGCGGACGTCAACTTGTCCTTCGCTCCTGAAAATAACTCCGCCCGCTCACTCCAAGCAAACTTCAAATCCTTCCGTGTCACCTACGACAACGGTCCGGCAATCTTCGAGAAGTCTGAATAAAGCGTCGATAATACCTGCAAGGCCAAGAAAACTCCTCACCTCGAAAATCGAACCAGGCTTCCTGCACTGCACCTACCTTGGCAAGGTCGACGGCTATACCTTCCTTGGACACCACATGTCCCAGAACTTGACTTCCTCTTTCCGGAAATCACACTTCTTGAACTGTGCGAAAAGCCGATGCTCCCTAAGAGTACCCAAAACCGCTCTTAAGTGCTCCTCGTGCTCGCCGCTCGCCGAATAAATCAAGATGTCATCAATAAATACAATGACGAATCGAAACAGAAAGGCCGAAATACCCTGTTCATCGATCCATGAACACGGCCGGCGCGTTCGTCGACCGAACGACATCACAAGGAACTCATAATGACCGGGGTCCTGAAAGCGGTCTTCGCACGCCCCCATCCTCGACGCGAATCGATGATACCCGATCGCAGATCAACCTTCGAAAAGTACCGTGCCCCCTTCAATCGATCAAACAGATCATCAATCCCGGGCAAGGGGTACTTATTCTTCACGATTACCAGAAGTTCAACTGCGATAATCAATACACAATCGCAAGGAACCATCCTTCTTCTTCACAAACAAAACAGTGCTCCCCAAGGAGACACACTGGGCCGAATAAAACCCAATTCTAGCAAACCATCTATCTGCTTCCTCAACTCCTCCATTTCACTCGGAGGCATCCGATAGGTGGGTAAAGAAATGGGCGCCGCACTAGGCATAAGATCGATAGCAAAATCAATCTCACGCTGAGGAGGTAATCCAGGAATCGACTCAAACACATCTTCAAACTCCTGAACTAACGGCGTACTAACCAACGCCGACTCGGCCGAACTCTCCAACAGAGAAGAATAAAAATCAATACGAATAGGGTAATTGACCTGAACCGGGAAAGTAACAGTCTCGCCCTCAGGTCCATGGATCGTCACTGATCTCGCTTCACAATCAATCTCAGCCCGCATCCTCGTGAGCCAATCCATACCCATAATAACATCGTAGTGATAAAGCGGTGCGACTAGCAAATCAACACGGATCGATCCACTTCCCAGGATCGACCAAACAATCCATACAACGCTTGCCCAAGGCAGAGGACATCCCCGTAGCGGTAGTAAGCGTCACTCCTGCATAGGAACAGATCTCAAACCCAAACGCCTAACTGCCGCATAAGAAATAAGAGAAGTAGTGGACCCTGTATCCACTAGCACGGAAACGGGAATACCTTCCATATGCGCTGTCACCTCAAAGGACCTCGGCACCAAGTCAGACATAGCGCTTCAGCCGAAAGCGCATGAACACGAGCTTGCTGCGATTCGGCGGAGGAACCATGGGCCGCCGAGGTGGCCTGAAGCTAGACTGCAGGTTTGAAGGATGGATGAGCTGGCGCCGATCGAAGAGGAGGAGGAGAAATAACCGAGGCATCGGACGGCTAACCCTCTGCGGTGGAGTAAAACCACCGGCTCGCATAGAAAAGCAGAAACGGTCCAAGTGCCCAACCTTCCCACAATAAGAACATCTCAGATCGGCTCTCATCTGCTGAGCGGGCGCCAACGCCAAGAAGGAGAATCAACACGCGGCCTCTTGCCAAGGAAAGGTGCACCGGAAATCCGGTCTCGGCCTAGGAGGCATCGGTGCTCGCATGCGGGACGCTCTATCTCCGTCCTGCTCTGCTCGCAAGGACATGCTCACTAGCTCCGCATATGAAGAAATGCCAGCACAGCAAATCTTCGATCGGATCTCAGGTCGCAGCCCCTCATAAAAACGCCGCATCCTCATCGGCCGATCACCCAGATCAAAGGAACATACCGCCCAACTCAGGAAACCGGTTCTCATACTCCGTAATCGACAACCCTCCCTAACTGAGGCGAAGGAACTCACTCTCCTTCTCATGTCGACACAACCGGAAATACTTCTCGTGGAAGCGCGCCTCAAACGCCCGCCACGACCACACGAAGTCCTCCTCGACGGCGAAGCACACTGTCCCACCACAAACCGGCCTCCTTCTCAAACATGAAGGTGGCAAGCTCAACTTGCTCGACCTCAGAGCAGTGCAGCGGTCTCAGCATCTTAGAGATGCGGTCAATCCAATACTCGGCCTCCTCGGGTCTGTGAGAACCCGCAAAAGTAGGAGGTCTCAAGCGCTGGAATCGCTCGAATGTGCCGCTGGCACTACACTGGCACTGGCACTCCCGGATGGAGGCATAGGTGAAACAGTTGGAGTCGCCCTACCGACTGAGCAAAGATGCCGGCCATGGAGGAGAGGAACTCCTGCCGCTGCGATAAGATGCTACTGCCGCATCAACAACATCATCTGCTCAAACCTATCAACAGTGGAGGAGAAGAAGGTGCATGGCTCGGCTCAGAACCGAGGGTGTGATGGAGGAGCCATAGGTGTCGACCCAACACCAACACGAGATGGACCCCTGTGGATCTGACTCGCTATCGCTCAAGGGAGGAACCCCAGCAAGCGACTCAATCAGAGAAAGACGGGCCGAAGTCTTCGAACCCTTAGGAGGCATCCCTACATTAAATCAAGGGATGCAACCTGTCAGAGTCTAAGTCACATAATCCATCCACACAACAACAACACAACAGCACAACACCAAAACAAACCACATGCATTCCATTAATCAAAATCGTCGCAATACAAGTAGTGCAAAGCAATACATGAATCACGACTAGGAAAGCATGAAAACAACAACATCTAACACTACAAACAACCACAACTACTACAACCACTAACAGCTACCACACTACAACAACTCCAACTACAAGCCAACAACGGCTACACACAGAAAGAAACACCAAACAAAGCAAAGACGGCCACGACGATGCTACTCGTCGGAGTCAGGAGACGGAGGCGGAGCACCCTTATCCTGCAAGCAACACAGGATAGACTTCAAAGTCCGGGACATCTTCTTGAACTTGTGCTTAACCAAGCCTCGAAGATCCACCATCTCCTGGCGTAAAGCAGCTTGCCCTTCTTCAAGCCGTGTAAGACGGGCATCTCTGGCAACCTGCTCTGCGCCCTCTGGCACCACAGGAGGAGAGCGATCACTCGAATCCTGTGCCTCAATCTCTTCCTCGTCTTGCTCTGCTTCTTCCTCAGACTCCGCACCACCTTCAGCATAACTCTCATCATCACCACTCTCAGACCCGGCCTCACCCTCAGAGGCAAGCCGACCAGAACCAACCTCCATCAGCTTAAGGGTCCTCAAGTTGAGATGACGAACAGGGACCGGTTTCTCAGCTCCAAGCCTATAGCCAAACTCATGTGCAATCTTGCAAATGAGGCGGCCAAAGGGAAGAGACTCGGTCCGTCTACTCGAACGAGCGATGAGAATAATCTGACGCAGGACGTACGTCGGCACACACAACTTCGCATCCTGCCCCACCTGATATAGAAAATCTACCATCAGGCGCGTACACTCGATGCGTTTGCTCCAACTGGGATACACATTGAACGTAAAGATGTGGTGAAGCAAACGGAAGTAGTCCGTCATGTGAGAAGCCAAAAGACTCCTATTCTGCTGCCATTCGACCAGACGACCACACAGGAATCGGGTGCGACGATCCCTCTCGCGCACACTATCCACATTCTTCTCGCTGGCATGCACTTCCCCAAGTGGCACCTTCAAGAGTCGGGATATCAAAGCAACATTGACAATTCCAACTCGACCGCTACCATAGGGAATCTTAAACTGCAGAGAATCCAGCGAAGGCTCTAGAATGTTGGCATAGAAGGCCTGAACAGTGCTAGCATTCGCGCGATACTCACCTTCGAACAAGGGACCCCAACTAGCCCCTTCAAGGCGCTCCAACAAGAAGAACTCACCAAAGAGTCGCGGATCAACATGAGCCTCAAAAAGGACTCTACGCCCTTCATAGACTCCATGCGACAATTCCGCCAACAAGGTCCTACTGACAGGAGCTCGAGGATCGAGGTCCCGCTTCGTCTGGAACTCGCGCGTGGCAGACGTGCTAGCGGCGGCACCTCTCGGCCTCCGTGCACGGGTTGGGCGGCTCAGCCCGGCTTCATCCACGGGCGCTCTCTTCTTCCCCATCAAGGAAAGAAGGGAAGAAATGGAAAAGATGGCCGTCACAATCTCAAAGAGGGCCATGAGAAATGAGAGAAAGAGAGAAATAGGAAGATGGTGAAGCTTCCACACCACTATGAGCCAAAAAGGGAATGAAAGGGCTCAAATGAGAGGGAAAGATGGAGAAATCAGCAATGGGATGGAAGATTTGAGAATGGGGTGATGGGTTTGCACGAAAATGGAAGGAAGATGAAGATTTGGGAGAGATTTGAGAGAGTTTGGAGAGGTTGTTGAAGAAAAGGAGAGCTTGGAAGAGGGTTTTGTGAAGGAAATAGATGAAAGGAAGGGTTTTAAAATGAAAACCGTGGAGGGGTGGGCCACACAAGCCTCATGGACGATCGGCCCGCGTCGGCCCGGCCCGCCTGGCCCGCCGACCGGCGATCCCTCGCCGAACCGGCGATGGCATCGCCGGTCTCTGGACATATCGGCGATGCCTCGCCGATTTGGCGAGGTCCTCCTGGTCCTCCTTGGTCCAAATGATGTGGTTCCCCCCCTGGGTCCCACAGAAAATGCCCCGATTGGCCCCTTGTGTAATTTGAAGCCTATCGGGTCATTCTGACAGAAACAGTGATTTCTGGAAGGTTTAAAAATGAATAATGGGAGGGTAGACCATCTACACTCATTAATAGAGGGTCTAGAACAGGTTTCGGGTCGCTGTGTGTGATCAGGTAAGGGTACAGACTCGATCTCGGTAAAGGTTTTCAGGAAACTTTCGCCGATAGAAACTACGGAGCACAAACACAAAGCGATGATAGACCCGCCCCCAATTACACTATAGTGGTGACAACGTGCGGTGTGTGACCATAACCCAGGTCCGGTTTAATCCAGATCATGCTCTGATACCAACTTGTAGCGCCCTGAAATTCGGGGGTCGAGCATAACTCAGCTCCCGAGTTCCAAAACATCACTTATGCAACATAATTAATGAGAGATGTATGTTGATTGTATTAGCACATAAACATGGGATAGATTAAGCCAAAACGCAGATATGATTCAGGGATAAGTGAATAAAGCAAGCGGAAGACTTATAGTAAAATATGTGTACAAGTGTAAGTCCTTCGAATTACATATACAACCAGATCGTGTAAAAGTGTTATTTATCAAAATTTATAAGTACAAGTTACATCATTTCAGTTCCCAAAAATAGTAATCCCATAGATCCCGCGCAATAGGATCGAGGCTCGCTAGAACCCGTCAAAACCGCATATAGGAGAAGGCGGCCTCGTCGTCATCCAGCTCCCGCTCTGCCTCGACGTCGCATCCACATCTGCAACATCGGGGCCTAAGACAGTCTGGTGGGTGTGAAACACCGCCCGAAACGTGGGAGTGAGTGATCAACTCGGTGGAACAATAAGGCACTTTGGTTAACATGCTATCAGTTCAATCAAACAATAATGATAAAGCGGGACAATTAAATAAATCCTAAGTACTCTTGTTAATGCAAGTATGAATGCAATATGATGCGTGCCCTCACGCGTACACCCTCGGCGTCTTCATCTTACGTTACGCATGACAACGCCTCTCAGTGCGCCACATCTACAAAGCACATGCACATCCGGTGCATGGATATGATTACCAAGTTGCAATTAGACCAATTCATACATCTGGATTTGCAAGCTAAGAAACCTCACTCATAACAACATCCAAACAGTTATCCATACTAGGGTCGTCAATCCTAGACATCTCATACGATCATATAGTTGTGGTCGTAGCAAAGGGCTCACCAATCAATGCACGCCTTTCATGCCCTTACTACCACAGATCGGCTCGTCACCTCCTTGTGGTATCCAGGTATGCTCGAGGTCACTACAAAGGGCTCGTCACCAATCAATGTAGGCCGACAACACGAATATAGTGTCCCATACCACCATAATCGGCTCACGAGTTTAGTTGCTCACCGGTCACTACGGGGAGGCTCGTCACCCCAGCGTAGGCCGACGGCTCGACCACGGTGTCCCATACCACCATGTCCGGCTCATGAGTCTTAGCGGATCGGTACCATGGTTATTAGGATTTCACTGGTAAGTTCGGTACCTAGATTCAAGCAGTAGCGTCCATACATGGTTAACATACATCGGACAATCGGGTTAGTTGACGAACTCGACTAGCACGAGCGCACGTTGAATTGAACGACATAGAGTGCGCAAACACTCGGCGTGGCCAAACCACTGCCGCCAACTCTAATACGACTCGGGTTCGTCTAATGCGTCTCACGTGGCGAAAGCAATCTCAACCACGAATATAGGGTCAATTACCGATTTCTGGACTAAGGCATAGTCCCAAATGTCCTACACTACTACGATATTCATATGGAATGTAAAACAAGAATGGAACAATAACTCAAATCATGTTACATACACATCGAATAATATCAACTTAACATAAATGTAAGCATAGGAGATGCTTGAATTTAAATAACTTGGAATGTAACCGCATAAAGGAAATCATGCGCATCAATAGGAGTATTGAGAATCACTTCTCAACGCCCACATTTAGTGTAATCAGAGTTACACGTAGGTCATTCATGCATTTCTACAAACACTTAGCAAACATGGAACAACATACATGACGCATGTTGAAATACATGCACTTAGACAATTCCTTTTATCAAGGAGTTGTCATACATGCATCTAGCATACATACATGACCAATAATCATGGCAAACATAAGTGCATATTCTATACTTATACGGTACTTTATAAATACACATAGAATACACAAATCTCAATATAGCACATGCATATCGGAAAGCAATGCAAACATAACATTTGACATGTGAAATCTCATCCATAACAAGAATAAATCACTAACCGGGATTGAAAGCCTTGAAAACCATAACCTATACACTTAAAGTCCGCACCTTAAGCACAGAAAGAACCGCCGAACTGATTTAGACGAGTTGTCTTCGACAACGGCGCAAGAATACCCAAAAAAAAGGATAGAAATGAGATACAACAACACCAAGTCTAATCTAAGCTCTAACACAAATTAGGGTTAGTTTAACTTACCCCAAAAGAACTCAGAATCGTCCGAGGAACGATTCAAAGTGAAGATTCAAAGGTGAAGAAGAACAAGGAAGAATCAAGATGATTCACCAACCAATCTCTCTCACTAACTCTCTCTTTTCCACTCTCTCTCCAAGCTAGGGTTAGAGAAAATTCGTATGGAAATGAGAGCTAGGGTTTAAGGACTATATATAGGCCTTAAAATGATGGAAATAACCCCAGGGTCAAGGTATACTTAGGTAATAACCAAAGTACGCCTTTCTCGATCCAACGAAGCACTTCGGTGGGCCTATAACCACGAAAGGTCGGACTTAAGCTCACCGACCATGGATCTAGGTCAGCTGAGTTTTCGCACCGACCGGCTCTTCAATCGTGGCGGACCACACTCAATTCAACGGTCACTTAATCTCGATCAAGTCCACAAGCACTAGGATATGCCTGGGCCAACCATCCCGATCGGAGGGTGAAATTGGGTCAGAATCCAACGGTGAGAATGCTTAAAATCGTCGCGCACACGACACGATTTCATAAAAAGCTTATTAAATTCCAACCGTTCTCACACTCTTCACTCCGAACTCAACCAAATCGACCCAGAACATCAGATCGACTTGATTTTTGAGGTGAAGACCAAGCCCAACTCAGTGACCGCAACAGCCTAAGATCATCGCCATCGGACTTTCGACGCGCGGTCTAGGTCCGATCCAGATCTTCTAAAAAATCCCCAGAACGACTGGATTTAGCGATGGATCCCAGATTTCAGAGTAACGTAGCGCTCACTAATCTGCACGTTTAGAGCCATGCAGATACAATTTAAAGTGATTGATGCGAATTTCACAAGCAATCAAGTAAAGCACTAACTACCCCAAAACAACTACTTAAGGAAAGATTAGCACAAAATTTCCAAGGTCGTTACAATCCAATTTATATATCATTAACACCTAGTTTTCTCGGGTATGAGTACAAACTCTGGCCATGAAAATTCAGAATGTTACATTAGGTGCTCGTGTTACACTTTCCTGCCTATTTTGATTTAAGTACTGCTAATTCCACCAGAGTTGTTGTTGTTGTGATTGTTGTTGATGATGTTCTTGTTGAGGGGCAATCGGCGCCCTTTACACTAAAGGGACAATATTATTAGTTTCTACTAGGCGAGGGACAGTTGTTTCTGTATTCCTAACTCTATATTTTCCTGCCTTTTATTCAAGCTTCATTTTTTATACAGGGGCAGATTGATGGGGCCATGGTGAATTGTGTCGACCCTTATTCTAGCTTCCACATGCTCCCCTATAGGGATTACCCGGGTAACATTGGCATACATGTACAAAATCAAATACCTTAATATGTTTGGATTGACCTAATGGACAATCATAAAGATTTATTCCTCTTCGTCAATTGGTGTTTTCATCCTTGTGGCCATAGCTCTCCATCGCCTAATATATGTGGACAATGTTTCATAATTTCTTTGCCTAAGTACAACCAAATCTACCCTTCGAGGTAGTATGTTCAAATTGTACGTAAAGTGATTTATAAAGTACAATTGTTCCCAAGTTTTGATCTTGTGATAATTAAGTAATGTGTACTAATCTAAGACATCGCCTCTCGAGGACTTTTGAAATAATTGGATCAATGCTCCATTAGCTCCTACTACAAAGTCAAGTTCACCTCAAAATGCTTTCAAGTATGTAGTTGAGCATCCTGTGCCATAATAATGTTGGAATTTGGGTACCTCAAAGTTGGAAGGTACCCTAGCATATGGAAAAGGATAAAGATCCCTTAATTTTATGAACGGGAGCTCCACCCTATGTTGCTTCTGAAGTTCATTTTTCATGGCCCTGAGTTGGTCCTCAAAATGCTCCTAGAGTCGATGATTTTGGACTATTGAGAAGAAAGAAGGTGTGCCCCTTACAGAGCTCCATTGGACTCTTTTTCATAATGATCGATTTTTTAAACATTTCTATGATCCTCAATGAGGGGGTTCTAATGAAGGGGAATTGTAGGATGAGGGAGTTAGAAAGCAGTCCCGAGAGGGGGACGAGATTGATTAGAAGGATATACAAGGATAAAAGGTACAGGTTATTGTGGACTAGAGCATGTGTGGTGGTTGACTGGATTAAAATAAAGAATTCTTGTTAAGGGGAGGATGTTGAGATTGATTGGATTGAGATTAAATGGAATGCATTGGCTGAAGCATTCGTTGGTTCCCGTTAAGGGGAGGGAAGTGGACTGGAAACTGGCTCTCTGCCAGGACCTATCATTGACTCTTGTTAAGGTGAGGATGTGTTGGTATTGCTGTGATTGGAGGGTTTTGAAAGTGTACCTGTTCCATTAAGGAAAATGGGTTAGAGTTGGTTGATAGTTGGGTTGAATAAGGGGATGGGTTAGAGTTGGTTGATAGTTGGGCCGAAGAGGTGTACGTAGATGTTAGGCTACTGTGGACTATGGATGGATAATGTGACTCCTACCTGGAGAAGACAGGTCAAAAGGTCCCCTAGCCTATTCAAGCCAAGGACTAGACTGTCCTCGAGGGGTCAATGGTAGGCTAGGAGGCCTGGAGCCTCGGTGAGTCTCGAGGAGTTGGGAGGGTTGCCTTCTTGTACTGTCATTGTTGTTTATGCACGGATTCAAATAATGCTTTGGTTGGTGTGCATTGGCTTTGTAGGGTGGCGATGCTACAATTGGTTTTTGGGCACGATGGATGTAGAATGGCACGCTTCTTCCCGTATCCTGGTTCACCTACTTGGCTTTCCATTTGCCCTTTTTCTTCTTTTCTTCTTTTTTTATTTTTTTGTGTTGTTTTTTAAAAAGTTATAATTGAAATCAAAGTACAAGATATACATGACAGAAAGGTAAGAGAACCAGCTTACCACAGAATATAGACTATATCTAGATACAAGGACCAATGAGTACTAGAATTTCTAGAATAAAAATAGGATCAGTGTTCACTGAAATGAAAAATATAGATGTAAGTAAATACAGGGTCCAATAGATATTGGAATTACTGAAATAGAAACAAGATCGGTGTACGCTAGAGTTGTTAGCGAGTTAGTAAATTAGCGAATCAGTGAAGACCAGCGTACACCCTAATATAGGTTAGTAGCAAGACCAGTGTTACGCTAGAGTTAGCCAAAGTTGGGAATCCCCAAAAAGTCAAAAAGCCCCGTGTTTTGAGTTGCCAAATCCATGAACCTCTCCCGGTAGGGGCGTGTGCGCATGATGCGCGTCCATGGGGCAGCACTCGTATCAGCGGTTGGTGCTTTTGGAATTTGGACACTTGTGCCTTAAATTAAAAAGGTCATATCAACTTTTTTTTTTTTGGATGTGCAATATTACAAGGATGATAGAGTTGCCACTAACCCAAAAATGCTGAAGATTCCTACAGCTAGCTAGATGCCATAAAATAGCTAGGGATTTACAAATCATTGGATTTGAATCCAAGGGTTTTTAAATCCAAATGACTCCTATGATGCAATCTGCAATCGTAGATTCTTGAATAAGGGCCTCAGTTGTGGAAAAGAAATGGGTTAGACACCCTTTCCGCCTACACACTTGTGCGGCCTCTACTTTGCAAGTTTAATCAACTCTTTTACCAATTTTAAGTGAACTTTAGCAAATATCACATCTAGCTTTATTATATAGGGACTTAACTACCTATGTAGGCGAAAATGAAAAGAAAAATAAAGCAAATAAAGCAAGAAGTCAAATAAAGAAAATGTAGGAATTGTCCTGATTTTTGGAATGTGTGGCGTTATTAATTGGTTTGACTTGAAGAGATAGGAAAAGAGCGGAAATCAGACACCTCTTTTTTTTGTTTGTTTACATAAAAGAGATCGTTGCACGTCCCTGATTACACCCTTAACTCTCCACTTGAAGTGCTTCGGTAATTGACCATTGGTGTCATTTGTTGGAGTGTCTGTGCCATTGGATATTGGGCAGAACCTTAGCTTATACACTAAGACACCTCTGGTACCAGAATCAATGCATATAACTCGAGCTCATGCGCTCATGCACCACTTCTTTAATCTCCCTTCACCCTCTTTAAATAGTCACTATGATGGGCTATATATAAGCAAAAACTAGTGGTTTTCTAAGAACTGCTAGTAAATTCTAGGCTACCGTTGCAGCATGTTGGTGAGATAGAATGTTAGAGCGTGCGGTCTATTGTATTTTGTTTTAAAATAGCATTAAAATTTGAATTTTCAAATTTTTAGTAATTTCCCTCCAATTTTGAAAAGTTGTAGTACTTTTGAGTTGTGAGTTTTGTCCCACATCGGATTTGAAAAGGTAGACTATCTTGTATATAAGATAGTCTTTTTGCCTAGGGCTTGAGCCCCTTTCAGGGGGCATGTGAATTTGGTCCTGTGGGGGGGCTATGCCAATAGCTCTAATCTATGCCATTGACCACACGCGCGCGCGCGCACCGAGCCTAGCCAAGCCATGCCGAGCCGAGCCGAGTCCGAGTCCGAGTCCGTGTGCGTGTGCGCGTGCGCTTGCGCGATGCGACGGGACGGGCTAGGCTGGGCGTGGGCGTGGGCGCGGGTGCGGGTGCGGTGTGTGTACTCGCGTGAGTGTGTGTATGGGTACTCGCAGGACTGTATGTGCGGGAGTATACTCGCATTTGCGCTTTTTCGTTTTAAACCAGAGAGATGCGTCCCTTCCGGTTGGTCATACCTGTTGGGTTTGAACCCAACGGACCTAACCTTTTATAAAGGATGCTTATGCACCACTTCGGAGTCTATATAAAGACAACCGATTCCAGTTTCAAATACGAAAAATTCTTCTCTTATAAAACGCTCTCTGATATTCGGTTTTAAGCAATTTTCTACTGAGTTCATCGCTGAGTCAACTCAGCACTTTTGGATTAAACTGCAAGTGGTTCGAGCCTGTGTACAGTGAGTGCACCGCTGGGACCGGGTCATAGTCGTTGTATCCTGGAGGTCGATTGCTCTGGAAACCTGTTGCACTTGGGACGCTGTCCAAGGGGAGCAAATTCGATTTCAAGCCGAGTGACTCAGTCACGCCTCGACTCATTCAATAAGTTCTTCTTTCTCAAAATTTATTTTCCTTTTTTGGTTCTCGTTTTTAATAGTCTATTTAATTCAACTAAATATTCCAACAATCTTGAAATCGAAATTTGTTGAATTACATAGACTATGGCTACAGTAACAGTAAATGCTTCTACTGAGTTAGCCAAAATCGAACCGTTCGCTGGACAATCATTTAAACGGTGGAAACAGAAACTGATGTTCGCTCTAACCACCCTGAAAGTTTCATACATTTTATCTGAATCATTTACTATAGATCCAGCAAATCAAACTGAAGTAACAGATGAAAATAATTGTAAAAATTATATTCTAAACTCTTTATCCAACGAACTATATGACGTGTATGCTTCTTACGTGTCTGCTAAAGACATATGGACTGCTTTGGAAAAGAAATACATATTAGAAGATGCAGGCGCTAAGAAACATGCAATTGCTAATTTCCTTCATTATGAAATGACAGACGATATACCTGTCACAAATCAGATTCATGATTTTCAAAGTCTAGTTCATGAACTATCGACAGAAGGAATTAAGTTGGATGAAGTGTTTCTGTCAGGAGCACTAATAGAAAAGTTACCGCCCTCCTAGAAAGAATATAAGAATAGAATGAAACATAAAAAGAACGGTGTTTCTTTGGAAACCACTATCGTACACATACGAATAGAGGAGGCCAATAGAATCAGAGACCAAAAAGAAAATAAAAATGAGATAGATTCAAAGGCGAATCTTGTGGAATCAAGTCGGGCAAATAATAAGAAAAATGGCAACTGTCATAACTGTGGTAAACCTGGACATTATGCAAATGAATGCAGGCTCAAAAAGAAGAATGCAAACAATCAATTCAAGAAAAAGGGAAACTGCTACAACTGTGGAAAGCCTGGGCATCATGTCAAAACCTGTAGGCTTAAGAAAAACAAAGATAAGCCGCAAGCTAATCTTACAGAAACAGGCAATGAGTCTGACTTGATAGTAGCTGTGGTGTCAGAAGTCTTCCTTGTAAACAACTTGGAGTGGGTACTAGACACTGGTGTAACTAGGCACGTGTGCAAGGATCGTAGCATGTTTACCTCCTACCAAGTATCAGGAGATGATAAACAGGTGTTCATGGGTAATGCTAGAACATCTCCAGTTGTAGGGAAATGGAAAGTACTTCTGAAACTCACTTCTGGAAAGACTCTAATGTTGAATGATGTCCTACATGTGCCCGACATTAGAAGAAACTTGGTCTCTGGTTCACTCCTCAATAAGGCTGGTGTTAAGTTAGTATTTGATTCAGATAAGCTTGTAATGACTAAGAATGGAACTTTTGTTAGTAAGGGGTACTGTAGCGATGATTTATTCATTATAAATGTATCCAATGATAATAATAAGAAGACATTCAGTTCTGTTTATATCGTTGAACCTTTTTATTTATGGCATAGTAGATTAGGTCATGTGAATATAGCATCTTTGAAGAAAATGAAAAGATTAGGTTTATTACCTAATATATCTAATGAAGAATTTGACAAATGTGAAACATGTGTCGAATAAAAATTCATTAGAAAACCCTTTAAACAAATAGAAAGATCATCTATTCTATTAGAGTTAATATACAGTGACTTAGGTGATTTTAGAAATCACATATCTAGAGGTGGAAAAAGATATTATATAACTTTTGTAGATGATTACTCTAGGTTCACTAGAGTCTATCTGTTAAGGAACAAAGGTGAAGCTTTAGATGCTTTTTCTAAATACAAAATTGAAGCTGAAAATCAGTTAAATATAAAAATTAAAAGACTTAGAACAGATAGAAGAGGTGAATATGAATCTTCTCAATTTAGAGAATTATGTGAAAAGAATGGAATAGTTCACGAAACTACAGCTCCTTATACACCAGAACAGAATGGAATAGCAGAACGTAAGAATAGAACTATAAAAGAGATGATGAATGCTATGTTAAATAGTTCAGGCTTACCCTCAAATATGTGGGGAGAAGCAATTCTATCTGCTTGTTATATTCTAAATAGGATTCCTTCTAAATCTTTTGAACAAACACCATATGAACTATGGAAGAATCATGTTCCTAGTTACAAATATATTAAAGTGTGGGGGTGTCTTGCTAAAGTAGGATTACCTGAAACTAAGAAAAGAAGGTTAAGTCCTAAAACGACCGACTGTGTATTTATAGGTTACGCACAAAATAATGCGGCCTACAGGTTTCTAGTTTTAAAAACTAAGGATAATACTCTAGATCTTAATACAATTATAAAAGCTAGGGATGCAGAGTTCTTTGAGAACGTATTCCCTATGAAATCTAAATATATAGGAATAGAAGAAGTCAATGAATCAGATATTGCATCAACTAGTAAAAATGCATACGAGAAAGTAGTAGAAGAGATACAACCAAGAAAAAGTACTAGGGTTAGAAGAGAAACTAACCTAGGAGATGGTTTTTTCACTTTCTTAGTAGAAGA
Organism: Magnolia sinica; assembly: GCF_029962835.1. Classification (NCBI taxonomy): domain Eukaryota; kingdom Viridiplantae; phylum Streptophyta; class Magnoliopsida; order Magnoliales; family Magnoliaceae; genus Magnolia; species Magnolia sinica. The sequence continues at coordinate 92,703,633 of NC_080573.1, read as the reverse complement.
TGATCTTACAACCTATATAGAAGCAATTAACTCTCCAGATGCAACCTTTTGGAAGGAAGCAATAAATGATGAGTTAGAATCTATTATATCTAATAACACTTGAGAAATTGTAGACATATCACCTGGAAATAAACCAATAGGTTGTAAATGGGTGTTTAGAAAGAAACTAAAACCAGATGGGACTATTGATAAGTTTAAGGCTAGGTTGGTAGCGAAAGGCTTTAAACAAAAAGAATGAATATATTACTTTGATACTTACTCTCCTGTAACTAGAATTACAACTATTAGGGTCTTAATAACGATAGCCTCCATATATAAATTAGTGGTACACCAGATGGACGTTAAGACAGCTTTCCTAAATGGAGACTTAGAAAAAGAAATATATATGAAACAACCTGAGGGTTATAAGATATCAGGAAAAGAAAATAAAGTATGTAGACTAATTAAATCATTATATGGTTTAAAACAGGCTCCTAAACAATGGCATGAAAAAGTTGATGGTGTTTTAAAATCAAATGGTTATCATATAAATGATGTAAATAGATGTGTATATAGTAAAATTTCTGAAAATGATTATATTATTATATGCCTTTATGTTGATGACATGCTTATTTTTGGAACTAATATTAAATTAGTTAATACAACTAAGAAATTCTTGTCATCTAAGTTTGACATGAAAGACTTAGGAGAGGCTAGTGTAATCTTGGGTATTGAAGTAACCAGGAAAAATGATATTATTATATTATCTCAATCTCATTACATTGAGAAGATATTGAGAAAGTTTAACTATTTTGACTGTTTACCTGTCAGTACTCCTTATGATTATAGTGTGACTCTCATGAAGAATACAGAAAATAATGTGTCTCAATTGGAGTATTCCAGAATAATTGGTAGCCTTATGTATCTAACAAACTGCACTAGACCAGACATTGCTTTTGCAGTAGGTAGGCTAAGTAGATATACACATAACCCTGGAAAAGAGCATTAGAATGCTTTGTCTAGGATTTTGAGATACCTAAAAGGCAGTATAGCCTATGATTTACATTATAATGGTTTTCCTGCTGTATTAGAAGGATACAGTGATGCTAATTGGATTAGTGATTCAGATGAGACAAAATCCACGAGTGGATATGTCTTCACTTTAGGTGGAGGAGCAGTCTCTTAGAAGTCTACCAAGCAGACATGTATCGCTCAGTCTACTATGGAATCCGAGTTTATTGCCTTAGAAAAGGCTGGAACAGAAGAAGAGTAGCTTAGAAATCTCTTAGCTGATATACCATTGTGGCCAAAGCCTGTATCGGCCGTATCTATTCATTGTGACTGTCAAGCAGCTATAGCGAAAGCAAAGAGTAAAATATATAATGGAAAGAGCAGGCATATTAGACTCAAACACAACATAGTGAAACATATGTTGTGTGATGGAGTCATATCTATTGACTTTATGAGGTCAGAAAAGAATCTAGCAGATCCTCTGACTAAAGGACTATCTAAAAGGTTAGTCAATGATACATCGAAGGGAATGGGGCTGAGCCTAATATATGAGCTGCCAGTGTCGGCAACCCAACTTATACAAGTGGAGATCCCATGAGATAGGTTCAATGGGTAAACAACAAGATACGAGGTAGACGATTGCACTGAGTTGTATAAGCCCCTTCTATGGTGTACAGTGCGAGCAGCAATGCAGAAGGATGAGTTGTTAGAACTCTTAATGAATCTATAGCCATATATTTAGTGGTGTATACAGTTGCTGCATACACTTGATGGAATTCACCTATATGGGTGTGGAGGTGGAGGCCGCTTCCTATGAGAATTTAGGCGAATTCTCTAGAGCACTCATGAAATCCAGGTAATGGTGTATGGCCGAAACGCACCGAACCGCAGAATCACTTGCAGAGGAAGAGTTGTGTGAGTGGCATGTACTTGCGATTTACATTAAAAGGATTCAGGTTCAAGACTATGGTGTCACCTGATTCCTGTAGACCTGTCTTGCTTACTCTAATGTCGGTTCAAGTCTATGGTGACACCAGCACCATTGCACAACTATTACGCTTTAATCTGAAAGGGTTTTATTTTAAAACATGTGGGGGGTTGTTGTATTTTATTTTAAAATAGCATTAAAATTTAAATTTTCAAATTTTCAGTAATTTCCCTCCAATTTTGAAAAGTTATAGTACTTTTGAGTTGTGGGTTTTGTCCCACATCGGATTTGAAAAGGTAAACTATCTTGTATATAAGATAGTCTTTTTGCCTAGGGCTTGAGCCCCTTTCAGGGGGCATGTGAATTTAGTCCTGTGGGGGGCTATGCCAATAGCTCTAATCTATGCCATTGACCACACACGCGCGCGCGCGCCGAGCCGAGCCGAGTCCGAGTCCGAGTCCGTGTCCGTGTGCGTGTGCGCGTGCGCGTGCGCGACGCGACGGGACGGGACGGGACGGGCTGGGCTGGGCTGGGCTGGGCTGGGCGTGGGCGCGGGCGCGGGTGCGGGTGCGGTGTGTATACTCGCGTGAGTGTGTGTATGGGTACTCGCAGGACTGTATGTGCGGGAGTATACTCGCATTTGCGCTTTTTCATTTTAAACCAGAGAGATGCGTCCCTTCCGGTTGGTCGCACTTGTTGGGTTTAAACCCAACGGACCTAACCTTTTATAAAGGGTGCTTATGAACCACTTCGGAGTCTATATAAAGACAACCGATTCCAGTTTCAAATACGAAAAATTCTTCTCTTATAAAACGCTCTCTGATATTTGGTTTTAAGCAATTTTCTACTGAGTTTATCGCTGAGTCAACTCAGCACTTTCGGATTAAACTGCAAGTGGTTCGAGCCCGTGTACAGTGAGTGCACCGCTGGGACCGGGTCATAGTCGTTGTATCCTGGAGGTCGATTGCTCTGGAAACCTATTGCACTTAGGACGCTGTCCAAGGGGAGCAAATTCGATTTCAAGCCGAGTGACTCAGTCACGCCTCGACTCATTCAATAAGTTCTTCTTTCTCAAAATTTATTTTCTTTTTTTGGTTCTCGATTTTTAATAGTCTATTTAATTCAACTAAATATTCCAACATGGTCTATAGGAGAGCTGTTTTTAGAAAACCAACAGTCAGTAGAGGACCACCATTTAGGTTTTTTTTTTCTTTTTTTTCTTTTTTTTTTTTTGTTCATTTTTGGGTCCCAGCTGTCGGGCAAATGATTCCAGGATCAAGGGTATCTTGATGTGCGGCTAAGATCTACTATGCTTGGTCCATTTTTGGGCCGATCAGGCCTGATAGTCGTACTCAGTAGGTGTTGATTGTTCGACCAGATCAACTTTGGGTGGGCCTGCGACTACTGAGTCAGGAACATGTGTCCCGACTAAGCAAATCAACTATTGACTCTTTCAAACCATTAATTGTCCTGCTTCTCAACCATTGGTTGATTCTAGGAAAAGACAAGAACCGAATCTTGCCTAGGGCATCCAAGCTTTTGTGGCCAATGTCCTTATACAATATTGGTATTTGCACAGTTGTGGCCGGATCAATCTGAACGCATTTTGATCGGATGATTTGATCAATCCAGTATTTCCTTAATGATCTGATCTTATAGAAATATGGTCAAGATGACAAGCATATATCTCTTGTATTGGGTGGCGTGTCTACACCCTAATATCCTTAATAGATTCCAAAATTGAAGCAGATTCAAATCCTAAGTGGACCACACCATAGGAAACTGTGATGATTGGCCATTAAAATCTTACTGTGGGCCATAAAAGTTTTGAACAAAGGTGATATTTGTTTTCTCCCGCTCATCCTGGCGCTGTGACCTTATCAACAGGTTGGATGGCAAATAAATGCTATAGTGGGCATTACAGTAGGCCTTAGAAAGTCTTTGTTGGTAGACTTTCAATCACCACTGTTTCCTATGGTGGGGTGTAATTGAGACTTGGATCTACTTCATTTTTGGGCTCGTGCCCTAAAATGAGCTGCAAAAACAGACAAACGGCATGGATATATAAAATATGCATCACTCCATTGTTAGGGCCGCACCATATTGGGTGAGGCTAGGGCGGGCCTAATTGGCTCCCTTCATGGGGTACTCATCCTGTCTTTGGATTGTAGTTTCGAATTAGGAGTGGACAAAATAAGAACATTTACGTGCTTGGGCCCATTTGATGAATGGATCAGATGGCAGACAAATGCTACTATGACGTGTATAGTGAGTAAATAAGATATCTTACAAGTGTATGGCTTGGCAAACCTCATCTCATAACTAAAATCACAAAAAGTGGCATAGGCTACTTAAAACTAACTCAACCAGGCATAGACTTGACCCCGTTCAAACTGACGTAAACCCAATTAGACTCTAGTTTTACCTAGGTCCAAAAGTTGCGACCCACGCTCAACCAATTTATAACTAGTTCAAAGAATGAGATCTAGACCTGATAAAAAAAATTTGTAGACCACACATTGCTCTTTTAAAGTGTCCTGCCCACCAGTCCATGTGTCGGGTTCTGAGGCTTTTCGCGGTTGCTTGTGTTGGATTTTCATGAATTCTTTTTAAATGGAGTTATTCGACGCTCTAGCCTCTTGTATTGCTTGAATCGCAAGCTCTTAGAAATTGTATCAGTAGCATCCACTAATTTAAATTATATCAATCAAATTGTTGGACCCATATAGTTTTTTGAAGTCAGTCCTAAAATCAGGTTTGTTGTGTTGGTGCTCGATTTCTGGTTTTAGTCACGTGATAAGTGCAGCATGCCATAATTGAATTTGTGGCTCAATTCAAACTGGATAATTATGACCTTAATCGCTAATATAGGCAGATACATATTATATTATTGAGATTGAATGAGATCGGTTGCCTATTCTGCCACTCGCTCGGTATGTAAATAGGATTTGACGATATTTAAAGAGTAGGATTCATCATCCATTGATGGGTTACACATTTGCCTTCCGCACGAAAGGACTTTTCAATACGGATAAAAGAAAAAGAAAAAAAGGATACCTTACAATTGGTCACGAAGAGAAACTGCAAAACACGTCTTTGAATAAAAAGCTGAATCCGACATATGAGCGTAGATCCAAATTAAAGCAAAGATCACGATCGAGTTACTTGATTAACGTTACGGATTACACTATGAAATATAAACGGAATATAAACAACAAACGAAAAGTAAATGATTACACTAGGAAATGTAATTGACTTGCAGAAAGTTATAATGATTATACTAAGGAATATACATTATTGATAATTGAAAGATATATTGGATTTGATTGGATTGGTATGAGACAATTTGTTTTATTAAATTCCTTTGATATTTATAGCCTCAATTTGGCCATCTAGATGCTTCCCACATTTTGACAGTTGATGTAATCGTTTCAGCACTACTGATCTTCTCAGCACTAATGATCTTTTGGATGCTTCCCATATTCCGATGGTTACTGTAACCATTTCAGCACTACGCAACCTTTTAGAGACTTCCTTACCATATATCTTAGTAACCGCTCCAGGCCTCCTTTCTAACTCAACCGTGTTCTTATTGGCCACTTGATCGAGCTCCTGAATGACTATCGTCTACTTGATTGGCCTTTTAGATGACTATTAACCACTTGATTGAGCACCTGGATGACTATTAGCTACTTGGTCGACCTCCTGGATAATTATCGGCTACTTGGTTTACCTCCTAAATGATTATTGGCCGCTTGGTCTGCTTTTGAATTTCTCTTAACTGCTCCCTGTTTTGTCATTTTGTCAGCTATGATTTTGTTAAAAGCACTCTAAGCATTCTTAAAGATCTTTAGCTTGCAATATCTTTCCCTCGCTATAATACATGTCATTTTCAATTGGGTTTCCCATGAACGGTTAAGAATACAATATAGCATAAACCCTCATATTGCCTTACCTTTAGTAAAAGGTGAATGTGATGCTAATTCGTTATTTAACATAATAAATGTGAATGCTCGGCTGTGTAAAAATAGCAATTTCAGTCATCTTGGTCGAACTTGATTATGTTAATTTGAAAACAGTAATTTCAGCCGACTTGGCCGAATTAGGCTATCTTGGTCGAAAAATAGTAAATTCAGTTGTCTTGGTCGAACTTGACCATTTTGATAAAAAAAAAAAAAAAAGAAAGAGGGTAAATTCATCCGTTGTGGTTGAACTCGACCATCATGATCGGAAAATGGCAAATTCAGGCATCCTGATCGAACTCGGTCATCCTGATCAGAAAATGGAAAAATCGACCGTGACAATAGAGACTGCTGGTCAATCCATTCTTAGTAATTCTTATGGTTGACCAAGGTAGTAATATGGTCATGCACTTAACGTGCTATTTCATGAACCTGAAAGTGCCCTTGTTTGTCAATATATGTGAATGTTGAGTCGGTCGGTTAAGTGAGCCTCAAGTGGAAGATGTCAAGATCAATACTCATCAAGATGAAGGCATACAATCATAGTTAAAAGGTAAATTAAGTCTCATCTTCTAAAAAACAAACCCTGACAGGTATATGCCGTTATAAGAACCTAACTTACCCACAACCTCTGAAAACTTTTGGTAAGAATGGGTTACTTTTTGTACTTTTAAGTATTAGAGGAAGCATGAAACAAACGGGAAAATTATATGCCCTGCCGAGTGCATCGAAATGCAATCGAAGACATCTTCGATGGAATCGAACATCATTCGATTACATCAAATGTAAGTTTATATTGTCCAGCAACAAAATGAAAACATGCTGTAAATTATCGATTGCATCGAATGTTGTTGGATGACATCGAAACTTATATTTTGATAACATCGAATGACATTCGATTGCATCTACCTTAGGCTTCTTCCAAAAATCCAAAAATACTCTCAAGTGCTCCTCGATGTAATCAAACCTGCTTCGATGGCATCGAGAGTAAGTTATCGATGAAAGCGAAGGCTAATCAATGACATTGAAACTAACACCAGTTTGTCCAGTAAGCTTTCAAGGAAAATCTAATTTTCTTCGAGCACATCGAAGACCTTTCGATGTTATCAAAATTTAAATCTCGATAAATCAAAAGGCTGTTCAATTGCTTCGAACGAGGAAAAAAACTGTCCAACAACCATTGTGTATATTTCAAAAAAAATCCCGATGGCATTGAACTATCCCTCGATGGCATTAAAGTGTACGACGATGACATCGAATGATGTTCGATGAGATCAGACAAGAATCTGTCCTACACCCAAATAAATATCTTGTGTAGAAAATCGATGCAATCGGAGAAGGTTCGATGACATCGAAATTCAAACTTCGATAGCATCGACAGTATCAGATTTTTGCTTATTTTTTTACCATTGGGATTTCAACTTTATAAATACACATGACTTGCCTTTTGTAAATTTAGATAGAATTTAAGAGAGTTTGAGAGAGTTGTTGCAAGGATAAATACCCATATCCTCATTCCTTCTTTGCCATTAGAGTTCATCATTCAATCCTTTACATAAGTATTTACTCATATCTTTATTGCTTGGATTAAATCATGAACTCTAGTATTCATTAAGTTTTCAGCAACATCTTTTATAAGACAATCATTGTGCTGAAACTCTTGAATGCTTAGCGCATGGGAGTCTTCTCTATGTGTTTAAATAATATCATTTAAATAGAGAAGAACAACCAAACCCTAAACCTCATAACCTCGGAGCATTGATCGAAGCATCAGAAGTAGCAGTGGTTCAAGGGAGTTGAAGACTCTTCATCAACATAAAAGATCTTCAAATTGTGCGAGAAAGGGGCTCACTCACTTATTTGTAAGTATAATGAGTCTGTTGAGTCTGAAGCCTTTTTCTTATGTAGGATTGAGATTCAGAGTTTGAGTGACAAACTCGCCAAGACCTTTTCATAAGGCTTCAGATGGGAGAATACGTTGTCCTTATGTAGGACGTGTTTGCCTTATGTAGGCATATGTTACCTTGTATAGGATCCTAAGTGTGTCCTTGTGTAGGACTCGTCGCCTTGTGTAGGCACCTAAGATAACCTTTTATAGGTCCCTTATTTAACCTTGTGTAGGTTATGAAGGTTCATGGTTAACGTGATTTAAAACCATTGGATAGTGAAATCTGATACACTCTAGGAGAGAGTGCGTCTGCCTGAAGTGAAGTAGGCAAGTAGCCGAACCACTATATATGATTTTATTTGGGATTACTTTTTGTGTATTGATCTAATTATGCTTATGTCTATTGAATGATTATTATGATGGATGATTTAGTAAATGTGTAAGTAGTGATAGGAATCACATCCTACACACTATCACATACACTATCTTTATAGGCTTATTTTTTTACATGTAAATATTGTGTAAGCTTATGTGTTTTGGACCCTCTATTGGCTTGGATGTCATAGAGTTACTTTGCCTTACTCATCTTGATTGAAGTTAGGCATTGTGTATTGTTATAACAAAATAATTTTTAAAAAGTCCTATTCACCCCCCTCTAGGACACTTGGACATATTTCCATACTTCAGTAATAGCAGTTTTATCGTAAATTCAAAACCATTTGAATAATTTGGTCACAATTTAAATGGTGTGATTTGGCCATTAAAGGTGATTCAGGGCCTACCTGGTTTTGTCTTCCATGATATGATGGATTCCAACAAAAGAGCTCTCCCAGGTATATCCTGGTTTCCTTCTTCATAGATAAAATTCCCAACCTCCCGCTCTGGCCGCATGAATTTGGCAGGTGGTGGAGCATTCCTCCAATCCTGGATTGCAATGGGAAGGTTGTTCCGATTCAATAAGTGTTATCGGTCAATCTATTCGGGATATGGCTTATGGAAAACTATGGTAGTATTGCGGCCGAGGACTTGGCCGGCCTTTTACCTCTTGAACCATCACATGATTTGGTCATGATCTACTTACTGAGGCTCAACCATATACAGCGGATCAGGACCTACTCGATTTAGTCCCTCATGGAACATCGATTCCTAGGGAATTGCTAGAAATTCTATTTTCCTAGTAAACCCTGGTTCTAAACTTCAAAAATGAAATTTCTAACCTCCTGATCTGGTCGTTTGCATTCGGCCAGTGGCGGAGCATTCCGTACCTCCTGAATTGGAATCGACGGTGGGTTCTGCTACAGGGGAGGCATATATTGCGGCTGAACTATATTATATATAGAACTTCTTTTGGCATTACACTACATTACTGCAGACATTCTCTCAGCCATTATAGTCATTAATCGATGCACGGCCTTAGTTTGGCTAGCCATATATCTGTTAGTGCTCTCATTTTGAATACAGAATTACTCGACCTGTGTTCTTCCATATTCTTGAACTTGCTAAATACTTAGTTGTACATCTCGAAGTGTGACCATTATCTCTTCACGAGAAACAGTCTGAGAGGCCAAGGCCCCTTCCTAATTTTTCAGTATTGAGTATTAGAGTACTATTCAAATTTAATACTTCAGGAGCCACTTGAATTGGCATGTCCTCGATCGGAGGTGGTATGGTTGGTGTGGAGGTTTTGACCCTAGCAATTCAATTGCTCCTTCTATTCATATTTATAATTGGCAATGTCACGTCGATAAATTAAAGATAGGGTCTCACCGGGCATGCCAAAAACCTATTAGTTCTTGCACGACTAGTGCAGAATGAATATTGATGACAAGTAAGTAGTTTTCAGGGTCCCATCAGGTGTGCCAAAAACTTGTTGGTGTTTTGCAAAACCAGTACATAGTGTATACGCATATCAACTAAGTGGTTTAGTGTCCCACCGGGCATGCTAAAAACTTATCGGTGTTCTACACTACTGGTGCATAGTATATATTATATGGTAAGCAAGTATTTTAATGCCCCACCGGGCGCGCCAAAAACCTGTTGGTGCTCGATTTCTAGTTCTAGTCACGTGATAAGTGTGGGCATGCCAGAATTGAATTTGCAGCTAAATTTAAACTGAACAACTATGACCCTAAGCATCGATATAGGTAAATACATAGTATATAACAAAGATTGAATGAGATCGATCGCCTATTTAGCCACTCGCTCAGTATGTAAATAAGATCAAGTGATACTCAGAGGGTAGGGTTCGTCCTTTAATGATTGGTTACACCACTGCCTTTCGTACAAAAGGACCTTTTAATACAGATAAAAGAAAAAAAAAAGGAAAGGATACCTTGCAGTCATTCATGAAGAGCAGTTGTAGAACACCTTCATCGATGGAGAACAGAATGCAACGTAAGAGCGTATACCCAAATTACAACTAAGATTACCAGCTATTTGATTAATGCTATGGATTATACTATGAAATGTAAACAGCAAGTGAAAAATAAATGATTACAATAGGAAATGTAATTAACTTATAGAAAGGTAGAGTAATTACACTAAGGAATGTAAATGATGGATAATTGAAAGAGTAAAGCAAGGAGTCATGGTGCTTCAAGGAGTTCTTCTTCTTCCTCAATCCTTCGGTTTTAGTTAGTTTATAAGTTTTTCCTTAAGAGTTTTAGTTCAATTATGTCTGTGGTTGGCTAATCTTTTAGCTAAAGTTAAGAGATGAAACTTGTAATTTGTTTTGATGTTTATTTTACTTTGATTAAAGTTATTTAGTTTATATGTTGAATAATTCATACATTTTTGAATGAAGAAGTATTTTCAATTTTACTTTGATCCATTGTAGACTCCATGCACTTTGGATGCTTAGAAAGACTTGTTGATATGTTCTTACATGTTTTGCAATTGTATGATTTGTAAAATCTATTGATCTATCATTGACTCCAGGCATGGTAGATGCTTTGAATTCCATACGATCCTTACATTGATGCTATATGAGGGAACCAATTTGATAAATGATCAAATTTTGTTTTGATGAATGAATTATAATTTAACTGCTCTATCATCCAACTGAATAGATTAAGACTTCGAGTTTAGTTGAGTTATATTGATTGAATCAAGTAAGATAGCATTAAGATGGCTATAAGTGGATCCTTAGTGCTCTAGTATTTTATTCTTAATAGTTTCAATTCAAAATTCATCTCCAAAACAATTCAATGTTTAGATTAGTTTCTGATTCTAGTTCTAAAGTAGTTCAGGATTTGCACATATAGCAAGTCCTTGTGAGTGCGACCTCGGTCTCAACGAGTTATTACTACTTCGCAACCCTGCACTTGGGGTGACAAGTGAACAAGTTTTTAAAGCCATTGCCGGGGACTTCAGTTACGTTTTTTGAATTAAATTAGGATTAGGTTTTATTTAAGATTAGATTTTTCTGAATTTATTTTTAGATACTAACTTATTTTTCTATTTTGTAAAATCTAACATAAACTCTTCGATTTGGTAATATCCTTCTCACTCTTCTCTTTTTTAGATTCTTCTATAGTTTTCTTTTTCTTTTGATGTAGGTTTCAGTTTAAACTTAGGGAATTAGAGTGTTTCATGCCCAAGTGGATTCATGACAATACTCTACACCTCCTAAGTGAAGGAGGATTAGTCAAAGGATTACCTATCCATCACTGGATTAGACACATCTTGAGATCTCCTGAGTTGACAAAAGTTATGGCTGCAAATCAACCACACCATCCCATTGAGGAATATCAAGATGAAAACGAGGTACATGATGATCCTCCACCTAGAACGCTGCATGATTACTTACAACGAGTGAGGGCGAGTACACCTTCTAGAATGATGTTTCCATTTAATGCAGAAAATGTGGATTTTAAGCCGAAAGTGATCTAACTACTTCCAAAGTTTCATGGACTTGACTCTGAGAGTCCATACTTACATCTTAAAGAGTTTAACGAGATCGTAGCAACTCTACACTTCCAAAACGTGTCTGATAACACCTTAAGACTGAAATTATTTCCTTTTTCTTTGAAAAAGAATGTCAAGTCTTGGCTCCATTCTTTAAGACCAAGATCAATAGGGACATGGAATGAGATGACTCGGGAGTTCCTTAAAAAGTTTTTCCCGGTTCATAAAACTAATACTCTGAGGAGGGTAATCATGAATTATTCTCAGAAAGAGGAAGACACCTTCTTCTAATGCTGGGAAAGATTCAAGGATCTTCAAAAATCTTTCCCACATCGTGGCTATGAAATTTGGCAGATCATAAGCTTTTTCTATGATGGATTGACTTCGCCCATGCGCCAATTTGTAGAGATGATGTGTAATGAGAAGTTTATGAATAAAGAAGCCGATGATGCATGAGAATCTTTTGACATGCTTACCGAAAACGCATGGTCTTGGGACACTTCAGCTAAGCCCATGACCTCTAGGCCCAATCAATCAAGAGAAAAGGGAGGAATTTACCCCTTAACAAAGATGATACGAGTGCTAGAGTGGCTAACCTCATAAGGAAAATCGAGGCTATGGAACTGAAGAAAGTAGAGACGGTCAAACCTGATGAGGCCGTTAAGGTTGTTTGTGGTATTTGTACTAATAATATACATTGACACAAGATTGTCCTACAATTCCTACATTCAAAGAGTTTTTACATGAGCAATCAAATGCCATGAACAAATATTAAAGGCCATTCAACGACCCTATCTCAAATACATATAATTCTAATTGGCGAAACCACCCAAACCTCGGTTGGAGGAATGGCCAAATGGCCAAACCTCAAGTGGCTCTTCCTCAAATTCTCATTCAGAGAAAACCCCAAGAGGACCTGTTTTAGAAACAAATGAAAAATTAAGAGCTATTCAATCAGAATATATTACAAGCATTTTAGGACCTTAATTAAGTCCATTAAACAATTAGAGTCATAAATAGTTGGGGAGAATGGGGTTTTTTCAGCCCAACCTCTATGTAACCCAAAACCATATTGCGAGATAAGTGACCGGAGCTCTTTAATTTTGCATGTGGAACAAGCTAAATCCATTACCACTCTTAGAAGTGGAAAGAGGATTGATAAAACCATCCCGACGAGGGCTGAGAAACCTAAGGACTTAGAAGAATCTAAGAGGAAGATGGGCTTATCAATGCTTCACATGAGAAAGAAACGAAAACACAATATAAGTCGATTACTCCATTACCTCAACGGTTGATTTCACCGAAATCTCTGCCTAACATTCAGGATATATTGGAGGTGCTGAAACATGTGAAAATTAATATTCCTCCTCTCTTGGATGCCATTAAACTTATACCCTCATATGCTAAGTTTCTAAAAGATCTATGTATGGATAAGAGATGGAAAAATATTCAAAATAAATTTTTTCTAACTGAGAAAGTGAGTGTCATCCTTAAGTAAAATGTATCACAAAAGTACAAAGATCTCAATAGCCCAACCATCTCTTGTGTGATTGGTGACCACCGGATGGAGCACATACTACTTGACTTGAGAGCAAGTGTAAATCTGATTCCTTACTCAGTTTATAAACAGCTCGGTCTCAGTGAATTAAAATCCACCAGGATCGCACTTTAACTTGTTGATTGTTCGGTCTGTATACCAAGAGGAATGATTGAAGATGTATTAGTACAAGTTGATAAATTCTACTATCTAGTAGATTTTATTGATTTGGATACTTGGCTTGTCATTGACGTGAGCACTTAAATTCTCATCATCCTAGGCCGACCATTCCTAGCTGCATCAAATGTCATAATCAATTGTAGTAATGGAATTATGAAATTGACTTTCAGGAACATGACATTAGAGCTTAACATATTTAACATGTGCAAACAACTCGAGAATTTTGATGATACCCATGAAATAAATATAATCGAATCATTCGTGGAAGATATAACACTTTTGACTCTATACTCTGATACTTTAGAGACATGCTTGGCCCACTTCCTTGATTTAGATGATTATATGATTAGAGAGATGGATGCCTTGATTGATGTGACACTAGTACTTGAAACTAATAAGTGGAAACCATAATTTGAAAATTTTCCCCAAACTAACACAAGTCCTCTACCGTATAGTATCAAGGCACTGAAGCTTGACCTAAAACCATTACCTCTAATCTTAAATATGTTTACTTGGGTCAAGATGAAACATATCCAATGGTGATTTCTTCTTTGGATGAGGAACAAGAGAGTATGCTTATTTCTACTCTCAATGAACAAAAAGGAGCCCTTGGGTGGTTGATCGAGGACTTTAAGGGAATTGATCTTTTGATTTGTACTTATTGCATTTACCTTGAGAATAATGCAAAAACTTCTAGACAACCACAATGTCAACTAAATCTAAATATGAAAGAAGTTGTTAAAACTGAGGTGTTCAAGTTATTGGATGTGGGTATTATATACCCTAGATTTGATAGCCAATGGGTGAGTCCAACTTAGGTGGTTCCCAAGAAGTCGAGGATCACCATCGTAGCTAATGCGGATAATGAACTCGTGCCAACCGGAATTACTACTGGATGGAGAATGTGCATTGACTACCAAAAGTTGAATACCGTTACTAAGAAACACCACTTCCATTTGCCTTTTGTTTACCAGATTTTAGAAAGGTTGCTGATCATTCCTATTACTACTTTCTTAACGGATATTCGAGCTACAATCAGATAGATAAAGACCTTAAAGAACAAGAAAAGACAGTGTTTACATATCCCTTTGGCACTTTCACTTACCTAAGAATCCCATTTGGACTATGTAATGCTCCCGGCACGTTTTAGCGATGTATGTTGAGCATTTTTTCTAACATGGTGAGATAATTTGTAGAGATCTTCATAGATTACTTCTCTATCTTTGGTTTTTCCTTCAGTGAATGCCTTAAGCATCTTATGCACGTTGGTCCTGAAGAGATGTGAACAAAAGAATCTTGTACTAAAATGGGAGAAGTGTCATTTTATGGTTCAGAAGATAATAGTCCTTAGACACATTATATCGTCAAATGGAATCGAGGTAGATAAGGAAAAAAATAATTTGATTTCTAACCTATGTCCACTCAAAAGCATAAGCGACACACAAACCTTTCTAAGACATGCTGGGTTTTACAGAAGATTCATTAAGTACTTTAGTCACCCCTCTTATCGTTTATGTAAACTTCTTCAAAAGGACACTACATTCGAGTAGAGTAAAGAATGCCAAAAAGCGTTCTCCAAGCTTAAGGGCATGTTGACTAGCGCTCCCATCATGCAACCACCTGATTGGAGCATTCCTTTTGAAATTATATGCGATGTGAGCGATTATGCTATTGAGCCGGTTTTAAGCTAGAGAATGGAGAAGCCCTACAACATTTACTATGCAAATAGAATTCTAAATTATGCACAAGTAAACCACTCTACTAGAGAAAAAGGAACTCTTAGTTGTAGTGTTTGCTTTGGACAAGTTTAGATCCTACTTGATAGGATCCAAGATTATCATCTATACGGACAATGCAGTGCTAAAGTACCTATTTTCTAAGAAAGATGCTAAGCCTCGCTTGTTAAGATGAATCCTCCTACTCAAGTAATTCAATATAGAAATATGAGATAAGAAAGGAGTAGAGAACGTAGTGGCTGACCATCTCTTTAGGCTTGTCTTATCGGATTCCATTGAGATGACACCGATTAATGATATGTTCACCGATGAACAACTCTTTAAAGTCGCCTAATTACCTTGGTATGTTGATATTAAGAATTATCTTGCTATAGTTGTCGTGCCAATTTATTGGACTACGCAAGATAAAAAAAAATTTTACACTAAGGTATGCAAGTTTATCTAAGATGATATGTATTTATTCAAATATTTCCCAAATCAAACTATTAAGAGATGTATTCCTGACAATGAATAACATAGTATCATCTCCTTTTGTCATTCTCAAGCCTGTGATGGCCACTTCTCAGCTAAGAAAACCATGGCCAAAATTCTGTAGTGTGGCTTTTATCGGCCCACTATGTTTAAAGATTCACACGAATTTTACAAAGTGTATGAGCGTTATAAAAAAATTGGGAGGATTGTCCCATAGAAATAGGATGCCACTAAACCCCATTCTTATTATCAAAGTATTTGATTGTTGGGGCATCAATTTCATAGGCCCATTCTCCAAATCTTTCGAAAATCTCTATAATTTGCTTGCAGTAAACTATGTTACCAAATGGGTAGAGACTATTCCGTGCTGGAATAATGACCATCAAAAGGTAATTAAGTTTCTAAAAGAAAACATCTTATCACGATTCTGAACTCCTCGAGTCATCATAAGTGATGGAGGATCCCACTTTTGCAATAAGCCATTTGAAACTTTAATGAAGAAATATAACATTTCTCATAAAGTGAATTTTTCCTATCACCCGCAGACAAGCAATCAAGCCAAAATTTCGAATAGGGACATCAAACAAATTTTGAAAAAAATGATTAATCCTGATTATAAGGATTGGTCAATTTAATTGACCGATGTATTATGGGCTTACCGTATGGCATACAAGACCCCTATTGGAATATCTCCCTTTAGACTTATCTATGGGAAAGCTTGTCACTTGCTTGTGGAGCTGGAGCATAAGGCCTGCTAGGAAATTATGAATTTCAATTTTAATTTGGACAGTGTAGGCTCACTACACAAATTACAACTGAACGAACTTGAAGAAATCCAGAATGATGCATATGAGTATTCGGAAATATACAAGGATAAGATGAAAGTGTTTCATGACCAAAACATTCTTCGAAAATTATTCATGCCAAATAAAAAAGTCCTCTTCTATAATTCTCAAATTCATCTTTTTCCTAGTAAGTTGAGATCTTATTAGAACGGTCCCTTCATAGTTAAAATGGTTTATCCTCATGGGGCTGTCGAGATTGAGAATCCGTTGAATGGTAGCATCTTTAAAGTGAACGATCATCGTTTCAAATCTTTCATTGAGAAATTTGATTAAGAGGATATATCAATTCCTATGATTGATCTTTTCTATTAGGATTGACTTTCTAGTCTGATGGAAGTCCATTAGATTTATTACTTTCTTAGGATTATGATTGCTTTAGTTTACTATAGTTTTATTTTATTGTGTTTCATACTAATTAATTCCTTATACATCGGAAACTTCATATCGTATGATTTTTCTTTATATCACTAATTCACTTCTTTTTTATTTTCATTGTCTCATGTTATGTTTATTACATATTTCTTATATTGAGGACAATGTAAATTTTAAGTTGGGAGATGAGATTAGATAGATCTAATCAGTACTTTCTTAGTTTTTCAATTTTTCATTTTTAAAGCTCTCTTTTTGAAGATAGTTATATTGTATATCTGAATATATTGTGAGTATTAGGAAAAAATATAGAATAAATTTTTTGAAAATCTAGAGTTCAATTAATTAAGTAAACTGTTGAATAAGTTCTTTGAACGAATCGATTAATAGAAAGTTTAAACATCAATTAAGTTTAGATCACAATTCACATTTAATTCATATTCTGTGAAGTACTCGAATTTCTAATCTTATCTTGAGTATTACTTAAAAGTAATTAAGAACCGAATCTGGAGATCCTTATCTATCTTAAGTGTGTGTGTGTGTGTGTGTGTGTGTGTGTGTGTGTGTGTGTGTGTGTGTGTGTGTGTAAACCAGCTGAAAATAATGAGATCGGAAATGGCTACCTATTCTATGTGTTTTAATGAGAAATTAAAAGAAAAGAAAAGATTAGAAATAGTGTGAAATACAATGATATAAAATCAAAAGGATTGAAAATAAGTGAAAAGAAGATAGGTTCAGAATCAGTTATTATGTTGATCAGTTCACTTAGAAGTAATGAATGTGGCTAACATTATGAAACAAAAGTAAACTTCTATGGAATGTAAGTTAAAACCCACTAAGCACACTAAAAACTCGATGTTTGGATACATTCTATTGGTTAATTGATAAGATGGAACTTACTTAGTTGTTTACTAGTGCAATTAGGTTTTAGATTGATGAGATTTCACACGTATATCTTTCAATTTTGCTCACATATATAGGATTACACATAATGTTATTTTCTGAGGGAGATTTGAAATTGAATGTTTAAAATATTGATTCTTCGCGTGTTTTGCTTGGGACTAGCAAAATGCTGGTTGGGGGTTGTGTTAAGTATGAAATATTGCATATTTTTTACTTTGTTATACCTTGGTTTTATAAATATAAATATGCTTAATCAATCTATTTTCACATGTTTTCTCTTGAGAAGTGATTTTGAGAGCTAAGGAGAAAAGCATGCATTTAATGCTCAATGGATTACCAAGATGAAGATTGGATCGATGGAGGTCAAGATTGAATATTTCAATAGTCCAAGATCTAAGAAATCTACTGAAGAAGGAAAAAAAATTCAAAATTAAAAAGTGCATAAAATCAGATTGCTAAAGTTGAGTGTTCGATGCCATCGATGACAGGTTCGATCACATCAAAGTAAGTATTTATGTCATCGAAGCCACTTTAACCCCATCACAAAAAAAAAATTAAATCGATTTCCTTGTTGGACATATTTGGGACAACTTCGATTCTATCGAAGCTATGATTGAGGCAATCGAAGGAGTGCTCGATGACATTGAAGCCAGTTTGATTGCATCGTAAAACTCATGAATTTATGGACTTAGTTGCTAGATGCTTTGGAGCATTCTTCGATGCCATCGAAGAGGTGTTCGATGACATTGAAGTCAAGTTCGATGCCATCAAAGGATGTGCGATGACACACCGAGGCAATATGCAGATTCAAAAGTCAGTTGTTGGACAATTTTCCCATTCAACTCGAACTCTTCGATGAGACTTCGATGCCAATGAAGGTGACATCGAAGTTGCGATAACTGCATAAATTTGAAGCGGTTCTAAAGTTGTTCTGATTAAAACCTATATAAATGGGTCTTCTAAATTCTTCTAAACACGAATTAGGGTAGAAGAAGTAGAGTAAGGAGTCGTAGTGCTTCAAGGAGTTATTTCTCCTCTTCAATCCTTCGGTTTTAATTAGTTTTTATATTTTTCTTTAAGAGTTCTAGTTCAATCATGTCTATAGTTGACTAATCTCTTAGCTAAAGCCATGAGGTGAAGCTTGTTGTTCATTTTGATGTTTATTTTACTTTGATTCAAGTTATTTGATTTATATGTTGAACAATTCATGAATTTTGGTTTGAATAAAAAAGTATTTTCAATTTTACTTTGATCCATTGTTGACTCTGGGCACTTTGGATGCTTAAGAAGGATTGTTGATATGTTCTTACGTGTTTTGCTATTATGTTATATGTAAAATCTATTGATCTATCATTGACTTCAGGCATGGTAGATGCTTTGAATTACTTACGATCATTACATTGATACTATATGAGGGAACCAATCCGATAAATGATCAAATTCTGTTTTAATGAATGAATTATAGTTCAACTACTCTATCATCCAACTGGATAGATTACGACTTCAATTTCAGTTGAGTTATATTGATTTAATCAAGCAAGGTAGCATTAAAATGGCTATAAGTGATTCCTTAGTGCTCTAGTATTTTATCCTTGATAGTTTCAATTCACAATTCATCTCTAAAATAATTCAGTGTTTAGATTAGTTTCTGATTCTAGTTGTAAAATAGTTTAGAACTCGTACAAATAGCAAGTCCCTATGAGTACGAACTTAGTCTCACCGAGTTATTATTACTTCGCAACCCTGCACTTGGGGTGACAAGTGAACAACCCACTAATCGGATTTGAGATCAATCAAGAGAGTGTCTCTCATTGATTCTGGACCATTGATCGATCATGATCATGCATCTGGATGGCCCAATCAAACCACCTTATACTTGACATGAACTCTTGTTCGTTGATGGTTTGGAGTGCTAGAGGGATTAGATGGATATGGGCTACCTGATATTAATTTGTTATCATATGGGTTAGATTAGATCTTTTATCGAACTCTCTCATTCTCGTAATTTCAAATATTATATGGCTTGGGATCCGATCTACCTAATGTTCACTCTCTCCTAATTTGGGTCCAAACCACAAACAGATTTGCTTGGACATGAATTTGATCTTGGAATCCTTCGTAAGTTTTCCAAACGTCTTTAGAAAAATCTTCCATTTTAGAAGGACTGTTAGACTACCTTACCAAGTATATCATAACTAGATCTATGACATGATTCTCTCTCTCTCTCTCTCTCTCTCTCTCTCTCTCTCTCTCTCTGGGTATTTATAGAGATGCTAGGCATACCGTTGCTTTAATTGGTTCGCTAATCGTGGTCATATGACATATGTTGATTCGCTTCTTTAAAGGCATGCGAAAGGGTACGTGCCTTCACATTAATAACGAAATGTATATTGTTGAAGGAAGATCCATTGAGCATATCTTCAAGTACAAGTATAGTTTCCGTGAGTACAAAACCCATAGTGTTAACATATTGTAGCTTTCCATTGCTCCACATTAGGGCGTCGAAATGAGTGTAAACACAATTCACTCTTGGTGTGGATACTCTGCATACCTCATCATAATGTATGTGTTTTATTCTTGTTATTCATCTATTTTTCAAGGCAAAAGCCCAACATAGAAGCACATCAAAGGCAAACCTTCCCAGGACTGACGGTGATGTTTGCTCGTCATCCAACCTATTCATAAGGGCACACAAACCTATATGAAGTGAAAACACAAATATCAGCTTGATCTAAAACTTTAGTGGCCCAAAGAAGTTTTTAAGGTAGATCATTGCTTCTTCTGGTGTGGTCCACTTGAACTTTAAATATACTTCAATTTTTATCTCATGCCTAAAATGAGCCGGGAATGGATAAACAGACTATCCACAACAGTAAATGAACGCGAGCGCCTCACTCTACAATCCAACACGCGGGGCAGCCCTTGCTGAAGCCGATGTATTAAGGGTAACGCATATGGAAATGGATTACCAGGTGACCGGGTCTGATCTTCCATACTACCTAACTTTATGAGACCCGTCTTATCTGCCCCTTTATCTATTTTGCTGGCTCATTTCAAGAGAAAAAAAAAAGAAGAAGAAGTAAGATAGATCTAAGTTCAAGCTGACCACATCATAGGAAATAGTTTGGATAACCATGCTCACCATCAACACTTTCCTAAGGCTTATCATGATGTTTATTTATCATCTAACCTATTTATAAAACTATACTTAAATGTAAGGAAACCAAAAATATCAGCTTTTTCGAGAGGTTCCAACGTTACCGTTCAATTCCCATTATTTCGTGTGGTGTAGTTCACTTGAGCTTTGGATCTACCTTAGTTTTAGGCTCACACTTCCAAAACCAGTTGGCAAGACAAATAAGCAACTCATATAAAACACATATATTGTATGATGACAAGCCTTCCAATCCTATAACTCAGTCATCGGATAAGATTGTGGGTCAGCGGCAATATTCTGATAATCTTACGTTGTAGAATTTGATTGGGTCACGTCCTCATCAAAGATGAGCCTGGTCAAATAAGCACCGACTGAATAATTTTTAACACATGCTTATGCTTTATGTGGGTCCCAGCAATAGCAGGCGTTCTGTTGATTACCTATACATTGGCACGTGGTCCACCATGCGACAAGTCGTTTCAATTTTACCAAGTGCGTTTCGGTGCTCCAGACCACTTTCCGTGAAGCAACGTAAGGATATGATGCTAAAAGATCAGAGCCACTGGCATGACGACCTTCTCCATTTAGATGTGGATGGTTGCTAACCGTCTATCTTGGGCCACCGATAAAAGGGTGAAGATTATAGTAATTAAATAAAAAATTTAATATACTTCATCTCAGTAGGGAATTAACATACTATTAACCTGAATTACCGTACAATTAGCCCCATTGTCAGAATTCGGAAGGGGTTGTGTACTCTGCAATGATGCTACTGCAGATCATATAAATTTCTTCTATGGCGATACTGATAGCTTGCTTCGTGGAAGACGTCCACGCATCCTTACACGCAGCACATTTGGACCAGATACGAAGCACCCCATGAAATTCTTAAGGCCCAGCTTTACTATGATCCAAAACTTTGGTGGCCCACGGTGAAAGAGAGGTAAATTAAAGGACGAAATTATTTCCTTTTACCATGGCATGCATACTAAAAATTTGGATCACAATAAAAGTTGGCCTTCGGAGTTTTATGGAGTGATAATCTTGTGAATATATATATATATATATATATATATATATATATATATATATATATATATATATATATATATAGGAAAAGGTACTATGCGCTCGACTTCATGATAAGCTCATGTGAGGTCGAACTGTGTGGGCCCCACCATGATGCGTGTCGACCATCAACACCATTAGCTGTATACTGAACTCAGGTGGGCCATACCATCTAAAATCATGTGAAGACATGCCAAAAACATATAAAAGCACTTGGTGGGGCCCACCTGAGTTTTGAATGCTGCTGAAACTTGGTCTGAACCCTCATCCAAGTGGGACACACATAATGGATGGGCTGGATTTGCAAACCACATCTCTATGGGCTCAAAAAATGATTATGAATGTTTAACGGTGCATGGCCCCTCCCCATTTCTGTATGTGGTGTGGCCCACAAAAGTCACGGATTGACTTGATTTTTGAGACCTAGACCCACGATGAAATGGTGCATCTAACTGATGGGGTAGATGTTCGAAACGCATCACGGTGGGGCCCACACAACTCGACCTCATGGGATGGTCTTGGGAGGTCGAGCGCATAGTACCTTTTCTCATATATATATAAACATCATACAATTGAATTTTAATGTAAAAAAAAAAAAAATGATAAATTCATCAATTTTATTATGGGTCTGTTTCGGCAGTGGGATTAGAAGGGATTAGGTGGGATGGGATTAAAAAACATAATTATTACCCATGGCAGGGATTGTCCCCTGATACCATGGGATAAAATTAATGCCATGCTTTGTTGATAATACGGTGGTATTTTGAATGAATATACCCACCATCATTTGAAATTATTGAGAATAATGCACATGTGTTATATCTAAACCGTTCATTTGTTTTGTAACCTCATTTTATGGCATGGGCTTAAAAATGAGGTAGATCTAAAACTTATGTGGCTCCAAAGAAGTTTTCAACAGTAAGTATTCAATCCCTGTTGCTTTTTATGGTGGGGTCCACTTGAGCTTTAGATTTACCTGATTTTTTGGCCCATGCTTTAAAATAATCTCGATGAATGGGTGGACGGTGTGGATATAGCCCACACATCATGGTGGGACCTACACAACTTGCTAAACATTGAGTGAAATTGGCACAGGACCCAATGCAATTCCATTTAATGTAATTCCAAGCTTTCCCATTCTTCCCAAACATGGAATGGAATTGGCACAGGATCAGGTGAATCCCATCCCACCTAATCCCTTCTAATCCCACTGCCCAAACAGACCCTATAAGTCCCACATTGACATGTACATATAAGTGTCATATGACACGGATGCATGATATCATTTATTTAATAAATGAATGAATGCTTAATACCTATCCATCACATTCAACATCTATTTAATGTCTTGATGTTTGTGACAAATCCACCATGTTCACCTGTCTTTTCATCTTATACCAGGATATGAGCTAAAACCTTTTTAAGGTCCACCGTGATGCTTTCATGCCATCTAAATAATTTATAAGGTCATTGCTACTCTGGTGAACTGAAAATATGAAAATATTAGCCTACTCCAAAACTTGCGTGGCCCAACTAATGTTTCAACGGTAGTTGTTCAATCCTAACTATTTCCCATCACCTCGCCTACTTCAGTTTTGAATTTGCCTATTTTTAGGCTTATGTCCAAATGTAATCTTGAAAAATGGATAAACAGTGTAAATTTCTCAGAAACATCGTAGTGGGCCTGCCTAACTTCTAAGCGCAGGAACTTCTGCGTCCGATTCATCTGATGCATCTCTCATATGCTCTACCGCACCCTTGCTGGTTCTGCATGTGGTATTGTGTGCGTGTGGGACCAGCAAACCTTTTTAAGCAGGGGAGACAAATGCGCACGTCGTTCACATGCCATTCGGCAAGCCCAGGGAAGATTCTTATTAATAAGACATGAATCTTGACCAGCGAAACTGAAACTTTTGTCGACAGGCGATGTGAGCCCCACGTTAGATGGACTACTGCCTAGAATTTTCTTCCTTGCACATGTATGGCGAAATCAACAGGTGGACAGTTAACTTCAGTAGTGCTATTATGTATATTAATTATTTCAGCGACAGAATGAGGTTCTTAAGCCACACGCAAGTAAGAGAGCGTGTCTACACTAGGCATGTGTCAAAGGGGCACATGCACACATGCATAATTTTAATCTATCCATTCAAGTGGGCCCGACCATGTAAATGGCCATACTTGACTTGAAACCGTCTCTTACCGGTTCTCTATTTGACACAAAAGTAAGGTTCAAAGACGTAACCGGCACCTGCATCGGATTTGCTGGGGTGGACGTCAGCAAAAGCGAGAAACAGACCCATAAAGAATGAGGTCTCTTGCATGCGCATGGCTTAGTAAACCGCATTTCATTACTAAAATCACCAAAATGTTACATAGTTTGACTACTTAAAACCAAGTGGACCAGGCCTAGACAAGACAGTCCAAACCCACTCAAATCTGACTAGGCCCTATTATTTATTTATTTTTTTAAAGGTCAAATATACACTCTCACACTCACACCACACCGTATTTTGAACCCATGATACAACCAATTTCTAACGGGTTCAAAATATGGGATCTAGGCCATTTAAATCAAGTTTACGGTGTTAGCTTGCATGCGTCATAGGTTTAAGTGGAGCTAACTGAAGCGGCTTGCCTTGACCACCAAATTTAAATTTGTACATGAACAGAGTTAGCTCGGTGAGCTCACTTGACTCGACTCGAAAAAGCTCAATTCGACTCGGTTTGAAACTGAGTTCAAGCCAAGTCGAGCTAATTTTTTGAGTTTGAAAAAATTTCGAATCAAGTTCAAGCTTGTCCAAACTCGACTCGACTCGGATCGAACCCCAACTCGAATCGAACTCGGATTGAACTAGTTCAATGACTCAGTTATTTTGATATTGATGTTGCTCACCAAGTGTTTGATGAAATGACTCAATGAAGTGCCAGTTGGTGGTGAGGAATGTATGGATATGAAACAAATATCCTTGTATCTTGATTTTGATGTTGCCTATTGAGTGTTTGATGAAATACCCATAAAGTTGCTGCTACTGTTTTACATACCTTAAGAAATTGAAGGTATACTCCATGTGTTTGTGAAAATGCCGCACAAGCAAACTCGGCTCGATCTTGGCTCGAACTCAGCCGAACTGGCCCGAGTTGCTAGCTAAACCAAGCCAAGCTGGCCAGTTAGGCTCGAGAACCAAGCCGAGCCAAGTTTGACCTAGGTTCAGCTAGTGGCCGAGCCGAGTCGAGCTTGGCAAAGCTCGACTCGGTTCAACTTGTGTACACCTCCTACCAAATTGCTATTTTCAGTATTCTGCTCGCCATTTAATGTCTTATATTGTGAGGCTTTTTGTTGTTGCTTGGGTTAGAGTTTCATAAAATCCAATGGTTGGTTCTGAACAAATAAGTGTACATGAATCAGAGGTTTGTACTGTTCAACAAACAAGCTTTTAGGATTGTGACTTAAAACTATGGGTCCAACAATTTAATTAAATTAATTAGCATATGCTACATATATAGTATCCTTTCATTTTTAATCATCCAATATAATGTCATCTTTCTGGTTGGGGACACGTTTAAACTAAGACCCATAATTAGTGCAGTTTAATTTAAATTAATTGTACACCACGTGTGCTATTTCTAATAAGTTTCTAAGCACGTGTATCATGCATCAAACTCCGCAGAAGTATCGTGGTTTTTCTCAATTATTTATACCAAACAAAGATGGTAATGATGTATATGTCTGCTTATTGGGCCCTCCGTCGGTATGTGGGGAGCTGATGGCTGAACACAGATTGTTCAATGAGACCATCACCACCTTTACCATAGTGTGGATACTCTGTGGGACCGACCATGATGTATATTTTTATCTATGTTATTCATTTTCAAGCTCATTTTAGGGTATGAGCTGAGAATCAAACCATATCCAAAGCTCGAGTGAACTACACCGTAGAAAACAGTGGAGATAATGACCTCTATTGTTGAAACCTTCCTTATGGTCCACAACTTTGTTTATTTGTCATCCAACGTGATCATGAAACGACAAAGACTTTGATGAAGGGAATATGAATACCAGGTTGATCCATTGCTTTGACGACCTTAACAAGTAGTCAAAGGTAGTTGTCTAGTTTCCATTGTTTTGTGTGGTGTGAGCCACTCATTACAAGAAAAAGTTGTTGTATGTGAAGAGGCCTTTAAAACCCTTAAATTTCTAAACAAGACAGAAGTGGGAGAAGAGGAAGGACTTTGAAATGAAAAAACTCACATAATGGATATTTTTCACTTATTGTATTACAATGAAAACCCCTACATGTATATATAGGCCCTTAGGGTCCCTCTTATAAAATTCTTTACATTTAATGAGATTCTATCTACTCAAACTACCCATGTCATTTTCCATACAAATTTAAATTATAAAGCTTCTAGATAGTTTTCTTGAAGTTTCTAAGTAGTTCTCTTGAAGCTTATACTCTTGCACTATTAGTTTACCACACTATAATCATTTTACAAATTTTATGTTTATTTCTCAACACTCCCCCTTAAACATATTTTTCTTCCATTAACTATTTCAAGCATAATTATTAACTTGTTAAAGATGTATGCTTTGAGGGGTTTTGTGAAAATGTTAGCAACTTGATCTTATGACTTGACGAATATGAGCTCGATCTCCTTGCTCTTCACATGCTCTCGGATGAAGTGAAAGCGAGTGTCGATATGCTTACTCCTTTCATGAAATATGGGATTCTTTGCTAAGGCAATAGATAACTTATTGTCGATGTAGATCTTCGTAAGATCCTCTTGATGTATTTGAATATCTTTTAGCAGATTTTTTAGCCAAATTGCATGGCATACTCCTAATGATGCAGCTACATATTCGGCTTCACATGTAGAAAGAGTGACAATCGGTTGCTTTTTTTATTGCCATGTAAAAGCAGTATCTCCCATATAAAATACAAAACTTAAGGTGTTTTTTCTATCATCCATGTCTCTTCTCCAATCACTATCTGAATAGCTTACAAGTTGAAAGTCTTGAGATGATGAATAAAGCAAACCATAACTCATTGTACCTTTTATGTATCGAAAAATCATCTTGTCCACTTTAATGTAAGATGATTTTGGTTCTTCCATGCACCGACTCACTAACCTAACTCCATATAGAATGTCAGGTCTTGTGCACGTCAAGTATCGAAGATTCCAACTAGGCTCTTGAAGAGTGTATAGTCTACCTTTTCTTCTTCATCATACCTCGTTAGTTTGATACCATATTCCACAGGTGTGCTTACTGGCTTGCAAATGTACATATTGAATTTCTTGAGAACTTCTCTTGCGTAGCCTTCTTGAGAGATAAATATTCCTTCATCCATTTGCTTCACTTTTATGCTAAGGAAATATGACATGAGGCCGATGTCCGTCATTTCAAATTCTCAAACCATTAATTCCTTGAACTCTGTAAACATACCTAGATTACATCCTGTGAACATTAAGTCATCCACATACGGGAAAACAAACAACATATCACCATTTTCATTTACCTTAGTATAAAGGGCATGTTCATATGGGCATTTCATAAAATTATTTTCTTGAAAATATTGATAAATTTTGTTATTCCATGCCCTTGGTGCTTGCTTTAATCCATATAAGGTCTTTTTCAATTTTAAAACTTCATTTTCTTGCCCTTTTTTGACATAGCCCATTGGTTGCTCCACATAAACATCTTCTTCAAGATATCCATTAAAAAAAGCAGATTTCACATCCATTTCAAATATTTTCCATTTATTTTGTGTGGCTAAAGAAATTATCAATCTTACAGTTTCTAGGCAACCAACAAGAGAACATACCTTCTCATAGTCGATTCCAGGTCGTTGGCAATACCCTTTCCCAACCAATCTTGCTTTGTATCTTTAAACTTTTCCTTTTGCATTCTTCTTTACCTTGTACACCCATTTGACTCCAATTGCATGTTGCCCTTTTGGTAGAGTGGATAACTCCAATGTGTTATTTTTTTTAGATTGCGCTAATTTCTTCATCCATAGCTTCTTTCCACCTTTTGTCTTATATGACATCTTTAAAGCTCACAGGTTCACAATTAACAAAGAGACAAAATAATATAAAGTCATTTTGATTTTTCAGTTACCTCATAAATCTCCCGTAAACTCCTCATACGTCTTAGCCTTTCGCTTGAACTTTGTTCTAATGAAGATGATGATGTAGGCTAATCACGAGCAGATGAAGTTGGAGATGGAGGTGGAGTAGCGGGCATTCATGTTACTTGATCATTTTCTTCTTCTAAAGGAAAGATGTCATAATCTTCTTCTTTTATAGTCCAATCCCACGTGCCTTTTTCATCAAATTCAACATTTCGACTTGTAATCATTTTTTCCATTACTTAGATTATGCAATTTGTAGCCTTTAGAGCGAGCATCATAGTCAATAAAGATGTGCTTTGCACTCTTGTCATCTAGCTTAGATCTCTTTTGGTCGGGCACATGTGCATAAGCGATGCTTCCAAAAACCTGAAAAGTCTAGCTTTCTTCCACTCCATGCTTCTTGTGGTGTTTTGTTCCATACGCTTCTTGTGGGGGAACAGTTCATCAAATAAACCGCACAATCTACTGCTTTTGCCCAAAATTCTTTAGACATATGTTTTCTCTTCAACATGCTTTGAGCAATGTTAAAAATTGTTCTATTCTTCCTTTCAGCCACCCCATTTTGTTAATGCGTGTATGGGACCGTTAAAAGCAGGCGAATCCCATGTGAATTCGCCCCCTCTATCGGATCTCATAACTTTAATATGTAATCCACTTTCCTTTTCAACAAAAACCTTGAATTTTTTGAAAGCGCAAAAAACTTCAGACTTTTTTTTGAAGAAGAAATAAACTCAAATTTTTTGACTGAAATCATCAATTAAAATGAGGAAATAATTGTTCTTACCAAGTGAGGAAGGAGTGATTGGCCTACACACATCTGTATGAAGGAGTTGAAGTGGCTTTGTGGCTCTTCTTGATGCCTCTTTTTGAAAGGTTCTTTGAAAATGTTTGCCAAGTAGGCAACCTTCGCAAAGTTGATCCGGGTGATTAACCAATGGCAAACCCTTCACCAACTTTTGCTTGGATAATAATTTTAGTCCTTAAAAATTTAGATACCAAATCTTAAGTACCAAAGTCATAATAGATCTTTCAAACAAGCATATAAACATCTTGCAACACCATTTTGAATATTCAATAAGAACATCCTATTGTTTGACATGACCACATTAGCGATCAAATTACTTCTTTGGTCTCTTATTAAAAGACTACGATTTTTCATATGAATATCATAACCTTTCTCTAAGAGTTGTCTGAAGCTCAATATATTATTTTTCATATTTGACACATAATAAACATTAGAGATAAATTGGTGAATTTTCATTTCTCAAACGGATTAGGATTTTACCTATCCATTTTACCAAAATTTTAGACGAGTCTCCAAATTTGACATGGCCTCTTATCGATTCATCTAGCTCGACGAACATGCTCCTTATTCTACACATGTGATTGCTTGCCCCAGTATTAAGATACCATGAGTTTTGCTCTCCACTTTCATTGCCTTTATAAGCCAACAATACGGTTGACTCTTCGTTTTCATTTCTTTCAACATAATTAACTTTCTCTTCAACATGGTTAGTACAACTTCTACATTCCGAAGCATAGTGACCATACTTTTTACAACTAAAACATTGAACTTGAGATTTGTCTTGTAATCTTTCATACATTGGCCTCATGAAATTTCCTCTTCCACATCCCCTTCTAGGATGAGAATTTTGGCTTCTTTATTTAAAGTTGTAAATGCATCCTCCTCTTCCTTTTCCTCGAGCACGGCCTCACCCTCGACTTCTTTGACTTTTAGAATCTTCATGGTCATCTTTCAATGTGAGCTTTGTTTGAAGTAATTTCTCCAACAGTTCTTGCTTCTTTTTATTAATTCTTTCTTCATGAGATTGTGAAAATCTCATGAGTTGATCAACGGTCATGGAATCCAAATCTTTTGATTCTTTAATGGCTACAACAATATAATCAAACTTTGTATCTAAAGACTGTAAGATTTTTTCACTACATAAATTTCATCCAAAGTTTCTCCATTTCTTCATAATTTATTTACAATAGCCAATACTCTTGAAAAATAATCTGAAATTAATTCTGACTCCATATGTAAAGCTTCAAACTCACCTCTAAGAGTTTGAAGATGTACATTCTTCACTTTATCAAATCCTTTAAATGAGTTTTGTAAGATGCTCCAGGCTTGCTTTGAGGTAGTGGCACACGTGTTCTCAAAAGCGGCCTCATCTCTTCCTTGATAGATGAGGAAGAAAGCCTTCTTATCTCTCTTTCTTGCATCTCATAGAGTCTCTCTTTGATTTTGGGGCAACGTGGCTTCATCTCGTGGCCCAACATACCCTTTTTCAACGATCTCCCATACGTCTTGAGGGCCAAGCAATGCCTTCATTTAGATACACTAATTCTCGTAGTTGTCTTTGGTTAGCCGGGGAACTTAAAACGACATCATCCCATTCGCCATCAACGAACCTTTAGATATAATACCACTATGTTGTATGTGAACAAGCCTTTAACACTCTTAGGTTTCTAAACAAGCTAGAAGTGGAACAAAAGGAAGGACTTGGAGATGAAAAAGCTCACTTGTATTGGATATTCTTCACTTGTTGTGTTACAATGAAGACCCCTACATGTATATATAGGCCCTTAGGGTCCCTCCTACACAATTCTCTACATTTAATGAGATTCTATCTACTCCAACTACCCATGTCATTTTCCTTTCGAATTTAAATTATGAAGCTTCTAAATAGTTCTCTTGAAGTTTTTAGGTGGCTCTCTTGAAGCTTTTATTCTTACACTATTAGTTTACCGCATTATAATAGTTTTACCCAATTTGACTCAAAATTAAGGTTCAAAGAACTAACCGGCACCCGCATTCGATTTGCTGGGGTCCACTTCAGCAAAAGTGATTAACAACATCAAAACGATGAGATCGTGTGAGACAAACCCCATAACCTCGGATGCAGATCCGATGGTGACACCACCTGTACTGAGGTTGGTGCTAGTGGGCGCCCTCTTAGCCCTATCATGATGCAAGTGTTTTATCCACATATTTGTGGTTTTCTTTTTTCCATGCCCGTGTGACTTAATCAATAGATTAGATGGCAAGCAAATATTTTGGTAGGCCCTACCAAGTTTTCAATGGTAGGCATTCAATCACCATTATTTCTTGTAGTGTGGTCCACCTGAGATTTGTATCTGCCTCATCGTTCGTATCATGTACTAAAACGAGCTCCCAAAATGGATGGACAATGCGGATAAAGTACATGCATCATGGTGGGGCCCACATAGCACCGACCAGTACCGAGGTTAGTACTGGAGGGGTCACTACGACTTCCGAGTCAGCTCAGGCTGGCATGGAAATGGATTGGCTACTCCCCCTGCCACCAGCCCGGTGGCTGGTGGTCGGTGCTATGTGGATTGCACCGTGATGTCTGTGTTTCATCCATGCTGTCCATCTATATTTCTAGGTCATTTTAGCAAATGAGACCAAAAATTAGAGGAATATAAATTTCAGTGGGACCACACCACAGGAAAACAATAACAATTGGATATCCACCATTAAAATCATCCTAAGGCCCACTATACTTTTTATTTGTCATCCAATATGTTGAGTGGGTCATAAAGACCCATATGAAGGGAAAAAATAAAGATCAACTTGATACGAAACTTTTATCGCCCCCAAAAAGTTTTTAATGGTGTTCATTTGACACTGTTTCTGTAATGTTGTCCACTTGAGATTGGGATACACCTAAATTTTTGTCTCATACCATAAAATGATCTAAAAAAAATAGATGGACGGCATGGATGAAACACATACATCATGGTAGGGCCCACAGAGCACCAACCACCAGCCATTGGCTGGTGTGGGGGGAGTAGCCAATCCGTTCCCGGGACGTCTGGCACTAGCCCGGAGCCTGACGTTAGTAGACCTGGTGCCTGGTGGGAATGAATAGCGACCGGTTGCAGCCATTGGACGAGGATTGCGTCCTACTCCCGCCCATCTATAGCCCCGAACAGGCAGTTATGTGAATGTATCTGTACATCCAAGCCGTCAATCCCTTTTCTCAGATCATTTCAAGGCATGAAACCAAGAACGAGGCAGATCCAACGCTCAACTGGACCACAAATGACTACGAGGCAGATCCAACGCTCAACTGGACCACAAATGACTCTTGCATTTAATGCAACCAGCTTATTATTTGGTGTGGTACACCTGATCGTTGGATCTGACTCATTTTTATGTTCTTGCCTTAAAATGATATGAGAAAAGAAATTGACGGCTTAGATGTACAGATACATCACGGTGGGCCTGCCCACAGAACTACCGGTTCGGGGCTAGAGACCGCGGGAGTAGGACGCAATCCACGTCCTGCAGCCATTCGATTCAAGTGGGTCTCACGGTTCTATGATCCAGAGTGTTGGGTTGATGGGCCTCACAGTTTTACAATCTTTCATATTGGAAGTACCTAATCGTAAAATCTACGGCCTTTTTCGGAACCGTTGTAAGCTGGGTCTTCTAATCAAGAGCATGTTTAAGCAGAGGTTTGCTAATTCCACATGCGTGTGGGACCCGTGGCATCCACACCCACTGGCAGGCATACGTGCGACCATATAACAAGTTTGTGAGACCTCGGCTTTTGATTAGGTGACACCGTTTAGATCTCCTGTCATAAAACATTTGACAGCCCCCTTAGACTAGAGCATATCAAAACAAATGAACGGCTAGAAATAAACATGATCATCAATGTAATTTGAACATTGTGGCCCACCTCCATTCATTAGCCATAGACAATCATAGCTACACAGTGACACAAGGAAGGGTTCTTAAATCCACGAGATAATTTTTTATTTTTTATTTTTAAATGAAATTTTATTATTCAATAATGTTTCGACTTCTCCGTTGCAATACAACACTTATCAAGAGAAGCGAAACCATAATTAAGAGTCCTAAAACGATTAAACTAGAATTTAGTAAAATAATTAAATTTATTAAAAAAATTCCTAATTTAATAATGTTGGATGCTTTGTAGTATAATTATAAACAATTCTTAAAAGATTACAAATACAAAATCTCTAAACCAAAAGAGATGTGTTTAAATTGAAACTTATTAAAAATAGTAAGTTTTTCTTGAAACCGTGATTTTGAATTAGAATGATGTTTTTTTTTGTTTTTTTATTTTTATTTTTATTTTTTATTTTTAATTATAAATGTTTTTGTTTTTTTTTTTTTGGCGAAACACACCGACGTGACCTGCTCATAAGGTCGGTTGACCATACAAAAACTCTAACTCTTAAACAAAAGATATACGTTTAAATTGAAACTCACTAAAAATAGTAAGTTTTTCTTAAAACTGTGATTTAGAATCAGAATGACGTGGTTTTTGGTTTTTTGTTTTTTAACAAAAACATGACCTTCTTATAAGGTCTGTTGACCTCAGATGACCTGTTATAATAAAAATTCATAGGTTGTGCTTCCCGTAACAATACCTGGATCAAGAGTTATGGCTGATTTACAATTCATACTTGAACAGCAATTTCTCCCTGTTTTGAAATGAATTTATATATTCGATCCAGATACACATGCGGCCCAATTACATCATGCCCTATGTAATATTGGGCCCCGATCTAATAAACTACACACTCTTCCATTCAAACATCTTTCAGTCCAGTTATACTAAGAATAGATTTGCAGCCCACTTTACATCACACGGTCAAAAAAAAAATAAAAAAAAATTAGAGTGGGCCAAGTGGGGAGAAAACGTTAAAGGCGATAAGGAAGGGTTGGCAAGTTGGAATTCAAGTGTGCAACTGCCACTTTGAAAGTCAGTTAGATACGAATGTTTCATTGCAATTATTTAGACCAGACATTTGGGATGGGCCCACCATCATTGCGTTCCTCGTTAAAGGTTGGCACGTCTCTCTCTCTCTCTCTCTCTCTCTCTCTCTCTCTCTCGTATTAGGATAAGCTTGGCCCATTGGTCGCTGTTGAAATTCATTGTACACGGACATTGGGCGAGTAGTTGGTGGGCCATCCAACAACATTTCCACGTTGCTGTTGCCGCAGCCCCCCCCCCCTCTCTCTCTCTGAAAATTCTTTGTACGCTGCCATTTTGCATTATTGCCATTTTGCAAATAATGTAGGTCTCTCTCTTTTTCTCTCTCTTTTTGAAAATTGTCATTTTGCAAGTAACGTGGGTCATCCAATACATTATTATTGTACATCGAGTCGAGCCGGGTCGAGATGGCCTTAGCTCAACTTGTTTCAGCCACTAGCTGACCTTAGCTCGAACTTGGCTTGGCTCAGTCCTCGAGCCTGACTAGCCAGCTCCGCTCGATTCAGTCAGCTGGTCGGGCCAGTTCGAGCTGAGTTCGCTTGTACAACATTTTTACAAATACCTGCACATTCAAAATCTCACTTAATGTAAAATAGCAGCAATGGTTTTACAAGTATTTGATCAAACACCTTGAAAGCAACATAAAAATTAAGAAAAAAAAATGTTATTTGTTTCATATACATACCTTCCTTGTCACTAGCCACACTTCGTTGAGTCATTTCATCAAACACTTGGTGAGCAACATCAATATCAAAGTAACCGAGTCACTGAACTGGTTTGATTCGATTTCAATTTGAGCTAGGTTCGATCCAAGTTGAGTCGAGTCGAGTTGGGGCCAACTCAAACTCAGCTCGAACTCATTTTTGAGCTTAAAAAATCAGCTTGACTTGGCTCGAACTCAGCTTCAAACCAAGTCAAATCGAGTTTTTTCGAGCCGAGTCGAGCGAGCTAACCGAGCTAGCTCGGTTTGTGTACACCCGTAGTTATTAATGCTGCCATACTTTGCCAACCTGGACTTGGTCTACCGTTCAGGTTCAGATTGCAGCTGGATTGGGCTGGCTCGGAACTCAGTTGAACAAATTTTAAAATTATGTATTTATTAAAAATAGAAAATTTTACAAATTAGTACTTCATTAATATGAAATTTACATTCCGGTGCTTTTTAATTAAGTTATCATTAAGTTACCTCATTAATCAAGTTGTCAAAGGAAACTTCTTAGTTTAAAGAAT
This sequence comes from Magnolia sinica, assembly GCF_029962835.1. Lineage (NCBI taxonomy): Eukaryota > Viridiplantae > Streptophyta > Magnoliopsida > Magnoliales > Magnoliaceae > Magnolia > Magnolia sinica. The sequence continues at coordinate 92,668,549 of NC_080573.1, read as the reverse complement.
GATTTATTTTTTTTTTCTAAAATGATGAAAATGCCTATAATTAATTAGTTGCTTTATAAGAATTAAACAGTTAACTATATGTAAAAATGTGTTATTATCAAAAAAATTCTAAAAATATCTCTGCTGGTTGCATGGTAATAAGGACGGGGTTATCAGTTGATGTTATGTGGGACCCACCGTGTTGTATCCACTCAGTCCATCCATTTTTCTTTATCATTTTAGGGCATGAGCGCAAAACAAAAATGAGGCCGATCCATATCTCAGGCGGACCATACCATAGGAATCAGTCGCCATTGAATGGCCACCGTTAAAAACTTCCGAAGGCCCGCTGTAATGCCCACCATATATAATGTTTAGTTTCTATCCAACATGTAGATTACGTCACATAGACCTGGATTCAGCAGCCTTATCCAAAACTTTTTGCAGTCCACAAGAAGTTTTTAATAGTGGGAATTCATCACCACTGTTTCATATAGTTGTGGTCCACCTGAGAGTATGATCTATCTCATTTTTGAATCATGCTGAAAATGATATGAAAAAATGGATAGACGGTGTGGATTAAACACAGATATCAGAGTGGGGCCCACAGAGCACCATATGCAATCTAGGTTAAAGGCACCCATTTGGTGTCTATGCCCGACATGGAATATTGCGTGTGCCCCCTGGCCCGGAAGCTCGTGTCGTCGGAAATGATGTTGGGCCCACACAGATTTCGGTCACAAATTACTTCGTCCATCAGTTTTATAATACCACAGTCGGACAGGATTCTAAAGATCAGGTAGATCAAAAACTCATGTGGGTCACACCCCATTACACAGTGGGAAGGCAAACGACAACCCTAGAAACCTTTCTAGAGCCAACCAAGATATTTTTAGGATATACAAACCGTTCGTGGGATTATTATCACTCAGATAAACTGTAGGCACAAACATCATCCTGATACAAAACTTCTCTAGCACCAACAAAGTCTGAATTGGTGGGCATCCAATCGCTGCTGTTTAAGGCGGTCTGAATTGGTGGGCATCCAACCTTCTTGTCATTTTATTGTCTTACAAAATTAATGAACGAAGTGAAATTGTTATGAAAATCTCTATGGATTAAACAGACCAGAATGATGGGAAAAAGTTAATCCAAAACTTTGGTAGCCCACAAGAAGGTTTTAATGGTGACCGTTCATTACCACTGTTTCCTGCAGTATGGACCACCTGAGATTTGGATCTGCCTTATTTTTAGGCTGGTGCCCTGAAGTGATTTGGAAAATTGGATGCATGACATGGATTAAATACATGTATTTTATTGGGGCTCACAGTGCACCGTATGCAATTCGCATCTAGATTAAAGGCAACCTGGGTATTTTCATCATGACAAATCATAAACGCAACGAAGGTAGTTGGTTGACAATAACTTGATTAATGAGGTAGTCTAATAAAGACTTAAATAAGTATTGGGATATAAATACAATATTAATGAGGTACTATTTTGTAAAATTCTCTAAAGAGTTTATACACTATCATCACTCCATACTAAAAAAAATCAATGAAAATCTATAAAGAAAAAAAAAAAATCCTTTTCTTAAAAAAAAAGAAAAAGGTATTAAGCTCCCTTTGATAAATGCTTATAAATGAGTTTATCTAATTTTAGTTAACAATAATTATATATTAGAAATATTTATTTCTATTAAGTAATGAGTTCATGTTAACAATAATTATGTTTTAGAGAACATGATCTCTATTAGATAATTACTGTTTTAACACCAAATAAACTCATCTTTAGGCATCTACTACTCAAGACCTGAATTAATAACAAATTATATTTTATTTTGAATTATAAAATAAATAAACTTCTAGAAGTTTTTCTCATCTTAGTGTTTGTAAAATTTAAGGCCACAGACAGTGGATCAACTTTATTTATGGATTAGATCATCTTATGTATGTCTTGGATATTGCTTTTATATGCACAATGGTACATGTGATGCATTGCATTGTATTTATTGAGTGGGAGTAGCAAACCTCTTTTTCACAATAGAGTAGTTCACTTGGGCGGGGTTTAGAGTTCTACTCGTATAATAAATGACGTGAGGCTTCTTCTCTTTTCTCTAGCCTGGCATTGCGTCAATTGCATCATCGCTCACATTATTTCAAAAGGTAAACTTCAATTAAGTGATTGCAATATGGGAGCACTAGTTAACATGACTTTGAGATTGGTGAAAGCTTTTTCTTCATCACTTCACTCAAAGGGAGTTTCCTTTTGAAGAAGGTTGCATAAAGGACGAGAGATAAGACTGAAGTCTTTTATAAACCTTTGGTGGAATCTAGCGTGTCCTAAGAAGGATCACACGCAGCATATGCTTTTAGGTGGAGATAAGTTAGAGATTAAAACGATTTTGGCTTTATCTACCTCAATTTTATTTAACGATATGATATGTCTAAGGACTATCCCATTTTGAACCATGAAATGACATTTCTCCCAATTTAGTATAAGGTTCTTTTGCTCACATCTCTTTAGTATTAATTTCAAGTGTTCAATGCATTTGTTGAAGGATACACTAAAGTTAGAATAGTCATACATGAAGATCTTTAAAAATTGCCCTACCATGTCAGAAAAAATATTCAACATGCATCGCTGGAATTTGGCAGGAGTATTACACAATCCGAATGGCATCTTTCAGTACATGAAAGTGTCGAAAGGACATGTGAATGTGGTCTTTTCTTGGTCTTCAAGGGCTATCTCTATCTAGTTGTAGCTTAAATACATGTCAAGGAAGTAGTAGTAGGAATAACCTGTTAACATTTCTAAGATCTGATCAACAAAAGGCAATGGAAAGTGGTCATTCCTTATAACGGTATTCAACTTTCAGTAACCAGTGCACATTCTCTAACTAGTAGTGACTCTGGTTGACACGAGTTCATTATTCGCATTGACTACGATGGTGATCCCGGACTTCTTGAGTACCACCAAAGTTGGACTCACCCATTGGCTATCGGATATAGGGTATAAACTTTAATATCTCAAATTTAACCACTTTCTTCATATTTGGATTTAGACAGCATTGTAGTTATCTAGATATTTTTACATTACCTTCAAGGTAAATGTGATTAGTACAAATCAGATGATCAATTTCCTTACGGTCCGCAATCATCCATCCAAGAGCTCGTTTGTGTTCCTTGAGAGTAAAAATGAGCATACTCTCTTGTTCCTCATCCAATGAGAAGAAATCACCACTGTATATGTTTCATCTTGACCTACGTAGGCATATTTAAGATCAGTAGGCAATAGTTTTAAGTCAAGCTTCGATGCCTTATACCATACTGTAGAGGATCTTTGTCAGTTTGAGGTAGTCTTTCAAACTCGGGCCTCCACCGGTTAGTTTCAAGTACCGATGCAGCATCAAGCAAGGCACCCATTACCCTAATCATATCATCATCTAAATAAGTAGAGTGGGCCAACCACATCTCTAGAGTGTCAGAGTATCGAGTCAAAAACGAATTTTCTTCCACGAATGAGTCAATCAAATTTATTTCATGGACATCATCACCATCCTCTATTTGTTTACACATGTTAAATACAATCAACTCAAGTGTCATATTCCCAAAGGATGGTTTCATAATCTCATTCCTACAATTGATTATGACAATTGATGTAGCAAGGAATAGTCAACCAAAGATGACATGAATTTGAGTGCTAGAATTTATAATGAGTTTTGTATCCAAAATAATAAAATATACTGGATAGTAGAATTTATTGACTTAGACTAGCATGTCCTCTATCATCCCTCTTGGTATACAAATCAAATGATCAGCAAGTTGAAGTGTGGTCTTGGTGGGTTTTAATTCACATAGGCCAAGCTGTTCATAGACCGAGTATGGGATCAGAGTCATACTCGCCCCCAAATCAAGCAGTGCATGTTCAATCCAGTGATCCCAATCACGTATGAGATGGGTGGGCTACTGGGATCCTTGTATTTTTGGGGTACATCTTGTTTGATGATGGCACTTACTTTTTGGGCCACATTTTGTTTGATGATGGCACTCACTTTCTTTATCAAAAATATTTTCTCTTAATATTGTGCCATCTTTTAGTTGTACATAGATCTTTCAAGAACTTGGCATATGATGAAATTTTTTTATGCATCAAATAGATGGGTGTTGATTGTCAACTATTTTAGAAACTCTATGATATCCTAAGTGTTTGGTAGAGGTTTTAGTGAGATCAACCTTTGTGGAAATAGAGTGACTAGCGTGTACTATTTTTCCAATTCTTTTTCATGTGTAGTGTTGCTAGGCCCATTATGTCTCTCATATTCTTCGAAGTCTTTAGGTTTCTCAGCCCTCGTCGAGTTGTTCTTATCAATTGTTTTTCCAATTCTAAGAGTGGTGATGGACTTTACTTGCTCCACATGCTGATTTAAAGAGCTTGGGTAACTTATTTTGTATTATGGTTTTGGGTTAGGTAGAGGTTGGGCTAGAAGAGTACCTTTCCCCCTAACAGCAAGTTGTGACTCTATTCTTTGAATGGACGATGAAAATACTTCCAAGGCTGTTTTAATATCCTGAAATGCTTGCAATGTATTTTGATTGAACTGCTCTTGATTATGGATAATTTTTTAAACTATATCCTCTTGGGGTCTTTTCTAATTTAATAATGGATTGAAGATCGAAGGAAGAGCCTCTTGAAGATTTTTGTCTGTAGTGGTCATTTTTCCATTCCACCAACTAAAGTTTGAGTCATTCCTCCAACTAGAATTATACGTGTTTGAGATGGAAGCATTAAATGGCCTTTGATAATTGTTCAAAGCATTGGATTGCTCTTATAACAATTCTTAGAATGCATGGATTGTTGGATACTCCAGCATCAAGTGTATGTTACTAGTGCAAATACCACAAATAACTTCAACGGTCTCGTCGGCTTTGACCATTTCTACTCTTTTTCAATTCCATGGCCTCAACCTTTCTCGTGAGCTCAGCCAGCCTAACATTAAGGTCATCTTCCTCCCTTAAGACATAAATTCCTTCATTCTCCTTGGACTGGGTTGATTTGTGGTTAGTGGGCTTAGATAAAGCATCCCATGACTACACATTTTCAATAAGCATATCAAAATAGTTCAACGTGTTACCGGGATCTTTGTTCATGAATTTTCCATTGCACATCATCTCTATGAATTAGTGCATGGGCGAAGTCAGTCCATCATAGAAAAAACTTATGACCCACCAAATTTCGTGACCATGATGCGGGTAAGCATTTAGAATATCCTTGAATCTCACCCAACACTGGAAGAAGGTTTTTTCGTCTTTCTATGAAAAAAAGTCAAGATCGCCCTCCTAAGGGTAATGGTTTTTTAAACCAGGAAGAACTTTTTAAGGAACTCCCGAGTCATCTCAGCCCATGTCCTAATCAATCTTGGTCTCAAGGAGTGAAACCATAATTTGGCTTTCTCCTTCAAAGAAAAAAGGAAATAACTTTAATCATAAGGTGTCATCTGACACATTATGGAAGTGTAAGGTCACTACGATCTCATCAAACACTTTGAGATTTTGGTATGGACTGTTAGAAATAATCCATGAAACTTCGGAAGTAGTTGAATCACTCTCGGCTTGAAATCTATGCTTCTTGAATTAGGTGGAAAGACCATGCAGGAAGGTGTACTTGTCCTCACTAGTTGTAAATAATCATGTAACATTCTAGGTGGAGGACCATTGTGCACAACATCCTCGTCTTATTATTCCTCAACATGATGGTGAGGTTGATTCTCAGCCATATTTTCTACCAACTCAAAGGATCTTAGGTGTTCTCTAATCCGATGATGGATAGGTTGTAACATCCTGAATTTTCATGGCTCGAGTTTATACTCATGCTCGAGAATTAGAATTTCAGGTGCTAATAATGTAATAATTCATTACTTCAAAATCACACATTGTTTTTTTTTTTTTTTTCATTTAGACAACATCCACTTACATTCACGAAGGTAACCATTCATGAGAGTAAAACCAACCATACTATAAATCTCATTTCATTTGAAACGTAAAAGTTCAACTAACCATTTAATGCTCACCCAAGTGGGATCTTATTACAAATATCTAAATTTACAGCATGAAACGTAAATAAAACTAAAATAAGGTTAAAGAACCATAACATCATCTGACATCACTCATAGTCTTTAATAAGGAGATCATACATTGCCCATATCCTTAACATCTACATCACCTGCATCTTCTGTATGATTAGAGAGGGTTAATGTTGAGACTCAAATATTGCATATTTAACCCTCCAATCACATTAGTTTTCCTGGCATTTAAGTGTTAATTTGATTTAATTATATATGTTCTTGTCATGCAAGGTGATTCAGAAGCTTATGATGAATATATGCTTAAAAGGATGGATTTAGAGCTCAAAAGAAGATAATGAAGAATTGGAGATTTAGAAGTCATTAATGAAGAATTCACATGCCAAATATCTAAGGAAACCAAGTGAGGAATGAAGAGAATCAAATATTTGAAGTGAAGAAAAGGAATCCTGAAAATTGGCTAGAAAAAATCATATTATGAAATTCTGAGTCTCAAAGGAGAAGTCCTGAAATATTTCCAGAAACAGACTTTGGACCGAAATCAAGCAGAACAGTCCAGCGAGAAAGTGAGATTTTCAACCTTAATTCGGTCCAACAACTTTGGTACTATCGAAATCAACTTCGGTCCCACCTAAATTTGACAGATTCTACACAGCTTTTTTATATGCGACTTTGGTGCGACTGAAGCGTAATAGAAGTGTGAATTCCAAGGTCAGTTTGCAAAATCTCCAAGTCGGTGAGAAAGTTAGAGTTCCACAACTATAAATAGGAGTCCCTAGGACATTTCAAAGCATCTTTTAAGGCTTGAAAAGGGAGAGAAGGCCTAGGTGGAGTGCGTCAACGTTCTTTTACTTAGATTTCTTTACGAGTTCTAGTTGATCTTTTTATTTTTCTTCTAAGATGTTAGTCTTTTTAGACTAATCTCTTAGCTTGGAATCGATTTTCCCATAGGTGGAGGTTGAACGGTTCAGATCGTATTGAGACCAGAATTTTCGGCAGGGAGATTCCCTTCTCCATCAGGATGATGAGACTTCTACTTGTTGTTGTGATCTGTCTGAGAGATTCGGTGATCCAATGTGTGCAAGTTCCCTATTTCCTCCGGACTTCTAGGTTTGGATCGAGATATCCTTTGCTAGATATTAGATGGTTCAGATCTCTTTGGGCGATCAAATTCGGAAGTTTGGACGAGAGAAATCCTCGCGTGCCCGTTTTCTTCGGATGCTATAACAGTGTCTGATTTTGTTTGTTTTAGGGACGGTGGGGTCCACTGTTCTGGTTGTTGTGGTTTGATCCGTCCCGACCACCGGGTTCATCATGCCATGATAGTACATGGGCCTAAATTTGGGGTGAATCCACTAATCAAGCGGCCCACCTATGGAGCAGGAAGATAGGGTAAAACCCATCGCTCCACTCGGTTTGTCGCTTGTTGTTACAGCGTGCAGGAAGATGGTGCTTCACTTAAGTTATTTGGACTAGGTGGGGTCCACTTTTGTTGTCTTTTTGAAAGATCTATGCCCTTCACCGCTTTCAGCATATTGTGGCCCATGGCCCCAAGTTTGAAGTGGATCCGTCCTCCGGGTGGGCCACACAATCCACCGATGCATGGGATGGTGTTCACCGTCTAATCAAATCCTCATTCATTCATGTATACATGGTTTGCCATGCAATTTCAATTTACGGATTTGCCATCTATTTTCTCCAGTGACTTTCAGTGTCCTTTACTTCGAGGTGTATCATCTAAATGTCTAGAAATTTGGCGGGTATACCTTATTTTACATCCTCTTTCTATTGGTCCAATTTGGGCCCCGATCTTCAAAGGATGACCAAGATGTGTTCCCAATGGTCCAAATTATTCAGAGGCCCAAGATATCATTTTTTATGCATTTAAAGGAGAAGTTAACTAGTAGTGTTAGCATGTTCCTTACGATATTCGTAAGGGACAGTTCGTTCTGGTGCTTGGATGGTTCGTTTGGCAGATCCAACTCTGATGGACGATCAAATGACATGGTAAAACTAGAAAAACTTGATGGTTAGTATTCTAATCATGTATTTAGGTGAGTGTACAACCACTTTCGTATACGGAAGAACACAAAGTAGGTTTCCGAAGTGATTAGGGGGTAGAACATGTGCACCGTTAGATTCAACTGACTTGTTCACATACGTAAGTTCCTTGGATTGTAGTTCTATTGGTGGGGTAAGTATATTCATAAGGGATGAAGAAGATGAACAGATCAAAATCTTAATCCGATATGTGTACAGATGAATGTGGAGATCAGATAGTTAGTTTACTATGATCGGGTGGTCCAAAATCAAAGTGGACGGTCAGATGTCTCTATCTAACAGTGAACATTTGATTGAGCGGTTGGTTATGATGGAGAGATGAGGATACTTGGATATGCGATGTTCTGTCTTACACATCGACAGGTGAATGACTTGATCTATGGATGAATATTATTCCCAATGGTTAGATCCGGGTTGGAGAAGATGTAAGGTTAGGATTAGCTAAATTGGTATCTGTTTCGATAAGAAATGAATGCGTTTGATTTGGAGGAATTATTCAATGATAACAAAGAATTCGATGAGAGAACAATGATCATAAGATATCTTATTATGAGTTCATTTACATCCTCGGATTCACTTGATTCTGAAAATAGAGTACAATCAATGCAACGCAATGAATGAAAGAGAAGACAGTCTGATGGCGATTTTGGCAGCATTTTGACACTTTTGATGTTCATCGCAAAGGTGGATGGGTTGTGCGGACTTGAAGAGACTTGATTTGGTCATACAATAGGTTCTGATCATTCTTCCATTCATTCTCTTAGTCATATGGATAGATTCTTCTTTCTTTTGGAATTCTCTTTATGTACTTCACATTTCCTTCATTTTCTTTTGAAGGTGGAGCGCACACCCTTGAAATGACCCTTGAAATGTGGAGCACACAACCTTGAAATGTGGAGCGCACACCCTTGAAATGTGGAGCACACAGCCCTTGAAATGTGAAGCGCAAACCCTTGAAATGTGGAAACCTCGAACTTAATCTGTGTGGACCTTCCATCATACTCTACTTTCTTTCCCCTTTGTGAGCTCCTTGAGACCCTCATTCATAAGTGAGGCACACAAACTTTAGCAAAGGTGGAATGCAGAAGGCTTATTTGAGGACAAAAAGTCCATGGAGAATGGTGCGCAATGCTTGCCTTAGGACAAGTCCCCATGGATAATGGTGTAAGAGGCTTGCATTTGGACATGCTCGCATGAGAAATGGCAAGAGCTCCCATGAGAAATGGTGTGAGAGGCTTGCATTTAGACATAGGAGAGAAAGAAGAGGCACATGGGGGAGTCTTCAAGACTTGAAAAGGCTCGCCTTAAAGCAATCTCCACACAAAGTGGCGCATGGAGGAGTCTTCAAGACAATGAAAGCCTTGTCTCAGGACAAGCTCCCACATGGAATGTCGCATGGAGTAATCTTAAGACAACAAAAACCTTGTCTCAGGACAAGCTCTCACATGGAATGACACATGGAACATTTGCAAAAGTGGTTGCGCGGTTCATGCAAGAGACTTCTTTAGCAAGCCATTTCTTTAAAGAGTGGCGCAAGGAGCATCTTGCAAAAGTGGTTGCGTGGTTCGCGCAAGAGATTTCTTTAAAACCATGCTCCACAAAAAGTGGGGCATGGGACTTCTCCCTAATTTCCATTGCGTAGACGGCACAAAGGCTTGCCTTTAGGAGAGTCTCCTTGAGATATGATGTCACGCCCCAAACTCAGAAACCGGGCTCACAAAATTTTTAATCGCCGAATCCGGTGCTAACAGCCTCAATAGTACCCCATTCTCGGCTCCCACCGCTCATACGCCAGATTTCGATCCTGGGATCCTACAAGGAGGATTTCCAACATGAATTTGTTTCATAAGAAGCATAACCACAAGTATACTCAAATCATAAGAACAACATCATCACCACATATCCACTAATATAATCATTTGAGTACAATCATAAGGACCTTCTCGACTGGTCGAGTGGCCTCCAAGACTGGTCAAGTCCTGCCCCAGCTCGACTGCGTCATATCATTACCTGCACGCATGTATCGTGCATAAGCTTATAGAAAGCTTAGAGGGTGGTGTAAGTGTGTGTATAAGATAAGTGCCAAGCATTCAATATAATGCCTTAATCATACAATATCGGAATTACTGGCATGAATCATACGATATCAAAGTAAGCGAAAATACTGCAAGTCCATAAGAATATCATCAACCTCATCCAAGATATTCGATGAAAAGACATAGTAAGTCAATGTCATATACTGAGAAAGTAATATAAATCGGATATGTAATGTGGAAACACAATGAACCAGATATCAAATATCAAGGATGCAATGCAATATGCAATTTGGGAGAGCTGCGAATACCATCAGTCTTATCTAGGTCATATAAATGCAGAAATATAGTAACCTAAAATGCCAAATGTCGTGGATGTAATGCAATATGTGGTGCGAATGGAATGACCATGCTGGAGGTGAAGTCGGGATGATAGTACGTAGTATCGCAGGCTATGGGGTCTATCACAAGGGACTTCTATCCAAACTAGTCCCATACCTAATTTGAATAGTCAGACTCAATGTGGTAAACTCCTAATCTCAGGTTAGTCACGTGCCCCAACCGAAATTCTGGCCATTGCGAATGTACACGTAACAAATAGTTGCGCACTACCAGCCTGAGTAGATAGTGAATGAATGAATATGCAACTCTTACTCAATAAGTCCACATATCAGTACTGTTCATCTCTGAGATCATCACCGGGGTGTAGTACACTCTACACCAGCTTGTTGCCCCATCAAGCGCACAACTGGGTAAGTGGAAGATACCTCACTATCCACCTAGCCAGTAGTCAGCCAATATCTACCCGGCACGTTGATAGCGGACTCATTCATGAACTAGTCAAACTCAGCCTAGCTATGCCTACTCCCTCAGGCAGGTAAGGCCACACCCCCTCCCAACTGACCACGACATAGTGGGAGACGCGGCCTACTGGTATACGGCCCTCATGCGCTCATATATATCCACTCGGTCTCGACATTGGGGCATCCTTTAGTACCGAGAGGGTTTAGAAATTTTCACCCAGGGCCATCTATGGCAGTCCGATGCTAATAACAGATTTCAGGTGTCTCATCTGGCCATCCACGATGTGCCTGTGAAGGCTACAACCCTGATGTCGTTAGGGCGTATAGTAATCACAATACACATTGCAAGGTGCATGAGTCATACAATCCAGTCATGCGTCAATCCTGCGCATACCGTGCGCTCATGTGAGATAACCTCCGCCTATCTGGGAGTCTCATAACAACCTGCCCAATGACATATGCAATGGTCAACCACATCTCATAACAAACATGCAGATGATGTATATGGGCATGTATCATGATGTTATGTTGTCACATACTCATAATTGGTATCAATAACCAGCATCGACAATCAACCTCGACAATGTGGACATTTAACCAACATTGCCCCCAAGGAATGGCCCTAACATATACTGGACCCATGGCCTCACACAAGGGCCAAAAATACAACACCATGGGCCTCACTCAAGAGCTTAATACACATCACGATGGGCCTTTCATATGGGCCTAACATACATCACAATGGGCTCCATAGCCTGGTCCTTAAATGCACCACGATGGGCCTTATACAATCATAATGGGCCACGTCACATGGGCCTAATACACATCACATGGGCTGCATCACATGGGCCTATATACATCGGATGGGCCACGTCCCACGGGCCCTGAATACATCACAATGGGCCACAACCTATGGGCCCTAAACACATTGCAATGGGCCTCTCACACGGGTCCATTATGCATCACATCAAGATGGGCCTCAATGGATGGCCATAAATATGTCACATTAGGCCTCATATACATCAAGTGGGCCACATCACATGGGCCACATATACATCACAATGGGCGTCTAAAACGGGCCTAATATACATCACAAAGGGCTCCATCCTATGGGCCTTATATACATTACATTAGGCCTCGACAATTGGAATCGACCTCAACAATTGGAATCAACCTCGACAAACGGAATCGGCCTCGAGCAACGAAATCGGCCTCAACCAAATAGAATCATCCTTGACCAAACGGAATTGACTTCGATAATCAGAATTGGCCTCGACAAGCGTAATTGGCCTCATCAAACGAAATCAGCCTCGACCAAATGGAATCGGCCTCAATAATCAAAATCGCCCTCGACAAACGGAATTGGCCTCATCAAATGGAATCGGCCTCGACCAAATGGAATCGGCCTTGAACAAATAGAATCGGCCTCGATAATCGGAATCGGCCTCATCAAACGGAATTGGCCTCGACCAAACGGAATCAACCTCGATAATTAGAATCGGCATCGACAAGTGGAATCGGCCTCATCAAACGGAATCGGCCTCGACCAAACGGAATCAGCCTCGATAATCAGAATTGACCTCGACCAAATGGAATCGGCCTTGACCAAACGGAATCGGCCTTGACCAAACGGAATCGGCCTCGATAATCAGAATCGGCCTCATCAAACAGAATCGACCTCGACCAAACAGAATCGGCCTCGATAATCAGAATTGGTGAGAACGGGCCTAACAAGGCCTAAAGGAAGGTCACAATGTGGACATCCAACCATCATTGCCCATCAATGTGAACATTCAACCAACATTGCTCCCAAGGAGTGGCCCACATAGGGATTCATACACAACGTAACGGCTACACACACATCACATTAGGCCTCATTCATGGGCCTCTCATATATCACATTGGGCTTCATATAAGGGCCTCAAATGTATCACAATGGGCGACACCCATGGGCCTCGAATACATCACAATGGGCCTTGCCCATGGGCCTTGAATATATCATATTGGGCCACGTCCCGTGGGCCTCCAACTTATCGTTATGGGCCTCATTAAATGGGCCGAATCAATTGTGCCTATCAAATGGGCCGATATAAATCAGCCGAATCAAGTGGTTCGCATCACTACACCAATCATCTATTATTAGGGATCATTTTAGAATATTATATAAAAAAAATGAATCATATCAAAAGATCAACTGGACCATACCACAAATGGCAGTGGAGGTAATGTTTTCCATTGTTTAAATCACATAGGGCCACCACAACATTTATTTTCCACCCAATTTGTTCATAAGGTCATAAGACCTGGCTAAAGAGGAAAAACAAATATCATTTGATCCAGAACTTGTTGGGATCCTTGAAGGATTTCGATGGTGGACGTTCAAACCCACTGCTACTGTGGTGTGGTCCACCTGATAACTAGATCTGTCTTATTTTTATTTTTATTTTTTTAGTCTCAAACCTGAGAAGAGCTAGCTAAATGGATGGACGGCTGGATACAACACATTAGGGGTGGGGTCCACATACGTGGCCCACCAGAGATATGAATCTGCTTCATTTTTTTATCTCAAGCCTATGACGAGCTCGCCGAATGAATGGACGGTGGTGTGCTGGCCCCCACACGTTCAACAGATGAACGGAAGGGATATAACACAAGCATCACGGTGGGGTCCAGGAGCCACGTAAGATTGATGGATGGTTTGAATATGGCACATGCCTTATGTGCGGCTCACGGAGCTGGCTGACATCATGCCAGCAGATGGACGGTTGGGTAAGACCCATACATCACAGGGGTCCCATGTACATGGGCCACCCCATTTCCCGCTCTGATGTATATATATTATAATATAATATAATATAATATGATATCATATCATATAATATATTATAATATACTAATATACATGAAATGAAAAAAAGCCACCGTCCAGAGTCTGAACGCTCTTGACGGTGCTGATCTAACGCAAGTATCCATGGTGGGTCCACACACAGGAGTGGCCCACCTGTACATATATTATATAATATACTATCATAACATATAATATAATACAATATATTACATTATAATACACATAACGCATATGAATTACAAAAGGCCACCGTTTAGATCTAGGGTGCTCTGGATGGTGCTGATTTAGTGGATGAAATCATGGTGGGTCCACACACAGTAGTGGCCCACCACATAATTTATAATATAAAAATGTTATATTATATAATACACACACACACACACACGGGGCAATAGATAGAGGTACATAGAGACGCTGGACAGACGGCTGATGAAACACCCACATTTGGTGGGTGCCCTGCTGACGTGGCCCACTAGAGTTTAGGTCAGGCTGATATTTGTATTTTCCCTTCAACTAGGACTATCCAGATGGGTACCATTGGACGGTCCAGCAAGGTGGGCCCATTATATGGATGGCATGGATATAATACATACTTCATGGTGGGCCACACACCTCTACATCATACAAGAGAGAGAGAGAGAGAAACATGAAGGGGAGGGACCCCACCACTATTGGGCCCTCCCTATCCAATGCATACATTAAGTGGGTCCCACAACAAGTGGGCCCTTAAAATAGAAATCAACAGTGGATCACCCACCTATCGGCCTCCTTCTATAGCTCCTTGGACTCTTTTGCTCCTTGCCTTCTATTTTAATGGAGGTTGATGGAGAACGGATGGTTGAGATGGGAGATGAGAGGGTGGGAAAGTGGGCCACACTCTTGGATTTGGGAGACTTAGAGAGCTTTGGACATTGGGTGTTGCTTAGGAGGTTTGAGAAATGAGAGAAAGAGAGAGAGAGAGAGAGAGAGAGGGAATAATGGATGATAAGGAATGGTGGGATGGGTGTTGTAAGGAATGGGGATGGGAAGGTATGGGTTTAGTTAAAAATTGTGTAAAAGAGGAATGGGTGGGGAGAGAGAAAATTAACTTTGGAAAGGGAAAGGGATGGGTTGCTTGTACTTGAGGTATGGAGTGTACTTAACTTGATTGATTGATTAATTGATGGGACATGTTGTAGAGATTCTCTCGAAATTCGTAATGCGCTGCATTTCTTCGGAATAAACGTGGGCCCACATCTCCTGGTCTGGGTATTAGATCGGTGCGTGAGTCGCGGCGTTGGAACCGCGGCGACGACGCGGTCGCAGGGGTACAAGTTTCGAGTGGAGTCGACTCCGATATACAGGACTCGGCTTAGGATCACACGCAAATGTCGGATATAGGTCAAGGGTTGCCAGAATTCAACTGGAAGGACTGCGGAGGCATACGGAACAGTACGGGCTAGGATACAGGTCTCACATATGGCACAAGAAATTTTAATCCATTTTTCATTACGCGGACAACGCAAAAGCCTCTTCCTTTGCGCGGATGGCACAATAACCTTATCCTTTGCGCAGATGGCGCAACAACCTTATCCTTTACGCGGATGGCATAAAGGCCCTACAATGCTCCCTCTCTCTCTCTCTCTCTCTCTCTCTCTCTCTCTCTCTCTCCTAGCTTCCATCATGTCCTCCAACCAACAACAACCCTTAAATTGTGGCATGGGGAGGGATATTTATAAGTATCCCTCTCTTACATAGTGGTGATCACCACCACTTCTTTCTTCATACAACTTCCACCCTCCTTCCTTACATAATGGTGTTCACCAACCTCTTCCTTAAACAGTAGTGATCACCAACCTCTTCCTTAATACAATGCAATGTCCATCCACTCATTTTTTACCAGGATAACCCTCTTCACTTCTTTTTACCAAAATACCCTCATTCACTCATTTTTACCAAAATACCCTCATTCACTCATTTTTACCAAAATAAAGAGTGCATAACCCTGGAAAGGATCCGCACCATGGAATTCTCTGACCAATGCAATGGACATGCAATGAGATGGAATATTTTTATGCCTCAACAGTATCGTACATATGTACATACTAAGCTAAATTTTATGGTAATACTCAAGAACTTTTAACACTTGGTATTGAAAAGTTCGGGGTATTACAAAACCTGCGCATACCACACAATCATGTGGGGTGACCCTATCTCATATAGAGTCCCCTAACTATCTTAAGCCAAAAGGAGTATGCTATGATCAATCGTCATCCACAACAGGCATACAGATGATGTGTATGGGCATATGAATGAGTTTGGAATCCATTACACTAAGCATGTTACTAGTGTGTCCTATTAGCCTAAGTACACTAGCATGTTATCCAACATATCATGTGAAAATCATCCTTAATTGGTCTTGTATGTATAAAAAGTGGGACATGAATGGTAAGCCCCACTAATAGTGTGAAAGTCTATGTGACGTGGTCCACATTAGACTAACATGGGCTCCTCATGTAACATGTTCATAAAAAGGTCTAGTAACCGGATGTAAAGCATGGATAAAATACATACACCAAAGCGTGGCCAAGTGGGAATGACCCAAATGGACACTCACATGTGCAACATGTGTACCACTAGGCTACCAATCTATTGGGCACATGGCCTACTGATGATATCCCAAAATAATCAGATTATCAACTACATCACTATAATTACTTCAATAGGATAGGTTGCACTGTCAAATCATTGTCGATGTAAATCTATGGTTATACATCGTTGGTTAGTCACTATGATGTGATCCTCTGCTTGTGGCCCATCCGAGTTTTAGGATTTCGTCATTTCCGGGCAGAATGTATATTTTAATGAGTTTATACAATCATAGAGTATTACATAGGTACACTAATTAGAGACATTAAAGTTGATGTAATAATTAAATTCAAATCCCATAAAGTATATTATGCATAGTTACCTTTGGCTTATAGGGATTCTAAATCCAAGGTGCCAAACATAGCCAAGGGAATTTCAAAATAAGGGATCCCAAATCCAAGTATTCCCAATCCAAGGCATACCAAATCCAAGGGGTTTCCACCCCCCACAAGTTCCCTGTGGTGTAGTCCACTTACGGTGTGGATCAGCCTCAAATTTGGACCGATGTCCTAAAATGATATGAGAGAACAGATGGGCGGCACGGATGAAGCATATTCATCAATATGGGTCCCACGAGTGGGACCCTAGTTGCTGTTAAAAAGGGGCAGCCCTTGGCCAATTGTTTCCCTCCGTGCGATTCACTTGAGATTCAGATTTGATTATTTTTGGGCCCCTAGCGTAAAATGATTTGGCAAAATAGATAAACTACATGGATGAAATATATACACCTGGGTAGGTCCCATGAGTGGACGCGGATTGCGTCCTACCCCGCCTGGATGGTAATCCGTCCGGGCAAGGTTCTGTGGGCCCCAACGTGATGTAATTGTCTTATCCACGCCTTTCATCACTTTTCTCACGATCATTTTAAGGTATGATAAAAAAGAAATTAAAAAAAGGCAGGTACAAGGCTTAAGTGGACCACAAAGTGGGAATTGAATGTCCACCATTAAAAACTTCTTGGGATCTGTAGAAGTTTCGAATCAGGCTAATATTTGTTTTTTGACTTCATCCACGTCTACATGACCTTATGAATAGGTTGGATGGTAAAAAAAAAAAAACATCACGGTGGCCATTAGAAAGGTTTCAACAGTGGGTGTCATTATCACTGCAGCTTCCTTTGGTGTGGTCCACTGGAGCTGTGTACCTGTTTCATTTTTATGAAAATACCTTAAAATGATCTGATAAAAGTGACTAACGGCGTGGATAAAATTGCATTACTGTGGGCCCTACAGAGCCCTGCCGGCCCGGATTACCGGGGGTAGGACGCAATCCGCGTCCCCCATGAGTGCCCCACTCCACGCCTAAGATGGGCGTCCGCCCCCTCTGGTCGCTGACCCCCAACACGCAGCCTCTTTTTTCATTTATTTTGTCTTTTTCTCCTTTTGTTTTGCTTTACATTTCCCATCCAGGTGGGGCCCATTTAGATGATCCAATCTGTCCATCGGATTGGCTAGTCGAAAGGGGTTCAACAAGCCCTGACTTGGGCTATTTTGGACGAAAAGAGACATCACGGTGGGCCCTGAAAGATTTCAACAATAGGCATTCATTCCTATGGTGCAGCCCACATGAGATTCATAACTTACTCATTTTTCCGCCCATAGCCTAAAATGATCTTTAGAAACATATGGACGGTATGGATCAAACGAATACGTCAAGGTAGATCCCATGAGTGGGGACACCACTCTCCACGTTGGCATGGGCAGGCCCCTGATGTGGGGTCTCAGCCCACTGTTCCACGAGTGAAGACCCTGATGTGGGGTCTCAGCCCACTGTTCCACGAGTGAAGACCGAACCCACACCCCCCCCCCCCCCCCTTCCTTCAACATCCTCGGCATCCAGAGTCTAGGACGTGGGGTCCCATCCCTATTGCTCCTTACCGTGTGGTCCACCTAGGATGTGGATTGTCCTGAGTTTTGGGCTCAACGCCCAGAATGATATGGAGAATCAGATGAACGACGTGGCTTGAACATATACAGCATGGTGAGTCCCACGAATGTGGTCTTCCCCAACGCCCAAAACTGGGCAGCGTCAACAAGGACTTTGTACAGCAGCGGCAATAAGGATGTTGATCTGCTCCAGCGTGCGGTTCTCTCTCTATCTCTCTTTCTTTAGTTAGGTGGGGTCCACACGTGGACAGTCCACTCCGTTCATCAACTTGGCCCTAACCTGGTGGCCCAAAAGCTTTGAATTAAATCTAATCTTAACGTTTTCTACCATTCAGATCCGTGTGATATAATGAACAATAGGGGTGCACATGTAACCAGTATAATCGTAAACTAAACGGCTTGGTCCAACTCTAAAGGTGCACTGGTTCGGCTTCCGAAAATTAAAAAACCGATTAGTTCGGTTCGATTCTTGGTTTGGGGTATGTAGAACCGAACTGTGAACCAAATTGTAGATTCGAACTGTGGAACTGAATTGTGGATCCGAATCATGGAGCCGAACTAGAACTAGACAATATGTTTCAAAAAAATAAAAAATAATAACCCTAAACTATTCATTCTTCCTTCAGTCTTCCTCCCCCCTGTTGTAGTGTTGTAGCTGCCCCCATCCATTCTTCTTCTTCTTCTTCTTCTCTCTCTCTCACCCACCAGACAGTCACCTTCTACCTTCCGGCCAGGCGGCCACCGCCCAACATTCCTCTCTCTCGGTTGATGCGAGCCTGCATCCTCCAACTCTCTCTCTCTCTCTCTCTCTGGGTTGGATTATAAAAAAGCCTAGAACCATAGAACTGAACTAGTTTTAACAGTCTAGTTCTAGGGTGCTAATGGTCCTATTTTGGTTTCGATTTTCCTAGAATCGTTAGGAACAGTTCGGTTCCGGTTTCACCCTAGAACTGGACCGAACCGACCCGTGTGCACCCCTAATCAATAAGTTAGATAGAAAATAAACATCATGGTGGGCCATATAAGGTGGTCCACACTGTGAAAGCATTCAGGGCACGCTGTCTCACAGTGTGGCCCACTTGTGGGCCCCACAACAATCCATTAAAAGTTTTTTTAGGAAAAAAAAGGTAATGGGAGAAAGATTCGACCATCGAGGTGGCCCCCATCACTATGGGATCCACCATACACTCTATACATGCTCAAGGTAGGTCTCACCCTTATGGGCCCACTAAAAATGGGATAACACCAAGAAAATAGATTTTTATCTTCCCATGCACTCACAGCAAAAATGGACAGTTGGATTGATTCGGATCAGCGATCGGACGGTCCACCAAGCTTCTCTCCACTCTTAATCTCCTCTAATCTTTTTTTCATTTTCTCTTTTTCTCTTTTCCTCTTAACCTCTCCCTAATTCTCTCTCGAGCTCTCTCTATTCTCCCAAACCATCTCTCTAACCTCTCCGTCTTACGTAAATTTCTCTTTTATCTTACTATCTTTTCTCTCTTGCTAGGAAATGTGGTGGAAATGAGAATGTATTAATTTGAGGCTTTATGATAGAACTTTTAGGATAGAGAATGAATTAGGAAAATATGGAGGGGTAGAATAGGGAGTGAGAGAAGGAGAGGGGAGTGACTTAGCATGGGAGAGGGATGGGCTAGGCATGACTAGCTTAGACTTTGGGGTGAAATTGCGGTAATGACCGCTTTAGTTGAAGTGGGAATATGCCAATATGTCCTAGAGGGGGGTGAATAGGACTTTTTAGTATTTTATGGTAATTTAAAATCCTATCAATCTTATCCTGAATAAATATGCATATATCAGTATTTCTTCAAAGTAACTCTAATGGCTTCCAAGCCAAATAGAGGATCCAGTCATAAAACTATTTGAAAGATAAATAAGATGCAAATCATAGTTTATGATGGACGTGATTTTGTGTGAGGTGTGATCTTAGATAATCAAATATGAAAACATTTATGAAAGTCACACAACCAATAGAAGACAATAGCAATCTCAAACACAGTCATTTTTATAGTGGTTTAACTACTTATCTACTCCACTTCCGGCGGACGCACTCAACCCTTGAGTGCACCGGATCTCACTAACAGAGGTTTCACAATAGGTTCACCTCAAACTGGAGGTTTTAAATCAGGTTCACCTCAAACCAAATCAGGTTCACCTCAAACCAGTATAACCTACACTAGGCTAACTCTAACATGTCTACACGACACAAGTTTATGCCCCACACAGGAGCAAGGGTCAACACACAGCACCCGAGTTTTTAGGCCACACGGGCCAAGGATCTGCACAAGGAACCTCACAAGTTTATGCTCCCATGAGCAAGGGTCAACACATAGCACTTTTAGACCACACAGGTCAAGGGCCTACACAAGGACCTAAGAGTTTATGCTCTCCACAGAGCAAGGGTCAACACAAAGCACCCCCACGTACACTCCCGTCGGAGGCCTCCTATGAGGACTTGAAAGGAGTAAGAAACACCTTAGACCCAATCCTACAGAAGGAATAATCACAAGGGTCCTCTGGACTCTAATGACTTACAAATAAGTAGATGAGCCTCATTCAGCACGTTGATGAAGATCTCCTCTTTTGATGAAGAAGAATCTTCAGCTCCCTTAAACCGCAACTCAGAAGATGTACTAATGTAAGGTGATGGGTTGGGTTAAGGTTATGATGGAATCCTACTCTATTAAATATTTTCTTATAAAGGAGACAACGATTCTAATCATCTATACATTCAAGGCATCCCAGCTTAATGATTTGTCATTAAGATGATAGCTGAAGGATCCTTGAATGCAGAAGTTCATTCCCCAGTCTAGTCTATTAAATGATAGTGATGAGGGTGGATTGGAGGATGAACTTCCATGAGAGAAATTAAGGTATATGATCTGGGGTTAAACACTCAAAAGCACTCTCTATTTTCTCTACCAACAACTAAGGGCAAGCTCTCATTAAATAGGAAAAAGGTTCTAACGGATATAAAACGGTCACATTTTTTACAAAGTTCGATATCATCGAGAAGGGTCGATATCATCGAGCGTATACTCTCGATAGCATCGACTGGCCTTTCGATGACACGAACTCAACTGTTAAACATTTTTAAAACTTTTTGCCAACTGGTCGAGGAGATCGAACACACATCGATGTCATCGGATTTTGAACTTTGATTTCATCGACACTGGCTTCGATTCCTCGACATTTGAAAATGTGAGAGCACTTACCTTTGAAACAATCAAGTATAAGATATGATCGATAATCACTCGATATCATCAGAATTTGAATGTCAATGATATCGATGACACTGTCGATTCATCGATAATTCCAAGAAATTTTTCTATAAACTTGCTGGACAGTTTATGTCCACTTTCAATATCATCAACCTTGCCTCAATATGATCAATATTTGAATATCGATTTTATCGAATGACTCTCGATCCAAGAAAAAATAACCTGAAAACTTGCTAGATAGATTTGTGTCCCAATCCGATATCATCGAAGGTCTACCGATATCATCGAGATTTTAATTGCAAGGATATCGAGGAGCCCTTCGATATATCGAGAATCATATGACTTGCCTTAGTAGCATTTTAGACATAACTGACCAGATGTCGATTTTATCAAGTCGACTCAATGGACTCGATATTCAAAATTCGATGATATCGAGAGGTCCATTGATACATCGATAATTCAGTCCAGAGATCTTTGTGGTTTTTAGACATCTTAAATCCTCATTTCGATAATATCGAGTGAGCTTCGAGGACATCGATAACAGGGTTCGATTTCATCGAGTCATGTATCAATAAATCGACAAAGGTAGAAAACTTAAGGATTTTCCTGAGTTTGAAAAAAGTTTTCTAACCAAAAACCTTAGGATGTTCTATGCAATTTTAAGGGTTTTAATTACCTGGTATTTTGGGACATGGGAAGTGAGGCTAAGATTTACCTGTGACGAGTTCGAGCATACATCCTCTTGAGGCAAACGCTTGATCAATCTTCCTATGGGGGCTCCTTTATCTAGCTGACTCAACACACACGCTAATTGACAAACCAGAGCACTTTCAATCTCCCCCTTTGTCAATTACATGACAAAACACCAAAACACCCTAGAACAACTTCTAGACTAACACCCTAAATTGTGTACATGAACTTTACACAATTTTACAAAGCTTACAAAGCTATCTGGTTCACACACACAAATGACTATGTCATTCAGTAGCTGTTATGCTCTCCCTAACACCATTCTCCCCCTGTCTTCTTGCAGCTGCTCTCCCTAACACTTATACACAGATACACACAATTTCTCTTCGAGTGTGGAGATGTTCTCCCCCTTTTTGTCAGGCATTGGCAAAGGGAAATATAACAGTGGATATTGATTGAAGTTGAAGCAATTGAGAGAACCAAAATTCAGATAGCATAAGCAAAGTAGATTTATGTAAAAGGACATCTCATGTATGCATATTATATCAAAGGAGAGCAGTGATTCCTAATAGTATGAATAGAAAGATCAAACATCACAAACCAATTAAGGAATATGTAGGAGGAGGCATTTCTCAAGTTGATATAAACCAGATAAAATAGGAAAGCAGGGATAACCATCATTTGAAGCAACCTAGATAAATATGGCAGTAAGTATATATGAATTATAACCGGCCATGAATCAAACTATCCAAAATATGTACTGCCCAAGGTTAGCAATAGTATAACATCCATCCCAAACTTTAAAAAAAAAAAAAAAAAAAAAAAAAAACCTGGCCCATCCATGGGCAACCAAACACAAGTATCTAGCCTAGCCATGGGCATATAAGTATCCAAGAAAGAACTTGTCTGACTATGCAAGTTAGTAATCCATCACATACACGCATATGATCGTAGGGCATTCAAAAAGATATTTATGCCCTAAGCACTCCATGGATAATCTCAGTATGTGATGGAGAGAAGGAAGTACTACAGATCATGAAAGCCTGGGTATGCTTAGTGCTCAAGTAGGGAATTTAGAATTTGATCTATAGTAGATTGCAGAGCCATCATCATGTGCTTAATTTCTGAAAGATAGGCTTCACAGATGTCAAATCGTTTCATAATATGAGATTGGCCATCTAGAAGAGGTTGCACAATGTCTTGTTCTGTGAAAGCATCAATGACATTGACGGAGTCAGGGCTGTGCACAATATTTCCCGTGTCGGAGGTTTGATTGGTTGAGCATCCACGAAACACGTTGTCAATGATATGTAAGTTGCAAATGTCTTCATAGTTGAACTAGGCACAAGGGTGCGGGGAATCATTGGCAGGAGGCAGCCCAATTTGCCGGGAAAGCTTGGACATAAGACACGAGAATGGAAGGGTAGTGATGTACTCCTCTGTAGTCACACGAATTAGCTGATGTAGAAGGAGAGTTGGTAGACACACTTGAGTACCTTGATGAACATCATACAGGATATTGAGAATGTATGGAGAAAGCTCGTTACCAGAAACTTCACAGAGGTAGACGTTTGTATTGAAGATACTGTGAAGTATTTTATAGATGAGATCGAGGTGCTTAACATGAAGAACGTTCTTTGCATTTCTGGGTATTGTAGCACCGTTACATAATGCTCGAGTAACTTCTCCCCAAACACCAAGACCGTTCATGTTTCGCTCAGTTACAGGTATCCCAGTGACTTCTACCCCTACCAGATGACTTATCAGTTCATGGGTGATGTGCTCAGTCTGATTTATGACAGTGACTGAAATGAGTGGGGGATTATTCTCAATGTTGCAGATTAAGTTCAGAAAACTGATGTACAAGATCATACTGAAATTTCCCTCCAAAATTCACAATATTGCCCCTCCCAATCAATTCCAAGAGATTGATGATCCCTAAGGGTTCAACGCATTTAGTATGAACAACTCGTTCTGCCACGATTTCTAAATCTGAAAATGAACATGAGGTAGTTGCATTTTTCTTACCTTTCTTACGCTCAGTTGAGGCACTTTGTAGTAGACCCATGCCCGTTTCCTTGAGCATTGAAACTTGGAATGAAAGGAGACTCGGATTCTAGATCTAGATAGCTAACCAAGAGAAGAAAAAAAATGCTCTAGAAGGCGAAACGCCAAAATGAGATGGAGAAGGAAGATAAGTGAAAACCCTTTGTCCCACTCACCCGACTTTTATTGAGCGGTAAACTTTGATATCATCGAACATGGTTTTAATGATATCGACAAACCCCATTCGATGTTATTAAAGAAGTCCTCGATAACAATCTCGATTATGTGACTCTTCTAATTCCAAAGGGGCATCGATGATATCGATTGTAACATCTCAAAAAAAATCGTACAAGGACCCGAGTACCATCTCAGGCAGAAATTACCCAGGACTAAATCCTTTAGAAATTAGGTTAATATTAACAAGTGCTAAACTAGAGTGCTTATGAAATTAGCACTAATCACTTTAAATATGATCTGCAAGAGACGAAACGTGCAGAATCATTAACGCTACATTACCCTGAAATCTAGAATCCATTCTTAAACCCAGTTGCTCTCAGGAGCACACGAAAACTCTGTATCGGACCTTGACCGCACGTCGAAAGTCCGATTACCCGGAAACTATTCGGATATGACCGCATTACTGGACTTGACAACCCCCTCGAAAATTAAGTCTTAATTATGTCTAGAACTACACAACTTGAGCCCGGAGCGAAGTGTGTGAGAAATGTGAAAATATTTAGAAATAAAATTTGAATTTAAGTAATCTGAGTCGTGTCGCTTGCGGGCCAAATATAAGGATTCAGACCATCAGAATCTGAGCCAAATATACCCTCGGATCAGGAGAAATGTCTCACACATGTCGATGTACTTGTGGCCTTGATCGAGTGACTGTGACCGCTGAACTGAAACGGGTCCGCCACGGCTGATCTGTAAATTCGATCGGTACGAAAACTCAGCCTAACCTAGATCCATGGTCATGGAGCTTAAGTCTGACCGCACGTGGAAAAGGGGCCACCAGAAGTGCTCCGTTGGACCAGAACAGCCCATATTTGGATATAACCTAAGTATACCTTGGCCCTGGGGCCATTCCCATCAAACCTGGGCCTATATAAGGACCTTAAACCCTCTCTCATTCACTTCATACGAATTTGAGAAAAACCCTAGGAGAGAGAAGAGAGTAAAGAGAGAGAAAGTGAGAGAAGATTCCCGGTATTCTACCCTGCCTCTTCCCATGCTTATTCATCGCTACCGGATCGCTATTCCGGCGTATTCCATTCCACTATTGGGTAAGAAAACCTAACCCTAATCTGTTTTAGGGTTTCATATAGTGTAATTTATGAAATATCTAACCTAGTTTATGCTATAAGTTGCCAATCTGCAATAAACAAAGACTTAACTTTAAAACTGAGCTCGTTACAAGTCTACCGGCAAAAGGTGCGGACTATAAGCGTATAGGTTATGGTTTTCAAGGCTTTCAATGTCGGTTAATGGTTTATTACTGATGTGGGTGCAATTTCACATGCCAAATGCGATGTTTGTATTGCGTTTCTGATATATATGAACTATATTGAGTTTAGTGTATTCCATGTATATGTAGAAGGTATTGTATACGTATGAAATTTGAACATGTCTTTGCCATGATTAATTATTGTATCTTTATACTAGTTGTATGTGTAACAACTCCTTGGCGAAAGGATTCACCCTAATGCGTGCTATCACCAACATACATCATGTATGTTGGAATATATAGTCTAAGTGTTTGTAGAAATGTCTAAATGAACAAGCGTGTAATATATTGTACTTTATATGGGCGTTGAGAAGAGATTCTCAACTACCTTAACGATGTGTATGATTTCCTCCATGTAACTTACATTCTTTGACTGTTTTACTTAGACACTGCTTATGTGTGAATTCATGCTTAAGTTAAAATCCATCAAATGCTCACATGCTTGTATGAATGGAATTGTTGATTCATTACTGTTCTGATTTGCTTGTATGATTATCTGTTATAATTGAATGTGTTTGGGACTACGGAATAGTCCAGACAATCGGTAACAGGCTTTGAATAGGCGGCTAAGGTTGTTCTCACCACATAGGACGTGATTGATGAATTTGAGCCGTACTTGGGATGTCAGCAGTGGTTAGGCCACACGGAGTGCTTACGCACTTCATGTCGATTAACTCAACGTGCGCTCATACTAGTCGAGCTCGTCAAGTAACCTAATTGACCCGATGTATATTCACCATGTATGGACGTTACTGCTTGAATCTAAGGTACCAAACTCACTAGTGAAAACCCTTTAACCTTGGTACCTCGATCCGCTAAGACTCATGAGACGGGCATAGTGGTATGGGACACCGTGGTCGAGTTGTCGGCCTACGTTGGGGTGACGAGCCTCCCCGTAGTAACCAGTGAGCAACCCAGACTCGTGAGCCGAATACTATGGTATGGGACACTGTATTCGAGCTGTCGGCCTACACTAATAAGGTGAGGAGCTCTTTGTAGTGACCTCGAGTGTACACTAAGACTGCGTAGAGGCGACGAGCCCTTACGTAGAAATAAGAGTACATTAGGCCTATACTGATAAGGTGACGCGCCCTTTGCAGCGACTTAGAACCGTAACATCGTATGCGATTTACTAGGATTGACGACCCTAGAATGGATCATTGTTTGAGAATTGATATAAGGGAGGTACCTTAGCTTCCCAATCCTGCTATATGAAAAGGACTAATAATAACTCAGTAATCACGCTCATGTCATCGCACTGCATGTGCCCCGGGTTGAAGAGCACAGAGGGAAGAAAGCATGCCGCGATCGTAAGATGGTGTTGCATGAGGGAGTGTAGGCGAGGGCATGCATCATGTTTACATTCCATCCTTGCATTAATCAGAGTACTTAGGGATGTTTGATTGTATTGCTTTATCATTACTGCTTGACTGAATTGAGAACATGTTAACATTTGCTTTATTGTTCCACTGAGTTGATCACTCATTCCCACATTCTGGGACGGTGTTCCGAACACCCACCAAACTCTGTCTTAGTTACAGATGATGATGCGACTCATGAGGCGGAGCCCGATTACTATGATGATCAGGATGAGTTCTCTTATATGCAATTCTCTGGTGGTTTCGCTTAGGCCACCAGGATCGACGGGGCTATAGGGTTTATTTTGTAGTTAAACTATTTTGAACTATTATATGTATATGATGACCCAGTGATGTATTCATACTCTGGAGACCGATCGTGATCTTTTTGGTTTATACACGCCTATATACATGTTCCAGTCTTTCGCTTGTGTTATATGAATTGATCTGGAGTATAATTATTATTTTGGTATAATCCCACTCATGATTAATGCACTAACATAGACAACATTTTATCATCATCAAATATGTTGCATAAGTGATGCGTTGGAACTCGGGAGTTGGACTTTTACTCGACACCCGATTTTTAGGGAGTTACAAGTTGGTATCAGAGCATGATTTGGATTAAACCGGACCTGGTTTATGGTCACGCGACATACGCTGATGCGTTTAGACATAGGTGGGTGCGAGAAAAATCTAGAAACAAGCTTAAGATTCCCCGATTTCTCCAATTGGCAAAGTTCACCGAAATCGATCATTTTGTTCGGGTCTGTACCCATCCGTGATCGCTTGAGGTGACTCTGGATCATCCCTAGACCGTCAATCAACGAGTTCAGACCATGATTTACCCAATCCCAGCCTTCAACAGACGAAAAATGCGTAGTTACACCAGAAATTACATAAAATGACTCGAAATGAGTCGAAACGGAGTCGGGGGCCAAACGACACACTTCTAGGGGGACCCAAGGGGCAAGAGGACCTCCCCCAAAGGGCGAGCCCTCACTGAAAAGTCCAGTGGCCGGCGAGGCCTCGCCGCTAAACGGGCCTGGCCGGGCAAGCAGGCTCCGGCCGATCGTTCCTGGGTGTTGTGGGGCCCACGCACGTAGGTGGGGTTGGTTAAAAACCCTCCTACGCCACCTCCCCTTCATAAACCACTACCCCAAGCTTCCCTTTTCTCCAAAAAGATTTCTAATTTTTCACTCAAGCCCCCCTTCAAGCATTCCTTTTCTCATTTTCGTGCAACCCTTGCACTACCCCCTCAAAAACCCTCTACCACCGCTGCTAACTCCTTCCCATTTTCTCATTTAAGCTCTTAAAGCCTCCATTTGAGTCACAAATTCGTATAAGCTCACTAACCTACTTAATTCCATCATTTTCCCTCTTTATTTTCCTTTCATTTGAGCCTACACATCCCCCTTTTGTAGCTCAAGATTTCAAAACCCAACAATCCCTCTTCTAATCTTCCCTATTTCCTTCAACTTTCTTCATTCCTTCTCTTTTTAAAACACACAAATACCATTGTGTGCTTCAACGATCTTGTGATCTCGTAACCCATCATATTCCCACTTTTCCTTCCATTTCAATGGCTCTTTTTGAGCTTGTGGTGACTATTTTCTCTCTTTCCGCCCTTCTTTCTCTCATGGGAAAGAAAAGAGCTCCTATGGAAGAAGTTGGGCCTAGTCGCCCTACTCGTTCGAGGAGACTGAGAGGTACCACCGCAAGTTCGAGCATCAATCGGGAGTTTCAAACTAAACCCCATTCTCGGCTCCCAGCGCCCATTCACCAGGTTCCGATCCTGGGATGCTACAAGGAGGATTTTCAACATCAGTTTGATTCGTAAGAAGCATAACTAAAGGCATAACCCACAAACAACAACCAAAAACTCCATCACATTTCTACTATAATAAAAAACTTTACAAGTACAATGAGCATAAGGGAAATATAATGAAGATGAACAAAACTCCAAAATGATCTGCCACGCGCCCAAGCCTCAGCGCTGCTGCGATCCAACGTCACCTACACGCAACGGTCTTGCATAAGCTTATAGAAAGCTTAGAGGGTGGTGAAAGTGTATGCTCAAGGTGGTAATGCAGTTATGCAGTATCAGAGTAATGCAGAACATGCTGATGAATGCCAAGAATACCATTAGCCGTACCAAGGCCATGCGGTGCAAAGAATGATGTCGGCCATACCAAGGCCATGCAATGCCAAATGCAACTCAAGCATACAAATCCTCATCTAAGTCCACATATCGATACAGCTCAAAATCTGGAATATCACCGGGGTCTAGTACACTCCAAGCCAGATTGTCGCCCCATCGCGCGCAATAAGGTGAGTGGAAAAGACCTCACTATCCGCTGCTAATATCGGGCTCGGCTCGTCAATAGCGGACCCATTCCTCGAGCTAGTCAGACTCAGCTTAGCTTTGCCCCCTACTCTTGGGCGGGTAAGGCCGCACCCCCTTCCAACCGACCACGACACAGTGGAAAGCACAACCGTCTGGTAATCGGCACTCAACGCTCATGCACCCACTCAGTCTAGACGTTGGAGCAACCTCTTGGTACCATAAGGGTTTAGGAACTTTCACCCAGGGATATCTATCGCACCCCATATAGAACAGTATTTTCGGTATCCAATCCTGCCAACCATGATACGCCTGTGGAGGCTACGGCCCTGATGTCGCTAGGGCGTACAGTAACCATATCACACAATGCGAATGCATGAATCACACTATCCAGTCATATAGTAATCCTGCACGTATCGTGCACTCATGTAGGGCAACACCCCCTGTACGGGAGCCCCTAAACAATCTGCCCAAAGGCATATGCTATGATCAGTCATTTCTCATATCAAGCATACGTATGATGCATATGATTATGAATCATGGAACTAAACATGTTATATGGGATGGATGATGTTCATAATGAAGGTGGGCCTAGATGGCCTACACATAACACGTACGAGCCTAACAATGGGCCTTAGGAAAAGTCATAATGTGGACATTTAACCAACACTATACTTGCAATGTGGACGTCAAACCATCATTGCTCCCAAGGCATAGCCCAACATAAACATCATTACAGAACCCATGTTGGGATCGTACATTGCAATGGACCTTAGGTACATCCCATTGGGCCTTAAATACGTCAAATGGGCCATATCATATGGGCCTTATATTCATCAAGTGGGCCACATCATTAGGCCGCACCAATGGGCCTTATGTGCATTGCAATGGACCATGACCCGTGGGCCTTAGAATGCATCAAATGGGCCTAATCTTATGGGCCTTATGTGTATCAAATCGGCCTCGCCAATTGGGCCCCATACGTGCATCAAATGGGTCCCAACCCATAGGTCCCAATGCATCTTAATGGGCCTTAACCCATGGGCCCCTAATACGTCAAATGGGCCTCGACCCATGGGCCTTACATATAAATCAAAGTGGACCTCAACCATGGGCCACAAGTAAACTGAGATGGGCCTTACATATCAAAGTGGGCCTCGACCACAGGCCACAAGTAAACTGAGATGGGCCTTCCATCACCAGTACATTATATATAATCTAATATAATATATATATATATAGTACATAAAATATTATATATAATATAATATTGTATATATATACATATATATACACACACATACACACCCACACACACGTGTACAAGAACACACCCACCATCCAGGACGGTGGGGTTGAAATATAAACATCAAAGTGGACTCCACCGTCAGGCGGACGGTGGAAATAAAACCCATACCACTGTGGGCTCCACGTGGGGCCCACCATAACATTTATTTTCCATCCAGATCGTTGATAAGGTCGCATGGACCTACGTGAAGGGTAAAAACAAATTTCATGTTGATCCTAAACTTCTGTGGGCCCAAAAGGGGTTTCAATGGTAGAGGTTCAATCCCACTGTTTCCTACGGTGTGGGCCACCTGAGTCTCAGATGGACCTGAAATTTGGAGGGTGGTCCACTGACCTTAGGGACCACCATATGAATGGGTTGGATGATAAATAAACATCAAGGTGGGGCCCACGGCTACAGCCGTGGGTGGCTGACCGCCAGCCCGTCCGCCAGCGTCCGTGCGCAGACAACGCCTACTGTTAGAAGGCAGCGGCAGCAGCTGCTGCTTAATGATTTTTATTTTATTTTTTATTTTTTTATTCTTGTGGTTTTTCACAGGTGGGGTCCACCTTTTGAGAATCCAATCCGTCCAATAGCCCTCCACGGCTCAAAACAAGCAAAACAAGCCCAATATTGGGCCTGTTTCGATGTATCGAAACAACAGGGGGTATTTCAACAGTAAACCTGCTGTTTGCCATGTTATGGCCCGTCTGAAAGTCTGATTGGACCCATCTTTCGGCTTAACGCCTAAAACGAGCTTGGAAAAGGAATAGACGGCGTGGATTGATTACATACATCAAGGTGGGGCCTATAAGAGTGGGCCACCCCAAGTGCTTGTTAACAAGCAAAAAGTTGTCTTTTCCCTTCTTGTCCAGCGTCCAGGGACACTGGACAGTTTAGCAGTCCACATGCATTGGGGTGGGCCCTGCTTAGGTGGGCCACCAAATGATGGATGGTGTGGGTACTACACATATAAGATGGGCCCCACTTATAAAGGATTTGGATAAAATACCTACCTCATGGTGGGGTTCATTTAAGTGGGTCACACAACCTCATTATCATCACACATAAAAAGAGAGAGAGAGAGAGATAGAGAGTGGGACACGCTTGATGGAGGGACCCCGACACTATGGGCCCTCCCTTACATTAAATCATACATCAAGTGGGTCCCATTACATGTAGGCCCATTAAATCAATATCCAACGGTAGAGATCCCTTCTCCACTAAAATAAATGGTCTAGATGACCCTAGGTATGCAAGGAAAATAAACATCATGATGGGGTCTATGGAGAATGGCCCCATCATGGAATGATCATGATGATCCAAGTGGGCCATCGGCCACATCTTAGGGTCCAAAGTGAGATCCAAACCATTGATCGGTTGGCCTCACTTGGCCCATCTTAAAAATATTAAAAACTACCCTATCAAAGCACCCACCGCTTAATCTTCTTGCTCCCTTGGCTTCTTTAGCTCCTTGTGCTTCTCTTTGATGGAGGAAGATGAGAAATGGATGGCTAGGATGGGAGATCTAGGGATAGAAAGGTGGGCCACACTTGAAGTTTGGAAGAGTTGGAGAGCTCATACGTATGGGATTTTTTTACTTAGGGAGAGTTTGAAAATGAGAAAGAGACTTGTAAAGAGAGAGAGAGAGAGAGAGAGAGAGAGAGAGAGAGAGGGAGTGATGGGTGATGGGTGTAAGAGGCTTTTTGACTTTTGTGGTAAAAGTTGTAAGAGAGGTAGGGCTTGTAAGATCTTTTTGACTTTTGGGGCTTGCTTGGGAATGGGTAAAAGGTGATGTGTACTTGACATGATGGGATTGATGGGTTAGTTGATTGATGTGATATCTTGTAGAGATTCTCTCGGGATTCGCACGCTCGGCGTTTTCCTCTCACCGAACGCTGGCCCACATCTCCCAACCAGGGTATCGCCTCGGCATGCGAGTCGCGGCATCGGAACCGGTTCCGGTGACAATGCGGTCGCTAAGGTACAAGTCCTGGATTAAGTCGACTTAGGTTGACGACATGAGAATCAGGGTCGCGCGCAAATACCGGTTAAGGGTCGAAGGTTGCCGGAATTTGACCAGAAAGACCACGGAAGCCTATGGAACGGTACGGTCTAGGATACGGGGCTTACACGCCCTACTCGTTCGAGGAGACCGAGAGGTGCCGCCGCAAGTACGAGCGTCACGCGGGAGTTTCAGACTAAACGGGATCTTGATCCCCAGGCTCACATTGGAAGGACTCTGTTGGCGGAGCTATCGCATGGAGTTTATGAGGGACGTATAGTCCTTTTTGAAGCTCATGTGGATGCAAGGCTATTTGGGGAATACCTCTTGCTCGAGCGCCTGGAAGAGGCCAGGTGGGGTCTGCTATTTGAGGGCGAGTACGGCGTAAATGTGGGCACTGTCTGAGCTTTCTATGCCCACATTCGAGAGCCTACGCTGGAGCCCTTGCAGTTCAAGATCCCTTGTGGAAGAGATCGGGAAGCCACCATCGACATTGGTTTAGTATCTCGACTTATGAATGTGCCTCTTGGCGAGGTACATGCAACTGAGAAGAATCTACGGAGTGTACGTGAAAGATATCGCCACACACGAGCCCTTTGTGGCTAACTGGTTCAGTGGCAATCCAAAAATAGCCTTCTAGCGACCCATATGTCTGGCGACTTCCGTCTGCTTCACCACATCTTCACGTTCAACGTCTATCCCAGGTGGAGCAACCGCAGCGAGTGCACGCACCTGATGGTAGATTTCCTATATCAAGTGGGGTAGGGAGAGAAGCTGTGTGTGCCTACGTATGTTCTGTGACAGATAGTTCTCACCGCACGCTCTAACAGAAGGTCAGATTCGCTCCCATTCAGCCGACTCATATGCAAGATTGCACATGACTTTGGCTACAAACTTGGGGCGGAAAAGCCGGTGCCGATCCATTACATCAATGAAGCAACTCTCAATCAGATGGGTATCGGGCCGCGGTAATGACAAGCCCGACTTGAAGAGAGTGAGGATGAGACAGAGAGCGAAGAGGAAGAGAGTGAGTAAGAAGAGGGAGCTGACATAGAAGAAGAACAGAGCGATGAAGAAGAGGAGGCTCAAGATACGGATGAGAGCTCCCCTCCTGTGGTACCGGAGCATGGCACTGTTCAAGCTCGCTTAGCTCAACTTGAGGAAGGTCAGGCTGTCCTACGATAAGATATAATGGATCTTTGGGGCCTCGTGAAACACAAGTTTAAGAAGGTGACTCGCACTTTGAAGTCCATCCTGTGCTTCCTACAGGATAAGGGTGCCCCTCCACCGTCGCAAGACTCGGATGCTTAGTCATCCAAGTCGTCGCCCCATAGCTTGTTTTATTGCTGTGTTAGGATGTTTGCGTTTGTATGTATTTTCTGTCATGATTCATGTAACACTGTATTCCATGTGCTGTGATAAATTTTGGTAAATGAAATGCATGCGGTCTCTTTTGCTATGAAGTTGTGTGAAATGCTTAAAGGTTTGTGTATTGCTATGCTACATCATACCTAAGTTGCACCCTATTTCATATAGAGAATGCCACCTAAGGTCACGCAGAGCACGACACGCCTCACACTTATTGATTCGATGGACCAATTACCTCCCCAGGGTGAAGGTCGTACAGACCCTCGTTTGGGCCCGGTTCGTGAGACTATGCCTGAGTCTTAGCCTTCTACTGGTCCTACAATTAGGCCCCCACCTTACACACCACCAATTTGTGAGCAAAACCGTGTGTCTTCTTCGACGCAGCATGAGCCTCAGTCGGCCCCACCTACTGATAGGTTGGAGCAGTTGATGACGATGATGCACCAGCAGCACCAACAGCTCTTAACCACGATTGCAGGGGCCCTAGCTCAGGGTGGAAGTGTGACTCTACCTTCACCATCTGTACGCCCTACTGGGACTGTAGGGCCTTCTGCTCAGTATGAGGGTGTACCTTCACCTGCACCTACTATATACCCTATGGGGAATTTGGGTATGAGTGGCCTCCTCGAGCAATTTCAGTGCTTGCGGCCTCCTACATTTGTGGGTTCTTACAGACTCGAGGAGGCCAAATATTAGCTAGACCGCATCTCTAAGATGCTGAGGATGCTACACTGTACAAAACCGGAGTAGGTTGAGTTGGCCACCTTTATGTTTGAAAAGGAGGCCAGCTTGTGGTCGGATAGTGTCCATGAGAAGTATGGACTTGGACAGCTTTTGACTTGGACAGCTTGTGGTGGGATAGTGTCCTGCGGAACGTTGAAGTTGACTATGTATGGACTTGGACAGCTTTTGAGTTCTGCTTCCATGAGAAGTACTATCCCCAAACGTACCAGCACGAGAAGGTGAATGAGTTCTTGTGCCTTAGACAGGGAGGCATGTTAGTGACAGAGTACGAGCACCAGTTTACGGAGTTGGGCAAGTACGTCCCTACAGTGCTTGCTGACGCGCAGATGCGGATGCAGCATTTTTCAGAGGACCTGCGACCTGATATTCGCTCGAAGATGTGTTGTGCTAACACACCCTCCTATGCTGAGTTAGTACACATGTCTATGCGGGTGGAGCAGGATGGGGATTGATTGTCACGTTCTCGTAGGCCTATGATCCCTAGGCCACGACCAGATATGCCGAGCAGGCCATTCCTTGGCAAGAGATCTCGTACCGACTCCCCTCCCAGGATCGCTGCGCCACCAGTTCCGATGAGGCGACCTGGTGTGATATGTACGTATTGTGGGAGACCAGGTCATGCTGCGGAGAGCTGTTTTGCACGCATTAGAGATAGTGAGTTTTCGCCGCCGCAGAGAATCGACCGTCCTCACCCTCAGGCTCTATCGGCTCCACCCCTACAGACAGCACCTACACATCCTTCCTTCAGGCCCCCTACACCTCGATCTAGGCCACCTCAATGCCTATGGCACCTCAGCCCAATCGATTTCAGCAGGCTCGGGTGCATTCACTTACAGCAGAGGCATCAGAGGCAGCACCTCTGTCACCTATGGCTTTTGATGTTACAGCACATATCCAAGGTACTCCGGTCTTTTTATTAGTGGACACCGGGTCCACTATCTCTATCATATCATGCGCAACAGTCAAGCGGCTAGGGTTAGAAACTAGTCCTATAGTTGGGGTGAGAATCCTTACTGCCACAGGGACTTTTTCGGATGCTACCAAGATCTGTAAGGGGTGTTCGATAGATGTATGGAGCGGGACAGCACTCCTCGACTTGATTGTCACCCCATTACATCACTATGATGTCATTCTCGGTATGGATTGGTTCACAGAGATGAAGGCAGAGATCGACTGCGATTGTAGAGTAGTGACCGTTTATGGACTAGAGGGCATGACCTTTACTTTTTTGGTGTAGGTCAGTTGGCCCTATCGTATTGATTGTTATGCTTCCATGCTGGAGGACGCTCATGGTCTAGTGCTTAAGGACACTCCCGTGGTCCAAGAGTTCTCAGACGTGTTCAGGAAGATACCTGGACTACCCCCTCAGCGCGAAATTGATTTCACCATTGATTTAGCGCCTGGTGCGACGCCCATTTCACTTCCGACCTATCGCATGGCTCCATGCAAGATGGAGGAGCTGAGGAAACAGATCGATGATCTGTTAGATGCTAGCTTTATACGACCCAGCGTGTCTCCATGGGGAGCGCCCGTATTGTTTGTAAAGAAGAAGGATGGTTCACTGCGATTGTGTATTGATTATCGCAGGTTGAATCAAGTGACGGTGAAGAATAAGTATCCCTTGCCCAGGATAGACAATCTGTTCGATCAGTTGAAGGAGGCAAGGTATTTCTCCAAGATTGACTTGTAGTCGGGATATCACCAGTTGCGCGTCAGGGATGAAGACGTGCAGAAGACAGCCTTAAGGACCAATTTTAGACACTATGAGTTTCTCATAATGTTGTTCGGCCTTACGAACGCACCATCTGTGTTCATAGACTTGATGAACAGGGTATTTTGACCATTTCTATTCTAATTCGTCATCGTGTTTCTTGATGATATCCTGATATACTCTAAGAGTCGGGAAGAGCACGAGGAACACCTACGAGTAGTCTTGAATACTCTGAAGAAGAACCAGTTGTATGCACAGTACAAGAAATGCGACTTTTGGAAAGAAGAAGTTAAGTTCCTAGGACATGTGGTGTCCAAGGAAGGGATAGCTATAGACCTTGCCAAGGTAGCTGCAGTTCAGGACTGGAAGCAGCCCGGTTCGGTTACTGAGATGAGGAGTTTCCTTGGTCTGACAGGTTACTATCGCTGATTCATTTGGGATTTCTCGAAGATAGCTAGACCTTTGTCTCAGTTGACACGGAAAGATCTGAAGTTCGCCTGGAATGAAAAGGCAGAAGCAGCCTTTCAGGAGTTGAAAGACAAGCTGACGTCTGCCCCTGTGCTAGTATTGCTAGAGCAAGGGGTCAAGTATACGATCTATACGAACGCGTCTCGCGTCGGTTTGGGCGGTGTTTTAATGCAGAAGGACAGGGTTATTGCTTATCTGTCGCGACAGTTGAGGAAATATGAGGAAAACTACCCTACGCATGACTTGGAATTAGCTGCCGTTATCTTTGCCTTGAAGATCTGAAGGCATTACCTCTACGGAGAGGAGTTTGAGTTCTTTTGCGACCACAAGAGCCTCATATACAAATTCACTCAGCGGGACCTGAATATGAGGCAGCGGCGATGGATGGAGACCTTGAAAGACTTCAAGTTCGAGGTTTCTTACCATCCTGGTAAGGCCAACCTTGTGGCAGACGCACTGAGCCACAAGAAGGCATTGGCATTTGCGGCTTCGTTGATGATAACAGAGTGGGACATGGTAGAGTTCGTGCGAGACTTTGAGCAGAAACTCACGGTGGAGGAGCCGTATGAGGGCATCGCACATATTCGAGTACAACCCCTCATTGATGACAGGATCATCGCGGCTCAGGCAGACGATGAGCTCTTGGCAAAGATGAGAGAACAGGCTAGCAGCGATGAGGACGCCGAATGGAGAGTTGGAACGGATGGAGGCTTACGTTACCATGCCCGCTTATGCGTCCCGAACCTCCCTGACTTGAGGAAAGAAGTTCTTGAGGCCGCTCATGATTCTCATATGGCTATGCATCCAGGCAGTACGAATATGTATCGCGACATGAAGAGGTCGTACTGGTGGGACAATATGAAGGCTCACATAGCAGATTACGTGTCCCATTGTCTCACGTGCCAGCAGGTTAAGGCAGAGCATCGCCGACCTCCTGGTTTGCTTCAGCCCATGCCCATAGCTGAATGGAAGTGAGATTTTATCTTTATGAACTTTATCTCTGGGCTACTAAAGATGAGGAAGGGTTATGATTCTATTTGGGTGATCGTGGACCGGTTGACAAAATCAACTCATTTCCTCCTTATCAGAGTTTCGAACTCTGCAGACGAGTTGGCCAGATTATACATCAAGGAGAATGTACATCTACATGGAGTTCCTTTGGAGATCGTGTCGGACCAAGACACGCGATTTATGTCCATTTTCTGGACTCGCATCTAGGAAGCGATGGGTGTAAAGTTGAACTTCAGTACCGCGTTCCACCCACAGACTGACGGGCAGACGAAATGGGTGAACCAGATTCTGGAAGATATGTTACGGGCCTGCGTGCTGGATTTCAAGAACAGTTGGGACGACTGTCTTCCCTATGCAGAGTTCGCCTATAATAACAGCTTTCAGGCGAGTATTGGCATGGTTCCTTACGAGGCATTATATGGACGTCCGTGTAGGGCACCGCATTGCTGGGCAGAGGTTGGCGAGAAGAGCTTGATTGTCCCGGAGTTAGTTCAGGCGACTTCAGAGAAAGTCGACATCATCAGGCGCCGACTTCTGACAGCGCAGAGCAGGTAGAAGAGCTACGCCGATACGAGGCGGCGACCGCTAGAGTTCGAGGTCGGAGACCATGTGTTCCTCAGAGTTTTCCCTATGAAGGGAGTCCTTCGGTTTAGCAAGAAGGGGAAGCTTACGCCTCGATTCATTGGCACATTCCTGATACTCGATCGAGTGGGGGTGGTAGTGTACCGTCTTGCTTTGCCTACACCACTTGCGGGCATGCATAACGTATTTCATGTATCTATGCTGAAGAAGTATGTTCCCGATCCTTTCCACATTATCAGATAGGAGCAGGTACAGTTGAGCGAGGACACCACATATGTACTACGACCGATTCGTATCCTAGACAGGAAGGAGCAGGTATTGCGTAGCAAGGTCATTCCACTTGTGAAAGTGCTGTGGACGCATCACACGGAAGAAGAGGCTACTTGGGAAACAGAAGCCGAGGTTCGAAAGAACTACCCTCAGATTCTCGAGGAGTACGAAAGGGTACTAATTTCGAGGATAAAATTTTTCTTTAAGGGGGTAGATTGTAACATCTAGGAAAAAAATCGTACAAGGACCCGAGTACCACCTTAGGCAGAAATTACCCAGGACCAAATCCTT
This sequence comes from Magnolia sinica, assembly GCF_029962835.1. Lineage (NCBI taxonomy): Eukaryota > Viridiplantae > Streptophyta > Magnoliopsida > Magnoliales > Magnoliaceae > Magnolia > Magnolia sinica. The sequence goes on along the minus strand of NC_080573.1, from coordinate 92,629,304 downwards.
TAGAAATTAGGTTAATATTCGCAAGTGCTAAACTAGAGTGCTTATGAAATTAGCACTAATCACTTTAAATATGATCTACAAGATCCAAAACGTGCAGAATCAATGACGCCACATTACCCTGAAATCTAGAATCCATTCTTAAACCCGGTTGCTCTTGGGAGCACACCGAAACTCCATATCGGACCTTGACTGCATGTCGAAAGTCCAATTACCCCGAAACTATATGAATATGACCGCATTACTGGACTTGACAACCCCCTTGAAAATCAAGTCTTAATTGTGTCTAGAACTACACAACTTAAGCCTGGAGCGAAGAGTGTGAGAAACGTGAAAATATTTAGAAATAAAATCCGAATTTAAGTAATTTGAGTCGTGTCACTTGCGTGCCAAATATAAGGATTCAGACTGTCAAAATCTGACCCAAATACACCCTTGAATCAGGAGAAATGTCCCACACATGTCGATGTACTTGTGGCCCTGATTGAGTGACTGTGACCGCTGAACTGAAATGGATCCACCACGGCTGATCTGTAAATCCGATCGGTACGAAAACTCAACTTGACGTAGATCCATGGTCAGGGAGCTTAAGTCCGACCGCACGTGGAAAAGGGGCCACCAGAAGTGCTCCGTTGGACCGGAACAGCCCATATTTGGATATAACCTAAGTATACCTTGGCCCTGGGGCCATTCCCATCAAACCTGGGCCTATATAAGGACCTTAAACCCTCTCTCATTCACTCCATACGAATTTGAGAAAAACCCTAGGAGAGAGAAGAGAGTAAAGAGAGAGAAAATGAGAGAGAACTTGGAGAAGATTCCCGGTATTCTACCCTGTCTCTTCCCATGCTTATTTATCGCTACCGGATCGCTATTTCGGTGAATTTCATTCCACTATTGGGTAAGAAAACCTAACTCTAATCTGTTTTAGGGTTTCATATAGTGTAATTTATGAAATATCTAACCTAGTTTATGCTATAGGTTGTCAATCTGCCGTAAACAAAGACTTAGCTTTAAAACTGAGTTCGTTACAAGTCTACCGGCAAAAGGTGCGGACTATAAGCATATAGGTTATGGTTTTCAAGGCTTTCAATGTCGGTTAATGGTTTATTACTGATGTGGGTGCAATTTCACATGCCAAATGCGATGTTTGTATCGCGTTTCTGATATATATGAATTATATTGAGTTTAGTGTATTCCATGTATATGTAGAAGGTATTGTATACGTATGAAATTTGAACATGTGTTTGCCATGATTAATTGTCGTATGTTTATACTAGTTGTATGTGTAACAACTCCTTGGAGAAAGGATTCACCCTAATGCGTGCTATCACCAATATAGATCATGTATATTGAAATTTGTAGTCTAAGTGTTTGTAGAAATGTTTGAATGAACAAGCGTGTAATATATTGTACTTTATATGGGCGTTGAGAAGAGATTCTCAACTACCTTAACGATGTGTATGATTTCCTCCATGTAACTTACATTCTTTAACTGTTTTACTTAGACACTGCTTATGAGTGAATTCATGTTTAAGTTGAAATCCATTAAATGCTCACATGCTTGTATGAATGGAATTATTGATTCATTACTGTTCTGATTTGCTTGTATGATTATTTGTTATAATTGAATATTTTTGGGACTACGGAATAGTCCAGACAATAGGTAACAGGCTTTAAATAGGCGGCGAAGGTTCTCACCACATAGGAGGTGATTGATGAATCCGAGCCGTACTTGGGATGTCGGCAGTGGTTAGGCCACACGGAGTGCTTACGCACTTCATGTCGATTAACTCAACGTGTGCTCGTACTAGTCAAGCTCGTCAAGTAACCCAATTGACCCGATGTATGTTCACCATATATGGATGTTACTGCTTGAATCTAAGGTACCTAACTCACCAGTGAAAACCCCTTTTACCTTTGTACTTCGATCCGCTAAGACTCATGAGTCGGGCATGGTGGTATGGGAGACCGTGGTCGAGCTGTCGGCCTACGCTAGGGTGACGAGCCTTCCCGTAGTGACCAGTGAGCAATCCAGACTTGTGATCCGAATACGGTGGTATGGGACACTGTATTCGAGCTGTCGGCCTACACTGATAAGGTGAGGAGCCCTTTGTAGTGACCTCGAGCGTACACTAAGACTGCGTAGCAGCGACGAGCCCTTACGTAGCAACAAGAGTACACTAGGCCTGCACTGATAAGGTGACGAGCCTTTTGCAACGACCTAGAACCGTAACATCGTATGAGATTTACTAGGATTGACGACCCTAGAATGGATCATTATTTGGGAATTGATATAAGGGAGGTACCTTAGCTTCCCAATCCTGCTGTATGAAAAGGACTAATAATAACTCGGTAATCACGCTCATGTCATCGCACTGCATGTGCCTCGGGTTGAAGAGCACAGAGGGAAGAAAGCATGCCGCGACCGTAAGATGGTGTCGCACGAGGGAGTGTAGGCGAGGGTATGCATCATGCTTACACTCCATCCTTACATTAATCAGAGTACTTAGGGATGTTTGATTATATCGCTTTATCATTACTGTTTGACTGAATTGAGAACATGTTAACCTTTGCTTTATTGTTCCACTGAGTTGATCACTCACTCCCACGTTCTGGGACGGTGTTCCGAACACCCACCAGACTCTTTCTTACTTGCAAATGACGATGCGACTCAGGAAGTAGAGCCCGATTACTATGATGATCAGGATGAGTTCTCATATATGCAATTCTCCGGCGGTTTCGCTTAGGCCACCCAGATCGACGGGGCTACAGGGTTTATTTTGTAGTTAAACTATTTTGAACTATTACATGTATATGATGACTCAGTGATGTATTCATGCTCTGGAGACCGATCATGATCTTTTTGGTTCATACACGCCTATATACATTTTTCAGTCTTCCGCTTGCGTTATATGAATTGATCTGGAGTATGAATTATTGTTTTGGTATAATCTCACTCATGATTAATGCACTAACACAGACAACATTTAATCATCATCAAATATGTTGCATAAGTGATGCGTTGGAACTCGGGAGTTGGACTTTTACTCGACACCCGATTTTCAGGGCGTTACATCGATTTAAGTCGATTTAATCAAGAATCCGCACGATTCATCGACAGACATCTCGAAGATGTATATCTTTCAATTTTTTAGCATTTTGACAATATTTCATGTTTGTATAACGTAGTATATCTTCATATCAAACAGTATACACATCAAAATTTGTACAAACATTATACAATCCAAAATTATAAACATCAGATGTTTATATACAAAAAGATTGAGGTGAGGTACCTCAGATATATCGTTTAAAAGTTCATCAAAAATTGCATCTTTTCAACAACTATCCAGATCTAAATGCATGACCTGGACATGTTTTTCCATGCTCAAATGTTTATAGGCATATGGATCAGCCCTTCTTTTGCCTTTAATGACATAGCAGTGGTTATTTGTGTGACAACCCTTCATCACTGGTTTACCTGACAGGTCTAGGATCTCCCATTCCTGCTTATTAAATGTAACCATACGCTCATCATCACATATTTGAGAAATGCTCAAAAGATTATGCGTCAATCCTTTAATACGAAAGGCATTCTCATTTTTGAGAATATTTATTCCTTTGATAATTCCCTGTCCAATTACCTTAGCAGTGCTTCCATCTCCATAGGTGACTATCCCATCATTAAGATTAGAGTAATTTGAGAGAAGGGATTTGTCACCCGTGACATGTCTTGAGCATCCGCTATCTAGGTACCATTTAACATCATTGCCTGCTATATGAGTTGAGTGATTAACAAGACAATTTTTCTTTTCTTTCACTACTGATTTTGTGATAGGATTTCTTATTGCGGTAGTTTTTGTTTCTTTAATCAAGTTGGGTAACTGAATCGTGTTTCCTTGTCTCATAAATTTATTAGTTTTCTTGTTTAATTCAATCACTTAATTCAATAACTCCTTCATTTTGTTAGTCATTATGGGTGGCGATGGATGTGTATTTTCTTTATCCATATTCCTAAGTGGACACCTGACCTCTTGTATTGTCTTTCTAGTTGGTCTGAATTTACCTGCATGCTTTTGACCAGAGTTGGGTTGTGTCCTCCTAGGAAATATGCATTCAAACTTATAATGACCAAAATCACCACACAAATGACAAACAGGAGTAATCTTTGTTTTACTTCCTGAAGCAGTAGATTTTTCAATTACTGATGCTGCATTTGTTTTAAACTTATCGTATCCTAAGCCACTCTTGTCTTTTCCTTGTCTTCCCATCCCTAACAGTTTCTCTAATTTTTCACCACTTTGGAAAAATTTATAGTTTAGTTCAACAAACTTTCTGGCTCTCTCTAAATAAAACAGAAGTGTGTGATTTTCATTTTGATGATGTATGTTTTTATATTTTAATAGTTCATTCTGTTTGCTTAGTTTTTCAGACTCAGATTTAAGAAAAGTATTGATTCTTTCGAGCCTATCATTTTCTGAATGGTATTGTTGTAGATCATTAATTAGATGTGTATTAATTTTCAATGTTTTACCAAGACCTTTTTGCAACAATTTATTTTTATTTTTGGTTATTCCAAGTCTTTTAAGGATATTGATGCTATGAATGTAGAGTTGATTGTAAGCATCCTGTAGTTTATCCTTTTCTTCTTCTTCTTTCTCAGTTTCCTCATTATCTGATGGAAATGATTCAGTGGCCTGCGGTTCTTTAACGTTCTCGGTTTCAATGGGAATGTTTGAGGCAGTAGAGACCATAAGAATTTTCAGAGATTTTTGGTCTCCATCGCTTTCTGAGTCACTATATTCTGAGTTTGACTCTTCCGTGTCATCCCATGTGGCTGCCATCGCTTTTCCTTTAGTTTTCCTATTTGGGCATTCGATAGATAGGTGTCCAAACTTTTAACAAGTATAGCACTGTGGTTCCTTAGACTTTTTACCACTTTTACCTGTAGAATGTTTGTTGTCCACCTATCTTCCTTTAAATGGACAGCCACGATTTTTCTAAAAGAACTTTCTGAATTGTTGTGCCAACAAGGCCACTTCCTCATCTTCATTCTCTCTTTCACTTTCAATGTCCTCATTTGTTATATTCTTTATAGTTTTGAGGATAGTAGTTTTGGATTTAAGGGTTTGTTTGAAGTGTAGTTCAAATGTTTGTAGGGAACCTACTAGTTCTTTTACTTTCATTTCATCTATGTTTCTACACTCTTCAATGGTTGTTACTTTGGGATTAAACCGTTCCGGTAATGATCTTAGTATTTTCCTACAAATTTTTGGGACCGGAACTTTTTCACCTAATCCACCCATGGAGTTACAAATGATGTTTAATTTTGTGAAAAACTCCATGAAGGGCTCATGCTCTTCCATTTTGAGACTTTCAAATTGTGATGTTAGGAGCTGTAATTTGGACCTTTTTACTATGCTTGTCCCCTCATAAGTTGTTTCCAACAAGTCCCATGCTTCTTTGGTTGTACCACACATACTGATTTGATTAAAGACTTCTTAGGACAGCATAGTAGATAACATTCATGGCTTTAGCCTCAAAGGTTTGTTTTTCTTTATCAAAATTTGTCCACATCTCTTTGGCTTTTGGTTTAGTGATAGTTATGCCATTTTCAAGAACTATTTGATCAGTTGGTGGCACATATCCTCTTTCAACTATATCTCAAACTTCATGCTCCAAAGATCTCAGAAAGTAATGCATTTTAGCCTCTAGTATGCATAATTTGATCCATCAAATACTGGAGGTCTAGTGACAAATGAGCCCTCTCCTTTGGCCATATTACCAACTTCAGTCAAGATCACTCTCTAGGCGGTGAAGCCCTTAAGAGAGATCCTCTCTGATACCAATTAAAATTGCGGTAATGACTGCTTTAGTTGAAGTGGGAATATGCCAATATGTCTTAGAGGGAGGTGAATAGGACTTTTTAGTATTTTATAGTAATTCAAAATCCTATTAATCTTATCCTGAATAAATATGCGTGTATCAAGATTTCTTCAAAGTAACTCTAATGGCTTCCAAGCCAAATAGAGGATCCAGTTATAAAACTATTTGAAAGATAAACAAGATGCAAATTATAGTTTATAATGGATGTGGCTGTGTGTGAGGTGTGATCTCAGATAATCAAATATGAAAACATTTATGAAAATCACACAAGCAATAGAAGACAATACCAATCTCAAACACAGTCATTTTTATAGTAGTTCGACTACTTGTTTACTCCACTTCCAGTGGACGCACTCAACCCTTGAGTGTACTGGATCTCACTAACGGAGGTTTCACAATAGGTTCACCTCAAATCAGAGGTTTTAAATCAAGTTCACCTCAAACCAGTACAACTTACACTAGGCTGACTCTAACGTGTCTACACGACACAAGTTTATGCCCCACATAGGAGTAAGGGTTAACACACAGCACTTGAGTTTTTCTGCCACATAGGCCAAGGATCCACACAAGGAACCTCACAAGTTTATGCTTTCATGAGCAAGAGTCAACACACAGCACCTGAATTTTAGATCACACAGGTCAAGGGCCTACATAAAGACCTAAGAATTTATGCTCTCCACAGAGCATGGGTCAATACAAAGCACACCCCATATACGCTCCCGTCGGAGGCCTCCTATGAGGACTTGAAAGGGGTGAGAAACACCTTAGACCCTGTCACGCCCCAAACTCAGAAATCGGGCTCACAGAATTCTCGATCGCCGAATCCGGCACTGACAGCCTCCGTAGAACCCCATTCTCAGCTCCTCGTGCCCATCCGCCAGGTTCTGATCCTGGGATGCCACGAGGAGGATTTTCAACATCAGTTTGATTCATAATAAGCATAACCAAAGTCATAACCCACAAACAACAACCAAAAACTCTATCACTTTTCCACTATGATCAAAACTTTACAAGTACAAAGCGCATAAAGGGAAATACAATGATGATGAACAAAAAGCTCCAAGATGATCTGCTAAGTGCTCCTACCTCAGCGCTGCTATGGTCCAACGTCACCTGCACGCAACGGTCGTACATAAGCTTATGGAAAGCTTAGAGGGTGGTGAAAGTGTGTGCGCAAGGTAGTAATACAATTCTGCAGTATCAGAGTAATGCAAAATATGCTGATGAATTCATGAATACTATTAACCGTACCAAGGCTATGCGATGTAAGGCATGAATGATGTCGGCCATACCAAGGTCATGCAATACGAGATACAACTTAAGCATATGAATCCTTATCTAAGTCTACATATCAATACAACTCAACTTTGGAATATTACCAGGGTCTAGTACACTGCAAACCAAATTACCGCCCCATCGCGTGCAACAAGGTGAGTGGAAGAGACCTCACTATCTATCTGCAATATCAGGCCCGACTCGTCGATAGCAGACCCATTCCTCGAGCTGGTCAAACTCAGCCTAGCTTTGCCCCCACCACTCGGGTGGATAAGGCCGCACCCCCTTCCAACCAACCACGACATAGTGAAAATTACAGCCTCTTCGGCACTCATTGCTCATGCATCCACTCGGTCTAGACGTTAGAGCAACATCCTGGTACCATAAGGGTTTAAAGACTTTCACCCAGGTATATCTATAGCACCCCATGTAGAATAAGATTTTCGATATCCAATCCTGCCAACCACGATATGCCTGTGGAGGCTATGGCCTTGATGTCGCTAGGGCGTACAGTATACATGGCACACAATGTGAGATGCATGAATCACGTAATCCAGTCATACAACAATTATGCGCGTACCGCGCGCTCATGTGGGCATCTCCCTTTTTTAGGGAGTCCCATAACAATCTGCCCAATGGCATGTATTATGATCAATCACTCATCTCATCACAAGCATGCAGATGATGCGTATGAGCATGTATTATGATGTTGTGTTGTCACATACTCATAATCGGTATCGATAACCGGTGTCGGCCTTGATAATCCATAGTATAAAGATCGGCACTCGGCTGTGGTTATATCAAATCTGATAGCATAAAGTCATTCGTCTAAGGCGAATGGGGCCTACTTTTTAGGTTAACCTATTAAGGGAATGATGAGAATGGGCCTAACAAGGCCTAAGGGAAGGTCACATTGTGGACATTCAACCATCATTGCCCGTCAATGTGGACATCTAACCACATTGCTCCCAAGGAGTGGCCTACATAGGGCTAAACATATGGTGGGCTCATGGCCTCACGTACAATCATGATGGGCCTCATTTACGTCACATAGGCCTCGTCATATGGGCCAACATACATCTCATCGGGCCTCGAATATACAACAGGTGGGCCTCTTATATCAAGCGGGCCACATCACATGGGTCGTATTTATGGGCCGCACCAATGGGCTTCATGTATATCAAATGGGCCGCACCGATGGGCCTCATTTATATCAAATAGGGCTCAACCTTATTTATATTTGAGATTCGACCTATTCATAAGTTAACATAGAGATAAATGAAGTGAAAACAATATCAGCTTAATTGAAAACTACCATGGCCCTTAGAAGTTTGAACGGTAGATGTCACTATCCACTATTTAAATGGTGGGGTCCACTTGAACTTTGGATCTGACTCACTCATTTTTCCATGCCATAAAATGATCTCACAAGTGGTTGGACGGTATGGATACAGCGTGCGCATCATGGTGGGCCCCACCATCCAAATAGTGGACGGTGTAGAAATACATACATCAATGTGGGGCCTGCAGGCTTGCTGTCATCAAAAGGAGCAGCAATATAGCTGTTGTACGTACAGCTTGCTGCACTAGAAAGGCAAAGGTGGGTCCCGCAAAGGGCCCACCATCATGTATATATATAATATAATACAATATATATATATATATCAATGTAACGTCCAGGCCCTTGGACGGCCTGGACAATCACATACATCAAGGAGGGCCCCACACGTGGGGTGTGTCCCACCATCCAAGGATGGTGGATACCTCGCATGCATCATGGTGGGGCCCATCTAAATGGATGGACGTCGTGAAAGGGTCCCATGGACCCCACTGACGTTCACACATCATTGTTAGCCACCCGTACAAGGGAATAAATGCCAAGACCTCAGCGTTGAAAAGAGGTATCTTTCACCCAGTCTACCTCTTAAACTATGGATCTGGGTCCCACTATTTGGATGGTCTGGATCTTACGTGGGACCCATAGAACTGCTGACGTTGAAAAGGCAGTGGGTCCCACCATCTGGTAGATGGATGGCGTGGACTAAAACATCAAAGTGGGCCGTACATGGCACCATCCAAACGGACAGTGCTGATGAACCATGTAGGCCAAGGTGGGGTTCACGAGCGTGGCCCACCAGAGGTTGCTGTGTACAGCAGCAACCTTGCTGGCTGCTGACCAGCGTCACACCAGCCAATCTGTTTTCCCAAATAGGTGGGTCCCACATGGGGCCACACGTACATATGTTTTATAATATTATAATATATATACGTGTCATACCTATATTAATATAATATTATATCATATTATATATCATAATATAATATAATATTATAATATATATATACATACCATGCATATTAATATTATATATATATATATATGTGTGTGTGTGTGTGTGTGTGTTTGTTTAAAGCAGCAACGTCTAGCCGTCCATCTGGACGCTGGACAAAATACATACGTCTTGTGGCCCACCGTCCCATCCTTGTTGGGTGGACGGCTAGATGAGAAACACATACATCTGGTGGGCCCCACCTTCACACGTGTCACATGTGTGGGGTGGCCCCCATGCAAATGGATGAACAGTTTAATAAAACACATGAATTCATGGTAGGGCCCATATCTTGGTCGATGGCAATATAGCAGTCACCTTGCCGCTTTAAGATGGATGGACGGCGCGGATGATATCATGCATCAAGGTGGGCTACAAGCCATCACACAAAAAAAAAGAGGGAGAAAGAGAGAAAAAGGAAAGGGAACGTGTAGGGGAGGGACCCCGCCACTATTGGGCCCTCCCTTGAACAATACATCCATCAAGTGGGTCCCACAACAAGTGGGCCCTTAAATCACCAAAAGGTAAAGATGTGGGTCCAAGATCACCCACCGTCCACTTCTTCTTGCTCCCTAGGCTTCCTTTACTCCTTAGCTACGATCCTAACGAAAGAGCTAGAGTTTTGATAGTTGAGATGGGGGATGAGAGGGTAGGAAGTGGGCCATACTAAAGCCCCTTCATGAGAGCTTAGGAGAGCTTGAACGTGAAGCTCTTTGGTTGCTTGGAAATGAGTTTGAGAAATGAGAGGGAGAGGGTTGTACAGAGAGAGAGAGAGAGAGAGAGAGAGAGAGAGAGAGAGAGAGAGAGATGGGTGATGGAGTGATGGATGTGGTGAGTGATGGGTGTGTAAGAACTTTTTGACTTTATCGGTAGATGGTATAAGAAAGGTATGGGGTATGTAAGAACTTTATTGACTTATAGGGTTGGTTGGGGATATGTGTTGTTGTGTACTTGACAAGTAGTTGGCTTTTGATGGGATTGATTGATTAATAAATGTGACATTGGGTAGAGATTCTCTTAGGTTTAGCAACACGCGGCGTTTTCTCGAACTGAACGCGGGCCCACATCTCCTACCTGGGTATCGCCTCGGCGCGCGAGACACGGCATCGGAACCATGGCAACGGCGCGGTCACAATGGTACAGGTCTCAGGTTGAGCCGACTCTGGTTTGCAAGACTCAGCTTAGGATCACATGCAAATGTCGGATAAAGGTCGAAGGTTGCCAAAATTCGATAGGGATGATCGCGGGAACCTACAGAAGGGTACGAACTAAGATACAGGTCTTACAGACCCAATCTTACAAAAGGAATTATCACAACAGTCCTCTAGACTCTAATAACTTACAATAAGTAGATGAGCCCCATTCAGCAAGTTGGTGTAGATCTCCTCCTTTGATGACGAAGAATCTTTGGCTCCCTTGAACCGCAACTCAGAAGATGTACCAATGTAAGGTGACGGGTTAGGTCAAGGTTATGATGGAATCCTACTCTATTAAATGTTTTCCTATAAAGGAGACAGAGTGTTTCCAATCATCTATGCATTCAAGGCATCCCAGCTTAATGATTTTCCATTAAGATGGTAGTTGAAGGATCCTTGAATGCTAAAGTCCATTCCCCAATCCACTCTATTGAATGTCAATGATGAGGGTAGATTGGAGAATGAACTTCCATAAGAGAAAAGGCTTAAGGTATATGATATGGGGTTAAACACTTAAAAACACTCTCTATTTTCTCTACCAACAACTAAGGGCAAGCTATCATTAAATAGGTAAAAGGTTCTAACGGATATAAAATGGTCACATTTTTTACAGAGTTTGATATCATTGAGCAGGGTCGATATCATCGAGCGTATACTCTCGATAGCATCGACTGACCACTCGATGATACGAACTCAACTGTCAAACGCTTTTTAAACTTTTTGCCAACTGGTCGAGGAGATCAAACATACATCGATGTCATCGAATTTCGAACTCCGATTTCATCGACACTGGCTTCGATTCCTCGACATTTAAAAATGTGAGAGCACTTGCCTTTGAAACAATCAAGTATAAGATATGATCGAGCATCACTCAATATCATCGAAATTTGAATGTCGATGATATTGATGACAATGTCGATTCATCGATAATTCCAAGGAATTTTCCTATAAGCTTGCTGGACAGTTTATGTCCACTTTCGATGACATCGACCTTGCCTCGATATGATCGATATTTGAATATCAATTTTATTGAGTGACTCTCGATCCAAGAAAAAATAACCTAAAAGCTTGCTGGATAGACTTGTGTCCCAATCCGATATCATCGAAGGTCTACCGATATCATCGAGATTTGAATTCCGAGGATATCGAGGAGCCCTTCTGTAACACCCTGAAAATTGAGGGTCGAGCAGAAGCTTGGCTCTCGAATTCCAACGCATCACTTACGCAACATAGATAATGATGATTAAATGTTGTCCGTATTAGTACATTAACCATGAATGGAATTACACTAAATCAACATATCATACTCCAGAGATAATTAGATTATGCAAGCGAAAGACTGTGATAGATATATAAAGCATTTAAGTGGTTGTAAGTCCCTAGAGTATGAACGTATTACCAGGTTAAATAATTACATGTATAATTTCAAATTTTACAAAATGATAAGGTGTAATGTTCAACTAGTCCATATCCCTGTGATCCCGTCGACGCAACTCCAGGTCTACATAGACCCGCCAGAGAGTTGCAAGTAGGAGAACTCCTCATCATTATAGAAGTCGGGCTCTACCTCGTAAGCCACAACAGCATTTGTAACTACAACAGAGTCTGGTTGGTATTTCAAAACACCGTCCCAGAGTGGGAGTGAGTGATCAACTAGTGGAGCTATAAGGAAAAGTTTAACATGTTATCAATTCAGTCAAACAGTAATGATAAAGCAATACAACAAGCATTCCTAAGGACTCTAATTAATGCAAGGATGATATGTATCAATGATGCATGCCCTCGCCTACACTCCTTCTGCGACATCATCTCACAGTCACGCATGCTAAACTCCTACTGTGCTAAACTCCCATGCCAAAGGCACATGCAATGCGATGCATAATTGTGTTAGCCAAGTTCTTAATTAGACCCATTCATACAACAGATTCGGGAAGCCAAGGTACCTCCCTTTATATCATTTACCCAAACAATGATCCATCTAGGGTTGTCAAGCCTAGTTAATCACATACGATAGGCAAGTTATAAGGCAACGTCACCCTTGATTTAAAAACAGTGGACATGCAAGTTCAGGTTACTATGGGAGGCTCGTCACCTCGGCATAGGCCTAGTCTATACTCGAAGTCACTATGAAAAAGGCTCAGCACCTTAGCGTAGGCCGACAACTAGAATACAATGTGTCATACCACCGTATTCGACTCATGAGTTTGGGTTGCTCAATGGACACTACGGGGAGGCTAGTCACCCCAACGTAGGCTAACAGCTCGACCACAGTGTCCCATACCATCATGCTCGGCTCATGAGTCTTGACGGATCACAGTACCAAGGTTAAACGGGTTTTTCAATGGTAAGTGGTACCTTAGATTCAAGCAGTAGCGTCCATACATGGTGAACATACATTAGGCCAATCGGGTTACTTGACAAGCTTGACTAGTCCGAGCGCACGTTGAATTAATCGACATGGAGCGCATACACACTCCTTGTGGCCTAACCACTGTCGATAATCATCGTATGACTCAGATTCATCGAATGTGTCAGTGGTGGCGAAACTGATTCAGTCACTCGATTAAAAGTCGTTACTAATTGCCTGGACTACTTATTAGTCCCAATTACACTCTAAAATAGTAGCATTCATATATGGTAGTTATAATAGTATTAAACAAACAATCCAAGCATCGTAACCATTTGAGCATTTCATATAGGACATAGTGAACATGACATCATACATATGCATTTCATACATAAATCACGTGCTAGCAAGATAGGTAGCATGAAGGAAACTATAACTATAGCTAAAGTAATTTAGAATCCTATCTCAACACCCTTATAAAATACATTTCAATCAGCATTTTCTCATTCAGACATTTTACCAAACACTTAGACTACACATATCAACCTACATGTAATAAGTTAGTCAAAACATATATAATAGCAAATCCTTTCACATAGAAGTTGCCACACATACAACAATCATGTATTCTCATTCAACAATCATGACAAGCACAAATCATGATTTCATATTCATTCAAACATTTCAACAAACACATGGAATGCATTATATTCGATATAGTTCATATATATGTATAATACTCGAAAAACAACGCATCTAAGTACATGTGACAGCAATCAAGTCAGTCATAAATCATTAACTGACATTGAAAGCCTTGAAAACTATAACCTAAATGTTTATAGTCTGCACCTTTCGTCGGTACACCAATTACAAACTCAGCTCGTACACTGCACCTTTGTTTACGGCACAACGGCTACCTATAGCATGAAATAGGTTAGCTATTTCACCGATCTACCTATTTAGATACCTAGAACAGATTAGGGTTAGGATTCCTTACCCAAAAGTAGAGTAAAAATCACTGGTATAGCAACATGGAATGGAGGATTTAGCACATGGAGCGGTGGGATCGAATACCAGCAACTATCTCTCACTCTCTCTCACTTCTCTTCACTTTTTCCTTATATTTTCTCCCTTCTCTCTCCTAGGGTTTAGGAAATTCGTATGAAATGAGAGGGGTGGGTTAAAGCCCTTATATAGGCCAAGAAGTGAAGTCAATGGCCCCAGGGCCAAGGTATACTTAGGTTATAGCCAAAAAAATGACTGATTCGGGCCAACGGAGCTCATCTGGAGGTCCATTTCCTACATATGGTCCAGAGAAAGTTCCTTGACCATGGATCTAAGCTTGGCTAAGATTTCGGTCCGATCGGATTTATGATCGACCGCGGAGGACCAGTTTCAGTTCAACGACTATCGTCACTCGATTAGGGCCACAAGTACACTAACATGTGTTGGAAAATTTTCTTGATCCAAGGGTGTAATTGGGTCAGAATCTGATAGTCTAAAACCTTAAATTTATCCTGCAAGTGAACGGCCCAATTTACTTAAGTTAGAGTTCATTTTCTAAAGATATTTGCGTTTCTCACATACTTCGCTTCGGGCTCAAGTTATGCATTTTCAGATATTATTTAGACTTGATTCTTGTCAAGCCCAATAAGGCGGTCATAACCATATAGTTTCACATTAATCAGACTTTCGACGCATTGTCAGTCTGATACGAAGTTTCAAGATGCTCCCGAGAGCAACTGGGTTTTGAGGTTGATCCTAGGTTTTTAAGTAATGTAAAGCTAGCGATTCTGCTGGTTTTGGGTCTTGTAGTTCGTATAGAAAGTGATTCGAACTAACTCACCAATTAATTCAGTTTAGTACTTAATTAATTTTCATCTAATTTCTAAAGGATTCGGTCCTTAACAATTTCTGCCTAAGGTGGTACTCGGGTCATTATACAAATTTTTCCAAGACGTTACACCTTCGATATATCGAGAATCACATGACTTGCCTTAGTAGCATTTTAGACACAATTGACCAGATGTCGATTTTATCGAGTCGACTCGATGGACTCGATATTCAAAATTCGATGATATCGAGAGGTCCATCGATGTATCGATAATTTAGTCCAGAGATCTTTGTAGTTGCTGGACATCTTAAGTCCTCATTTTGATAATATCGAGTGAGCTTCAAGGACATCGATAACAGGGTTCGATTTCATCGAGTTATGTATCGATAAATCGACAAAGGTAGAAAACTTAAAGATTTTCGTGAGTTTGAAAAAAGTTTCTAACAAAAAACCCTAGGATGTTCTATACAATTTTAAGAGTTTTAATTACCTGGTGTTTTGGGACATGGGATGTGAGGCTAAGATTTACCTGTGACGAGTTTGGGCACATATCCTGTTGAGGCTGACGCTTGATCAATCTTCCTATGGGGGCTCCTTTGTCTAGCTAACTCCATGCTAATGTTAATTGACAAACCAGGGCACTTTCATGGGGGAGAATGGGAAATGGAGTGTTTTGAATAGAGTGGTGTGAGGGGATGGGTAATAGAGGTATATTGGAAAACATAATTTGTAGGTGTGGTAAAATAGGGACAGTTTAGGTCTTTTGGTTAATGGGTAGGTGTGGAGGGTATGGGTGAGGGTGAGGAGTATTTTAGGATTTTAGGAAAAGTTACTTTTGGAGATTCCTTACTAGATATTCTAGGTGGGCCCCACATCACACGTACGTGGTGTAGCCCACCTTGATTAGCACTCATGCATGCATCTTTTACTCTAGGTATCATAATAGGGCGTGTCATGCAGCATTGGAATCGCAGCACCCGCGCGATTGCTAGGGTACAAGTCTCGAGAAGGTTGTGATAAAAAATAGTCGATCTGGTCTACTCAGAACATACCGGTGCCAAAATTGAAGCATCGGTCGATTAATCGGGGCACATGTCTTAAAATAGTTATATCTTAGAGGGAGTGATTAGGACTAAATAAAATTTTACCAATTAACACACAATCACTTACTTAAACTAATATACCGATTTAAATTAAGGTAATTAATTATAAGCCTTCCAAGCCAATAGAGGGTCTAATTATATAGACTACAATACATATGACATTCAAATAACTAGTGTATATATGATAGTATACATGTGTGTGTGAAATGTACTAATTTTTAACTCTTAGCATTCATCTAATCATCATACATATAATTCATTAATCAATCACATAAGCATAATTAAACTAGTGTTCAAATGACAATCCTAAATATAAGCATGTATAGTGGTTTGGTTTCCCTACTTCACTCCTAGTGGACACACTCAACCCATGAGCACAATGAATTTCACTATCAGAGGTTTTCAATCAGGTTTATTTCTAACCTTTACGACACTACACAAGGACCTAGATACACTCCTGTCGGAGGCTCCCATAAGAGATTTTAGTTGGTTTTCTATTGGCTAACCAACAACCTCGGTCCTTAAGGACCTATGTTTACTCCCATCAAAGGCTTTCATGGAGACTAACACATAAGCACTCATATCTGGTGGATTCGACCTTACAAAAGAGCCTGTCCTATACAAGAACCTATCGAGTTTGTGTTACAAACTCTTACCCTTATTCTTTTACAAGGAAAGAGAGTATGGACTCACTAATTGATACTTGTCAAATTAAGCCCCTTTGATGCGTCGTCTCAGGTTGCTTGATTAATGCTCTCCCTTACTTCAATCAGCTCCCCCTTTAATCTCCCGATCATTGATGCAGACAACTTTCTAATGCTTTAGATCTAAGATCAAACACCTTACATGTGATGCTCTATAAAGGTGACCAAGGTGATGTGAGGTGGGTAGAATCTCCTACAATTAATGAAAAGTTGAACTCCTAGGGGATTCTCCTTAATGAACACTTTAGAGGTTGATAGACACAAGAATTTGCCAATAGAATCAGTATCTAAACTTTAGAAAAGGCTTGAGATCATGATCTCTTGTATAGGAGCTTGAAATGGTAATTAGAATGAATAATCACCAATAAGAGAGCATGAATCTCATTAGGATAGAGCCTAAGAGGTTTAGTAGGGTTTGCAATGCACTAGGTTCTTTAAAATACCAAAATCCATAATTTGCTATATATATATATATATATATATATATATATATATATATATATATATATATATATATAACTAAAGGCTCCAACGGATCCTTAATAGCTAGGTTCGATCGATCGAGTTGGGCCGAAAATGGTCAAGTAATTCGTTGGACTGTTTTAGCCATGTTCAATCGATCAAGCTTGTGCCTCGAGCACTCGAACTAATTCATAATTAGGCTACATGCTTGCTGGATGTTTTTGGCCATGTTCGGTCGATCGACTCAGTTGATCGAGTTTTACTCGAGTACAATAAAAAGTCTACTAGTTTGGGTAGTTCGATTTCCAACAGCTTGAGACCTTTATAGCCTATCTTTTCATGTTTCAATTAGGCTCATAAGTCTAAGGGATGATCAAAATAAGGTTTATCTATTAAGTCATGATCATCTAGAGGTTTAAGGTTGTTTTGGCTCAATGTTAGGATCATTAAGGCACCTCATTTCTTGTTCTTTACTCCTTGATGCTCCACACTCTCGTCTTTGATCTTTAGCTTCCAAGGGCTCAACCTACAACATGACACATGGACTCACATGATTGACAAATAAGGTGCACAAATCGTTGTATTAATAAATAGGACAACCATCCATATGTTCCAATATAACTTGAGGTTTAAGGTTTTGCGACATTACGAACAAGGGTTGATTAAAGATTACCTTTTCCGCATGTATACCTAGCTCGATGGTAATCGAAAGTGTACTTTTGCAATTTGTCAGTAGTTAATGGGTTATCTCCTCTTTTACCAATGTTGCACCTATCTCTTTGACATCACCTTTGATACTATTTAACTGATTTGACTTCGTTAGGAAATTAACAGGAAGCATGAACACTATGTTGCAGGTTACTTTTAATGGTGGCCATGTTCCAAATGTGATAGTCATCATCTCTTGTTCACCAAATTCCTCACTATGTTTTAAGTTTGTGGCTTACTGAAAATTGATGTTTTCTTATAAAATCTTTGCATTCGCCAATATTTTTTCAATTATCAGATCTTCTCCCAAGGAGCCATCATCATTCGAATATTTTTCTGACAGGTCATCTTGCTTTGCTTTGTCAGTGAATTCTTGTTCATTTTGGATGATTTGTTAGCTCTCACATAGGGTAACCATCTTAGCTTTTGTTTCTTGTTCGAATTATTCACCCATGTCCAATTTCAACTAAAATTTTTTTGACCATAGACAACGGGCCATCTTAGTCAATCATATGTCAGATTCTGCATTTCTATACTTTTTTTTTTCACATCTCTCTGTCGTTGTCAATGGCGTTTTTACATTTTCATCATTTCCTACGGATACTACGTAAATTTAGGAAGAATGACCCTCGTCCATTGATTGGCCGTATTCGCAATTGGTTTGACCATTCTTGGTCATTTTCCATGATATCCTTCAGCTAAGCTTTGCTGATTCGTACTTGGATTAGTGTTCTTTGTGTGAACAACTTGGTATTTTTGAATGTTATTATACTTGTCATATTTATTAACTTGACCCTTTAACGGATGATATTCCTTCATCGATCGTTGCCGCTAAATATCTTCATGGCATCTTTCACATAAATCATTCTCTTTACCTACCACTTTATCACCAAAAAAACACTGCCCCTTAATGTTTCTTCTAGACTTGCCTCTCTTGCCGACGTAACTTGATTGATAAGGATGTTGTTCTTTTGCCGATGCAATATCTATTTTCTATTTTGGGGCGTTCATGTTTCTCAGATTCATAGTGTCCATGTTGTTTCCCGAGGTTGGTGGAAATGGGTCAGGGTCAACTAATATCGCTTCACTCTTCCTTTTTGGGAACTTAAGCATTATAGTATCTATAGTCCTAGATTACATCCCCGAAAGCAATACAATTCCTTATTGAATGAGAATATGAGCAATGCCATTTACAATATTCTATTTTCTTTAATTCTTTCACCAAAGGAATTATTTGTTTTAGTGGAAGTTTTATGAGCTTGGCAACCTATAAGAGATCAAATATTTCATCGGCCTTTGTGATATCATGAAAGAAATACCGCCTACTTTGTTCTATACTTCCTTTAATTGTGTTGAAACCTTGATGAGATGACTCATCTATTGCTTTTGTTAAGGTCATGCACACGAATGATTTACCAAGACTTGTTTTGGCCAAAGCTATTTCATAGTTTGAATCCTAATAATAAGTTCTTGACGAGGAATTTTTCTTTTGATTTTCTTCTCGCAAAATCCATTCATATTTGATCGCCTTATCAGACAAATCAACCAAATATTTGAAGTCCATTCCTTCAAACTTCAATGTGCAGACCTCCTATAGCTAGTTTAACAAGCTAAGCTTCTGGAAGAAATACTTAGAACTTGTTCTTTACTTTCTTGAATTGAGTAATGTATATTTCATCCAGTTCACCAGATCGTTGTCTTAGGCATGATAAATCGGCTAAAGAATATTCAAGTTCAGTTCAATAGAATTGAATATCAAACAATTCCTCAATGCTTGTTAAGTTTGAATTGAATTTACCAACAAACTAATATACCATGTGAATGTCATGCTAGTCATTGAATTTGCAAACCATTTGAGTTTTAAATATTCATTTGCTGAGAACTCACCATATTGTACGATGAAGAGACCAATATATTCCACCGTGGACTGGCTTATATCCTCGTAAAATAATGAAAATTCTTGTATTTTCATACCCCTCAGTACTTTAGCAAACCTATCTACCCAATATGTGTATGGCTTATGATAAATGGGTCAGTTAGTACGTCGACCATGGAGATGGTCGGTTACCTCGTTTATCAAATTAACTATTTTCTCGTAGCCTACTGGAGGCAGTTCCGGGTTAACCATTGGCAACACTTGTGCGACTTGGGTAGGTTGTACTATTGGAACCTGCCCCCCAAGTGGTTCATTGATTGACATGAATGAACTTGCAACAAGTATGCCGTGATTCATATTATTTTCATTTAGACGGTTGAATTGACAATTTCGTCCATTCCTTCTAATGCCTACCTGAAGTGGCATGTTTCAGCCTCCCAGGTTTGGATCTGGCTATATGTTATGTGGAAGCATAATTGGCGGCTCTGGGAGAAAACATTGCCGAATCTAGGCATCTCTTGATTAAGCTGCAGTAATCAGGTAACTTGTCATTAAGGAAAGTTATGAGCCTGTTTATAGCCTTGGCTTGAACCCAAGATTGTTCCACTTGTACTCTGCATTTTTTAGTTAATTATTTTAAACTAACATTAATACTTTTCAAAACTCCATTAGCTTTAACGTAATTATTTTGGGATGATGATCCTACTTCTGGAATAGCTAGAAGTGGAGGATTAGGGACCTCTAGTTCAGCTGCATTTAAAAAGCTTCAAGGGCTTCATTAAAATATTGTTCTTCAATATTTTCACTTGCTTGAGTAGATCACTTGTTCATGTTGTTATAAACGTCAATTAACAACTGCACACCTGTCCCACCAAGCATACCAAAATGGTGTTGGTCTCGAACTCGGCTATGCGGAATACATGCATGGATTGCGGCCATGCTAAAATTGATTGAGTTCGATTTAAACCGTGACCATCGACCCTTGGCATTGAGATAGAGCTAGGTTTGGTTGTGGGCTCGACCGTTCATCTATTCAACCAACTGTCGTGTGCTTTTTACTCGGATGATTAGCGGCGGTTGGGGCTCTTCCTCTAATGAGCTCTTTTTTGCCTTGAAAATTCAAGAACTTTTAAAGGTACAACAATTGTATGGTCGAAATAGAAAAGGTTGGAGAGAAATGGATGCGGGAAAAAAGTGTATAACTTATCACTATAGTGGGATCACCAACCTGGCTAAGAGTAGCAAGGTGCTTCTGAAAGTGGCATGCTGATGAGCAAGGCAAAGACAATATTGAAGATTACAACTAGTGTCAGCCCATCATATGAGTGTAGGCGGACGGGTTCCTAAGCTAAGGTCTTCCTTTAGATATGGCATGCAGGCACAAGTGGAAGGGAGTTATAACTAATGACCATGATTAAGAGTCAGTTCAATGTAGGGGCAAAGATGGACTGAGACTAGATCTACACTAAGGGTTCGTTGCTACTGAGCAGGGGAGAACTAAACCTAGATACACAATGTTATGCTGGATTTGTAGTTGGATTTTTGCTCTGGATATACTTATGCTATTTATAGCTTTTCGAAAGATACTGAAGAACAATTGTCAATCCGATATACTTATGCTATTTATAGCTTTTCGAAAGATACTGAAGAACAATTGTCAATCCACGAAGCGTCTTCGCATGCAACCAGGTAAGAAAATAAAAGTTACATTTTGTCAATCGTGACCTTATCTTCACTGTATGCTTAGAACGTGGTTAGGATTGACATGGTTAGAACAATTGCTTATCTTTATCAAAAGAAAACCAAAAATACCGAAAACACTTTTTAAAATGTGAGTAGATTCCTGAATCCTCGACGCATACTTCTCAAACATCGTTTAGGCCACGTGGTTGCATCAACATCGTTTACCTAATCCGTATAGATTTTGGTGCAAACAATTTCAAACACCATCATTGGTTTATTTTGTTGTTGATTTGATATTGATGTAATGTAAACTTGCCAACATTATATTTCTAGTATGATAAACCAAATGATGTAATTAGTGTCATTATTGGGTTAAATGCAACTAATGTCATCAGAGAAATAAAATAACTTGTAATCTTCCCATTTCTTTCAATGCCATAATTAGTAAAACAAATAAGCCCTTAAATTATTATGATAGCTTAATGAAAACTTTATAAAAAGGCATGGAAGGTTAATTGTATATTAAGTACGTAAATTTTTTTTCATTATATAAAATTGGCTATATGATTAGGGCTGTAAGCGGGCCAGGCCTAGGGTTGTAAGGAATTTCGACTGCAGAGGCCGGGCCTGTTCAAAATTAAACATTTGCTTTGGTCCAAGCCTTGCCCATTAACAGCCCTGCCGGCTGGGCTGTGATGTTGGGCCCTATTCGATAGGCCCAATGCCTGGCCCACTTCCATCAAACCATACCACACTCCCCAACAAAAGCTCCAAAATCGCAACGGGCGCAGCTGCTCTCTCTTGCCATAACCTTATCTCTCCCTCCCTGCTCTCTTTGCCCAGAAAATGCCTGAGGAGAAGGTCTCAGACGACCCAAATGCTCAAAACCAAGAATCGGAATCTTCAAAAGAATCCAAACAAGACCTTCCATTGTTATCTTCTTTATCAGAAGAAGAAGAAGAAGAAGAAGAAGAAGAAGAAGACGACGACAACGGCTCGGATGACTCCGACAACGACGACTTGGCCTACGTCGACGAGTCCGATGGCGAGTCAGCGAACGATGACTCGGCCGAGACGACTGTCCGCATGTTCAACGAAGTCCTCGACAGCAAGCAGATGCGGAAGCGCGAGGAGGAGGATGACCGGAGTTACGTCTACTACGAGGACCTATTCGACTTCCCCAAGGACCCTGAGAAATGGCGGGAAGAGGATCTCAAGGAGCTCTGGGCTGACGGCCCCATTGAGATGACCAAACCCGGGTGGGACCCTGTGTGGGCTGACGAGGAGGACTGGGAGATTGTCAGGGAGGAGGTCAAGGCCGGGCGCGACCCGCCCATCGCACCCTTTTACCTTCCATTCCGGAGGTACTACCCAGCGATTCCAGATAATCATTTCGACATCTCGAGCCCCAAGTCAGTGATTGAAGAATTGGATAGGATCGAGGAGTTTATGAAGTGGGTCAGCTATATTTTCCCTGATGGGAGCTCGTGAGTGCGGTTTTTTCCATTTCTTCTTTCTCCATTTTCTCCTTTCTTTTTCTTTTTTGGTTGGAATGGATGCAAATTGGATTCCGATTTTCATATCATTTTTGTGTCTTCCTTAGATGGGTTAGTTACATTTTTTTTCTTCATATAGAAAGAGATGGCATGAAATATTCAATCTGTGTATGGCATTCCCATCATTTATTGTGCTATTTGATGTGTTCAGAATGAAAATTTTATTGTGATGGATGTGATTTGGGTTTTCTTTCTGTTTTTATCCAGATGGGTTGGTCTTGTATGATTGGTACAATGTTACTTTCAATATCTGTATGTATGTATCCACCTGTATAGTTATTTTTATCTGTTTGAGCTTCCTTTCGCCAGGTTAGGCACACTTTTATTGATATGATTTGCAGTCTCACGGGTGCATGTTTGCTGGGTCTGCCTCTCAGAAGAAGTAATCGGTTTTAAAATAGAGACCTGCTAGGATACACATTGAGACATCCGCCCCTTATACATTATTGGATTCAATTTCCTATTCAACTCAAACCTTAAAAGCTGCAACGTTGGATCTCTCGACGCTCGAGGAAGTGACTATCATGGAACAAAATGAATTGCACATGATAAACGGGTGAAGAGAAGATGGAAGTACCAGATGCTTATGCAATTGCCATGTGTTTGGACATTAAAAGTCACTAAGGAAGAAGATTAATCTAGAGTCGTGCCCTTGTGTGGAACAACTGTGTGGGTACAAAATAGTTCAGTATGAAGCCCTTCGTAGAAAGCATGCTCCCTGTGGAGTTAAGCATTAACAACATGGTGCCGGTCATGCTCATCTCCTAAGCGAGGGAGCGCGACATGCAATCGAGTGTCCGACATGTCTGGGTTCATCTATAAACCCTGCAGGGGGTCATTTTCAGGATCAATTTTCAGATTCTCACATTGAGAATCATCATTTGGTGCCATACTCTTGCCAGTGTGATCAAAGCTCACACTCTTCCCTCGTTGTAGGTGCAAATAACCCGATTTTGCTACATTGCTTATGCCATGCATTGCTTGTGCTCTCTAGACTTGGAAGCAACAATGTACAAGGAATGGTTCGTGCAGAGGCCAAGCCGTGATAGGAGCTGTTGTAATATTTCATAGCGGGTTGGCATTATCACATTATGTAGAAGTAGAATCAACAAAAATGTACATATTATGAAGTGGCATGCAAAGGTTCATTGTTATAGACACGATTGAGACTTTTTAGCATTGACTTCTCATCTTGAAATGTATAACCCAGTTCAAAACTATCCCAACATCATTAACAATGTGAAGATGGTGATAATGAGGTATTTCAGTAGGCCAATGAGTCTTTGATGCATGCTAGGATTGTCTATTTCATTGGACTCTTGATCATGCAGTTTATGATTGACCTCATTAGGGCATTGACTGGACGAGTAGCAAGCAATCTAGGTTTAGTAAGGAGGTTGAGCACATACTTCCATTGGGATAACAATATTCCTTCATTGACTAGGAAACTTCAATATTGAGGAAGTATTTGAGATGCCCAAGGGCTTTCATGTCAAAGGATGTGGCTTGGAACGTTTTAACTTGGTCAATCTCCTGCTTGCTATTTCTAGTAAGAATGATATCATCAATATAAACAATAAAAATGGTAGAATTGCCATTTGCCCTCTTGATGAACACAAGGGAATCGGAGGAGCTATGTTTAAAGCCAATTTGGGAGATCATAGTGCCGAGTTTTTTGAATTAGGCCTCTATGCGATTGTTTGAGGCTGTAAAGGCTAAAGAGCTTTTCTGAGCTTTTAAACTTGTGCTTTCTCCCCCCTTAGGCCGAAATTTAGGAGAAAGAGCCATATAGATATCCTCTTGAAAGCCACTGTGAAGAATAACATTCTTTTCATCTAGTTGGTAAATAGGCCAATCAAGGTAAGGTTTGACTTATAGGAGTATGTGAATGAAGGTCAAATTGGCAATCGTGGCAAATGTTTCTTCATAATTCCCGTTGGGTGAATCTTTTGGCTAGGAGATGAGCCTTATATCTTGCAATAGAGCCATTGGACTTGTATAGAGTGTGAAGATCCATTTGTAGCTGACCACATGTTTTCCATTTGGGTTATAGCAACCAAGTCCCAAGTCTTCTATTTTTCCTGGGTGGGCATTTCTTACATCATTGCTGCTTTCCAATTGGGATCTGCCAGGGCATCTGCCACTCTAGTTGGAACAAAGACAGCGGATATAGAAGACAAATAAGATAGATACGATGGAGAAAAAGATTGATAATACACGTAATTACCGATTGAATGGAGAGCTGATGGATCGAGTTCCTTTGTGGAGGACGATAAGAAGATCCAAGTGTTCTGGTTTAGAAGTTGAAGGTGGATGGTGATCAAGTAGCATTGTTGGGTTTTCTCCTTTTGGAATAAGCTAGCTCAAGGACTTACTGGTTTAGGTATATATCTCATGTGGTCCCTAGGTCATTTTTTGATTTGAGGAGAAACTATGAGTTTTTAAAAAATGGCCAAGATCTCTACTAAGAACAAAAGTTTGGCCCTCTTCAATGTTTGACGTTTCAATAACAAGGACCACAAGAGTATCAAACAATGTATTGATATGCCTATCTAGTTTGAAATATAGTATTTTTTTCAAAGAATGTAACATCCTTTGAAACATATCGTTTCTGATTTCTAGAGCATTAACACTTATAGCCCTTTTGAGAGTTGGAATATCCCAGAAATATACATTTGATGTGTTGAGGTCATCTAGTTTGAGATGGTCCTCGTATATGCACAAACACTTAAGGGGAAGAGTAAAAAAAGGAGCATCTGATTCCAAGATTTTTAATTGATATTTTCCTTCAAGAACAATAGTTGGAGTCCAATTGATAAGATGGCTAGAAGTATGGCTTTACCCTAATATGACTTTGGTATTGGCATGCCAAGGATCGAGCCACCTCCAATAGATGTCAGTTTTTGTGTTCTGCATCATCATTTTGTTGCGGGGTATGCAGGCATGAGGACTGAAACTCTACTTAATGTTCTATGAAATATTTCTATAGATCATGGTGTAGATATTCACAGGCATTGTCAAATCTAAAGCATTTAATTTTGGCATCATATTGGTTGAGAACCATCTTATGGAACAACCTTGTTACTGTTGAGACTTCTTCCCTACTTTTCAAGAGATAAAACTATGTAGCGAGTGCAAAATCAATAGAGGACAAAGTATTTAAAACCAAATATTGGAGTAACAGGTGCTGTTTACCATGAGTGACTGAGATGAAATGGTTGCACACTATTCCTATTACTTGGAACGGAAGAAGTCCTACAATACTTAGATAATTGACATGTCTCACAATAAATATTATCACAAATATTAAATTTCTCTAGAAATTATAAACAAAGGGATTCTAGTGATAAACGTCCTAATCAAGTGTGCCATATGATTACTCGATCTCTATTTTTGACATCCAATGTGAAGACTAGAGCAGAACTAGGATCCCATGAGTTTATGAGATAAATCCCACAATCTTCAGGACCACCAACAATCTTAGTCGTTGCTGAGTCTTGGATGACACAATGAGATGGATAGAAAACAATACAACAATTCAGTTGTTTGGTTAAAGTACTAACAAACAACAAATTGGAGAGAAGATGGAACATGTACTGTGGATGAAATGGATAAGGAATCTAAGAGATAAAAAGTTCCTAACAAATTCATCAACAATCCTACTATCACTAGAAATAGGAGAATAGGAAGTGCAATCTTCTGCTGTTCCGATCATGTGGTCAGATGCTCCTGAATCAATGATCTAGGAAGTTTAAGATAAGTGATTGGCAAATGCAGATGTTCCTGACTGCTCTCCTAAGTTAGTAGTGGAGATGGAGGGTTTAAGAACTGCCGTTTGTTGTTGCAGTCTGTTGATTTCTTTATCCCTTAAGTCTTGATCAGTATTGCCAGATGATGTTTCCCCATCAACCATAGTCATATTGGCCCTTGATTTCGTCTGGATATCTTTAGGTCAAAGACTAGGATTCAATATCCAACATTGCTCTTGACTATGTCTTCTCTTTCCACAGTAATTACAGGTTTTTTTTTTTTTTTTTTTGCCTATATTCCATCAACTAGGACTTTTCCCAAATTTGGAGTCTTTGCCAATGCTGATGTCTCGGGGATCACGGAACTCTGTGCGTTTGCTTTATTGTGCTGCCAAGCCTTTCCTCAAATACAATTGTGTACAGATTCTAAGGAGGGTGAGGATTTCTTCCCAAGCACCTGTATGTGTTGATGCATAAAGTCCAAATGAAGGTTAGCAAGGAACTTGAAAATGCATAGTTACTCCATTTGTTTTCTAACATCATCTGGATGTAAATGCATTGTTCGGCAATGGTATAATTCTTCCCATTTCTGATAATGACCTGTAAAGTATTCTTCCATTGTTCTATCACCTTGCTTAAGATTATTAATTTCTGTTGGAATCTGATATAAGTTGTCTACTTCTTCTTGTTGGGAACATGTCTTTGCAATCTTATACCAAATTTCTGTGGCCATTTTAAGAAACCAATGTTGTGCTGCATCGAATGCAATGGCCAAGAGATAACAAGCACATTATTACTTTCCTAATCATCGTGGATGGATCATCAGTTTTGAATCCTTTATTGGTCCTGGTACTATGCCAACCCAGGTGTCCCGTATCGGTATCGGTTGACGTAACGGTGCCCTCCGAAACCGATATGGATACGGGGGCGTAACGGCAATACGGGGGCATAACGGCACGTAACGGCGCAAATTTTTTTTTTCCCAAAAAAATATGAAAAAATATAGATTAAATCCGGAATATTCTAAGCATTCCAAATATGCATTCATTTATAAATTGGAACATGTTTATGGTGGTGTAACGGTCCACTCTTTGGTGAGAAGTTGTATCGGACTGTCTGATGAATTTATGAACTAGATAACCTGAATTTGACTACAAAATTCATATATTTAATTTTCTAACTATCTACTATCAATGATAGATATATTAGAATGAATGTAATATGAAAATATCTTACATTTAGGTGTTTGCAATTATTTTTTAGGGCCAAAATTCATGCGTAAATAGAAAAAATATAAAAATATATATATATAAAATGGCACCCCAAATATGTAAAATGCACATTAACATATTCTATTATGATTAACACATCATATGGCATCATTAAAACAGTAAAAGAATCATTAAAAAATGATTTTTCGAATTTTCAAAAAAAGGGCCGAAATAAATGCGTAAATAGAAAAAAATATAAAAAAAATATAAAATGGCACCCCAAATATGTAAAATGCACATTAACATGTTCTGCTATGATTAACACATCATATGGCATCATTAAAACAGCAAAAGAATCATTAAAAAATGATTTTTTGAATTTTCAAAAAAAGGGCCGAAATAAATGCATAAATGGAAAAAAATAAAATATAAAATATAAAATGGCACCCCAAATCTGTAAAATGCACATTAACATGTTCTACTATGATTAACACATCATATGACATCATTAAAACAGCAAAAGAATCATTAAAAATGATTTTTTGAATTTTCAAAAAACGGGCCAAAATAAATGCGTAAATAGAAAAAAATATAAAATGGCACCCCAAATCTGTAAAATGCACATTAACATGTTCTACTATGATTAACACATCAAATGGCATGATTAAAACAACAAAACAACCATTAAAAATTGATTTTTTGAATTTTAAAAAAAGGGGCCAAAATTCATGCGTAAATAGAAAAAAATATAAAAAAATTATTAAATGGCACTCCAAATCTGTAAAATGCACATTAATATGTTCTACTATGATTAACACATCATATGGCATGATTAAAACAGCAAAACATATTAAAAAAAGTATAAATACCTATTTTTAACGAATTTCTAAAAAATGGCCCACCGAGCTTTGATTTAAGAAAATCCGTAATATAATGTGTTTTTATCTCAAATACCTAGCCAAGGTTGGTCGAAATTAGTAGTAGAAGGAGTGAGAAATAGTTTGGAAGCAAGAGGTTTCAAAAAAACAGCAAAAACAGAGCTTAAAATGAAAAAAAAAAGTTACCGTTATTCAGCCGATACGGGTACAAAATTAGGTTACGGCCGATACGTAACCGTTTTGGCACACCATGATGCCAACTTTTTACAGGTACCTATGTACATTCTTGCAAACGGGGACCACTCTAAATAATTAGTTCGATTGAATTTGATAGTAACAATAACAAGCCTAGGATGATCAGTTGGTCCCATCGTAATCTGTACCTTTTGATTGGTCCTTGATTGGTCTCCCATTGATTAAAAAAAATCTGACCATAAAAGGCCATAGAAAAAGGAGCATGGTGGACCTGAGAGCCTGAGAAAAGTTGAGAATGGGTCATTAATCTTGACAATGATCTCAATAGAGGTTGTAATGCTGGGGCATTTCACACCGGGCTCGAGTGGGGTAGCCCATGGGATGCGAGGACACATTCGGGGTGGGCGGCCCATGTGATTTGGGGCCCACGAGCCCATAAGGGGGTTCGGCCGAGGTCCTAACCCATGAGATGTGGGGCCTGGGCTATGAGATAAAGGGTTTAATTCGCCATACTCTAATAGTTCGAGCTACTCATGAGATGTGGGGCTTGGGCTATGAGATAAAGGGATTAATTCACCATACTCTAACAGTTCGAGCTTTTAGAGCAAGTGGTTAATTGTCCTGCATCAAATTGGTATCAGAGCAGGAGGTCTCGTGTTCGAGACTCTTCACCAGGAGTAATTAATGCATGGCATTTCACACCATGCTCGAGTGGGGTAGCCTGTGGGATGTGGAGACACACTCAGGGTGGGTGACCCATGTGATTTGGGGCCCACGGGGGAGGTCTCCTGTTCGAGACTCCTCACCGGGGGTGATTAATGCAGGGGCATTTTACACCAGGCTCGAGTGGGGTAGCCCGTGGGATGCGGGGACACACTTGGGGTGGGCGTCCCATGTGATTTGAGAGCCACGAGCCCATGAGGGGGGTTCAACCGAAGTCCTAACCAATGAGATGTGGGGCCTGGGCTATGCGATAAAGAGATTAATTCGCCATACTTTAACAGTTTGAGCTATTAGAGCAAGTGGTTAATTGTCCTGCATCAGGTTGGTCGAGTTGGCAGAAGCTGTCAGCAATGCAATTAGACCCAATTGAGGTTGCCGGTGCTTCCCATTGTTTTCAATATCGGCATTGTATGGGCCGATACGGCCATATCCTATCCATATCAATGTGTATGGGACTAAATCTGCTCAAACTTAAAAAATGGGCCGTAGCTATATGGGCTGATATGCCCATAAAGGCCCAATCTTAATTTTTTCTTTTTAAATTTACTTATTTTTTCCTCTTATGTTTTCATTCAAACCACGGAAGAAGCTTGGAAAGTCATTTTAGGCTAGATCTAGACTTATTTTGGGTTCGAAATAAATGACTTGAGTGAGATTCGATAGATTGAAGCGGAATGGACCATTATGCGAAAAAGTCAGAAAAAGGGTAAACCTTCACTTTCTTTTTTATGTTCTCATGTTCTTTTTGTTGTATTTCAATGTAATGGGCTCTAATTCACCAAATCATGCTGGACTTGTGTTCAATTTGGGCCTATTTGGTTCACTTTCAATAGGTTAAATCAATAGACAACATTCTTATCAAAGAATGCAGAATACATCATTATATTCTTGTCCATAATACAAAAAAAAAAAAAAAAAAAGGATAGATTTTTGAATACCGATATGCAACGCCTGTATTGTATCTATTTTTTGGGTTAAAAAGCTGGTCTCATTTCCCCCTTCTTTCAAGATATTTTTCCTTAATTCTTTGGCTTTAAAAATTTTTGATCAATATAGGCCGATACTGATGTGCAACACCTGTATCGTATCGTTTTTGAGCCAAACCAATATGCTCCTTGATACCATTTAATGCAGGGGCATTTTCACACCGGGCTCGAGTGGGGTGGCTAGTGGGATGTAGCGGCGCACTCGGGGTGGGTGGCCCCTATAAGGCGGGTATCTCGTGTGAGGCAGGCCCCACCCGTGTGAGGCAGGTGACTTGTGTGAAGCGGAACCCGTGTGAAATACAACCCACGAGGGGGGTTCGACCGAGGTCCTAACTCATGGGATGTGGGGCATGAGCTATGAGATAAAAAGATTGATTCGCCATGCTTTATCAGTTCAAGCTTTTAGAGCAAGTGGTTAATTGTCCCGCATCAAAGTGGTATCAGAGCGGGAAGTCTTGTGTCCGAGACTCCTCGCCGGGGGGGTTAATGCATGTGCATTTTCATACCAGGCTTAAGTGGGGTGGCGTGCGGGATGCAAGGGCACACTCAGGGTGGGCGGCCTATGTGAAGCAGAACCCTTGTGAAGTGGGGTCCACGAGGGGGGTTCGGCCATGGCCTAACCCATGAGATGTGGGGCCTGGGCTATGAGATAAAGGGATTGGTTTGTCATGCTCTATCAGTTCTAGCATTTAGAGCAAGTAGTTAATTGTCTTGCATCACCATTACTCAGAACCATGGTGCTGTCCGGTGTCTCTGGATGGGGCTATCGACGCTGATGGTAGTTCCAATAGGGATTGCTGACTCGTCTAGAGGTTCAAATGGAGAACTTCGACCAGAGCTAATGTCTAGGGAGAAAATCCCTTTGTTTTTGGTGGAGCAATTCACCTTCGAAGGAGAAAGCATGCCTCTAGAGGCTCATGTGAGAAAGGCCTCTGTATGATGATGATGGGAGAAGATGGGGACAAACATTGTTATAAGTTGTCCAAATTGCCAAGAAATAGTTCCTTTGCACGAGTTAGAAACCGATGTATTTCCATGACGACAAAATATTGCATCATTCAGCTGTGTCAATTGGACCATGATCCAAGAGAGACTGATGCTGTTAAAGAAGAGAAAAGTCCCTTTGGAGGATCCGACTACGGGAGAACTAGGAATGGAGAGTTCTTCCACTTTTTCTGCCTGACTCTTTGGTCTTACGAATGTTTCTTCCTTCTTTCTACCTTCTTTGCTCGTTCTTTCCTTCATTTTGAGGGTCTACCACCCATCCCCCTTTATTCAAAACCTTATGTGATGATGGAAGAAAGAGAGAAGGGGAGGGATCAGAAGAGCTCCCATGTAGATGGAAAGAGAAGAAGATAATGGGAGATGTGGAAATGTGCGGAGGGAAGAGAAAGGAGAGGATTCAATGATACTTTGCTCTAGAGATGCTTTATTTATTGAGCTTTCTAAGCCCACATGTACACAGTACACAATGCCAGCATGGCCCATAGATACGACATCCTATCCATCCGTCAAATTGAGGAAATCATGTGGATGCTTTTGCCAAAGAATGACGCAGGTCCACAAGTTTGCTGGACCAAAGTTTATGAAACAATGTAAGGCTCAGAAAAACTTTCCTGAAGTTCTCTAACCCATTGTCATGTTACCTATATCATGGCCCAATCGCTGATCGGATCATGTTTACTTTGGGGGTAAGAATATCAACACAGTTTGATGTACCTAATGGGTGTCTTGAATATTGAATGGTACTGCCACGCTGGCACATGTAGTGGTGTGTACATGAGCCTTATTGTATGTGCATGTTGGCTTAGCAAAGCTCTTCTTTATAATAAGAATGGGCTACAAAAGATAAGCTCCAATTAAATACTGCGTAATCACAAAAGATACAACAATATCTCCTAAAATACGGTGCTTTGAAGGACGATGGCGTGCAATGTGCACTCCCTTATTTTATTTCAGTGCACCTCACGTTCACCAAGGCCTGTTCACTCTAACACATTTTATTGAGCGTTTTAATATCCACTCTCCCTTGAGACCAAGGCTTGAACATTTGTTACCACTTCATTAGATGGAGTTTGTGTCTTTTCATTTCCTAGCCAACGAAAATTCCTTTTTAATCTTTCCTGGGTCTTGAGGGCATTGATTAGACACTAAAATAGGGACATAATGTAGAGCAGAATATTTGTAAGGCTGCTTCAATAAGCTGGCTTCAACCTTGACATGAAAAGGTACTTGCTTTTCCAAGCCAATACTTTCAGTCCTTTACAAAACCAGTCTAAATGACCCTTAGCTTGCTTCCTGACACATAAGGGGAGACCAAGATAGGTGCATGTTGGCTTCAAGCTTTACACCTAAATACGCTCGCCAATCTCCCCAGTATCTTCCTTCGCATACACACACCTAACATTTCGCCGTTCTGCTAGTTGATTTTCTGGCTCGAGACTTTTTCTTCAAAGTATCACAAACTCTCCCTAAAAGTTTCCACTTCAATGTGACTGGTAAAACAAAATAGAAGAGTATTATCTGTAAACCATAAATTGGCCACCTGGAAAATTGCAAATTTGCCTTTTCATGTGTGTATATGTGAATGTTCCTTGCACAATATATGTGGATACTATTTTTTTTTTTCCTAAACGGCATGCTATATATGGATAATATGCTCTTTTCAATTGCAATTGTTACACTGTTACACCAAATCCTTCTGTTTGGATATTATGCTTTTGCTGTTATCATTTTCAGTTTTTTCTTATCCCTGTACATGGTTTGTAAACCGTACATTATATTGATCTTCCTGGAGGAAAGGTGTATATGTTGCTGAGCCAGTGGCCTTTATGGAGCACCAGATGTTTATGTTGCTTATGCCTGTCATATTATTTATTTTGTTAAAGGTATGAAGGGACTGTGTGGGATGACTTGGCCCATGGGAAGGGTGTATATGTTGCTGAACAAGGGCTAGTAAGGTTAGTTTATTCTCTAAGTTTAATCCCATACTGTCTCCTGTGTTGTTTACTACTTAAATTTCATGGTTTTAAAGAATTCTTTAACTTTTCTTGTTTTTTATATAAATGTTGTTTTTGTGTCCAATTTGTAATGGTTGTATATGTCTTAAGCACATTAGATACAACATTCATGCACTTTTATTTGTTTGTTTATTTATTTATTTTCCTTTCTTTCTTCTCTTCATACACTTTTATTTGTTTGTTTGTTTATTTATTTTCCTTTCTTTCCTCTCTCTCTCTCTCTCTCTCTCTCTCTCTCTCTCTCTCTCTCTCTCTCTGTGCATGAGATTTTCATCTATTACTTGATGTTGTAGGGAACAATTGTTGCATGGAAGATATGACAACTGTTAATGATATTGAGATCTTTTTGTAAGAAATTCCATTCAGCTTTTGGTTCTTGCAACTTGTGCTTAAGGACAAAATCTTTAAATTTGTTTAGCTTATCAATTCACATGACTCTGTTAGATGAAGAGAATAACAATTTCATATATAATTTGCTGGATAAGGCCATAGAATTTATTATTTGATCAGCTTTCCCCTTATTTCTTTAAAACTTACTGCAAGAATCATCTTTTTCCTCGGCTGGTATTTTTGGAAACTCTACATTTCTTAGTTGAAGTTGACTGCCATAGTTCTCAACAAGTTTGGGGCTTCCAAAGTCTGAGTCCTAATGAAAGACAAGCTACTGATGAAGAGGCATTTACTGCTTGCAGATATGAAGGGGAGTGGCTTCAAAACAATATGGAAGGTCATGGAGTTGTAGAAGTTGAGATTCCTGATATAGAACCTGTACCGGGTTCCAAGTACGTTACTCATTATTCTATTCAATATCACTGCTATCACATTACAATAGCTTCCGAACGACCCACCCGTCTGTTTGATAAATTAATGTGGTATGGAATTTGCATTTGCCTTTACAGGTTGGAAGCTAAAATGCGTGCGGAAGGCAAAATCATATCCAGGGATTTCATGTCCCCAGAGGATAAACGTTGGCTAGAAATGGACATAGAAGATAGCATCCGCTTAGCTGGTACGAAGTATGAGATCCCATTCTATGAAAATGAGGAATGGGTCAGGCAGTTTGGGAAGAAACCGTAAGATTTTTTCATCTTATCCTGGCTGGTTGCTTCATCACTTGAGAAGCTCAGATAACAATTAGAGTCTTTCTATGTCAGGGAAAAAGGTCGATACAGGTATGCTGGGCAGTGGAAGCATGGTCGCATGCATGGGTGTGGTGTATACGAAGTGAATGAACGCATTATATATGTAGGTCCATGGAATATTCCACTAACCAGGATAATGCTTAATTTTTTTTTTTTTTTTATAGGTAACACTACCAGGTATTGAACCCTGGATCACTCACGCACACTACAATGCCTCTACGAGCTCAGCTAATGAGCGGGAGACTCAAACCTTGATTTCTTCTTATCAGGAATTTTCCTTTTGAGTGTTGAGCTGATGACCAATGTTCATAAACTCGGTGGTTGACTAGAACCTTAGTTGAGCTTGGTTTTGGCTATTGAGTCCAATCTCCAATCAGGGTATTAAAAAACACTTACATAACAGCTGTTACGTGATGGTGATGGTTGGGACCCTTATGCATTATGGGACCATAATGGCCTGTAATGGGCGTTACGGGCCCAATATAGGTTTGTTTGTTTTTATTTTTTATTTTAAAAAGAAAAAAGAAAAAAGAAAAAAGAAAAAGAAAAGGGCCATAACGACCCAATACAGAAGAGAAAAAAGGTCATTACAGCCTTTACGGCGGCCCTATATTGTTACAGTAACTGCACTGTTTGTTATGGCTACTGTTACCGTTATTAAATGCTTTGCCTCCAATCCATAAAATTGACCTGGTCAATCATGAAATTGGCTGAGCTGTAATTAACATGATCATTTAAAAAAAATATATAATTTTGGAACACAAGCAAGTTTTCCATAAACTCGATCAGGTCAAACTTAGAAATTTTATTACCAGATATGAATTGAGTTTGATTTTCAGAACATATTTTGTGACTGTTTGCTGCCTCCTTGCATTGTGAGTCTAAAGTCATTCTTCATGCACTCAGGGTAGATTCTACTTTGGAGAGCACTTGGAGGATTCTACCGGCTGTGATGCTGATGTTTCAGGGGTATCCAATATTTTATTTCATTGCATGTTATAGCCGTTTCTTGAAATTTGTGTTTGCAAATATGGTTTGTGGGTCACATGCATGTTTGCACAGCTGCATGCAGGAATAGCCGAAGTTGCTGCTGC
Source organism: Magnolia sinica (assembly GCF_029962835.1). Lineage (NCBI taxonomy): Eukaryota > Viridiplantae > Streptophyta > Magnoliopsida > Magnoliales > Magnoliaceae > Magnolia > Magnolia sinica. The sequence continues at coordinate 92,593,346 of NC_080573.1, read as the reverse complement.
AAAGGCTCGGATGTTTGTTAACAAACCTGATGGAAGTACACCTCTATCCAATCTATCCTTCTTTTCTAGATGCTTAGTAGAGGAAATTTTGTAACATAGTTGCTAAGGTCATTTCATGTTTAAAAATTGGAAATCCATAAAACTTGGTACTTTTGGTAGATAAATCAATATTCATAATTTGTTTTAACATGAGAGGCATTTAAAACTTTAGGCTCAACTTGGAAATCCTGCTTTCGAGTTCTGAGTTTAACTCAGCTGAGTCAATGAGGAACTTGATGATTTTACGAAGGCTCGGAGGTTGGACTTGGCACTTGAGCCTTGAGCTGAGCTTCGAGTTGATCAATGAGTTTTCAATCACTGATTCAGAGAAATTTGAATTTGATGTCTGTAAGATACTAGTAAAAATTAGATAACAGCTTAAACTGAACTGTTTAATGGTCAGGACCCCCAGAGGGTGTGCATAGTATCCTTGGCTTTTATGTTTCTACAACTGAGGCCATGTTTCAGAAATACCGATCATTGTTATATGATGAGCCCTACTGCTGATGTACCATGCCCCAACAAGCTCCTAGATGTGATTGAAGATCCTGGCTATCCAATCTTTGGTCTTTTTCTTCAGTCGAATGCTGACCAGTGCTGCAGCGCTTCTCTTAATCGTTTGCAGGTTGCCAATCAAAGGGTCAGCACTGTCCCATCAAGAAATTCGGTGGCATGATCCATCCAATGTGGGACTCATCATATCAGTGGTCTGGATCACAAAACCATGGGCCCCGAAGTTACCTGGATAATCTGAAATATGTGTTGTTGGTCTACACCATAGGTTTGCTCCCTATAGGTGTACATTTAATTCCCTATGAATGATATGTGAAAAAATTTGGGTGTACAGTCTTCATCATAGGTTTGCTCCCTATAGGTGAGGATTTGATTCCCCTTCTTGGCTTTCCAAAGATATCTACGTAAGAGCGGGTCAGCACAAGAGAGAAACCAACAGAAGTAAAATAAAATAACAAAAATAAAATCCTACCTATACCACTTTCGTAGGTGCTCTCGATTGCATTTAGCGTATGCAACAAGCCTTTAAACCCCTAGGTTGCCCTTAGTGGACGAGTTGTAGTCTCGTGAGGGTTTGCAATAATGTTACCCACAAACATTGAACTAACTAATTAAGTGAAGAGCTGGGTTGCCTCCCAGGAGCGCTAAGTTTACCGTCTTCAACCAGACAAATAAAGCAACTACTCTAGTCCTATGAAAGCGATAAACCTACCTGTACCTCCATCAGACTAGGAGATCAATCTTGGTAAACAGGAGCAGTCAGGGGCATGGACATGTCCTCTGAATCAAATTTCTCGACAAATGGTTTCAATCGATGTCCATTGACTTTAAACTCCTTGCCATTGTCGGGATCTCTTATCTCAATGGCCCCATGAGGAAAAACAGTAACAACAATGTAAGGGCCGGTCCAACGAGATCGAAGCTTACCCGGAAAGAGATGTAATCGAGAATTGTACAAAAGGACCTTCTGACCAGGCGTGAATGATTTTCGCAAAATGTGTTGGTCATGAAATGCTTTCATCTTGTCCTTGTAAATTCTCGAATTATCGTACGCATCATTCCGAATTTTCTCAAGTTCATTCAATTGAAGTTTGCGTAGCGAGCCAGCGTTGTCCAGATTGAAATTAAGATTTTTGATCGCCCAGTACGCTTTATGTTCCAGCTCTACAGGCAAGTGACAAGCTTTCCCATAGACAAGTCTAAAGGGAGACATTCCAATAGGGGTTTTAAAGGCAGTACGGTATGCCCATAAGGCATCGGTCAATCGGATTGACCAATCCTTACGATCAGGGTTAACCGTTTTCTCCAAAATGTGTTTAATTTTCCTATTAGAAATCTCAGCTTGCCCACTTGTCTGTGGGTGGTACGGGGTGCTCACCCTATGAGAGATACCGTATTTCTTCATTAAGCTCTCAAATGGTTTATTACAAAAGTGTGAGCCCCCATCACTAATGATGGCTCGAGGCGTTCCAAATCGAGAAAGGATGTTTTCTTTTAAGAATTTAATGACCGTGCGATGGTCATTAGTTCGACACGGAATCGCTTCAACCCATTTAGTGACATAATCTACGGCGAGCAAAATATACAGATTTCCAAACGATTGGGGGAATGGTCCCATGAAATCGATTCCCCAGCAATCAAATGCTTCAATGATAAGGATGGGATTCAAAGGCATCATATTTCGACGGGACAATGCTCCCAATTTCTGACAACGCTCACAAGCTTTGCAAAACTCATGAGTGTCCCTAAACATAGTGGGCCAGTAAAAGCCACACTGCAGAATCTTGGCCGTGGTCTTTTTAGCAGAAAAGTGACCACCACAGGCCTGTGAGTGACAGAAGGAGATGACGCTCTGATGCTCATCGTCTGGTACACATCTCCTTAGGATTTGGTCTGGGCAATATTTAAATAAATAAGGATCATCCTAGAAAAAGTTACGCACCTCGGTGAAGAATTTCTTCTTATCTTGCGCAGTCCACTGTGTCGGTATGGCACCTATAGCAAGATAATTAGCAATATCAGCAAACCAAGGTGAATGGGAGACTCTGAACAGTTGTTCATCAGGGAACATGTCGTTGATATGGGTCGTCTCAAGGGAATCAGAGGTATGAAGGCGAGAAAGGTGATCGGCCACAACGTTTTCTACTCCCTTTTTATCTTTAATTTCCAAATCAAATTCTTGGAGTAGAAGGATCCATCGTATCAGGCGGGGCTTAGAATCATTCTTAGAAAGAAGATACTTTAGTGCCGCATGATCTGTATAGATAATAATCTTGGATCCGATCAGGTAGGACCTAAATTTGTCCAAGGCGAACACTACGGCTAAGAGTTCTTTTTCCGTAGTTGAGTAGTTCACTTGGGTCGGATTTAAGGTCCTACTCGCGTAATGGATGACGTAGGGTCTCTTATGCTTTCTCTGGCCTAGAACCGCTCCAAGAGCATAATCAGAAGCGTCGCACATAAGCTCAAAAGGAAGGCTCCAGTCGGGTGGCTGCATGATAGGTGCAGTGGTTAACGTGCCCTTAAGCTTGGTGAAAACTTCCTGGCATTGCTCAGTCCATTCGTACGGAGCATCCTTTTGAAGAAGATTACATAAAGGACGAGAGAGGAGACTAAAGTCCTTTATGAATCGCCTGTAAAATCCTGCGTGTCCTAAGAAGGATCGCACGTCTCTGAGGTTCTTGGGTGGAGGTAGGTTAGAGATAAGATCGATTTTTGCCTTATCTACCTCGATTCCCTTGGACGAGATGATATGCCCAAGGACAATTCCCTTTTGAACCATGAAATGACACTTCTCCCAATTAAGTATCAAGTTATTTTCTTCACATCTTTTCAGCACACATTTAAGACTTTCCAAGCACTTGCTGAAAGATGGACCGTAAACAGAGAAATCATCCATGAAGACCTCTAGATATTACCCCACCATATCAGAAAAGATACTAAGCATACATCGCTGAAAGGTGGCAGGGGCATTACATAGTCCGAATGGCATCCTTCGATAGGCAAAGGTGCCGTAGGGACATGTAAATGTGGTCTTTTCCTGGTCTTCAAGGGATATCACTATCTGGTTGTAACCCGAATACCCGTCAAGGAAACTGTAATAGGAATGACCAGCTAACCTTTCCAGGATCTGATCAATGAATGGTAAAGGAAAGTGGTCTTTTCTCGTAACGGTATTCAACTTCCTGTAGTCAATGCACATTCTCCAACCAGTAGTGACTCTAGTTGGCACGAGTTCATTATTAGCATTGGCTACGATGGTGATTCCGGACTTCCTAGGGACCACTTGAGTTGGACTCACCCATTGACTATCAGATATAGGGTATATGATACCCACGTCCAATAGTTTAAGAACCTCGGCCTTAACCACTTCCTTCATGTTTGGATTTAGTCTACGTTGTGGTTGCCGAGCGGTTTTTGCATTATCCTCAAGATATATGCGGTGAGTACAAATCGAGGGATCGATTCCCTTGAGGTCCGCTATCGTCCATCCCAGGGCTCCTTTATGCTCAATGAGAGTAGATATGAGCATACTCTCCTGTTCTTTCTCCAGGTGGGCAGAGATCACCACCGGGTATGTCTCATCTTGACCTAAATAGGCATATTTCAAATCAGAGGGCAAAGGTTTTAGATCAAGCTTCGGCGGCTTGAGATTAAACGGTAGAGGCACTACATCGGTTTGTGGCAATTCTTCAAATTGTGGCCTCCACCGGTTAACTTCAAGTACCGGTGCAGTATCAAGCAAGGCGCACGTCTCCCTAATCATGTCATCATCAAAATCATGGGAGTGGGCCAGTCACGTCTCTAGAGAGTCAGAGGACAAGGTTAGAGGTGTCGTATCTTCCACGAAAGAGTCAATCATGTTAATGTCGTGGAAATCGTCATCCTCCTCTAAGTTTCTGCCGTTATTGAAAAAGATGTTTGACTCCAATGTCATATTCCCAAAAGAGATAGTCATGACACCATTCCTGCAATTGATAATTGCATTTGAAGTGGCAAGGAATGGGCGACCAAGAATGACGGGGATCTGAGTGCTTATGTTATTGATGGGTTCGGTGTCCAGGATGATAAAATCTACAGGGTAATAAAATCTATCAACTTGGACCAACTCATCCTCAATTATCCCTCTTGGTACACGAACAGAGCGATCAGCAAGTTGTAGTGTGGTTAGGGTGGTTTTAATTCACCCAAACCTAACTGTTTGTATACCGAGTAGGGAATCAGATTGACGCTCGCTCCTAAGTCAAGAAGTGCGTGATCAATTCGATGGTTCCCGATTACACATGATATGGTTGGGCTACCGGGATCTTTGAATTTCTGTGGCACGTCTTGCTTTAGGATAACACTCACTTTCTCAGTCAAGAAAATTTTCTTTTGAATACTTTGCCGTCTTTTGGTCGTGCATAAGTCTTTCAGAAATTTGGCATATGAAGGAATCTGTTTCACGACATCAAGTAGAGGAATGTTGACTTTCACTTGTTTCAACACCTCTAGGATATCCTGAGAGTTAAAGAGAGGTTTTGGTGAAACCAACCGTTGGGGGAACAGAGCAATTGGCTTCTCTAGAAGTTCCGGTTCTAATTTTTGTGGGGCATCACTGGATCCATTATTGTTGTCTCCTTCTGGTTCTTGAGGCTTTTCGGGCCTAACCGGAAGAGTTTTATCAATGATCTTTCCACTCCTAAAAGTGGTGATGGATTTAGCGTGCCCCATCTGATTTGAAGAGCTGGGATCATTAATCTCGTACTGCGGTTTAGGATTGGGGAGAGGTTGTGCAGGAAGCATCCCCTTTTCTATAACCGTCATACGAGAATCTATCTTTTGCATAAAATCTGTAATTCCCCGCATTGCCTGAGCCAGCTCTTGTATGGAATTTTGAACCGGTTCCTCTTGAGGTTTCACTTGATTTGGATTTTGATTGAAGAAACCTTGAGGGGTAGCCGTTTGTCCATTCCTCCAACTAAAGTTTAGATGATTTTTCCAACCAGGATTGTACGTATTGGAGTTAGGTCTAGTAAAAGGTCTTTGATAGTTGTTTACAGCATTAGCTTGTTCATTCAACACTCCTCGAAAGGCGGGTATTGTAGGATAATTTTCAGTTGTATGAATGTTGCAATCACAGATGCCGCAAACAATTTCATTAACCTTATCCTTTTTTCCTTCCATGTATGAGAGTAGTTACTTTACACTTGAGATCATCCTCTTTTTTCAAGAGATATAATCCACCTTTCTCCTTTAATTGAGTCGGCCTAGACGTGGTGTTCGACTTTGGGTAATAGTCCCATGATTGTGTTTTTTCAGCAAGACTATCGAGGTAATCCCATACCTCGTCAACATCTTTATTAATGAACTCTCCATTACACATTGTCTTGACCATTTGGCGCATGGAAGATGTCAGTCCATTATAGAAAAAATTTGTAATGCGCCACGTTTCAAATCCGTGTTGTGGGCATGAACTGACCAAATCTTTGAACCTTTCCCAACATTGGAAGAATGTTTCATCTTCCTTTTGGGCAAAGTTCATGATTGCTTTTCTGAGGGTAATCGTTTTATGATGTGGGAAGAATTTTTTTATGAATTCCCTCTGCATGTCGTTCCATGTGCCAATGGATCTAGGACGCAGTGAATGTAACCACGTCTTAGCTTTCTCTTTTAAGGAAAAAGGAAAGAGTTTCAGCCTAATTGTATCCTCAGATACATTAGGAAAACATAATGTAGCTATAATCTCATCGAACTCTTTCAAATGTAAATATGGACTTTCTGATTCAAGTCCATGGAATTTGGGAAGGAGTTGGATAACTCCTGGCTTGATGTCCATTTGTCCTGTGTTTTCAGGAAAAATCATGCATGAGGGCGTACTCACTCCCGCCGGTTGTAGATAATCTCGTAAAGTACGAGGCGGGGGTGCCTGATGCACCTCATTCTCATCTTGGGTATCCTCCACCCTGGGTGGAAGTAGAGGAGGTTGGTCTTCAGCCATAACTTCAATTAACTCAGGGGATTTCGAGTGGTGTCTAGTCCTGCGATGGATAGTCAACCCCTCAACCAATCCTCCTTCAGTCAAGAGACGTCGAGTGTTGTCACGAGCCCACTTGGGCATGAAACACTCGCAGCCCTAAATCAAATTCGAACGAAAAGAAAATCTAGAAAGAAAGAGAGAGTTGGAAAGAAATTACCAAATTGGAGTCCCTAAGTTAAAAACCTGCAAAATAAAACAAAATAAGTTAGATTCTAAAAAGGAGAAGAACAATCCTTTAAAAGAAAGATAGCAGTAAACTGATTTCTAAAAGAAGGAATTCCTAAAAGAAAGTGGAAATTTCTAAAATAAATTAGGAAAGTCCTAAACTAGAAAGTAAATTACTAAAAGAGAACTGAAAAATAGAAAGTAGAGAAGGAGCTTACCGAATTAGAAATTTCTATCTTAAAGGCCTACAAAATAAGAAGGTTAATTTCTAAACAAAAATTCTACAAGTAGAAAATTTCTAAAAGTAAATTAGGAAACAAAGTTAGATTCTAAAAGAGCTAAAATTAAAAAGTTACTAAAAATAAAAATAGAAAGTTAATTCCTAAAAAGGGAAATAACTAACCTAGTTTCTAAAAACAAAAGAGGAAAATTTCCAAAAATAAACTATTTCCTACAAATAGGAAAATATTAGAATTAGAAGATTTCTAAAATTTAAACCCTAATTTTAAAAGTAGAAAAAGTAGAGAAATTAGGAAGGAATTACCAATTTAGGAACTTATGTCAGGATCCTACAAAACATGGAAAATAAGTTCGTTCTAGAAATCAATTAAAAACCTAAAACTAAATTTAGTCAAATTCTAATATTAAACTAATTCTAAAACTAATTAATTTCAGAGAATCGCAACCGTCAGTCCCCGGCAACGGCGCCAAAAGCTTGTTCACTCCCCAAGTATAGGGTTGTGATGTAGTAATAAACTCGGTGAGACCGAGGTCGAATCCCAAGGGACTGATACCTGTACGTTATCTGAAACTAAGTAGAACTAGAACTAGACTAAGATGTAATCTAAATTAAATAGAATTTAAGGAATAATTGTGGAGTAATTATCTAAAACTTTAAACAATTTAGGGAAGGGAAACTAGGGATTCAGAGGATCCACTTATAGAGATCAGGGAGATCTTATGCCTGCATTAAGAATCATGGAAATCAAACTGAACTTACTTGATTTAGTCTTCACGTGATGAAAGGAATATGAATCAGAATGGATTTCATCATCAAACCATGCCCAGGAGACAGAGCAAACAACAGAATTAAACCAATTACCAACCAATCAGATGATTATGAACGTTAGGAAGGATACTGCCATCAAACCATGCCCAGGAGACGATGGCGAACAACAGGGCTTCCTGACGTCACAATCAAAATAAGGAAAAAGAAATACTCAAAGCCATTGCAAACCCATTGTAATGTCAGTCACAACAGGCCATTAAAGACTACAAATATTCTCATAATAAAATTAAATCAAAAATCAATTCAGTCTAAATAAAAGGCATAGCAACAGTCTCCCATCACGCTACAGGCTTCACCTCTTAGCCCTAGCTAAGAGGTTCAGCCAGACATGGATGAGCTGGATCTCTTAAAAATAAACAAATTATAATCAAAATAAAAAGAAGAAGAAACTCTCTAGCCTCCTAGTCTGCTCCACGGCTGCCTCCAGCCCCACGTTCAAGCTTCCCTGTTCAAAAAGAATCCCCACCGATCCCCTGTTTTCCTCCACCCGCTCTCCCCTTCCTCCCGTTCTCTCCCTCTTTCTTATAGCCCCAGGGCCCTGGAGAAGTCGGTTTGATGTTGCTGCTGTTGGCGGGATTTCTTACGCAGCAGCGTGCGCAAGTAAGGCCTGCGGACCGAGCTGCGTTGTTGGTGGGGCCCATGATCAGTGTTGCGTGAAGAATCAACACCGTCCATCAGCTTAATGGCGGGATTTCGGTCTGGGATTGACCGTTTTGGCTGGCAGCTGAGGCGGTCCACCAAGTGGATTGTGCAGAGACTGTCCCAACGTCCAGCAAGATGGAGCGCGATCCCTGTCGTGTTACTGACCAATCTCACCTACATCTTGGTCTAGATCATTGCCCAGATATATTGGACGGTCTGGATCATGCATCCGACCCCCACCATGGACGTATAATGGCCCAAGAAAGCCGGGCAGCGTCCGGTTTTCACGGACGCCCGCAACAGAGCACGCGCTGATGCGTGGTGGGGCCCACTTTACTGGTGGTTTGAAAAATCCACTCCGTCTATTCGTTTCAGCTCGAAAAACCAGGTGGGAATCATTGTTTTTGGATAAAAATCGGTGTGGTCCAGGGATGATTTCATTCAGCCGTCCGTCACACGTTTGGGCAGTTAAAGATCAATATCCGCTGTATATTGAAATTCTGTCGCCTAGGACTTGGTGAGCAGGCCGTTATGGATCCGATGAATGGCTTGGATTCTTCATTTGGACAATGAGTGGGGCCCACAGCATCAACCGACGATGACAGAGGATTTCGCTGTAACGGCAGTTGCCGTTTTGGAGAAGGAAGTCGGTCAAAACTGACTTTGACCGAGCTTCTCAATCCGGTGCACCTCCAGTGCACGTGTGCTGAGCACACGCACTCCATGTAAGTGGCTCCCACCGTGATGTTTTGAGAAATCTAATCTGTCCATCCGTTCTTTCAGCTAATTTAAGGGGTTGAGCCCAAGTTGGAAGCATATCCAGAGATCCAGTGGGCCCCAGGTTGATGATTCATGGGCTGATATGAACGTTGGGCCACGTCCACAACGATCCAACGGCCGAAATTTGACGTGTACGGTTAATTTATGGTCCTTAGGCCATATGTGAAGTTTCGAACTGAACGGATGGTAGAAACCCTGTGATCTTGCATTCTGCGCCAGTTTCGGGCCTCTTTAACGTGAACGGCTTTATTTCCTCGGATCCCTGGTGTGTAAATCCTCTATCTTGGTCCCATGGAATCCCGTCCATGCCTTTAGCATCCTTTTCAATCCATGCTCGTCAATTCTCCTTTCATCACAAATACGGTTAAAATAGCCCGTTAAAACATTATCATGTTCGTAATTTAGGTAATAACTGGGGTCTAATATGCAATATTTGACCCTCAACAGTTGTACCCCTATCGAGGACTTCATCTCAGTTTTTTGTGTATTTCAAATATCAGGTTGCCAATAGAGTTTTCCTACTTTAGAAATCAAGGTTCTGATATCGATGTTGATCTTGTCATAGCTGTTTCTATATTGGGTATTGGCGGAAAAGATTAATCCTTACCCATGCAACCAATCTGCGATTGCTTTTGTGGATCTGAATTCTGCTTTTCCTTTTAAATAGAGCTAGAGGATAATTGTTTCTTATTGCTGCACCATGAAAGAACCATATTTTTTGTATACACCTAAAATCTACACATTGGTAACATCTCACTAAGTTCCTCACATCATGTGAGGCTTCTAAAAGGGATGCAACAGGCACTAACTGATTGAAATGCGACATTATTTATTGTTTTCTTTTCTAGAACCTTTTTTTTTGTCACTTAGGTGTCAATGCTTGACAACGCATGACAGCATTAGCCACAGATACGAGCTGTTAAACATGTCAATTCTAGGAAACCTAACATGCCTGTATGAACATGTATCATAATGTGCCTTGATAAATTTTAATGCATCACGTGTATGTGCACACATGCGCAGATGATAAATTTTAATCCTTACCTTGAATACATGATTTCTGCGTTTCCTGTTTCTCGCTTTAAATGATTGTGTACTTTTGAAACACTATAATTGTTCTGTTTTCTTTTTCTTCAAGTGCTCACTACCGACCAACATAGGAAGATTTCTTTTTAATTGGTTGATGGTTTTGTATCTATGTTTTGCTGCTGAAGCTTTGTATCTAGCCAGTAATGTTGTTAGGAAGTTGATCTCATGCGGTTTCTTATATGTGATGTTCAACCATATACTGTTTGAATACAAGCACCATGTATTGTTGTCTCATCACATGTATTGATTATCAGATAAGCAAACCCATTTTAATGGAAGTAAGAAAATTTAAATACAACTATCTGCTGAATACGACTCTTCTCTCATTTGACTACTATGGGATTTGTTTTGCCTGCACAGTGGTAAGGGAAGAGAGAGGTCCATATGGTGACCCTCAGCATCCCTATTTGTATGAGGAAGATGATGTATGGATGGCACCGGGATTCATTAACCAATTTTATGAGGCAAGTGTTTGATTTTGTTAGTAAAACCAAAGATCTTTGTCACTTTGCAATAAGAATCCGTTTGTGGCAGGTTCCTGATTACTGGAAAACATACGTGCGTGAAGTGGATCAAGAAAGAGAGATGTGGTTGAATTCCTTCTACAAAGCACCATTAAGGATTCCTATGCCTGCTGAGCTTGAATATTGGTGGGCAACAGGTATGAACCTCCAACCACTTTTAAGGTGCTTCTCAGACCTGTTCTTGATAGTAAATGATGGTCACAGATTTCACCTAAATGATGCTGTTTGCAGATTTCACCCTGCAACTAAATCAATTGCTTCATGTTCCATAGTAATGAAGCAATGCATTAGCTCTTATTGCCAATCTTAGTTGGGTGTAACATTCTTGGTTCATTGATTTTGTCTGAGCAATTGGATGAACATTGTTGATTTACTTGGCAATTTTTTAATTTTTATTTTGCAGCAATGACAATTAATTTGATTTATTTGTTTCTTTCATTTATTTATTTATTTTATAGGTAAGCTGGGATCATACCCAAGACCTCAATGTTGAAACACTCCCTCCCTACAGGCTCAACCCAGATACTTTAGCACCTATTTGCAATGTACAAAATTTTGTGGTGGGTTGTGTCGAAACTGCAGTAGAATGAATTAGAGGGGGATCATCCCTTGGGCATTAATTCTTAGAGAATTCCTCAAGTCCAATAGAAGTAAGATGGTGGATGGAAGCGGTAGATGGATAAGGTATTAAGATCACAAGACCTGCTAGCTGGAAGCCTTCGATAGATGAAAGGTTCCAAGAATTGCCAGCTGGAAGCCTTCCTCTATTTGGTTTCTTAAAGCTCAATGTTGTTGCCCCTCTGTATTTGTTTCTTAAGAGTTACTAGATCCAAATATGTTTGCAAGAATGAGAAAAGAAAGTACAAATAGGGAACCATAATACAATGAATCATGGCGAATGATAGGAGTTCACTACACAGAGATGTCCTAACAACCCCTGTTTTAGTTGAAGAATGTGCAAATGAATTTTCCTTGCCAGGCACATGTCTTCACTCCTAAAGTAAAGCACTAATTGGGTTGCCCTTGTCTTGCTTTGGTGGAAATCTGCAATGAATGGGGCAAGTGCTTTCTGCCCATGAAGTAGCACTTTTGGAACTACGATTAATGTCACATAAAGGTATCCTTGAAGAGACAATTGTTGACCTAATTTGCTGACATTTCTGCCAGTTAGAATCCCCAGGCCAGAGGTACCGGGAAGAACGAGCTCCAGTCTCCGTCGAGGCCTAAAGTTGATACATTTAAAAACCTTTTTGAGACAAGAGGCCACAGCTCATAAATGGGTGTTTTGATCTTCTATAAGGGGCACTAGAGAAGTAAGATCCTGATTCCTGACCCAATATTCACTTTGGAATGGCCTAAAAACACATGGAACCTTAGGATAAGGACCGAATCTTTCACGAACCCTTGCAATGGAGGAGGCATGATCTATGGATTCCACTTTCTTCCAAATAAATAAAACTAATATTGGTAAAATCATGTTTCCACTTGGAAGATGATCCAATGTGAGGGTTTATTGGCTGTAGCCATCCAATGGAGATACAACCATGAGCTGGTGGAGGTTCGCGACGAGTTCTTCAAGGCAGCGGAATCCTTTCATCCCGCTAATGAAGTCGCAAGCATGGATGTTTTGACAGCGTGCTAGATGTAACCCTGTTGCAACTTGCAAGTTGTTAGGGAAATTCCTGATGGTAATGGTGATTCTCTTCGTCTTTCCATTATGGATGGATCTTCCTTTACCAGGGGGTTCTCGGCCGATGTCAGAAGAGGAGCTGAGTTGGTATAGAGATATGTTGGAGCAAGCGGGGTGGTCGATAGGGATTACCTTTGAAGCAGGGGATGAAGATGTTCATGAATTTATCAAATTTGTAAAAGAGAAGCATCAGGAAATCTAAACGGGGGGCTAACTAGGTGGATGAATTCCCCCTAGTGGGTTTGCCAAGAACATGCTCATATCATCGCCCTATTCTCTTGGAAGTGGAGGCAAGCTGGGGGACCAAACCATTCTGCTTTGAGTTGGCATGGCTAGAGGTGGAAAACTTCAAGGAGATGGTTCGATCTTGGTGGTAGTCTTTCGCTAGTACGGCTGGTTTCATGCTAGCCCAAAAAATTAAACTTCTCAAATCTAAATTATCCATTTGGAAGGACTTCTTTAGTAAACGATTTGAAAGGGCCAAAAGCATTACACGTGAGATTAACGAGCTGGATATCAAAGAAGAAGGTTTTGGTTTGTCTAAGGAAGAGCGGAATAAGCATTTCAGCTTATCAATGGAGTATTCCAAGTTTCTTAAAGAAGGAGAAATCATGTGGAGGTAGAGATTAAGAGCCTTATGGCTAAAGGAAGGCGATTCGAATACGTCCTTTTTCCACGGTAAGGTAAAGGCAAAGTGTGTTCAACCATTGTGGATTTCTATGATAATCTTCTTAAAAGTGAAGGTCGGGAGAGGCCTTTGTTGGATAATTTGCCCTTTTGACGGATTTTGGAAGTGGAAAAGGAAGCCTACATCGGAAGAAGTGATAAAGTGTGCTATTGAGACCCTGGGCAGAGACAAGGTGTGGGGTCCTAATCGCTTCACATAGCCCCTAAGAGAGACAGAGCAGAGTCATTGTCAAACTTTCGGATTATCAGTCTTATTGGAAAACCCTACAAAACATTGGGCAAGGTGCTGGCTAACAGGTTCAGATTGGTGCTTCCCTTGGTCTAGTAGAGAATTAAGGTACATTTGTAGCAAATAGACATATTTTGGATAGTGCACTTCTTGCTCACGAGTGTATTGATTCAAAACACAAGGAAGGAACCAAGGGAGTGGTATGTACTCACGAGTCTATTGATTCAAACACACAAGGAGGGAACCAAGGGAGTGGTTTGTAAGCTAGAGTTAGAAAAGGCGTACGATCACGTGGAATGGAAATTCTTGGTATACATGTTGAGCAGGATTAGCTGTGGCAACAAATGGATTAAGTGGATGGAGGAGTGTGTATCATCGGCATCCTTCTTCGTGTTGGTCAATGGATCCCCAAAAGGTTTTTCAAAGGATCGAGGGGTCTAAGGCAAGGGGACCCGCTTTCCCCATTCTCGTTCATAGTGGTCATGGAAGCCTTGGGTGGGTGATATGCTTGTTAATAGCCAAAAGGTGGGCCTTCTTTTAGATTTTAGCGGGTCAAGGAATGGGGCTAGAATCACCCATCTACAATTTGTGAATGATACATTATTGTTCTCAGATGCTGACGAAGCCATGGTAGATAACTTAAGAAAGATTTTGGGTTGCTTTGAAGAAGTTTCAGGGTCGAAGATTAATATTTAGAAAAGCGAGATGCTTGGCATCGATCTATCTAGTAGTCCCTTGGAGTTAGAATTCCCATCTTTGGCTCTCTCTCCCTTGAAGTATATATCCATGGCTAGTTGCTTCTCTGCCGTTGGGGGAGGTGGGGTTTGGTGTTCGCCATGCCGTAGGTCTTTATATGACGATGAGGTGGAGTATTTCACAAGGCTAATGGCGTAGCTTCACCATATCCTCCCATCTCCGAGCTCCCTGGATCGATTAGTTTGGAGCGCCTCTCCTTTTGGTGTGTTCATAGTCAAGCCTTTTATCAGAAGATCCGGTCTTCAAGGAATTTGAGCAGGGGTGATTATTTTCACGCCTTTTGGTTTTATGGGGCTCCCCCCAAGGTGGCATCTTTCGCTTGGTTAGTGGGCCAGAAGCATATTCTTACTGTTGATAACCTTCAGAAGAGAGTTATGATTCTTCACAATGTTTGCCTTCTGTGTATGAGAGATGCCGAGTCATTCGACCACTTGTTCATCGCAGCTATGCTCATCAAGTGTGGTCTCAGTTGCTCAAATCTTTCGTTTTAGATTGGGTGATGCCTCTTCAGTAGATCACTTGTTCAAGATGTGGCATGATGTACAACTATCTAAGGATAGTCGGATGATCCTTTGGCGATTGTCTTTGCTAGCGGTACTTTGGAATATTTGGGGGGAGCATAACACTTGATGTTTCCGCAACAAGTAGGGCCCTTGGGAAAAATCTATTTGGAAAATCAAGAAGGATGCAAATGCAATAGAATGGGCATCTGGTTCTTGTAATGTGGATGTTTCAGTTACGCATTCAATTTTGGATGTTAATTGGTCTTTTGATGTATTGTTTGCTGGCTTGTAATTCTTCAAGCAGTTTTTAATAAAATTAATGCATTATCCTTCAAGAAAAAAAAGAAAAAAGAAAAAAAGAATAGATAGCTTCAACTCTTTGAGGGCCCAAGGCATCAACTATTAGAGCTTAAGATGGGAGTGTAGAATGGGTTTGGCTACAGTAGATGCAGTTATTTGGGACTAGCTAAGGAGCTTAAGATGGTTATTTTGGAAACCAATTGGGATTTCAGACTTGAGTAAATTAGGATTCTCTAATTTGGTTTAAAAGAGATCTTGCTGGGGCTTGGAAGATTACTCATGTTATTATGTGGATGGATGATAAGGAGGATTGGAGGCAAGCACATTGCGTTGAAGAGTTAGGCAGTTGAGAAGGAACTATCGGATTGTTTTATCACCCCTTGGGGAGGCTACCATGGAGGGTTTACTGGTTTGGAAGGAGGTGCCTGATTTGACATGAAGGGATTGGTTCCTAACTAGTTGTCTTCTTTATAAAATTTTATGGAGTCTTATTCACTGGGAAACTACCATTTATGAGCATGCTCCATCCAAGATTGAATCAATGATATGGGTTGCCTACCCATGGACCTGCAATTAGGATGTTTCTAATGACCAAGGGCCAGGGTATTTTGGAACTCTCTCCTATTCCTTATGAAAAGGCATCGCCCGATTTTTCACCTACCACTTCATTTTGTTCCTCGTGCATAAAGGTCTTTGAGCCAAATCTCTTCCTACACATTGTAAAAATCCTATTGTTTCTTCCACCCAATCTATGAGAATCAGACAACCTTCGAGACATTGTTTTGTAATGCAGAATCAAGCTTTCAAAATTTCTTGTGGAGTTCAAGGTCTAGTTGGTTTGTGATGTCCGTGTTGTGGTTTGGTTTAATTGCAATCCAAGACCTTTGTGGAGGCTCTTGTAAGCTAGATGAGCTCTACTAGTTGTAACAGGGACGGTCAAAAGATGATCAATTTGTCTTTTGGATGTGTTTGGATTTGGATTCATTGTCTTGAATTAAATTGGATGCATCTCTCTGAATGAAATTGTAATTATTAGTTTACTAGATAGGGAAGATGGAAGGCCCAAGCTACTATGGTTTGGTCCCTCTAGATATCTTCTTATTTATTTATTTGGCAAAACTTGCATCTGGTGCTAGATCCCTAGTGGTGATTGGGTATTTGTCTTCATGAGAATTGGTAAGATGGTTCATCGGAAGAGAGATTGAGGACATTTGTGGGAATGTACCTTTGGAGTTTTATGTGATTGTTGCATACCAATCAAATTGAAGGGAACTTTTATAGGATAGCTATAAGAACATCCATGCTTTATGGAACAAAATGTTGGGTAATTTAAGGAACAAAATGTTCATAAAATGAGCATAGTTGAAATGAGGATGTTGAGATGGATGAGGGCAATGACATGGAAGGATAGGAATAAATGCATTCTAGGGAACCTAGGAGTAGCATCAATATAGGTAATAAGATGAGGGAAAGTAGACTTACATGGTTTGACCATGTGCAACTGCCACTGGTTAGGAGTGAGATTAATGCAAGGGCATTTTCACACCGGGCTCGAGTGGGGTGGCCTGTGTGAAGCGGGAGCACACTCGGGGTGGGTAGCCCATGTGAGGCGGGACCTATGTGAAATGGGGCCCACTGAGGGGGTCGACCAAGGGCTTGACCTGGGCTATGAGATAAAGGGATTGATTCGCCACACTCTATTAGTTTGAGCTTTTAGAGTAAGTGGTTAGTTGTCCTACGTTAAAAGTAGTATCAGAGCAGGAGGTCTTATGTTCGAGATTCCTCACCGAGAGTGATTAATGTAGGGGCATTTTCACACCGGGCTCAAGTGGGGTGGCCTATTCTACTTAGAAAAAACTCTATGGTTTACTCCTTCAATCTTCATGCGATGTGAAGACAATTTCCAAGTTATTTGGAATGAGGATTGGTGTGAAGACTTTCTTCAACAATGGAAGTGCGAAGCTTCCATCTATCATCCGCAGTTTCATCTTTCTCCATCAAAGGTACTTCTTCAAGTTCTCATCTTCCCTCCTTTCCTAACCTCCAAAACCCATCAAAAATCCTTCTCCATTCTTCCCCTTGACCTTCCCCACTAAAACCCTACCATTGGAACCCCAAACCCTAGCCCACAAGACCTACATGTGAAGCCCCATAGCTGGCTCTACGGATCTTCCTTCTTCCCTTTTGATTCCCTCTTGTTCTCACATCAAAACCCCTTTATTTCTTAAGCTTAAACCTAATCCTAACCCTAAATCCCCAATTGTTCAAGTTTTCCCAAATTTCCCAAACCCTAGATTCCCAATTTCTTAATTGACCATAAATCCCCAAACCTCCAAGCATCCAAATCCCTAATTCCCTTATATTAAAACCTAAAGCCTCAAATCCCTTTTGCCAATTAAGTCATCTAAACCCTAATTTCATCTTCTTCCCAAATTCCATGAACCCTAGGTTAGCCTAGTGTTCGTAATATCTATACTATCGGCTGATATATCAGCTGATAATATCGTTATCGCATGTAAGCGATACGAAACCCCCAAAAAGCACTCGAATTTTTTATTTTTTTATTTTTAAAAGGATTCTTTGTATTGTGCGATATATCACAAGATATCGCACAATTTTCATCGATATTGTCACAATTTTCCTTGATATTGTCAGGATATCATGCATTATTTGCAAATTTTATGAAAAACATTTCGACGATAAAAATGTCGGAGATGCTGAGGTTCCATAACTATTGAAAAATTGAGAAAAAAAATTTAAAAAAATGAAAATATTTGAATCGATGTGAGAGGGGGTTTCAGTACCTGTAGAGAAGAAGATTGCGTTCTCGGACCAAGAATTTGGTGGGCCACTCCATCGATCAACAGCGGTGTGTGTAAGTGTAATTTCCTTTTTCTCTTTCTTTGAATGAATAAAGATTCAACTAGCAATGCAGTTTTCAGTGAGAAATCCACGAGATTTGGGGTTTCGGAAATGGTGAAATTTCAGGGATTTTGGGGTTTTGGAAGTACCGGAACCCTCTTTCTTCGAAAATGGCTTCGGCCAGTCTTTGTGAGAGAGAAATCCGATCCCTTTTAACAGGGATTTAGCATGTATGTGGTTTGTCCACGCCGTCCGGTCTTTTTAAATGGTAGATCCGATACTCTTTAACAGGGCTTTTGGGCCCATCGTGAATGTATCTGGTTTATCCACGCCGTTCATCCGTTTTTCCAGCTCGTTTAAAGGGTTGAGCCCAAAACTGAAGCATATCAAAACCTCAAATGGACCATATCATAGGAAACCATGGGAATAATGATTTCCATCGTTGAAACCTTTGATGTTTATTTGTCATCCAACTGTTCATAAGACCACAATAACATCAAAACCTCTGTCGGCTATCCCCCAAGAAAGACTTCTCCATCAACAACTGCTATTCCTTCTCCTCTGTCCAAATTGTCTGGGACATCAGAACCTCTAGAAACCTCTCAGATAGCGAAGCTGCGGAGTTTGAAGCCCTCATGGAGTGCGTCCTAAGATCTGCCCCCCACAGTAATCATCCTGATAGACTCGTCTAGCAGCTAGAGAAATCGGGTCTCTTTTCCATTAAGTCCCTCTATGCCGCTTCGCGTCTTCGGCTACATCAAGTGCAAGAGGCTTCGTCATTCATTTGGAAGTACCCATTCCCTCCAAAGTTTATATTGCTTTGCTTGGCTAGCAAGGCGGAACAGAATTCTGACGATTGATAATCTCATCAAGCGCAGCATGCAGATCGTGAACATTTGTTCGTGCTGCATGAGTGTTGTGGAATCGGTTAACCATCTGCTGATTCACTGTTCCTTCCATGTCTAAAGGGCGGAACAGAATTCTAACGATTGATAATCTCATCAAGCGCGGCATGCAAATCGTGAACATTTGTTCGTGCTGTATGAGTGATGCGGAATCGGTTAACCATCTGCTGATTCACTGTTCCTTCATGTCTAAAATTGGGGCCGAATTCTGTCAGATTTTTTCAGTGCTATGGTGTGATCCAGAATCGACCACTAGCTTCCTCTCGACTTGGAATGGGCTTAAATTGGGGTGGGTCAAGTTAATCATTTGGCGCATGGCCATAATTTCAATCTGGTGGACCGTTTGGGAGGAAAGGAACGATCGTTGTTTTAACGACGTCTCTTCGTCTGTTTCAGTGGTCGGTTCTAGGGCTAAAAAGCTAGTGATTGAATGGACCTCTAATGTAAAGGATCTTAGGTCTTTTGACTTTAGTTTTCTAGGTTTTTAGGGCTTGTCTGCTATCTCAGCAGCAGTGCCCCTCTTTTCTTTGTTTTGTTGCTTTCCTTTTGTTTCTTTCGTCTTTGTTGGTTCTCCTTCCTTCCTTTCAATGAATTTCCTAGTTGCTTTTTTTTTTTTTTTAAAAGACCACAATAACATGGATGAAGGGAAAACACAAATATAAGCTTATCCAGAACTTTTGCGGCCCTCAGGAATTTTTCAACAGTGGAAGTTCAATTCACACTGTTTTCCGTGGTGTGTTCCATTTGAGCTTTGGAGCTTTGGATATGCTTTATTTTTGGTCTTAAGCCCTAAAATTATATTATAAAATGGATGGAAGGAGTGGATAAAATATATAAATCATGGTGGACCCCATAGAGTTTACTCAGTCCACGAGTTACACTGGACACGGATTTGATGCGGTATGCAAGTTACACCGACGCAGATTCGATGCGGAAGCCTTTCGTAGGAATTTCCGCGCTGGAAACCTATGTGGGGCCAAAGTTGATGTTTGTGAGAAATCCATACCATCCATCCATTTTATGAGATCATTTTACTGTATTAAACCAAAAGTGAGTAGGATCCAAGACTCAAGTGGTCCGTACTAAAGGAAAATGTGGTTAGGGAATTTCCTACCGTTGAAACCTCCTTGAGGTTGACACTGATGTTTACACGCCATCCATACCGTTCATAACGTCATTCCTACTGGGATTTACTGAAAACACAAATATTAGCATTATTCAAAACTTGTGGCCCCATGAATATTTCAATTGTGGATGTTCAATCCTAACGTTTTCGGCCCACTTGAGTATTGGATTCAGCTCGTTTTTGGCATCATGTCCTAAAATGAACTCACAAAATGGATGGAAGGAGTGGATTTCTCACAAACATCACAGTGGGCCCACCTAGGTTCCCAACAAGGAACTTCATGCAAAAGGCTTTGGCAGCTGCGCCAGTTACGGCCGTGCGCGTGGATCCATCGAGGTGGATGAGACTTTGATTGTGGGGCTCACAATGATATGTGTCTTAAATATACACCGTCCAATAGTTTTGAAAGATCATTTTAAGCTATGATCCCAAAAACGAAGCAAATCCAAATCTTACATGGGTCATACTACAAGAAACATTAGTGGTTGAATTCCTACCATTAAAAACTTTATGGGCGCCACCGGAATGTTTATTTGTCATCTAACTTGTTGATAAGATCACAAAGATCTGGATGAAGAGACCAATAAAATACAAGATCGATCTAAAACTTTTGTGGCCCACATGAAGTTTTTAATGGTCGATTACCACTATTTCATGTATTATGGTCCACCTAGGATTTGGATCTGCTTCATATTTTGAATCATTGCCTAAAATGAGCTTCCAATAGGTGTGGATGGTGTGGATGTAGCCACATACATCACAGTGAGCCCCCACAATCAGGGGTCTCACCCACCTCGGTGGAATGATTCAACGAGGATTGCGTACTGACAACGTCAGTAGTGAGGTGGCTACTGACATTGCTCTGTGGGCCCTGCACAATATGTGTGTGTTTTATCCAAGCCGTCCATCTATTTTTCCAGATCATTATAGAGGATGAGCCTAAAAATAAGGGAGATACAAATATCGAGTGGACCACACCACAAGAAAATAATGGTCACTGAATGCCCACCATTAAAAAAACTCTCTATGGCTTACTATCATGTTTATTTGGCATACAACTAGTTGATTACGTCACGCACACTTGAATGAAGAGAAAACACAAATATTAGCACAATATTGTCGATTTGTAGAGCAACAGTACTATTCCTAGCCCCGTCGAGATGAAGACGATGATTACGAGCCACCGTTCAACTCTATATGGGTCTAGGCCACAACGAGTCGCCATCATTGACATGTATATTTCTCAATTTTTACTTTTTTTTTCAATGAATTGGTGGTGTTTTCATATATGTCTATGATACATTTATAAATGTCATACATTCAATTTAAATATTGTTGCATTAGTTCAGTTAAACATTGTATAGCTTAGGACCCTATACAAAGGAAATTTATTATGTGCACTTATTTTTTGAGATGTTATGATTTAAAAGTATGTATTGGTCTTTTAACAATCCTTGACGTTTCATTGAAAAATTCAACCATTTTCCCAATGTTTCCCTAAGTTTCCCAAAAAGTGCGATGAATTATGCGATATAAACGATATATCCCATTCGATAACTGATATGTATCTGTATCCCAAGGGTCCGATGCATAGCACGATACCGATATTTCAAACACTGGGTTAGCCTACATCCTAATTGAGCAAACCCTAGATAGTAATAGTTCTTCACTTTTGAAGTAAATTCATTCCTATTCTATTTGGGTGTTCTTACATCCATTAGATCCTTCTCTTTTTTTTTGGTATTTGATGATCATACATTACGTAGTTTGTTAAATGTGGCCTAAACTATTTATAATTTCATGCTAGATTCATAAGATACTAGATAGTTTGGCATGATTTGTGATTATTTAATTTAATTTGTTGATTGATCTTGCTCAACCAATTAGCCACATTCATGTATTCTGCATCAAAAGTGGTATCAAAGTGGGAGGTCTCGTGTTCGAGACTTCTCACCGAGGGTGATTAATGCAGGGGCATTTTCAGACTGGGCTTGAGTGGGGTGGCCTGTGTGAAGTGGGAGTACACTCAGGGTGGGCGGCCCATGTGAGGTTGGACCTATGTGAAGTGGGACGCACGAGGGGAGTTCGGTCGAGGGCCTGACCTGGGCTATGAGATAAGGGGATTGATTCGCTGCACTCTATCAATTTGCGCTTTTAAAGCAAGTGGTTAGTTTTCCTGCATCAAAAGGTAGTGGCATTTTCACATCGAGCTCGAGTGGTGTGGCCTATTCGAAGCGGGGGCACACTCGGGGTGGGCGGCCCGCAGGCGGCTCGTGTGAGGCGGGACCCATGTGAAGTGGGGCCCACGAGGGAGGTTCGGCCGAGGGCTTGACCTGGGCTATAAGATAAAGGAATTGATTCGCCACGCTCTATCAGTTCGAGCTTTTAGAGCAAGTGGTTAGCTGTCCTGCCTCAAAGTTGGTTCAAGTTGAAGGCTCTAAAAGGGAATGGTAAGGCCCAAAAGGATGTGGGTGGAGGTAGGAAGGAAGATCTTATGGTTTAACTTGGGATATTGTCCTTGTTAGAGTGGCATGGCAGAACATGATTTGTATAGCTGACCCAAATTAGTTGGGATTAGGTTTAGATGATTATGATTCGTGGCAGCGCACCGACCTGGCACATACGTAACTGATCCAGACCTTTCATCAGGAGAGGCTCACATTTGGGGAAGTTAGGGCAGTCCACTCACCAGGTGGGCCATATGTGTTACTGTTTGCCATTTTTTCTTAGTTAACCATTTCCATAATACATGTGTATCTACTTGATGACTGGACTGTCTTGATTTCTTTGTTGGCCATGACATGTTTGTTGTGGCCCCACCTGATGAATGGCCCAGATCTTGTGGTGCATGTTCAGTGTGCGTCTCATCTGATGAATGTTCTAGACCTTGCACCAGTGTGAGACGTCGGCATATCCCAGATCTTGCACCCAAACTGGGGTCAGACTTCAAATGGTAGATTGGCAAAAGTTTTATGATTGACTGCACACTGGACAGCAACCTTCTTTGTTAACCTAGGCTGTGGAACTGGCCATGCCAGCGGCCGAGATAGAATCAAGTCTAATTAAGAGGAGAAATGTTGGTCCGAATTAAATGCATGTCCATTTCTCTCAAACAGCTATTACTCAAATTGTATGAATTAGAGATATATTTTACAAAAAAGGAAACGCTTCAAGGGTTTTGAAGTAGATGTTTCTTCCATGTAATTGTCTATTTAAAAGATTTTATGTTTTGTTCTGTTGATGAAATAACTTAGCACATTTTCTGAACTCCAAAATAACTTAGTAAGATGAAAGCATGTCACCGTATGTTGGTTTTTTCTCATAGTGTTTTGAGGTCAACTCTATATTTATGATTTTTTATGGATTAACCACAGCTTTAGGGGCCTAATCCTCAAGGCAGTATGATTACAAGACTGACAAATATTAAACCTTTTCTTTTAGACAGTGCATGTCGTGGCTTTGATACCATTCTACACTAGGATGTTATTCTAAATTACACCAGGATATGTATAATATAAAGATCGCAAACCTTTATCACAAAGATAATAATAATATCATTAAAAATGGCAAAATGATACTTACAAACAGACTGGCTGTCATCTCTTTTTTGAGCAAACTCAGAACATTTTATACTTGACATAATTGAAGTTATCAAAGATCTTAATCTACAAAGGCCTTATGCGATCAAATATTTAGAAAAAGTCAAACAAGGTCAAGGCAATAATTATATGAAAAAAGGAATCAAAATTAAATGAAGCATTTTATACACAATCATCTACCTGAAAGAATTAAAAAGAAATAATCAAACACCAATCACTCTCAAAGATTTAAAGAGAACTTAATGAAACAAAATTAGAAGTTAAACAACTAAAACAAAATAACATCCTGGTGTAGAATGGTGTTAGAGCCATGGCATGTACTGTCCACCTGTACGTTTTAGATTAGCCTTACATCCTTCCATGTCTGTGGTTGGAATTGAAGAGCATGAAGCTCTTGCCAGGACTCATGAGCAATTTATTCTAGTATTGTGAAGAATTCTTTTATTATAAGAAATTTAATTTCAACATCACAATCAGATGTTTCTATAACTGATTCAAGTTCATGGTTTTCGAATGGCTTAGCTGGGACTGCTTTAAAAGTCCATGTCTCAGGGAGTCTTAACTTCACTCTGGTTTATCATTTTAGAAACAATTAAATTGTTCTTCATATTAGTTTAAAGAGTGTTGTTAACCCTTTGATGTTGGAAGTTACCGTATGAGGGATAACTGTGTTCATTACTTTATAGTAGATCCTATATGTAAGAGATAAATTTTCAATTCTAGATCTATCTTTACCCGTTCTGTTTGAATACTTAATGTTAAAATTATAAGGATTCATGGGTCAGTTAGGAGACGGAGAAATCAGCCAAGCAACTAAAGAACACGGGTCCCTTTTTCAAACTAGCCTCAACTAAGGAGTCAGAAAAGCACAGATGTCGACAATCTCTTAAGTAGATCAGAAGTGAATGATTTAATCCTCTTTGGTTTAAGGATTTGACCAAGACTTGTATTAATCTGAAATGGAAATAATTATATTTGTTTTTAAATTGATTTATTACCTTTGAGGTAAAAAGTTGAAAATTTTCTTCTGTTGAAATTAGGGAGACAGTTCGTTCTATGGTTTTAATTACGTAGTTTAATTTATCTTTCAAAAAAAAAAACAAGAAGAAGAGAGAGTCAGTTTTTAATTTGAAAAAGCCTTGCTTATATACTATGTTTAAGGGTACCTTAGGCATTTTCTAATTTTGAATTTCTTTCTACATCATTAAAATTTAATTCTTCATAATTTATAACAAATATGGTTCTAATATAACCAGAACTAGTATTAGGACTATCAGAAGTTCTGGTGAAAGATCTCAGCCTAGCCATAAGTCATAACTCATAACTAAGGTTAAGGGGATAATCTAATTTTTGTAAAGCTTTATAATCAACTAGATCTTGATGGCCTATCAATGTCAGAAAATTTCCAAAGAAAGCCCTCAACGCAGTACAAGCAACAACAGGCATAAAGGAGTGAAAACTGCGACTTTAGGGGCCTAATCCTCGATGTACTATGATTATAAGAGTGATAAATATTGAACTTTATCTTTTAGACAATGCACGTCATGGGCCTCATGGCTCTGATACCATTCTCCACCAGGATGTTATTCTAAATTAACAACAGAGGGTAAAATTCTTCATTCTACACCAGGATATGTATAATATCAATGATCTCTGACAATGATGTTGAAATTAAATTTTCTTCTAGTAAAAGAATTCTTCTCAATACTGGAATAAGTTGCTCATCAATCCTTGCAAAAGCTTCTTGCTCTTCAATGTCACCCACAGACACAAAAAGATATAAGGCTAATATAAAACCTACAGGCTGTTGATTTTTGCCTGCCTTCTTTTTTTTTTCCCCTAAATATTTGATCATTATAAGACCTTCATTAATCAACATCTTTTATGCCATCAATTATGTCAAGTATAAAATGTTCCTCATCGAAAGAACATTTATGCTCTCCTCACTTTCTGATTTACAAGCATCACAATCACATAAATATGGATTAGAACAAGCAATTTCAGAAGATTATGTTTCTTTGTCAAATTCAGAGGATGTATTGTTCATTTCATTTATAAATTTGTCAAGTCTTTTTTATCTCTTCTTGAGAGAGATCCACATTGTTTATAATTTCATTTATCCTATTCTTGAAATTCTGCTTAAAACATTTGTTAGCATAATGCCCCTTTTGTCCACATTTATAATAAGTTGGCATATAATTCTTCTTCATTTTTTAGACGAGTTTCTTCCAAAAGTTTTTTTGTTTTGTTTCGTGGTATTGTTTGTCTGCATGCCTCTTAGCTTTGGCATATTATGACCTTTGGTGTATAACGAAATTAGTAACAAAAATCTCCTAGCTCTCTTTTATTAATGAGTTTTTCTTTTGAAATTTAGTGTTTAATTTTTAAATCATTACATAATGATAATCCAACATAGTTTATTTTCTGAACAATTTTCCCATAGGACAACCTATCATAAATAATAGTTACTCCATTTCTTAAATGGGTCTGAACTCTTTCAACAAAGAGAGTAGGAAGACCATAAATAAAATTTTCTTTCCAAATTTTTTGATTTGCCTGTTGAAGCATACATTCTCTGTTTTTTCTTTTTCTTTTTCTTTTTCTTTTTTGAGTGATTAGAACAAAATTTATTGCAAAAGAGGCCAAAGCCAAAATATACAAAAAAGCAAAATTGTACATCCACCCAAAGGGCCTCTAAAGCTCTACCCAACCGGCCGGAAACCAATTTACGATCTTCATGGCAACTGCCCATTCTATTACATGAAATTTAGCTTTGGAAAACACTTCCTCAACTCGATCCAACCGATTCCTAAAAGTTCTATTATTTCTTTCCAACCATAAGAACCATAGTCCTGCCAATAGAGCAAGGTGCCCACCCAAAGTCTGATAAGGTGGGATATCTTAGTTTTATTAACCGTTGTCTTACCTTTTTGTAAAGGTCATCTACTTTTTGCACAAAATGGTGTATAATATTAGTTAAAAGAGTGTAACTTGTGTCATACATAGGGTTTACTTTAAAGTCTATAAGAGGTTTTTCATTTGGTCCTTGCTCAAAATGGTGTAAAGGTCGTCTACTTTTTGCACAAAATGGTGTATAATATTAGTTAAAAGAGTGTAACTCATGTCATACATAGGGTTTACTTTAAAGTCTATAAGAGGTTTTTCATTTGGTCCTTGCTCAACAACTTAGTTAATAGACTCTTGTTGAGGAGTGAGATAATTATCCCATCATCCTCTCGATTGTCATGAGAAAGAAGAAACCATCATTTTGACTATGGCATTTTCATTGTTGCTTCTAATTTTACAGGCATCCAGATACATTGGTTTTTTAAATAGTGTCACTACATAGCTTTAGTGTAGCCTACATGCTACATAGTGTCGTAGTGTACAAAAGCAACGTTTTTGCCTTATAGTGCATGCAATAGGGTGACAGCGCGGTGCGATTGCTTACTTTGGGTCCCAAAACCTCAGTTTTTTTTTTTTTTTTTTTCGAGAAGTCGGAGGTGTAATCGCTTACTCCGGGGGACTCGATCGAATGTTGCATCAAGGATTTTTAGGAGGGCTCCTGACAATAGTCGGAGATATAAGAGTCGCATGAGGATACTGAGGAAGACAACTTTGAATTGTCATTGGTGTGTTTGGAGGATCCAGATCAATTTGAGCTTGCAGTTCTCCTTCCAAGGAATGCTCCTCAAGGCAACAATTTGCTCGATCCTTTGGAGGTCACCCCTCTATGTGCAGCTAAAGTGGCGGTTGAGTCTATTGTAATCAGTCAGGACGCTTCAAAGGAGGTATCAATGATCTAGAATGTCAATGTTGGGGTACATGAGCTTTCAGAGGAATAGGTAACTCGGTCCAAAGATATACTCCAGAGGGTGGGGCGAATGATTGGCGTCTCCTGCGGGACTTAAAATGAGGATGTTAGTGCGTTCCTTCAATTTGTTGAAAGTAGGGGGAGGCAGTTTTGTTAGGACCTGAAAATTGTTAAGCGAAGGAAATCACCCAAGGGGTGGAGGGAATTGTTAAGCCTTGAATGTTTGGTTAAGTATGATTATGTAGGAAAGGCAGGTGGCGCTAGAAGGGAAAGAGGGGCGAGGTTAGTTGCTTAATGTTAGTTCTTAGCTAGAACATTAGAGGTCTGGGGAGTAGGGATAAAAAGGCCCAGGTTAGAAAATGGTGCAAAAAACTCAAGGCAAAAGTTATGTCTCTAGGAAACTAAGATGCAAAATCTTGATAGATGCACATTAGATTCAATTTGGGGAATAAGAAATAAGGATTGGATAGCGTTGGATTCTTCAGGTTCAGTATGTGGTATACTGGTTGCTTGGAAAACAAATGTTTGGTGCAGAGAGGTTAGTTTTGTTGACAACTATTCCATCTCAATGGTTCTCAAGGATATTTCATTTGGCTTCCGATGGGTGTTTTTAGGGGTTTATGGACCCGATCTAGCAGGCCTTAGAGATTGGTTGTGGGATATCCACAGTTAGAGAAAGGTGGGGGTTTCCTTGATGCTTCGAGGGTGACTTTAACATCATCCAGTTCACATATAAAAAATCACCAAGAGGTCGAGCGTCGCGTGGTATGCGTGACGTTGCTGATTGGGTTAGTAGGAATGAGCTTGCAGATTTACTTATGGAGTGCCAAATTTACATGGTGGAACGGGCAAGAGCATGTTGTTTTAGCACATCTAGACAAATTTCTAGTTTCTAGTGATTGGTTTGAGAAGTTTTCGCTAGTCCATCAGAGAGGTCATCCAAGAATGGTCTCAGATCGCCCGCCCAATCAGCTTGGAGGTTTGTGACGGCGATTGGGGTCCAAAACCTTTTAGGTTTGAACTTGCTTGGTTTGAAGTGGAAGGCTTTGCTAAGTTAATAGCTAATTGGTGGGGATCCTTCTTGGTGAAGGTTTTGCTGCGAGGTCCAGACTTGGACATAAGTTAAAAATGCTAAATGATAAACTCAAGGCCTGGAAAAAGAGATTCTTGGAGTTTGGGATTCAAATCTTGATACGTTGGCTCAAGAGATTCATGAGCTTGATTTGAAAGAGGAAGGCGGTGAACTGTTGGCTGAAGATATAATTAGGCGCAATTCTCTAGCATGGTCCTATGCTAATCACCTCAAAGAAGAAGAAATTAAATGGGGGCAAAGGTCCTAGGCCTTGTGGCTCATGGAAGGGGACAAAAATACTCGGCTTTTCCACAATATAGCTGGTGCAAGAGCGAGATGCAATAGAATTAGTACTTTGGTTTTGGAAGGGAAAAGGGTTTCAGAAAAGGATAAGGTGTGTGAAGTAATCGTCAATTTTTACAAAACCTTGCTTACAAGAGATGATAGACCAAGACCGGGTATAGATTATTTGGACTTTCCCAGCTATCAGCAGTGGATGCTGATTATCTTGAACGGTCGTTTATGGAAAATGAGATTAAGGCAGCGATTGACTCTTTGGGTAGGGATAAGTCGCCAGGGCTTGATGACTTCCCTATGGATTTTATTTTTTTTTCAAAAATTCTGACCTATTATTAGAACTGATATAATCGAGTTCTACACTGAATTCTATGAGAGAGGTCACCTTTTTCGTGATTTGGGTGCTTCATTCATTGCCTTAATCCCTGAGAAAGCATGCGCGGAGGACCTTAATGAGTTCAGGCCCATAAGCCTTATTGGAGGACCCTACAAAGTCCTTGCCAAGACTCTCACTCATCGATTTCGGAATTCAAAATGTTTTATCAAGCATCTTCTTTGAAGGCCAAGGTGCCTTCGTTCAAAGTAAACAAATTCTGGATAGTGCTCTCATTGCTTACGACTGTATCGACTCTAGACATAGAGATGGCATGCGCAGGATGGTGTGCAAGCTGGATATGGAGAAGGCATACGATTAGAAATAGAGGGATTGGGCATTCCTTGATTATATGCTGGGAAGATTGGGTTGCAACCAAAAATGGAGAGGTTGGGTGCAAGTTTACGTCGATTCAGCGGTTTTTCAGTGTTGGTTAATGGCTTCCCAAAAGGATTCTTCATATCCTCTAGGGGTGTTAGACAGGGAGATCCCCTATCTTCCTACCTTTTTGTGATTGTAGTTGAGGCTCTCAGTAAGATGTTGAAGAAAGGTAAGGTGGGTTTAATCTCAGGTTTTCAAGTCAAAGAATCAGGGGTGAAAGTTAGTCATTTGCAGTATGTGGATGACACCTTATTATTTTGCGATGCGGATGGTGAGGAGGTCGACAATCTTCGAAAGATTGTCTCTTGCTTTGAGCTAGTTTCAGGTCTGAAGATAAATTTTTTTTAAAAAAAGTGAGATCCTTGGAGTCAGGTCGCAAGTGTTTGGCTGCAAGGCGGGATCATTCCTTTCCAAGCATCTAGGTTTACCATTGTGCATTGGGAAACCACCCAAACATCTTTGGGTTAGGGTGGTGGAGAGAATTGAAAGAACTTTGTCGGTATGGAGAAGTCGTCACTTGTCCTTGGGAGGTCGGATCACCCTCATCAAAACTGCCTTCTCTAACACACCACTGCATTTCATATCTCTTTTCAAATGCCCGAAGTCAGTGCTGGCCAAGCTGGAAAGGCTAAGAAGGGACTTCCTTTGGAGGGGGGCAGAGAATAAGCACAAGTTTCATTTGCCCAAGTGGTTCGAGGTGTGCAAGCCGCCAAGCTGATTAAGGATGATGGGGCAGGAGTAAGAGTTTTGGAGCTGATTAATCTGGCTCTTTAGGGTAAATGGTTGTAGTGGTTTGTCATCGAAGAAGGTATGTTGTGGAGAGAGCTAGTTGTATGCAAGTTTGACACTTATATCAGGGGATGGAAGATAAAGAGGTCGATGCATCGCGCATCTTCGATATGCACTTGTACAGGGGGATGGAAGATAAACAGGTCAGTTTATCACGCAGCTTCGATATGGAAAGCAGTGGAGTCAGTTGCAACCTTGTTCAATGAGTGTATCTCTTTTGCGTTAGGTGATGGAACCCAAATTCGTTTTTGGGAAGATCCATGGTGCAGGGGAAGAAGACTTTGCAACGCATTCCCGAAGGTGGCCAATTTAGCTATAGAAAAGGATATGATGGTGGCTAGGTGCTATTCCTTCTCCGACATTTCTGGAGTGTGGCTACCTCCCTGTAGAAGAGATTCGTTGGATGAGGAAATATTGGAGTTAAGAGTCATTGTTGGACAGTTTTCTCCTTTTCTCTCCATCTCTTGGAGAAAGTGACTCTTTAGTGTGGCATGCACACACTTCTGGCTGTTTCTTCGTGCGGTCTTTCTATAGCATGTTTTATGATTTGGTATTGGCAATTGGTTCTTCCTTTGCCTCCCACTTCTTGTCCTACAAGGCATCTCTGAGAGCGGCGGCCTTTGTTTGGTTATTGGGTAGGAGAAGGGTGCTAATGGTTGACAACTTGCAGAAGAGATCCATGATCATCCCTAATATTTGTATCATGTGCATGGCTAATGTGGAATCAATAGATCACCTCTTCATCCACTGTACTTTCACTCAAAAGGTTTGGGATTTCTTCCTAAAAATTTTTAGTATGGGTTGGGTCATGCCTAAATCGGTGGATAGCTTGCTTTGTGCTTGGTATGGAGGGGTCCCCGGTAAAGATGTCAAGGCTTTATGGTAGCTTCTGTTGGTCGCTGTTTTGTGGGGCATTTTGGGGGAAAGGATCGGGCTTTGCTTTCATAATAGATGCGCATATGAGGAATAGGTGTTTAGGAAAATTTCCTTTCTTGTGAGAGATTGGGCCTCCAATGTTTTGGTGGCGGGATCTGCCTCCCTATTTTCTTTTTCTTTTTCATAGCTACGGCTGCCTTGTTTTCCTGGTAGTTGTCTAATAAAAAATCTTGTTATCTCTCTCTCTCTCTCTCTCTCTCTCTCTCTCTCAGAAAAAAGGGTCAGCATATGCTACAAGCTACGTTGGGTCCTTAGCATATGCTACAAGCTATGTAGCGTGTAGTGTACAACTCTAGTTTTTATCTAAAAAAAGATAACTTATATGCTGTTAATTCAAAGGTTGATGTAAAATGGTGGTGACTCCTCATTCTCAATGTGGCAATAATGTAGAGCTTTCTAGACTATCCAAATAGTGGGTCAAATAATCAATGGATCACTTTTCTAAAATAAGTTAAACTTTTGCAAGAAAATTTGGAATGATATGTTTGGATCTTCCTATAGCCTTTTGACATAGAAAAAAGCACATGGCGAGTCCACTATATATATATATATATATAATTGATGAAAATAATATTCCTAGAAAGGTAAGATAGACCCAAACAAATCAACGACTATTTGAAATTTGTAAAAAATGAAATATCTGAATTATTAAAGAAATATTATTTGGAAAAGTTCTTCTTGGAATTGTTTTGACTTTTATGTAGAAAAGGCCGTTGAATTAAAAAGAAGCGTCCCACCCTTAGTTATTAATTATAGGGCTTTGGATAAAGTCTTATAATGGATAAGATATCCAATTCCAAATAAACAAGACTTGATAAAAGAATACATAATGTTATTATTATTATTATTATTTTCCAAATTAGATATGAAATCAGGATTTTGACAAATCCAAATCAAAGAAGAGGATTGATATACGATGACCTTTACTTTTCCTTTTGGATATTATGAATGGAATGTGATTCCTTTTGGGCTAAAAAATGCTCTCCTTGAACTTCAAAAAATAATGAATGAAATATTTAATCCCCAAACACCATTCTTGATTGTTTATACCGACAATGTCTTAATATTCACCAGTAATATTGATTAACATTGGAAGCATCTGAACATCTCTTTAAGGGTTGTTAAACACCATGGTCTGGTTGTTTCATGAAAAAATAAAAAATAAAATGCTTTTAGTTGGAAATTTAAATTCTTGGATATAAAATACAATAGAGAATAACAACACCTGTTAATAAAGTAATATAATTTGCTGAAAAAGTTTCTAATGAAATTAAAGATAAAAAACAACTTCAGAGATCCCTTGTCTGCTTGAATTATGTTATTTTTATAATTAAAAAAAAAAAAAACTGTCAAAGGTAGAAAGCCTTTTAACCGAAAGATTAAAGAAAAATCCTCCAAAGTGGACTCATGCTGATAGAAAGTCTGCTTAAAACATTAAAGAAAAGGTTAAAAAAAACACTGCTCTGTCTTAATATTGCCAATCTAGATGGATATAAGAGAGTATAAACTGATGCTTCAGACACTGTATATGGAGGAATCCTCAAACAAAGGAATAATGAAAAGGAATAGGCAGTAAAATTTACTTCTGGTATCAAAATGAAACCTAGAACTATTTTGCAATGAAGAAATAAATTCTGTTATTTGTTTATTGTGTTATCAAATTTCAAAATGATCTTCTAAATTAAGAATTTTTGTTAAGAACTGATTTAGAGGGCCACAAAAGATGTCCTAGAAAAGGACGTAATGAATTTAGCATCTAAACAGATTTTTGCTTGATGACAATCTATACTAGTAATTTTTTATTTTCAAATTGAGTTTATTAAAGGACAATCTAACTCTCTTCCCGACTTCCTCTATAGAGAACTTTTGCAGCTAAAGAACTATGCATCCCAAGATGCTACATAGCTTTTTAAAGCCAATGTTTTCACCTTACAAGTGGTCCCCTTCTGCAAGGAAGGCATCCCTGACTAAAGAAACCATTATTCTCCGGCTAATATTAGCTCAAATCAAGCTAATTCCAGCTCTGACAAATTATTAGAATTGAGTCTTTATGTCTTAGGACCACACCTTTTTTATATTTTTTTTAAGAACAAATTGATTTAATATCTAAATGATCAATTCTAGGTCTCGTGTCAGAATATGTACTTCTGGGTTATCATCTTATTCCTGAAGCCCAAGGAAAATCACAATATATTAAATAAATAAAAATCTAGAAGAAACCCATAGTGCCAAAATTAAGCACTATTTGAGGAATTAGTAACTGACTATGCCTATTCCGATCTCTCAATCCATGATATTATTCCCCTTTAAAATAATGGAAGATCCTTTCAAACTCCAAAAATATTTCCATCCCATTATGATCCTCATTATTATAATTACTGGGATCATCAAATGACCTAGGAAATTGTCTTATTCATACAAAATAAACAACTTAATCATGGTTTATTCGATTTTCCAACTAGTTTTCCTCTCATATTCCAAATTGATTCATCTTTTAGTGGAAACCTTATGGCACTTCCTTATGGCACTTCTTTAGCCATCCTTCTCAAAACACTGAATGAAGTGTTTGCTGTGATTATCTTTAAAATTTCTTCTGATCAAAGTTAATCTTCTTCGATTCTTTTTCAAATATGGAATTCCAGGGATCTTGAAATGGTGTTATGTTATTGTTATAGAAATCATTCCTCCATCTTTTTCTAGACTTATCTTCATTAAACGGTGGGATAAATACGATTATTACCATGTTGTATCAGCCAATAAGAATTATCTCTTACAAAAAGGGTCAGTTAGCTTAAAGCTTATTTCTAGCTGTTAAAACAACTTCGTAATCAAACCCTATCTGAAAATCAGTCTTTATTTGAAGGAGCCATTCTCAGTAAAGTTAGTCAAACTATCCTTGGAATGGACTCGACCTAAATAAAGATAGGCCATATAATGAAAATGAAGATGATTGCTTCAGAATTAGTCTCTCTTCATCATCTCCAGTATCTCTCTTCTATGTTGCAAGGGACATTGAAGACAAATAATGGTGGGATAAATATGATTATTAACATGTTGTATCAGCCAATAAGAATCATCTCTTACCAAATGTGTCAGTTAGCTTAAAGTTTATTTCTAGCTGTTAAAACAACTTCGTAATCAAACCCTATCTGAAAATCATTCTTTATTTGAAGAAGCCATCCTCAACTAAAGTTAGTCAACCTATCCTTGGAATGGACTCGACCTAAATAAAGATCGGCCATATAATGAAAATGAAGATGATTGATTCAGAATTAGTCTCTCTTCTTCATCTCCAGTATCTGTTTCTTCTATGTTGCAAGGGACATTGAAGACAAATAATCGTCGGATAAATATGATTATTACCATGTTGTATCAGCCAATAAGAATCATCTCTCACCAAAAGGGTCAGTTAGCTTAAAGCTTATTTCTAGATGGCCATGGCCTAGATAGAACCAATTCTAATTAAGAGGAGAAATGTTGGTCCGAATTAAATGCATGTCCATTTCTCTCAAATATCTATTGCTCAAATGTATGAGCGCTTCGAGTGTTTTGAAGCAGATGTTTCTTCTCCGTATTTGTCCATTAAAAAGATTTTCCATTTTGTTCAGTAGGCAAAATATTCGTTTTGTTCAGTTGATAAAATAGCTCAGTGGATTTTCCTAACTCCAAAATAACTTAATAAGATGAAAACTTGTCACTGTATATTGGTTTTTTCTCATTGCGTTTTGAGGTCAACTCTATATTGTATGATTTTTAATGGATTTCTCTGTTTCCCTACTAAGTACTAATCAATTTTCATTTGGATCGTTTCTTATTCTTTCTGTTGCCTTTTTTTAAAATTTTTATTTTTTATTTTTTTCACGTTCACTCTAACTTAACAATGTGCCTGACTTGACCTTCTTTTCTTTGGCATGATGTTACACATGTTTGTTCCTCCAGATAAGAGTCCAGAATTTGTTCTTGTAAACAAGGAACCAGAGCCAGATCCTGAAGACCCATCCAAGCTCATATATACCGAAGACCCACTCATTCTACACACACCCACTGGACGGTTCATAAACTTCGTAGAAGACGAGGAACATGGTGTCCGCTTATTTTGGCAGCCAAATCTTAAAGACGGGGAGGATGTGGACCCAGCGAAGGTTGAATTCCTACCACTTGGCTATGATGAGTTCTTTGGGCGATCTGTGAAAGGCATCAAGAAGGAAAGCAAATTGGCGAGCTTCATAGCAGCTGTGGAAAGTGCATGCCGGCCTTTCTTCGAAAGACTTGAGAAATGGACTGAAGAAAAGAAGAAAGAGAGCGAAATGAAACTCAAGTTGATAGAGCAGGAGCTAGAGTTCATTGAGGCTGAATTATGTTTGGAAGAGGCAATGGAAGACATGGAGATGGAGCTAAAGATGAAGCAGAAAGAGGAGGAGAAAAAAGCCGTGATGGATGAAAAGGCTGAGGATGCTTTGGCTTCTCTCCATGAAGACAACATGGATTCGGATCAAGAAGAGGAAGAAGATGAGGATGAAGAGTCACCAACAAGCTTTGGCTCAGTCCTTGAAGAGGGTCGAGTAATGGGGCCGGACTCGACGAAGGATGATAAGAAGGGAAGCAAAAATGGGAAGTCTACTTTTGCTGCAACTTCAATGTCCTTTGCTTCTTGCAGCCTCGCATCGGTGGTGAGTTCTGTCCAAATATACATGGCTTTTGTAACTCCAATAACTTTCTATTTTTGAAAACCAAGTTCTGAAAACTTTAGAACTCGACATTCCCGAGACCCGCTCAAATTGAAATGCAGTTGACTACTGCATTGACTTGGGTTTAGAACTCCGATGCTAGGATTTTTTCGGTATCTTTTTCAAGCTGTTGTTCTTCAAGTACTCCATTTTAGGGTTTTATAGAAAGAAATGAGTTACTCTGATTATTCAACGTGAGTTCTTGAAGTTAATATTGGAGTACTCAAATCTCGTCTTAAATGCTATAGATTTTTTGCTTAGGTGCGTTTGGTTGTACTTGTACCAAATATCATGAAATTTCATGATTAATCAGTCTAATTTGGTTCATAATTTAATTATATTTCATGATATTTATGCAACCAAATGCACCCTCATCCTTTTTTCCTCTTTCTCTTAGAAATTTTAATTTGGTTGTTGATCTCATCAGCTCATTGATAAGGGCGGTTGAGCTCCAAACCATTTGTTCGTCAGATTCAATTCTCGGGATGCTAGTTTAAACTGTTTATTGTTGGATTCGTAGGTCCCGTCCATTCTGCAGGAATCCTTTGTATCATGGAAAAAAGGAAGAAGATCGCCTGCAGCTACCAAGCTTTCTGATTCTTGTCTTGAGATCCCTGTGGGTCCTTTGCAAACAGTGCAGTCGGTGCATTTTCCATGTCTGTTCAGGCCACATGCAACAATGAGGGCGGCACAAGAACACCGGAGCTTTCAGAAGAAAAACGGCAGGTTTTCTCAGCTGCATTCACTAGCTCAGATTTTGTCGGGTCCTGGAACTTCTGCACAATTAAAAGCTACCTCGAGTGTGGGAAAACTGGCTCACCATCACAAGCTGCATACAAATCCCGAAAAGAATCAGCATAACATACTGTCCATGCACGTACCCTTAAACCCTTCAAGATTATTGTACTGCTAATTTTACTTGATGCATGGCATACTCTCTAAATTTGATTTGAACTTCAAGAATTGTAGTCTGTCCAAATCATGTTTTGCTGTGACTGATGTATTCCGTAAAATAGAAGGGTATTTTGCGGGCTTTTTTTCGGGGGTCAGAATTCTAAGCATAATGATTCTTTGTTGAGGCTGTCTTTGGCTTTTGATGACAAAATAAAAAAAGAAGCTTGATCCAAGCCACTGTTTCAAAGATCTTCAGGTCCATCGCTGAATGGGTGAGAGTCGACCACAGAGTTGAGGGTTGTCTCCAGCATGACGTTCAGCATGATATGGCTAGAGGTGCTCTTAGTGCGAGTGGAAGAAAGATTGGGCCTCGCCCATTCGGTCAGTTCCTCTGGATCATTTCAAATTAGCTTCTGTGGCTCATTTCAAAATTAGCTTCTATGGCTGTTTGTTCTGCTAATACCAGTGATGTGAGGAGTGGTTTGTGATACAAGTGTTTTAGTCAGTACTTGCTGTTTTTATGGTCCTTTTGTAATGAGAGATTAGGTGGAGATGGCAGCAATGTTAGCGGCGGTTCAGGTGGCCATTAGCTGCATTTTTCTGGTCGTTATCAAGAGGGATTCCTCAAAGGTATTTCTTGGGCAATTTCTCAGGTCTGTCCATGGAGAATATCGGGAGTGATTGGTGCTTGAATTGTCAATTTTCGTTTTTGCTTGTTAATGGAGAAGCAAATGGAAGCTGATGGGCGCAAAAGTAGGTGACTTCCAACGATTCTCCATTTCCAATAGAAGATCTATCTGTTGGGGAGCATTTTTTTATACTCTTGCATGTCATTCTCGACATGCGTATAATCTCTGTTTTCTTTTTTTTCTTTTTTTTTTCCTCAAATTTTTATTGTTGCGGGTTTCTTCCTTGCTGCCTTGTTGTTGTTGTTGTTATAGTGCTTCTAAGTCAAGGATTTTGACATGGTAGTAGAATGTCAAAAAACCTCGAAACAATACTCATGTTGTAGGAAAGATATTGTTTCAATGCAAAACAAAAGAGCCTCATTTTAAGCATTTTGGAAATTCTACTAAGAAGCCAAACTCGAGTTTCTTTCTTTTTTGGTTCTTTTTCCTCAGTCCTTTAAAAAAAAACATGGCCTTAAAAGGCACGAAATGGAAATGCAGAGGGTTACAAAGAGTGAAATATAGAGATAAATTTCTGCCCTGTACCTTAGGCTTTCTGTACTGTGCATTTTTTTTCCCACCAACATTACGTGTACAGAACATTCGAACCATGCAATAGGTTAGCATTATGATTGATATGATATAACATGGTCAGGTTTTCCATATCCATACCATAAAATTAATAAACCAGTATACGAGTTTGGCCTGCCTCATGAATGGAGCATCCTGATTTTGAAAAAGGGTGATCTTCCTCACCTTTTAAAAGATTGGATTCTTACCTTTGTGACGTTGGTGGCAAAAAAGTGCAATAGGGTAAGCCTATGGTATTGTGGACCATAACCGATCCTTTTTCTGTCAAAAAGGGAGGAAGAAAAGTTTGAGAATGTTTAACACATCCTAGCTTAGGAACAATTTGAATGTTGTCTGATATTGATCAAGCATGTCCTCAGCACCAGCATTCCAGGATACACTTGTTATCAGTCTTTCGATCTCCAAAAAGTATTGTTTGTCAATTAAAACTATGTAAATTTCGTTTGGGGCCGGTCTGAGTATGGTAAGAAGACATACTGGATCGCATTGCACTGTGTTTCTAATCTGATTCAAGAAAGGGGCCTGGGAATTAGAAGGGTCAATGATGTTCATAGACGCTTGCATCTGAAATTGGTTTTGAGGCTGTTCAACTTCTCATGGGTTGTCGTTGGCCTGTTTGGATACTACCTAATAAGTAAATTTTTTTAAACTTATGTTAAGTTAATAAGTTATTTTATTATTATTATTATTTTAACGTAAGTTAATTTGGTAAGTGTCATTGTAAAAGTAACTTTTGCAATGAAAGATATTTATCTCCAAAAAGTTTTTTTTTTTTTTTTTCCTTGCTTTTAAACTTACTATTTTTCTACCCCTCTCTCTCTCTCTCTCTCTCTCTCTCTCTCTCTCTCTCTCTCTCTCCATGTGATGAATGGTCTGTACCAAAGGAGGCCCCACATGATGGGCAATCAATATCAACGGAGGGCCCACATGATGGATGGTCCACATCAAAGGTTGGCCCTTTGACCACACATTATAGATGATCCACATCAAGGTGATCCCACATAATGGATTATCCACAACAAAGGTAGGACCCTAATGGTTGGTGGCCACATCCAAAGAGGGCTTGCATGATGGACAACCCAAATTGAAGGTGGAGCCTACATGACGGATGGTCCATATAGAAGGTGGGCTCCATATAAGGGGTGGTGAAGGTGGTCCCACATGATAGAAAATAACATTGAAGGTGGGGCCCACAAAATGGATGGTCCACATCAAAGGTGGGCTCCACATGATGGGGTGGTGGACATCGAAGGTGGACCCCACATAATGGACGACCCACATCAAGGTGGGCCCCACATAATGGATGGTCCATGTCAAAGGTGTCAATGATAAACACAACCCACATCGAAGGTGGGCCCATGCATGATGGATGGCCTACATCAAAGGTGGGGCCTACATGTAACACCCCGTACTTTTCAGTATTTGGGTATTACCATTGTAATTCAACTTATATTGATTCTTAAGAAGGATAGTCACATTCTCTTGAAAATGTACCTTAAGTATCAAATTGGGGTCATATATCACCAAATCCACCATTCATCAGGGTCCGGCTTGAAGCCCTATCACTTGATCGTCACACTTAGACCATTGGACCGCTAATTCAACCATGGATCTTCATTAGACAAACCCTAGGACCCTTAGTGCCATTGGTAAGAATCTCCACCCTTAAATCAAGTGATCCAACCATTGAATTAGTTGAACCATCGGGATGTCGAGGATAGGGAATTAGATGATCACTTGGAGTGGCCCACTTTTACGCTCAGTAATCCTAAACTTAAGGTATGTAGCATGAAGTGTAGGTCCCACATATTGAAAATATGGATGAGTAATAATAATACAATAAAAGGTAAATGAATAATAATGTATAAGTAATAATAATAATAATATCATTATTACTGAAATATTTAAATAGTTTAAAAATCATAGGATGAACGACCGTAATCACTTTCAGAAAGGGGCCCACGATATGATTAAAATATAAAATAATTTATAATAAAGTAACTAAAATTTATACTTTTCAAGTAGTAAAATTCACAGTAGAAACATACAAACGACCCTTAAGGCCTTTTTACCGTAGATGATAAGTTTGGATGTAATCTCACCATTGGATCGAAGCAAATCCACAAATATGATCAAAATCAAGTCGTGGGGCCCACCCATTTTGGATCTACAAACCATTCAGCCAAGGGTCCCAAAAAGAACCCCTTAAACATATGAACAGTGTAGATTTCATGTAAGCATCATGTGGGCCCCCCTTTTGGGCAGTTGGAGTACACAATGCAAGTGCACCCGCAGTGCATAGGCCATGGAGACGGTCAAACCGAGTTTGACTCGTCCTTCCCGCAAATGGGAAGAACTCTCCCTTCTCCTATTTTTCGCCAGTGGACGGACAGACGTCCGTAGTTTTGATCAGGGCCCATTTCCATGATCTGAACCGTCCATCTGGTGCGAATGATTCTTCTGACCAAACCCACCTAATCCCACACCTAGGAGCACGTGTGCATGCACACGATTCTTGATACAAATAGGGCCTACAAGCAAAGTGTTTCCAAAAACGGAAACTAACTCCATGCAACAGTTGGCGATTTGTGTGAGAGGTGTCTGGCGTGATCTGGATCGTCCAAACAGACCCATATCAACCATCCATAACTTCACACGGTTTAGGGTTTCCTTACAAGAAAACTAACGCCTATCCTTCCCACAGTTTTGAGAAAACCAAATGATAGGATTCGATCCAGGCCATCCATTCCTTATCTAACGATTCTAAAGGAATTTAGGACATAATATAAGGCAGTAGGATCGAATAGCAACGGGTCTTTCTTTGGTTATTGCAACCACCCGAGGAAAAATCAGCCAAACCTCCTAGCTTCGAACCCACCACCCAAACGAACCCTAAGCTTCAAAACCGCTTAACCAAAAGCTGCACAACACTTATTCAAACACTCTAGCATTGCTATATTGAAGGAAAAAGCATCAGGATGATTTCCGCCATTGGAGCTGAGCTCCTTCTTCCCAGTTCAAACCGCACCAAGTCATCTCGGGTCGGGGCGAGATTTGGATGAGTGGGAGTTGCTCTGGATGGACATATCTGACAGGAGGAAAGAGAAGAAAAAGAAGAAGAAAAGTGAGTGAGAGAGGAGAGAGAACGGGGGGTGGCTGTTGCACCAACCCGACCCTGTTTTTATGCGCGAGTTAGGTCAGGTCCATTGGTGTTGTTGAACATTTAGCAGATGAAAGACGAGAGAAAGTATGAGAGAAAGAAGGAAGGAAGAAGAGAGAAGCATGAAGGAAAAATGAAGAAGAGAAGAAGAAGGAGAGTGGGTGCGTCACTGCACCAGCTCGAACCAAGCCAGCCCGACTCACTGATGAGTTCGACTCACTAGACCGAGTTCGGTCCAAGCTAGGGATGGGTATGGTCAGATCCAGACACTGTCTGGTCATGAGAAGAAAGAAAGAGAAAGGAAAAGAGAGAAGAAATAGGAAGAAAGGAAGAGAGAGAGAGAGAGAGAGAGAGAGAGAGAGAGAGAGAGAGAGAGAGAGAGAGAGAGTGCGTGTGTGTGTGGATTTGGGCCTAACTCGCTATCGAGTGTGTCCTGAGTAAGGCCAAGCTGGATGTCCATTGCTGGACGTTCCAGCATATGAAGAGAGGAAGGGAG
Organism: Magnolia sinica; assembly: GCF_029962835.1. Classification (NCBI taxonomy): domain Eukaryota; kingdom Viridiplantae; phylum Streptophyta; class Magnoliopsida; order Magnoliales; family Magnoliaceae; genus Magnolia; species Magnolia sinica. The sequence continues at coordinate 92,551,651 of NC_080573.1, read as the reverse complement.
AGAGATAGGAAGATGGGGGGCAGCAGTATGGATACTGAGTCGACTCGATGAATTTTCACCGGGTTGTCAAGTTTTGGCAACTTAGCGGGTCATACTTTGTCCAGAGTCGATTATGGCCTAGTGTAAGTCCTCCCTTAGTTCAGTAACGCATATTTCCCTACTAGAGCATGGTGACAATTGCTCATGGAGATCCAACCACACCCGGGTGACTCACTGAGTTGGCTTGAGTTGGGATAAAATCGAGCTTGTGGGTCGAATGGAGTCAACGTAGGTAAGTCAACATTTTCTTCCCAAGTTAGACTTGTTTTGATGTATTAATAATTGTTACTACTCTTATTATTAGGATTGTTAATATTATATATGTTTAGACATTAGTAGATTCTTTATACTAAAATTAGTTATTGTAAATAAATTGTAATTATTAAATAGTGGTATTTTATTAATCATTCTTAAATATTTATTATTGATAGTGGGATGTACTAAATGGTATCATCATAATGATTATTATTGCTACATTAGGTAATATTAATTATAACACTAATGTTAATAAATACTTTATAATTATTAAATTAACATTAAAATTAATTGCACACCAACTAGGGTTCAAACCCTAAAAATCTAGCCCAAACCTAAACTCTAGGATAAAATCCTTGACCTAAGTAATCTAAACCCTAAGTCAATACTTTAAACATAAATGGTGAGTTAAGTTTGAATCTAACGGTATAAGTTCATAATTCATGGTAGGATTCAAATATAAGGGAACACGCATTTCCTAGCGATGATATAGGTGGTTCAAAACATAAGGTAATAATTTCTTCCCCTTGAGCTTTCCATTTTTCCATTAGCTTAAGTGATAGTTTTTATTTTAATATTCGATTGATAATTGATATCTTTATCTTATAATTACATGTGTTAGTTGTTGAAATCGAATGCTAGATTACATGCTCAATATTTATCTTACATATTTTCTCATGCCTGTGGATTATTGTGGATTGCTTATGGAATTTAAACTGATACATCAATCAGTGGGAAACCCCACTTATAAAATATTTGAGATGTAACTTGACTGATTGTATTTATAATGGACCTTCGACTTAGTAGTACTTGAATGATGAGTTAAATGAAATATTGATGTGGGCCCACCATCCATGGGTTATTGTGTCTAAGTGGTTTTTGAGGATGGTCTTTTATCACATAGTTTTGATATTTTTTCTATGTGGCTTAGTTTTGATATTTGCCATATGTGGCTTTGTTTTCGTATTTGCCCTATGTGGGCTCGATATATTATTTTTGTGCAACCATGCGATGGTAAGCCCTGTATATTGAACTATGATTGACCACTAGTTGATAGGCTCCTATTAAACATCCTAAGGTGGTAGCCTCATGAGCCAGGGATGGTGGTCATGGGACACTAAGTCCGAGCTGTCGACCTACGCTGGGTGATGAACCCCCCGTAATGACCTTTGAGCTTTATTAAACTGGTTGGTTGTAAATGGAAAAATAATGGATTGACCAGTCATGCATTCATAGCATACGGGCGATGACGAGTGGCTAATTCTGGATATTGTAGCACGTGCCTAATAGGATTTACTTGAGGTATCGTTTCCCTAGCTCCTAGACCATCGAGTATCGGCCCACTTTCGGTGAGCTTGGCACTACGCATGTACGATGTATTTTTACTGGTGACTGGCCACATGCATGGGTTTCACCCAAAAGCCAACTGGATGAGCATCCCCAGTTGATGTGCACTCATGCATCCATGCATTTAATAAGACTGCATCATGTATTGTTTTGAATACCTTTTGGTTTATAACTATGCTTACCTAATGCGGCGGTGTGTAATCTTAAGGAGAATTTATACTGAGCTGGCCACTCATTCATCGAATATATTAACCGTACAGGTAGTATAGGTGGCGTAAATGATATTCGTGTCCAATTGATAAAGAGCAGTATACAATTATCAAGGATGCATGACTGCGCCTGCCAAGAGGAGTTGCCCAATCTTGCAGCTCAAGTTTATTTACATCTTATTATTGTCATGTATTAAATTGTGTAATTCTTGTATTTCGTTAAGCATATAGACATTGGTTTGTATAAGTCATTTGGGCAACCACTTGTATAATTTGAATGTATATGCAATTTCCTTTATGTTTAGTTTATTCATATTCTGCTAAACCGCTCACTCTGAAAAAGAAAAAGGAAAGAAACAAAATATAAGTGGAATTTGGCTATCCTTACAGATTAACACTTGGATTTTTGGAAAACGAGTCGTATACTCGGGTTCTGAAAACACAGGGCGTTACACTACATCATGGACATTCGATATCAAAGGTGACCTCTACATGATTGGTGGTGGATATTAAAGGTGGGCTCCACATGATAAATGATCCATATGAAGGTGGGCCTCACTTGAGGACTGTTTGCATTGAAGGCTTGACCCCGAATGATGAATGACCACATCCAAGCCAGGTCCTACTTGATAAACGACCTACTTTAAAGTTGGGCCCTGCATGTTGGAAAACCTACATCTAAGGTGGCCCCGCTTGATGGATAGCCAACATCGAAGGTGGAACTTGCAAATTGAGTGGTCCACATTGAAGATAGGCTCCACACGATGGATGGTTTACATTGAAGAGAAGGCTAACATGGGCTCAATATAATGAATGGTTCATATCAAAGGTTGACCTACATGATGGACAGTGGATATCAAGGGTATACCAAAACAAACTTAAGGGACAAGTACTTATGTGATGTTGGAAGTCAAACATACTTTTTCTAGTTTTTGGTTGATAAGTATGTTCTTTACCAAACATACTTATATGTTGAATGAGTAGAAACCACGATAATCTACTTGAGGCATAACCAGCTTATGTAAAGTAACTTATGATCCAAACGCCCATTGAATTTTATGGGGTCCAAATGCACGAAGAACAAACCTCTCGGTGGCATTTACCTGAATAAAGTAAGATCAAATATTTGGAAGAATATGGTAGCTGTTTGGAATGAATATCTTCAAACAACCAAATGGCTAGTTAGTAGGGGGTGAGCTGAGATTTTGGCTTGACAGTTGGGAGTTGCTTTAGTATGTTTGCAAAATATCTAAGTAGTGTTCCGAATGCTCTTCATACACTTTGTTTGAAGATTCTCTTCATTAAAATAGTGAATGAGATATGTTAAGAGTGTCTCATTTACTGTCATGATGTATTTAACGGTTTGCAAAGAAGTATAACAACCTTATCATCAAGAAATGAGAACTTGATGTGGTTGTTGATAATAAATGATTATTTTATAGTCAAGTTGGCTTGAAATTTAGTTAGAGAGATAGAATTGATGCTCATATTGAAAATCACTATGGCACAAATTCACTCCAATGTAGATATCCACATTTGTCCGGAAGCTCCTTGCATTTAGTTATCCCTGTTTATATAGGTAGTTGTTGTTAGATATGTGCGCCAATGATACACATGTTAATAGATCTTATTTATTGAATGGAACATGATAATTTTTCATTATAACTTATGTGAAGCTTATTCATTAAATATATTTACCAATTACAAGTTTTATTTATGGAATCTCTCTTGTGAGTTCATGAAAGAGAATGAAGTGAAGACAATAGCTATCATGGCTAATGGAGAGTTATGAGACTAAGGTTCTCAAGTAGTGTAAATTCCATGGCCACTGCATTTTAAGTTTGACAACCTAGGATTAGTTTTATAGTTATGATGTTTAAGGAAAAACTTATGGATGAATTGGATGGATTAATCTTCACCATCAAATATCTTGTTGCATATGCCCTTCACCATACTTGCCCATGATTATTTATTTATTTGGACAAAATTAGACATTCGCATTAGAGGATTGCATCAAATTTGCTGATGGAGAGGCCCATCATACTCAAATTGGATTATACTTCATCGTGTGCCATCTTTGACTAATCTTTAGATTTGAGGTTATGGAAGAACTCATATAGTCCTAGTGTTGTGGGCCTTGACACATTTTTTGAGGTTACATTAGTGGTTTACATATAGGTGTTAATAGGTGTAATCATTAGGATGCAATGAAGCGTTGAATGTACTAACAATGGATCCACTAGCCTTCCTAAAACTTAGTTATAGACAAAACTTATTGATTGCACCATCCATTGAGTGTTTTATAACTAGCCAATGGTTTTAAATGTTTTTAAAGTGTCTTGAATATTTTCAAATGATTTTTACCACTAAAGTATTTTGATCAACTTAATAGATATTTGATAATTTGATCTATCAGTGGTGTACCTCTTGTAATTGCATATGATTTTAGGCCAATGAGAAAACTAGAGATAATAGAAGGATTTAAGTAAATTTGGACAAATGGATGATAAGATTACAAACATTTGATATCGGGATGTGGTCCACCATATGGTGGTACTCCCTAAAAACTTTGAACTCATATAAATAGACCTTATCTTCAAATGGAAGATATTGAGAAAGCCTTCAAAATGGAGAATTTAGACAAATCATTTTCTATTTATGTTATTAAAACTAGAAATAGTGAACGAAGTTTGGAATAACAATTGAAAAACATCAAAGATGAGACTACTCCAATACCACTTTTGTTGGTATTTTTCGAAAGATGGAAGTGTAAACCTTTTTCAAATTTAACTTCAATCAAGTTGGGATCTACTTTTGTAACGCCCTGAAATTTTGACTCTCATGGACAACATGAGAAGCCGAGTTCCTAAAAGTTAATTTGATATGTCAGAGTATAAGTACTCTGCATATTCCTTACAATTGTTATAATTCATATTTTCATGGCAATCATAGCATAAATGATAGGAAAATAAATTTCATTTCATTTTAAATAACTATATTAAGTTCCATTCACTAAAGTCTAATCAAGTACGAAAATAAAATTCATGTCTTGTCCTCTTATGATGAGACTTATTACAATTTGAATTTAAATAAACTATCACTAAAGGAAAGCAAAAAATAAATAACATCATGGTGAGCCACCTTAGTTTCATTGTCTGCCATCTGTCGCTATGATTTAATATACCCATCTCCTTGAAGTTCTTCTATGAGATCATCACCTGTAAAGTCTATGATTTTTCCATAAGAAGAATGAGCCAAGATTTACTCATAACAATTACATAACCAACATCTGTATAATTCATTCAAGACATCCGTATAGAATTTTCTTAATGCAATGCATGATATGGATGCTCTGATAGGGGTATCTGAGTAGATGAAACATGGTTGCCCACACTTTTTCCAAAATAAGATCTTCATACTTATTAGTAGAAATAGGAATTCCCATGCTTTCACATAATCGCTAGCCACCAGAGATTTTAAACTCATTGGTGAGACAATGACCCCACCACTCTCATAAGCTCCCCAAAATCTAACTAATGAAATATGATCTCTACGCTTTCATTAAATAGTGTACAACTAGAGAAATAGGAATAGCCGACACTTTCTCCATTGTAATACCTAGAGGGGTTGACCCAACTCCTGGATCCTAGTGAATTCATGGGAATCCCAATCGCCGAATCCGGTGCCGACAACCTCCGTAGTACCCCATTCTCGGCTCTTAGTGTCCAAACGTTAGATTTCCGATCCTGGGATCCTACAAGGAGGATTTTTCCAACGTACATTTAACTCATAATAAGCATAACCATAAGATTACCCAATTCACAAAGGCAACATTATCATCACATATCCACTAATATAATCATTTGAGTACAATACTAAAAGGAAATACATAAATCAAAAATCAAGCTCCGGAAGATCACCGCACGCTCCAAGCTCAACACCGCCGCAACCTAACATCACCCGCACGCATCTATCGTGCATAAGCTTATAAAGCTTAGAGGGTGGTGTAAGTGTGTGCATAAGGTAAGTGTCAAGTAAGCAATATCGGAGTAATCAGAGTAAGGAAATACTGATAAACCCATAATCACACAATATCGAAACACTAGCAAGATCATAAATCATACGAAATCGGAGTATGCAAAAACATACCGATAGGCCCATAAATACCATCGGTCTTATCCAGGCTATGTGACGCCGAAATATAATAAAAACAATATCATATCGATGAAGCAATGTAAATCAACTATGCAATGCGGAGACAACAAGCTAAATATCAGATGCTGTTGATGCAATGCAATATACAAATCCTGATGAGTCCACGAATACCGTCAGTTGTATCTAGGTCATATAAATGCATAAACATAATAACCCAAAATGCCATATGCATCGGATGTAATGCGATATGTGGTGCGAATGGAATGACTATGCTGGAGTGTGAAGTCGGGATGATAGTACGTAGTATCGCAGGTCACGGGGTCCATCACAAGGGACTTCTATCCAAACCAGTCCCATACCTAAATTTGGATAGTCAGACTCAATGTGGTAAACTCCTGATCTCAGGTTAGTCGCGCGCCCAACCGAAATCCTAGTCATGCGAATGTGCACGTAACAAATAGTTGCGCACCACCAGCCCGAGTGGATAGTGAATGAATGAATGAATGAATGAGTATGCAACGCCTACTCAATAAGTCCACATATCAGTACGGTTCCTCTCTGGGAAATCACCGGGGTCTATTACACTCCAAACCGAGTTGCCGCCCCATCGCGCGCAACAAGGTGAGTGGAAGAGACCTCACTATCTGCCTGCCAATATCGGGCCTGGCTCGTCGATAGCGGACCCATTCCTCGAGCTGGTCAAACTCAGCCTAGCATTACCCCCTTCCTCTCGGGCAGGTAAGGCCATACCCCCTTCCAACCGACCACGACACAGTGGGAGACGCTGCCTAACGGTATACGGCCCTCATGCGCTCGTGCATCCACTCGGTCTAGACGTTGGAGCAACCTCTGGAACCAAGAGGGTTTAGGGACTTTCACCCAGGGATATCTATAGCACCCCATGTAGAACAGATTTCCGGTGCCCCATCTGGCCATCCACAATATGCCTGTGGAGGCTACAGCCCTGATGTCGCTAGGGCACACAATGCAAGATGCATGAGTCATACAATCCAGTCATGCATCAACCCTGCACATACCGTGCGCTCATGTGAGACAACCTCCGCCTACCAGGGAGTCTCATAACAATTTGCCTAATGAAATGTGCAATGATCAATCACATCTCATAACAAACATGCAGATGATGCGTATGGGCATGTATCATGATGCTATGCAGTCACATACTCATAATCGGTATCAAGGACCGGCATCGACAATCGATCTCAATAATGTGGACATTTAACCAACATTGCCCTCAAGGAATGACCCATATAAAGCCTAATATATAGTAGACTCATGGCCTCATATAAGGACCTAATATACAACACCATGGGCCTTACTTAAGGGCCACATATACACAAGTGGGCCCTGCTCATGGGCTTCAAATACATGACATGTGGGCCCTACACATAGGTCATTAATACATCAAACGCGCCATACATCATGGGCCTAATACATATCACAATGGCCTTGCCCATAGGCCACGAATACACAACAATGGGCCTTACCCATGGGCCATGCCCATGGGCCATGGATACATCACAGTAGGCCTCAAGTACGGTTCGCATATACATCATATAGGTCTCAACAATCGGAATCGACACTCAAAATCAGCCTCAATAATTGGGGTCGGCCTATACACTCGACCTCGACAATCGGAATCGGCTTCGATACTCGACCTCAACAATCGGGATCGATCGATAATCAGAATCGGTAAATCGGTCACGATAATCAGCCTCGATCGCTAATCAGAATCGGCAAATCGGTCACAACAATCGAATAGATCAACAATCAGAATCGGTAAATCGGTCACGATAACCGGGATCGATCGATAATCAAAGTCGGCAAATCGGTCACGACAATCGGATTGATCGATAATCAGAATCGGCAAATCGGTCACGTCAATCGACAAATCGGCCACGACAATCGGGATCGATCGATAATCAGAATCGGTAAAACGGTCACGACAATTGTGATAGATCGATAATCAGAATCGGTAAATCGGTCACGACAATCGGGATCGATCGAAAATCAGAATCGGCAAATCAGTCGCGTCAATCGATAAATCGGCCACGACAATCAGGATCGATCGATAATCAGAATCAGTAAATTGGTCACAACAATCGGGATCGATTGATAATCAGAATCCGCAAATCAGTCGCGTCAATCGACAAATCGGCCACGACAATCGGGATCGATCGATAATCAGAATCGGCAAATCAGTCGCGTCAATCGATAAATCGGCCACGACAATCAGGATCGATCGATAATCAGAATCGGTAAATCGGCCACAACAATCGGGATCGATTGATAATCAGAATCCGCAAATCAGTCGCGCCAATCGACAAATCGGCCACGACAATCGGGATCGATCGATAATCAGAATCGGTAAATCGATCACGACAATCGGGATCGATCGAAAATCAGAATCGGCAAATCAGTCGCGTCAATCGATAAATCGGGCACGACAATCAAAATCGATCAACACTCAGAATCAACAAATTGGCACCGACGAGAATGACCTAACAAGGCCTAAGGGAAGGTCACAATGAGGATATTTAACCGTCATTGCCTATCAAGGTGGACATTTAACCAGCATTGCTCCCAAGAAGTGGCCCATACAAAGGATCCACACACAACGCAATGGCCATACATACCTCGCATTGGGCCTCAACTCCGGGCCTCGAATACATTACAATGGGCCTTGCCCATAGGCCATGAATACGTCACAATGGACCCCGCCTATGGGCCTCAAATTCACAATAGGTGAGCCCTACACATGGGCCTTATATGCATTAAGTGGGCTTCATCAATGGGCCGCACTAATGGGCCTTATACACATCAAGTGGGCTACATCAAGTGGGCTACATCATTGGGCCACACTAATGGGCATCAAATATACCAAAATGAATCACATCGGAAGATCATCTGGACCATATCACAATTAGCAGTGGAGATAATGATTTTTCACGGTTAAACAATTCACGGGGCCCATCATAAAGTTTATTCTCCATCCAATATGATCATAAGGTTATAAAGACCTGGATTAAGAAGGAAGATAATTTCATATTGATCTAGAACTTCTAGGATCCTTAAAGGATTTCAATGGTGGACGTTCAATCTCCACTGATTTATGTAGTGTGGTCCACATGATATACGGATCTGCCTCATTTTTATTTTATTTTTTTTCCAATCCTTAAGACGAGCTTGCCAATGGATGGACGGTATGGATTAAGCCCACATATCACGGTGGGCTCCATGCAAATAGACTGACAGCGTGGATTCCATCCACTCATCAAGTGGGTCCCACCGTACAGCAGCTGTTGGACTGCTGGATAAGACCCATGCCTCAAGGCAGGCCCCACATAGCAAAACAGATGGACGGCTGGATATATATCAAGGTGGCCCCACCTACCCACACGTGTCACACGTGTGGGGTAGGTCCCACGTCATGAACAGATAGACGGGGTGGATATAAAACACATTCATTAATGTGGGTCCCACTCGTTCAACATGCTGGATGGTCTAGATCAGACCCATTCATTTGGTGGGTCCCACGGGCCTGCTGATGTCATAACATCGGCTATATAGCTGGTGTGAATTACAGCAGCCAATCTGCTTTCACATGAGGTGGGTCCCACGCATATCAGGGCCCACCGTAATATTTTATTAAAAATATATATAATAAAAAAAAATATTGCATTAGTCCAGCGTCCAGGAGCACTGACGGACGGCCTGGAAGAATGGAATGCATGTGGGCCCATCTCCACACGTGCAGCCTACCAAGTGTATGAACGGCATGTATAATTCGCATGCATTTGATAGGACATGTTAGCATCGTCCAAACAATCTTGCGCCGTCCAGACTGTCCGGACGGTGTAGATGAAGCAAATACATCACGATCGGACACCACTTCATCACTGGACAGCATGAATGAAACATACATCGCAGTGGTGCCCCACATCCACCGTCCATATGATAGACGGTCTGGATGGCTTTCCAAAGGAACGGTTGGGGGGTAAAACACATACTTCATGATCCGGGCCCAGGGCCTTGCTGACGTCATCATAGCGGCTAGGCTGCTGGTGTACACCGTCCATCAACATAGCAACTAGGCTGCTGGTGTACATCGTCCATCAACATAGCAACTAGGCTGCATGTGTCTACCGTCCAGATGGACGGTGGAATATAGTAGATGTATATATAACGGTGGTCCCAGACCACGTCCAGACATCTGGACGGTCTGAATTAAATGAATGATGTGCTGGGGTCCATGTCCAGCACCGCCTGGAAATGTGGACGCCAAGGATAAAATACCTACTTCATGATATGATGCCACGTGGTGGCCCACCCGAGCTTGGGTTCAAGTTGATATTTGTGTTGTCCGTTCGTCCAGGCCTGCTGTACGGTCTGGACAGCAACCCATCCAGCAAGTCCTGGACATCTGGTCCATCTAGATCGAGGCCCACCATGCATGGACGGCGTTGATGAAATATAAATTAAGGTGGGTCATACAATCAGGGAAGAGAGAGAGAAATAGAGAGATATGAAAACCGGAGTACCGGAGGAGCCCCGCCACTATGGGCCCCTCGTTGATATAAACCATATATCAAGATGGGTCCCACCATGTGGGCCCTCAAATCATCAAAGCCACACAAATAAAAATCATAAAACACACCCACCTTAGATCTCTTCTTCCTTCTTCCGTCAATGCATGCTTGAGCTCCAAATGAACAATTTCAACGGTTGGGATTAAATTTGGATGGTAGAGATGGGAGATAGAAGTGGGCCACACAAAGCTTCTCCCATGGAGAGCCATGGACGTGGGTTGCCTGGGAGGAAAAAATGAGAGAGAGAGATGAGAGAGAGAGGTATAAGAGAGAGAGAGAGAGGGATGGGTGTGATGGGTGAAAAGGTGAGTGATGGGTGTACTTTGTGTAAGAGAGTGTTGACTTTAGGGGTTGCTTGGGGATGGGGTGATGTGTACTTGACATGAGGTGTGATTGATGGGACATGATTTGAAATCTTTCTTGGGTTTACAAATGCGCGGTGTTTTCTCGAACTGAACGCGGGCCCACATCTCTTGGCCTGGGTATCGCCTCGACGCGCGAGACGCGGCATTGGAACCGCGGCGACGGCGCGGTCGCTAGGGTACAAGTCTCGGGTTAGGCCGACTCTGGTTTGCAAGGACTCGGCTTAGGATCACGCGCAAACGTCAGGTAAGGGTCGAAGGTTGTTGGAATTCGATCAGGAGGATCGCAGGAACCTACAGAATGGTATGGAGTAATACCTAGAGGGGTTGACCCAACTCCTGGATCCTAGTGAATTCATGAATTAAGTTCAATCCTTTAGTTAATCTAATTTAACCTCCAACCAATTTAAGATGTGCACACTTTCCAAGTTGCTACTACATCCACACATTCCCAAATCTCATGGTCCACCATGCCCTAAGATGACTGTTACCCTTCACATGACACCTAATGTGGATGGACGATTACGCCTTAGTCATAATATTACATATGACTCAAAACCAATAATCATCCACACATGGATCCATAATAAAAATAATAATAATCCAACTACTTGGATTCTCCAAACCGTAATAATAACCATAACAATCACATTACTTGTGGATAGGTGGGTTCTTGTGATGTAGTGTTCTAATCACATATATTTTTCAACATACACATCATCATGTGAACGTACTAAGTCTATACTCACAATCTTCCATCATATAACATCTCTAGTCATAGCATAGATGCATACACAACATGGTTCTTAGAATTTTCAGTAATATATTATTATATAAAAGTCATAATAACCATTACCAAACAACATACAAATGTATCCAAAGATAGGCTAATTCAAATACAAAATAGGGTTCATTTGGACTAGTTTAGTAGGTGAACTGAGTTGACTCGGTGGGCTAACTCGATACAATGAGTTGACTCGCTGACTTACATGTCCTCACATATTCCAGAAGCATTCAACCTCCATTACAACATTATATAACCATAATAATTCAAGTTATGTTGTTTCCATCATTGTACAATGATCAATCATGTACCCATGTATTACATAATTTGATATTTTAACCCAAATTTAAATGATCTTCAATCCAAACAATCTAATTCATGTAATTAACATTCAAACGCACCATCACAATAATAAATAATCACAAATTAGAATTTGAATAAAATAATCAATTCAATCAATACTTGAAAAACAACATAGATTTACATGAAGTCTAAGCTAGTGTTGAAAGAAGCTCAAAGGGATCCTCACATTGGCTATTGGATGATCTAGATGATGCTAGGATGATGATGATGATCACAAACCTTCGATGGCATTGAACTAGCTTCGATGTTATCGAACATGTGCTCAATGGAATCGAGAAATGTGTAAAACGGTCTAGCGAGTTGATCCCAAATTTCATGGTAATTCCAATGTCATCAAACTGGCTTCGATGGCATCGAATTGGTCTTCGATGGGATCAAAGGGGTCTTCGATGGGATCAAGAATTGCATCCATATGTCCAGTACCTAGAGCTGGGCATCGAGTCAAGTCGGACTGAGTTAAGGCTAACCCAACATGATTCGATTTTGAAATAGGCCTGACCTAAACTCGACTTGACACGGTACTGAGTCTAGCATACTTGAATCAATCTAAATTTGGGTCTGGCCTAGACTAATCCGGACCAAGTCCAACCTAGTCAAAAGTACCGAGTCGGTTCGAGTTGGCACCGATTTGGATTAAGAGATGAGGGAGAGAGTGGAGAGGAGAGGAGAGAGAGATGAGGAGGGTAGTGATGGTGGTGGGTGGCTGCCGGACTTGGAAGAGGAGGGAGGGAGGGAGTGGAGAGGAGAGAGAGAGAGAGGAGGGTGGTGATGGTGGTGAGTGGTTGTGCTTGGAAGAGGAGGGACGAAGGGAGTGAAGAGGAGAGAAAGAAAGGAGTAGGGTGGTGATGGTGGTAGGTGGTTGTCGGGCTTGGAAGAAGAGGAGGCTGAGGGAGGGAGAGAGAGGGTTTAGGATCGAGTAGGTGTCGGGTGCAGCGTATAGGGTTAGATATACTTAAAAATTAGGTTATTTTATTTTATATATACTTGAATGCGAGTCAAGTCAATTTCGGATCGGGTTTCGAGTCGAGTCAGGTCGAGTTACGGGGTAACTCGAACTCAACTCAGTTTGAATTCAGATTGGGCGAAGCCCACCCATTCGGTTCGGGTCGAGTCGGGTCTGAACAAGTCGGACAAGACGATTTAGGTGAGTTGAGTCATCCTGTGCCTAGCTCTACCAGCAACCAAACTTGATTTTCTTTAATTTTTGGATGGGATCGAGCCTCCTTTGATGACATCGAAACTTACTTCGATGGCATTGAAGCTGTGTTCGAGGTCATCGAACTGTTAAGTTCAACAGTTTTAGATTTCTACACTTTGTAATCTTGAATTTCTTCATTCTTCACTTGGTTTTATTGGACCTCGGACTCTTGAAATCTTCAATCTTGGCAACTAAGGATCTAATCCTCACTTTAGTAATTCTTGAACATCAAATCTATGCTTTTAGCACCCTTTTCATATTAAGCTCCCAAAATCACCTCGTAAGACAAAACATTTATAAAAAGATTGATTAAGTATTATCATGTCCATAAAACTAAGGTATGACAAGGGAGAAATATGCAATATTTCACACTCGACACACTCCACAACTAGCTTTTTGCTACTTCTGAGCAAAACATGTGAACACCAATTCCTAAAATCTCCAATTTCAATTCTCCCATAGATAGTAATCTTCTATGCAAACTTAATACATGTAATAGTACTCAAAGTCATGAGAATAAAACATGAATAATCTAGGTTCTAATATCCATAGCAAATAAATGAACTAAGTTCTCATTCATCGCCTAATCAATCGAAGAAGTGTAAACATTAAGTTTCTAGCGTGTTAAGTGATCTCTGAAATGGCCAAGCTATATGTTCTAGAGGGGGGGGGGAATAGGACTATGCCAAATTTAAAATAAATACAGCGGAAATAAAGAAAGAGAGATAGCCAAATAAATAAATCAATACACAATGCTGAATGCAATATCAAAATATTGATTGTTCTAAGGACAACCATGCACCACAAAAAGGGCAAGGCAACCTTACTAGAACAAATAAAGAAACTGAAGCTCAAACTAATAAAGAGATAGCAAGGAATAAATTGTAGAAATATAAATCTAAACTATTACAACATTCTCCACTGAGCCTGAAATAAAATGATTACAATATTCACATCCACATATACATCCCACAAATGAATAATTAAAGATATGGAATATAAACTACACAACCACAAAACACAAGGGATTATAGTGGTTTGCCTGTATGTACACCAACTGTTAATAAACAGCCACACAGCTACTCCACTCCTAATATCCTCACACAGGGGATATCAGTGTTCACTATCAAAGATAGGTTTTCCAGGTTCACCCAAAACCTTCACAATTATGTCTTTCTCTGTGGGCTTACACAATTAAAAAAAAAACCCCCTCTTCTGAGTTTTCCTGGCTCTCCTCAGATAACCAATACAATGAGATTTTTCTAGCAAATCCCAAAAGAAAACCAAATGAAAGTAAATTACATAAACGTGAAATACCTAAATTTCTCCTTCGTTGTAGCAGCCCAAAAGAACCAAGTCAGACTAGAGATTTGAATGTCAAAGTTCAATGTCCAATACTCACTTTATAATGGTTCTAGGCTCTAATAGATTTTAAATTAAACCAAATAGGGCTAGCTGTAATTGATTTTGATCCTAGAAAAAGGAAAAATGAAACTTCCTCTTTTTCAAATCAGATTGGAATATAAGAAACAAAATCAATTTGAAAAGCTAAAGAACGAGAATATTAAACATGCACACTTAGCTTAAATGGAGCACAGACTTATCTCTCAGAAGGCCGAATTAAATTAGCTTGAATTTCATATTTTATTCTGAGATTCGTGCTCTATTTATAAGTGAGCAAATCACGTCTTCGACTGGTCTAAAGATCTCCACAAATGGTCGTAGAACCAACAGATATTTGAAAATTCAGGAGCGATAAGATCTGGCGGTTTCACGATTGGTCGTAAGGGTCTACGACTGGTCGTAGGTCTCCTTCAACTAGTCGTAGGTTGCTCACGACTAGTCGAAGCTAGCCAAATTTTAACACTGTACTTTGAGTCATAGGACTACGACTGGTCGAAGAAATAGTCGACACTATTCATATGACTAGTCGAACAGTCCCTAAGACTAGTTGAAGCCTAACAGAAAATTTCTGAATTTTGTAACAAACTTACAACTGATCTAGGAAATTCTTAGATAGGTCGAAGTAGTGCTAGGACTAGTCGAACAAAGTACAGGACTAGTCTTAGAACAGACTAAACCCACTTATATAAAACATATGAATTATGTATCCAAAATGGCCTACTCTAAAGGTCAACCTAAGGTTAGTCATACCTCAATAGTGAAGTAAGGACATTAAAACTTAGAGACGAGTGACCTTTGAAAGTAATGAAGCTTGAAGTCTTGATGTAGCTCAAACTTGAAAGCTTCTTGAAATCTTAAGGTTGAACTTGAAAGCTTCTTGAGATCTTGCATTATCCTTGTCTTGAATTAAGTCAAACAATCTCACTTTCTCGAGTCTTGACTTGTATACAGTGCTTGTCAATCAAAGCTGATCTTGAGTAGAGCTTTGTTCTTCACATATGTAAGCTTCATAACAGTGTCTTTGACACCACAAATTTGACAATAAAAAGGGGCTATAGACTATAGCACTTACAATCTCCCCCTTTATCAAATTAGTGACAAAACATACTTCTAAGATATGTTACATAACGCAGAATATCTGATTAAAGAATCATGCACCAGTTGTTATCAACCGGCATACTAACATGATCCTGCAAACCTATAAATCAATATTCAACATAACATACAGTCCACTTCTGCACATACTCCCCCTGAGTAACATACATCAAAAACGCAATGCTACTCCCTCCTCATAACATAATCATTAGACACATCCATATCCATTCTCTCCCTTTTTGTCACAATAGGACAAAGGAAGCACAAAACAGATGGCTGAGGAGAAATAAGTAAAGAGATATATGAGAGGTAACAAGACAAGATATGAGTAACTAGCATAAACAACCCACATAATTCATAAACTAAGCTAAGTCAAAGATAGCTACAATCTCAAAACCAGTTAAGCTAGCGCAAGAGTAATAAAGTTATAACAAACTAGTAAATTTAAAAGAGCTAATCTGAACCAGATGAAGGAGCAGGGATGGAAGGATCAAGTTGATGCATGCCCTTGTTCAAGCGCCTAAGAGATTTGCGCATATACTTGAATTGTAAATCATGGACAACAGACATGTTTTCCATCTTAACATTCATATTCTTAACCTTATCTTCCAATGCACGCAGATGTGCATCAAACTCAGAAGGCTCATAATCTGGATCATTTGCAGAATCAGATTCAAGTTCGTCAAAAATATCATCCATGTTGATATCATCAGGAGGAAGATCACTAGCTTCTTCCTCATGTTTAGCTTCAGCATTGCTAACAACAGCACCTTAGCTAAGAAGGAAATCAAGCTTCATCTTATTGATATTAGAATTGTTAAATATCAGATGATGGATAGGGGCCTCTCCAACCGGCATATCGACTAGCATATGCATAGCCAACACAATCATCAAATAACCAAAAGGAATGTCACTGTGACCTAGATGGAGTCAAAACTGAATAATGGAGCGACAAATCAAGGATGGTAGACAAACATGAGCACCGCTGGCAACAGCATGAAGAACATGACCCATGAAGGAAGTCAATTCAGATTTATTACTTGATCGAGGATATAAGTTAAACACAGATTTTGTGAAGAACTCTGTATTTGGGTAACAGATACTTTGAGGAAAGCGCATTCCCTTTATGTGTCTATTGAGCATCCAAATTGCATAAATCTCTAGTGAGCATACGTTTTTTAGTTACTAAGGGTTTTTTAGATAAGTTATGGATAGGAATGCCCTCATCATTCACAGGAATTTCCATAAGAGCTGAAATCAAATGACGATCAACGTCAAATGGCCCTTCTCTTGTGGCTATCTTAAAAGATAAATTTTCCAATGAAAAATCACTTATGCATGCGAACATGAACTGGGCAATGGACCGGTATGCTGGCCCACCCCAATGCAATAAATTATCCCAACCTATAGCTTGGAGCATAGGAATGATATCAAAAGGAGCAACATGATTAGTATCAACAGGATGTTCAATAATAATGTTACGCAATCTGATGTCCCGAACATAAGATGGACCGTCCTCGGGAGCCTAAAGATGACGCTTAGTGATAGGGGCCGATCTGGAGGAAGAAGATAGACCACGGGATGTTGTCTTTCTCCCTCTAGATGTCATTTGCAACAAAGATTTCAAGAAAATAAAGAGTTACAAAGGATTGAGAAGAGAGTTTTCTCAAATTAAATTTTACAAACAAAATACCCCAAATCTTAACGAAATTTGAAATAGATGACTTCAAGAGTAAAATAGAAGTAATCTAGACACAAATCTACAAGAAAAATGTAAATGGAGTACTAACCTTGAAAATTTTGAAGGAAGGGTTCGACTAGACGGGCGTCGGCTCGTTGGAGAGTGAAGAGGAAATGAAGAAGATGAAGCGTTTTTTCCAATTTTAAGTGATTCACGCGATTCACGACTGGTCGTAGATGTACATGACCGGTCGTAACACGACTGGTCGTGTATACTCACGACTGGTCGAGTACCAGCCAAAAATCTGATTTCCAGTATTATATACAAAAATTGAAATCTAATCAAAGAATTATATACAATATGATACAAATAGGCATAAATACTCATTTTAAAATGCACATGCCAAGATCAAATTTTATTTTGTTAAACCTACTTTTGTCAAGCGGTTTAGTGAAAATGTTAGCACGTTGATTCTCGGAAGGGATATATTCCAAAGATATAAACTTTTCTTCTACTAATTCTCAAATATAATGAAATCTAATATCAATGTGCTTAGTACGAGAATGCTGAATTAGATTTTTTGAAATATTTATGGCACTAGAATTATCACAATATAATAATATGGAATCCTGTTTAATTCCATAATCACTTAGCATACGTTTCATCCAAACAAGCTGTGTACACGCATTATGAGCTGCGATATATTCAGCTTCAGCTGTTGAAAGTGATATAGAACTTTGTTTCTTGCTAAACCAAGAAACTAAATAGTTTCCAATATAAAAGCAACCACTACTGGTTGATTTTCTATCATTAAGATTACCAGCCCAGTCAGCGTCCGAGTACCCAGCTAATTGAACACTAGTCTCATGTGGATACCAAAGACCGAGATTAACAGTACTTGCGACATATCGCATAATCCACTTGACAGCAGTCGAGTGCGACTCTTTAGGATCAGACTGATATCTAGCGCAAATACCAACACTTAAGTGATATCGGGTCTACTAGTAGTTAAATACAGTAAACTACCAATCATACTCCGATATAATTTCGGATCCACATTTTTACCTGTAGAATCTTTTGAGAGTTTCAAAGTTGTACTCATAGGAGTATCAAAATTCTTACCATTCTCAAATCCAAATCTCTTAATCAAATTCATAGCATATTTAGATTGAGAAATGAACATTCCATCAGGTTTTTGTTTTACTTGCAACCCAAGGAAATAATTCAATTCCCCAACCATGCTCATTTCAAACTGAGATTTCATCAAATCCGCAAACTCAATAGTCATGTCAGTATAGGTAGATCCATAAATGATATCATCAACATAAATTTGTACTATTAAAATGTGATCATTATGTTTTTAATAAATAGAGTCTTATCAACACATCCCATTTGAAAATTATGGCTTAATAAAAACTTTATTAGTTTCTCATACCATGCCCTAAGAGCTTGTTTTAAACCGTAAAGTGCCTTTTTAAGGCGATATACATGATCGGCATTTTTGGGGTCTTCAAAACCCATCGGTTGTTCAACATAGACTTCCTCATGCAGATCGCCATTTAAAAATGTACTTTTCACATCCATTTGGTAAATCTTAAACTTTCTAAAATACGCAATGGATATAAAGAGTCTAATTGATTCAAGACGTGCTCGTGGTGCGAATGTTTCATCATAATCAATACCTTTAATTTGAGTGTAACCTTATACCACTAGCCTAGCCTTGTATCTAATTATATTGCCAAGCTCGTCAGACTTATTTTTGAAAATCCATTTGGTTCCAATGATGTGTTTATCTTTAGGTCTAGGTACGAGATACCAAACATCATTTCTCAAAAATTGGTTAAGTTCTTCTTGCATCGCAACAATCCAGTTTTCATCAGCAAGAGCTTCTTTTATGTTAGATGGTTCTATCTAGGATGTAAAACATATGTAATTACATATATCCTCAAGTTGTCTACGGGTACGAACACCAGTGAGAGGGTCTCCAAGAATCTGTGTGATTGGATGATCTTTAACAGTCATCAGTTTAGAATCAGTCGGATTAGATGAAGTATCAGATTTATCAATTACTAGAACTTCATCATTATCTGAACTTGAGACTGGTGGTGTGTTTAAGTGATCATCAATGACTACATTGATAGACTCTTGAATCACATTGGTCCTTTTATTCAGAACCCTATAAGCTCGACTGTTTAAAGAGTATCCTAAAAAGATCCCTTCATCACTCTTCGTATCAAACTTTTCCAGATATTTACGATCTCGTAAAATATAGCACTTGTTGCTCAAAACACAAAAGTATTTGACAGTAGGATTTTTATCGAACCACATTTCGTAAGCCATTTTATTATTACCTTTACTAGTGTAAACCCGGTTAATGATATAGCATGCTGTATTGACTGCTTCAGCCCAAAGATTCTTAGAGAGCTTCATACTATTCAACATGACATTAGCCATTTCTTGAAGCACTCTATTTTTCCTTTCAACTATACCATTTTATTGTGGAGTTTTAGGCGTTGAGAATTCATGTAATATTCCCTAGTCGCCACAGAACTTCTCAAAACCACTATTCTCAAATTCAGATCCATGATCACTACGAATCTTACTGACTTGAGAACCTTTTTCAGTTTGAATCCTTTTGAAAACATTTTTTACTTCTTCAAGGGTTTCTGATTTGTCCTTTAAGAAGACAACCCATGTATATCTGGTAAAGTCATCTACTATTACCAAGATATATCTTTTGCCACCTCAACTTTTCGTCCTGGTAGGTCCTACAAGATCCATATGGAGAAGCTCGAGTAGTCTTGATGTGGTATTGAAATTCACCTTTTTGTGTGAGTTCCTCGTTTGTTTGCCAATCTGGCATTCACCACATATTTTATTTAATTTTTGTAGTTTGGATAGACCTCTTATAAGTTCCCATTTACTCAATCTATATAGATTTCGGTAGTGTACATGTCCAAGATGTTTGTGCCACAAATCAATCTCGTCTATATGGACCATGTAACATGATTGATTAGATGAGCTGGATTCGCTAACAATATAACAGTTTTCAGACGTTCTACGTCCAGTTAGTACTACTAAATCCATGTTGTTTAGAATCTCACAGCTTTGATTAGAAAACCGTACACTATGGTTATTATCACAAATTTGAGATATGCTTAAAAGATTATGTTTTAGTCCTTCAACATACAAAACATTTTTAAACAAAGGAAGGTTATAGAGTTGAACCGTACCTTGGCCCATAATCTTGCAGTTGCTGCCATCACCAAATGTGACTAAACCATCAGTCATGTCTTTGAAATCGGTGAATAAACCTTTATCACCAGTCATATGCCTTGAGCATCCGCTGTCTAGGTACCACTTAGAATGGCTTGTTGCTTTAAAAGCAGTGTGAGCAACCAAACAAGTGACCTTTGGAACCCATTTCATAACCATTTTGGATTTAAGTAGATAGTTGGTCTTCTTTCGTTTATAAGAATTATAAGTATGACCTATTGAGTTAGACTTTAGAAGCTCCTTAAGTAAATCAACTATCTTTTCAGCCAAAAGATTTTGATTTTGCTTTTTATAGTTGATATAATTACTTTTAGATTTTTGAAAAGATTTAGAGATTTTAGAAAACATTTGATCTTTCCCTTTTGAGTTTAAGGTCTCTCCCTTTACAAACTTGGGAGGAGTATTCTTTGGTTTAGGAGAAACATTCTTATCATAACCCAAACCAGATCGATTGCCACATTTTCTCGATCCTGATAAGAGTTTTTCTAATTTAGGATCACCTTGGGCATATTTCCAGGTTTCCTTTAAACTCAAGAGAGAGGAGACTTCATGGTTTAGTTGTTCATTTTCAGATTTAAGATTTTCAATCTGGGAGGTTTTAAAATCCAAATTGCATTATCTTTTCAAAACAGTCTGAAATGTGGGACTTTTCTAAAATAAGAGATTCATAAATTTCTTTGAGTTTAGAAAATTTCTCTTTTTGAAGTTTCAATTTCACAGCAATTTTACAACTTTCCTTGTATAGGGCATTCTATGCATCTTTAAGATCATCTTCATTTTCACATTCACTATTCAGATTTTCTTCACTAGTTGAGTCATCATTATCTGAAAAAGTGAATTTGGGTAGAGTCATAAGGCCCTTAACATCACAACCTGACTCAGTTTCAGAATCAGAGGACTCGTCCCAAGTAGCCATCATACTTTTCTTTTTTGACTTGCCCTTATTGAGACATTTGTTAGCCAAATGCCTATACTCATGGCAGTTGTAACATTGACTGTTTTTAATAATTTTCTTGATTTAGGTTTAGGTTTCTTTTTATCAAATGCTTTTTGAAGATCAATCCTCTTTTTACTTTTAAAAATTTTATAAAACCTTTTTGCCAAAAGAGCCATATCATCTTCAAAGTTTTCTAAATCAGAGTTTAAATCATTTTCTTAAAAACCATTTTTGGAAGTTTTTAAGGCAATAGATTTTTCTTTTAGAGCTTTAAAGGTTAACTCATAAGTCTATAATGAGCCAACTAATTCCTCAACCTTCATATTGTCCGTATTACGAAGTTCCTGGATTGCGGTTACTTTAGAATTGAACCGTTCAAGAAGTGAGCGTAGTATTTTAGCACAAATCTTGCTTTCAGGGATTTTATCACCTAGACCCCACATAGAGTTTACATTGTCATTTAATCTGGTATAGAAGTCCATGAATATTTCATTTTTTTCCATACATATTTCCTCAAATTTAGTTGTGAGGATTTGTATCTTAGATTTCTTGACAATTGAAGTACCCTCGTGTGTCATTTCCAATATATCCCAAGCTTGTTTTGCAGAATCACAGGATATAATTCTTTTGAATTCATCCGGTGATAGTGCACAAGTAATTGCATTTAGTGCTTTAGCATTTGCACTACTCTCATTTTTCTGAAGTGTGGTCCAAGAGAAATATGGTGTAACTTTCATAGATTTTGAACCATCAATCCCGGTTACTTCAGTGGTAGGGGGGATCCATTCATTCACTGTGGATAGCCACACACTTTCATCCATAGATTTGAGGAAGATCCTCATCCTGGCTTTCCAATAGGCATAATTGGTTGCATCAAAAGGTGGAGGCCTAGTGACTGAAAGGCTATCAAAATTTGACATCTTATATAAAGCTTAGATCGTTAGCTCAAGAATTAAATCCAAATAAGAAAGAGAGCTATTAGGCTTTGATACCACTTGAAATAGCCAAGTTATATGTCCTAGAGGGGGGGGGGGGAATAGGACTATGCCAAATTTAAAATAAATACAGCGGAAATAAAGAAAGAGAGATAGCCAAATAAATAAATCAATACACAATGTTGAATGCAATCTTAAAATATTGATTGTTCTAAGGACAACCATGCACCATAAAAATGGCAGGGCAACCTTACTAGAACAAATAGAGAAACTGAAGCTCAAACTAATAAAGAGATAGTAAGGAATAAATTACAGAAATATAAATCTAAACTATTACAACATTCCCCACTGAGCTTGAAATAAAATGATTACAACATTCACATCCATATATACATCCCACAAATGAATAATTAAAGATATGAAATATAAACCACACAACCATAAAACACAAGGGATTATAGTGGTTCGCTTGTGTGTACACCAACTGTTAATAAACAGCCACACAGCTACTCCACTCCTAATATCCTCACATAGGGGATATCAACGTTCACTATCAAAGATACGTTTTTCAGGTACACCCAAAACCTTCACAATTGTGTATTTCTCTATGGGCTTATACAATTAAAAAAAAATCCCTCTTCTAAGTTTTCCTGGCTCTCCTCAGATAACCAATACAATGAGATTTTTCTAGCAAATTCCAAAAGAAAACCAAATGAAAGTAAATTACATAAACGTAAAATACCTGAATTTCTCCTTCGTTGTAACAGCCTAGAAGAACCAAGTCAGACTAAAGATTTGAATGTCAAAGTTCAATGTCCAATACTCACTTTGTAATGGTTCTAGGTTCTAATAGATTTTAAATTAAACCAAATGGGGTTAGCTCTAATTGATTTTGATTCCAGAAAAAGAAAAAATGAAACTTCTTCTTTTTCAGATCAGATTGGAATATAAGAAACAAAATCAATTTGAAAAGCTAAAGAAAGAGAATATTAAACATGCACACTTAGCTTAAATGAAGGACAGACTTATCTCTTAGAAAGCCGAATTAAATTAGCTTGAATTTCATATTTTATTTTGAGATTCGTGCTCTATTTATAGGTGAGCAAATCACGTCTTCGACTGGTCTAAAGATCTCTACGACTGGTCGTAGAACCAACAGATATTTGAAAATTCAGGCGCGATACGATCTGGCGGTTTCACGACTGGTCGTACAGGTCTACGACTGGTCGTAGGTTGCTCACGACTAGTCGAAGCTAGCTGAATTTCAACACTATACTTTGAGTCGTATGACTATGACTGGTCGAAGAAATAGTCGACATTGTTCATACGACTAGTCGAACAGTCCCTAAGACTAGTCGAAGCCTAATAAAAAATTTCTGAATTTTGCAACAAACTTACGACTGATCTAGGAAATTCTTAGACAGGTCGAAGCAGTGCTAGGACTAGTCGAACAAGTCCAGGACTAGTCTTAGAACAGACTAAACTCACTTATATAAAACATATGAATTATGTATCCAAAATGGCTTACTCTAAAGGTCAACCTAAGGTCAATCATACCTTAATAGTGAAGTAAGGACATTGAAACTTAGAGACGAGTGACCTTTGAAAGTAATGAAGCTTGAAGTCTTGATGTAGCTCAAACTTGAAAGCTTCTTGAGATCTTGCATTATCCTTGTCTTGAATTAAGTCGAACAATCTCACTTTCTCGAGTCTTGACTTGTAAACAGTGCTTGTCAATCAAAGCTGATCTTGAGTAGAGCTTTGTTCTTCACATATGCAGGCTTCATAACAGTGTCTTTGGCACCACAAATTTGACAACAAAAAGGGGCTATAAACTACAGCACTTAAAATCTCTAATTTATAATTCCATGAAATTAAATTACCTTTCATAATGTTAGCCATGTTCATTATCTTAAAGTGGACAACTCAATACAAGTATTGATTTTGATCTTATCCTCCTTTTCACTTATTTTTTAGCTTTTGATTTTATATTGATTTCTTGTACCTATTTCCATTCTTGTATTCTTTCTTTGCATGAATTTTTCATTGAATCACATATAGTAGGCAGCTAATTTCAATCTCACTATTTTCTAGCTGGTTCATTTTCTTTTTATAATAATTTTTAGTTAGATAATGATCTTCAGACTTAGTTCCTAGTACTTTTAAGAAATTCTCATATTAACACTAGAAAGTAAGCAACTTCACAAATTATAGGTTAGATGTGAATTGTGAGCTAGCCTCAATTGATGCTTACAGTTTTCTACTAATCAACTAATAAGGAAAACTTAGTCAAAAGTCTACTAACCAAATAGACTCTAGATTTCCAAAGTTTATTTTATATCTCATCATAATACTCAACATACATCCAAATTACGCAGAATTCACTTTCCAAAAGAGTTTTGAAACAGAAAATTTTAAAAAATTTGGCTACAAAATTAGAAAAAATACTGATTAGATCCATCTACTCTCACCCCCAACCTAAAATTTATATTGTCCCCAATGTAAGAAGTATGTAATCAGCTCAATTATGAGACAAAGATAATAAAATAGGAATGAGTTAGAAAGATAGTACCTGAGAAGGAAGAATGCATCGATATTTAAAGTCTTTAATATTCTAAAAGGGTCAGCAAAAAACTAAAACAATACTAAAAATAAACTAATCCTAGTTCTAAATCCTAAGAAAGCAATAAATCTAACTACACCTCCATCAGACTAGGAGGTTAATCCTGATACACAAGATCAATTAGAGGTATGGACATAGCCTTTGAATGAAAATTCTTAATGAATGGCTTAAGTCAATGTCCATTTACTTTAAAAAAACATTATCATTCATTGGATTTTCAATCTCGACAGTCCCATGAGGATAAACCATTTTAAGAATAAAGGGGTCGGTCCAACGAGATCTAAATTTTTCCAAAAATAAATGAAGTTTAGAATTATATAGGAGGACTTTTTGATGTGGCTGAAGGATTTTCCTATCATGGAACTTCTTCATCATGTACTTGTAAATTCTGAAACTCTCATACCCATCATTCTAAATCTCTTCAAGCTCATTAAGTTGTAATTTATAGCGAGCTTGTATTGTCCAAGTTAAAATTGAAAATTTTAATTGCCCAATAGGCCTTATGTTCTAGCTCTACAGGCAAATGACAAGCTTTCCCATAGACGAGTCTAAAGGGAGACATTCTGATAGGATTTTTATATGTGGTACGGTAAGCCAATAATGCATTGGTTAATCGAATTGACCAATCTTTATGATCAGGGTTTACCGTTTTCTCCAAAATCTGCTTAATTTTTTCATTAGAAATCTCAACTTGACCACTTGTCTGCGGGTGATAGGGAATACTCATTTTATGTGATATGTTGTATTTTTTCATTAATGTCATGAATGACCTATTACAAAAGTGGGTTCCACCATCACTGATAATGACTTGATGAGTTCCGAACCAAGAAATGATGTTTTTTTTAAGGAATTTAACCACCATGCGATGGTCATTATTTTGGCATTGGATCTCTTTAACCCATTTAATAATATAATCTAATGCAAGCAATATATAAAGATTTCCAAATGATTAGGGGAATGGTCCCATGAAATCGATGCTCTAGGAATCAAATGCTTCAATAGTAAGAATGGGGGTTTAAAGGCATCATATTTCGACGGGATAGTCCACCCAATTTTTGACAACACTCGCAAGCTTTAAAAAAATTATTAGCATCCTTAACAAAGTGGGCCAGTAAAAGCCATACTGCAGAATTTTAGTTGTGGTCTTCTTAGCAAAAAATGGCCACCACATGCATGTAAATGACAGAAGGAGATTACACTTTGATGTTCGTTGTCAGGAACACATCTCCTTATAATATGATATATGCAATACTTAAATTGATATGGATCATCCCAAATTTACTTACACACCTCGGTGAAGAATTTCATTTTATCATGCTTTGTCCAATGTGTCAATGTAATACATGTAGCAAGATAATTTACAATGTCAGCAAACCAAGTTAGATGAGAGACTTTGAAAAGTTTCTCATCAGGGAACATGCTGTTAATGTGGGTCGTCTCAATAGAATCGAATATGACTAGCCTGGAAAGATGGTCAACTATTACATTCTCCACTCCTTTCTTATTGCGGATTTTTATATCAAATACTTGGAGTAGGAGGATCCATCTTAACAAACGAGGCTTGGAATCCTTCTTCGAAAAAAGGTACTTTAGTGTCGAATAGTCCGTGAATATTATTATCTTAAATCCGATCAAGTAGGACCTAAACTTGTCCAGAGCAAAGACTATGGTTAAGAGTTCCTTTTCCATAGTATAATAATTCATCTGGGCAGAATTTAGAGTTCTACTTGTGTAGTAGATCACATATGGCTTTTTCTCTTTTCTATGGCTTAATACCACCCCAATAGCATAGTCTCTAGGGGAGGCTCTAGTAGGGTGGATGCATGATTGGAGTGCTAATTAACATGCCCTTAAGCTTAAAAAATGCTTTTTGGCATTCTTTAGACCACTCAAATGTAGTATCCTTTTGAAGAAGATTATGCAAAGGACAAGATATATGACTGAACTCTTTAATGAATCTTCTATAAAAACCTATGTCTCAAAAAGGAACACGCGTCGCATATGCTTTTAGGTGGAGGTAGGTTAGAGATAAGAACAATTTTGGTTTTATACACCACTTTTTCATTAGATGATATAATATGTCCAAGACTGTTCCCTTGCAAACCATGAAGTGACAATTTTTCCAATTGAGCACGAGATTCTTTTCTTCACATCTTTCAGCACATGTTTAAGATTTTCAATACAATTGTTGAAAGATGAACCAAACATAGAGAAGTCATCCATAAAGACCTCTAAAAATTGCCCCACCATGTCTGAGAAGATACTCAACATGCATCTCTGGAAGGTGGCGGATGCATTACACAGCTCGAATGGCATCCTTCGGTATGCGAAAGTGCCAAAGGGACATGTGAAAATTATCTTTTCTTAGTCTTCAAGGGCTATCTCTTTTTTATTATAATATGAATAAGCATCTAGAAAACAATAGTAGGAATGACCAACTAACCTTTCTAAAATTTGATCAACGAAAGGCAAAGGAAAGTGGTCTTTCCTAGTGACGGTGTTTAATTTCCAATAGTCAATGCACATTTTCCAACCAATAGTGACTCTAGTTGGAATGAGTTCATTTTCCGCATTGGCTATGATGGTGATCCCAGACTTCTTGGGAACCACCTGTGTTGGACTCACTCTTTGGCTATCGGATATTGGGTATATGATACCCAAATTCAACAACTTAAGCACATCAACCTTAACCACTTCCTTCACATTTGGATTTAGTCTACATTGTGGTTGTCTAGATGTTTTCGTATTATCCTTAAGGTGAATGTGGTGAGTGTAAATTAAAGGATCAATTCCCTTGAGGTCTGCGATGTTCCATCTAATGGCTCCTTTGTGTTCTTTTAGAGTAGCAACGAGCATACTTTCTTGTTCCTTATCCAAGTGGGAAGAAATCACCACCGGATATGTCTCAATTTGACCTAAGTAAGCATATTTAAGATCAGTCAATAACGGTTTTAGGTCAAACTTTAGTGCCTTGATACTTGATGGTAGAGGCTTTGTCTCATTAAGGGGCAACTGTTCAAATTGTGGCCTCCACTAGTCAATTTCAAGGACCGGGGAGGCATCAAGCAAGGCATCCATCTTCATAATCATCTCATTATCCAAATAAGTGGAGTGGGCCAAACATGTCTCTAGATCATTAGAGTAAAGAGTCAAGAGGGCACTTTCTTCCACAAATAAATCAATCAGGTTAATTTCGTGGGCATCGTCAACTTCCTCGGGTTGTTTAAATATGTTAAAGATATTAAGATCTAATGTCATGTTCCCGAAAGTCAATTTTATAATTCCATTCTTGCAATTGATAATGGCATTTGATGTAGCTAAGAATGGATGGCCTAAAATGATTGGAATCTGAGTGCTCGTGTCCATGAAAGGCTGTGTATCCAAGACGATAAAATCTAATGGATAGTAAAATTTGTCAACTTGGACTAACACGTCCTAGATCATTCCTCTCGGCATACGAACCGAACGATCAGCTAATTAAAGTGTGGTCTTGGTGGGTTTCAATTTACCTAAACCAAGCTATTCGTAGATCGAGTAAGGAATCAAATTCACGCTCGCTCCTAAGTCAAGAAGTGCGTGCTTAATTCGATAGTCCCTGATTACGCAAGAAATAGTTGGGATACCCAAATCCTTGTATTTTTGTGACACATCTTTCTTTAAGATGGCACTAACTTTTTTACTTAAAATTTTTTCTTGTAAATACTTTGCCTTCTTTTGGTCATGTAAATGTCTTTCAAGAACTTGGCATATGAGGGTATTTGTTTGATAACATCCAAAAGTGAAATGTTGACCTTCACCTATTTTAGAACCTCCAAAAAATCTTGAGTGTTAGATAGAAATTTTGGTGCAATCAATCGTTGGGGGAATGGTGTAACCGGCTTATATATTTTTTCCAGTTCTTTCTCTTGTAGAGCAATGCTAAGTTTATCATCTCTCCCAGTTTCTTCTGAATCCTTAGGCTTTTCAGCTCTTGTTGGGATGGTCTTATCAATTATGTTTTCACTTCTAAGAGTGGTGATAGATTTAGCTTGCTCCATGTGATTTGAAGAGCTATGGTCACTTATTTCACATTATTGTTTTGGGTTAGGGAGAGGTTGGGTTGGCAAGGTCCCTTTCTTCATAATAACAAGTTGTGACTCTATTCTTTAAATAGACGATGCAAACACTCCCAAAGTTGTCTTAATGTTTTAGAATGCTTGCAATATATTTTGATTAAATTACACTTAATTTTACATGAATTTCTGAACCGTATTTTCTTGAGACCTCCTTTGATTGATAAGTTGAGAAATGGCCTCTTGAGGTGTAGCCGTTTGTCCATTCCTCCGACTGAAGTTTGGATGATTTCTCCAGTTGGGATTGTATGTATTTGAGGTGGGTCTGTTGAATGGTCATTGGTAGTTGTTTATGGCATTTGATTGCTCATAGAACAACTCTTGAAATGTAGGAATTGTAGGACAATTCTATGTTAAGTGTGCATTGCTAGCACAAATACCACAAAAAACTTTCATGGCCTCATTGTAAATGCTATTGTGAAAATCTAACACCCGTGGTATTGTCAAATTTTGTTGTGCTAAACCATTTAGTATTTGCATCATGCTTTGAGTTGAAGTGATCAGGTTCATGCATTTTAAAGTTGTCTGCATCTTCATCGAACTTGCTTACATCTTCAAGTTGAAGTAAAGAGTGTTGAAGTTCATGGTTTCAAGCTAAAATTCAAGAACTCAAGTTCAAGTTTGAAGTTTAACTACTGTATACTAAAGACTCAAGAACTCAAGCGTGACTCAAGCTCAAGTTCAAGAAACCGAACTCAAGCTTCAAGTATCACAAGATATCAAGATTCGGAAGCGTATGATGTTTCATTTGTTCCAACTCACAAACAGGTTTGCATGACCCGAGATTGACCCTAGATAGTGTCATAATCATTGCATATTCTTTGTGGGTCATTTCATTTGTTTATAGGTCATTTTCTCAACTAGTATTAGACCTTGTTCGACTAGTCCAAGTACTGCCTTGACCAATCTAAGAGTTTTCTCGACCAGTCCATGGTTTGTTGCTATTTTTTAAAATTTTCTGTTGGGCTCTTGACCAGTCCTGGTGACTGGTCATGTCACTCGACCGGTCGTGCAGGCTTGACTCAAAGTCTAGCAACATTTCTGGGTCCCACTTGACTAGTTGAGTGCAGTGCTTGACCAATCGAGCAACGGTCTTATCATATCGCGTCGAAAAATTTAAAATTTTGTTGGTCCTTCAACCAGTCGAACTAACCCTTAGACTAGTCAAGTGAACAGTATTTTCACTTATAAATAGAGCACGAATTTTAGAGTTTATTCATTGATTAAAAGCGAAATCAAGACACCACTCTGAGAGATAAGTTTATGATATTTTTAAGCTATATTGTGCTCATTTAATATTCTCTTTAATTAGCTTTTATTATTTGATTTTGAGATCTTTATTCCAATCTTACTTTAAGAAGGGATTTGAGTCTTCCCCTTTCTTGAGATCAAAATCAAATCAAGCTAGACCAGGTTGATTTAATTAAAAATCATTTAGAATTAGAACCTTTTCATCTATAAGACTGGACATTGAACATCTTTGTCTACATCAAATTGGTTCTACCGAGTTTCTTCAAAGGAGAATTTTTAGATAAGTACATTTACTTTTTGTATATCCTTTTTGATTTTTAAGGTTGTGCCAGAAAAATCTCTTTTTAGTTTGTCTGAGGTGATCCAGAAAATCTCAGAGTGTGGGGTTTTTGGAATTGTGTAAGCCCAAGCAAAGACACAATTGTAAAGGTTTTAAGGTAAACCTTGGAAAACCTTTTTTCATAGTAAACGCTAATATCCTGAGAGAGTGGATATAAAGAGTAGAGCAATTGTGTGGCTACTTTCTAACAGTTGGTGTACACACAAGTGAACCACTATAATTCTTGGAAATGTGCTGGATGATTGAATGTGCTTATGTGTGTAAATGTTGTAATTTATTTTAAGCATTTGTGGTGAATGGTGTAATTTATTTTATGCACTTGTGGGAATGCTGTAATAACTTAGTATATTTTAGTTATCATTTCCTTTGCCTCTTTATTGGTTTGGGTTTTTGATACTTACAAACATTCTAGTAAGGTTGTCCTGCCAAAAGCCTTTGGTTTTTGGTGTTAAATTGTCCTTAGAACTAAGTTTGTATCAATCTCTCAATACTAGTATATTTGAGGTTGATGTTTACTTATGCTTCTTTATTATTTAATTGTGCTATCATCCTTTAAATTCTGCATTTATTTTTTTAATTTGGCATAGTCGTATTCACCTCCCCTCCGCTCTAGGACATATTGTTCGGCCTTTTCACTTGTCAAGTTTGACAACTTCTACCTTCTTATGTTCGAACAAGTTTTTGGTGCCGTTGCTAGGGACTACGCTGTACTTTATAAATTATTTTAGTTTTAGAATTAGTTAATTATTAGGACTAACTTTTGTTGTGTTTTTTCTAAATTAAATTTTTTGAATTTGCTTTTAACGACTAACTTGTTTTCTGTTTTATAGCATTTAACTTAGCAATTCATCTTTGTTAATATCCTTACTTTTATCTTTTTCAAATTTTGTAGATTCTGAATTTTTATTTTTAGTAATAGTTTAAAATTAGAGGGATCTAGAGTATTTCTTAACAAAGTGGGTATGTGACAACACTCTACATCTTTTAAGCAAAGGAGGATTAGTTGAAGGATTGCATATCCATCACCAGATTAGACATCACTTAAGATCCTATGAGTTAGTTGAGATAATAATTGTAAATCAACCTCACCACCCGGCTGAAGAACTTCAAGATGAGAATGAGGTACATCAGGCTCCCTGCCTAAAACCTTATGTGATTATTTACAACCTGCGAAGGCGAGTATACCTTCCTGCATGATTTTTCCACTCAATGTAGGAAACGTGAATTTTATGCCAGGAGTAATTCAACTTCTTCCTAAATTTCATGGGCTAGGTTCTGAAAGACAATATTTGTACTTGAAAGAATTTGATGAGATCGTCGCTACCCTACACTTTAATAATGTTTCTGAAGATACTCTAAGATTGAAATTGTTTCCCTTCTCACTGAAAGAGAATGCTAAGTGGTGGCTGCACTCCTTAAGGCTGCGATCCATTGGTACTTAGGCTGAGATGACCCGGGAGTTCTTTAAAAAGTTCTTCCTGGTTCATACAACAAACACCTTAAGGAGGGCGATCATGAATTTTGCCCAAAAAGAGGAAGAAACCTTCTTCCAATGTTGGGAGAGATTCAAGGATCTCTTGAATTCCTGTCCACATCATGGTTGCGAAACATGGTAGGTAATAAGTTTTTCTATGACGGATTAACTAATCCCATGTGCCAATTTGTAGAGATGATGTGTATTAAGAAATTCATAAGGAACTCGATGATGTGTGTGATTACTTTGACCAACTTGCTAAAAACGTGCAATCATGGGACACCTCCTCAAGACCTACCACTTTTAAGCCAACTCAATCAAAAGAGAAGGGAGGGATGTATGTCTTAAGAGAAGACAATGACATGAGCGCTAGGGTGGACAATGTCACAAGAAAAGTTGAGGCCATGCTTATACCCCAAGTGCAAGTTTGTGAAGTAGTAATAATCTCGGTGATATCGAGGTCGAACCCATATGGACTTAATGTCTTGTGGATTTAAGAAGTATTTAAGAATTAGAACTGTAGACTACACTAAATCTGAGAATTGAAAAGATATTATTGTGAATTGAAACTATTAACATAATGGAAACTAAAGCACCAAGGATCCACTTGTAGTTATCTTAATGTCATCTTGCTTGATTCAATCAATACTTCTACTGTAATCGGAGTCTTAATCTATCCAGTTAGGTGATAGAGCGGTTACAACATCATAAACAGATTTAAACAGATTCTGAACATTCATAGGATTTGAAAGGACGAGCTATAGATGTCCTGGGGGTGGTGAATAGGATAATACAAAATATTTTGATATAATGAGGAATAATTAAAGAATTACTCTTAATTGTTTAGAGTATTGAAATCTTGATTACAAATAGTTCGTAGGACAACCTTCACTTAAAAGCTTTAGGCAAGACAACCTTATTTCACAACATCTTTAAGATCAAAACATCAAACTTAACAAGAGAAAATCAACACAAATAAAGAAATAAAGAGATAACCAATCACTACCATTGCATTTTTCTTGTAATTTTTCTTGTGCTTTTAAGATGGAACCTATAGTAAAGCGTACTGTACGTAAATCCAGAGCTAGTTCATCTTCTAGATCCATCCCTCTTGGTGTACAATTGTTGTGCTCATCAGAGGATGATCCAAAACATGTTCGAGATTTCCACATAAGGAATATTATTATTGAAAAATCTGTAAATTTAGACCATGTTGCTCATTTTGGTCTTGTTGAAATTCTTTCTAAGGTTAGATGGGAAAGAATTTTGCATTAGGGTGGGACAGCTTACTAGTCTATTGTGCAAGGCATGTTTGCCTCTATTTGTGATGTTTCTCTCGAGGATTTATAATTCTTTATTAAATTTGTAGAAGAGACAATCACTATTACGCCTTTTGTCATATCTGCTTTAATGGACATATACGTTGCAGATGATGGAATTCTGATCACTACAATTTTAGAGAAAATATCTAAATCTGAAAAAAATCGATTACAAGAGCATTATGTGGTTTCAATACTGAATGGCGATCCGGTAATGCCTTACCCTCCAACAAACTATTTCCTAAATACCACATCTTACATCTCATCTTACTCCTTTTATGTCATGCCGTTGTTATGGGTATTCGTGTCTATTTACCTTCTTTGATTTGTTACGTCATCATTCAATTTCGCTTGCATCCAAAGAATGGGTCAATTCCGTTTGGACATCGTATGTCTAGTATTACTTTTCATTACAATGTCCAAGTCTCTACGGTTAATGCAACAAAATCCGAACTCCTTTTTAACAACTTGAATTTGAATATGATGGACCTCACTTCCCTATCGGAGCAAAGAGGAGGACAAGAAGAGCCGCAAGAGGCAACAGACACAACTATGGATGACATCTTCATTGAATTAGAAGATTCTGATGATCCAACTGATTCTGACTATCATCCCTCTCAATTTGATGAGAGGTTATCTGCATTAGAGGAGAAGGTTGAGGCTCTACATGTATCTTAGGCTTCATTAGCCTAAACCCAAAAGTGTACAATGAAGTACATGAAAAAGTACTTCCATCGCATCAACCGGAGTTTGCGACTTAATGATCCTTTGATGCCTGAACCATCTTCCTCAGGGTCAGATTGAGCTTGATTTGTTTACTTTCTTTAATTATGTTGGTTTTGTACTAAACTTATTCGATGGTTTATTTGGATATTTTGGATGATTTGCTTGATGATATATTATGGTTGTATGAATATTTTATATACTGTCTTATACAGTGTTATTCATCTTGACGCAATATTTTCCCTGATATATATGTTAATTGCTATTTCTAGATATTGGCATTCATGTTATTTTACCCTACTTTGATATGCTTCTTAATATATCATAAAACTTCTTCTTCCGTTGTCAACTCGTAACACAAAGGGAGAGAAAATAGTGTGTGTGGGGTGGAATGTTACATAGTGGAACTCTTCATAGTGGAATGCTACATAGTGCTACATAGTAGAATGCTTCATTTTTTTATTTTTTTTTTGCACACTATATGTTGTATTTCACAAGGAGAGCATCATAGTTGTCTACGAGAATTATAAGGACGATCCTTACAACCTCCATAGGGTAGCTTCAAGCTTATTGATCTTGTTAATAATTCTTGTGAATGAGTGTAATCATAAATGATGGATGTATTATGTATGTTGTGTGTTTTGTTATAAAATTGACAAAATGGGAGATTGTAAGTGTTGTTATGTTAAGCATACATATATTGTTAAATTTCGTAAGACAAAAGTACTTCAAGGTTAGATCATAAGTATGGAATCACAAATACTCTACATGACTAAAGATCAACTCAAGATCGGCTTATGATCAACTCAAGATCGGCACATCTTCTCAAGAAATTGATGCTCGTATTCAAGACAAGATCAAGTCAAAATTCAAGACATGATGTCTTATATATTTGCTAAAACACAGGTGGTATAACCCTAGAAAGACCTTAGGTTTAGGTACTTTAAAAAATTCATTAACTTGGGTTTTAATAAGTGTTTTTACTGTGGAATTCGACTAGCCTATCTTCAGGTTCGGCTAGCCTATCTTCCTTAGCCAGCCTAACTTCAAACTCGAACAAAATAACAAATTCTATTGAAAATTCGGCTAGCCTAAGTTTTGGTTTGCTAGCCTAAGCTTGAAATTCAGCTAGCCCAATAAAATTTGGGTGAAATTCTAGCAATGCAAATCTTTGATTTTTGTAGGAATTCAGCTAGCAGAATTGTAATGTTCGGCCAGCCGAATTTTGGATAGATCTTATCCTGTGTGATCCAATAGTCGTTGGAATAAATCCAGTGGAATCCGGCCAGTCGAAGTCGGTCTTAGGCTAGCTGAAGTTCCAACCTCTTTGCCTATAAATTGAGTTTTTCTCTCATTCTAAATGAAAATGAAAATTTACTATAATTATTCTCAAGAGAGAGAGAGAGAAGCTCAAGTCCTCGACAAGCAATCTATTGGTATTTATAAATTTAATTTATAACTTATTCAATTCCATTATCTCAAGATCTTTTTAATCTTATTATAAAAGGGTAATCTATACTCTTCTCTGAGATTTAAAAAAATAAAATCAAGTATCCATTTATAAAATCTATATAATCCTATACTCTTTCTGTCTGATTAAACATTGCACCATCTACATTCAAGAAAGAAGTTCTTTTACTAAAAGCTTCTGTCACGTCTTTGAATATTCATTTTGAAGATAAGTACATTTACTGTATTTCTTTTTAGGTTTTTCTGAGATAACCTGTGAAAATCTCAATAAAGGTTTTTATGAGATAGCTTGTAAAAATCTCAGTAGAGATTTTTCTAAGATAGCCTGTCAAAATCTCAGTAGGAATTTTTATTTGTTATAATCTGTGAAAATTACAAAAGGGGTTTTTATTGTGATAGCCCGTGAAAATCACAAGGAACTATATCAGGTTGTTAAAGTGAAGTTGCGAAAACCTTATTATAGTGATAACTAGTAATTTTGGGAGTAGAGTAGGTGTAGTTGTTTTAAGCATCAAACCACTATAACCTCTTATACCTTGCTGTGAATGCTTTAATCTTTTAGTAGTGGATGTTATTTATTATTTCATTCTTGTGGTAAATGTTGTAATTTTTTTATTATTTTCTCTTGCTAATTTGAAAGATATTCATGAAATAAGGTTGTCCTACCTAATATTTTAGGTAAATGTTGTTTTACGAATCATTTAGAATCAAGGTTTCAATACTCAAGAAATTGAGATTTTTATAATCTTTATATATTCCAAATTTATTTCAATTATATGGCATTGTCTTATTCACCCCTCCTCTAGGACATCGCCAGCTCTCATTTTGAAACCTTCTAAGGTCACCTATTTGAGGTGTTATGGTCTCCCAAATCTTTAGGGAGGGACACCATGGTTGAGGCTATTAAAAAAAGGTAAGCATCCAAGGTCTTCATCACTAGAGGAGTCTCATGAATCAGGTTCGGACCCCTCCGTATCATCTAAATTTATTTCCATAACCTTGCCTTAGGATTTTACTTTGCTAGTACATATATCAATATCATGTTTATAACTCTCATAATTGGAACATTGGGTTATACTCGATTTTTTGAAATATTTACCTTTACGCAAAGGTTCAACCGATTTAACCTTTTGAGTCACAACTCTTCCTTATATTAAACTTGTGGAATTTCTTAAATTTTCTAGAAAATTCCCCTTCCTCATCCTCATCGTCAATATCACTTTTAGATTTAACAATCTTTTACTTATATGAATACTTATATGAAGTTTTAAGGACGGCTAGTTTCTTCTTGTTAGAGGAGGTCTTAAAGTTTAGTTCATAAGTTTGTAGGGAACTTAAGAGTTCTTTTATGTTCAACTCGTCTATATTCATACACTCTTTTATCGAGGTTATCTTAGGAGAAAACCTTTGTGGTATGATCTAGGTGTTTTCCTACATATAAAACCTACTGGAATCCTCCCTCCTAAACCCTAAATGGAGTTACAAATATCATTAAGTTTAGAATAAAACTTCATGAAAGTTTCAAACTCTTCCATTTTTATATTTTCAAATTGGGTTATTAAGAGCTGAAGTTTCGATCTTTTAATTGTGCTCGTGCCCTCATGGGTAGTTTTCGAGATGTCTTATGCTTCCTTTCCTATTTTACAAGTACAAATACGTTTAAATTCATTGGGCTAAATGACATAGTAAATAGCATTGAGAGCTTTGACATCATAGGTTAACTTCACTCTCTCATCGACACTCCATTTAGATTTATCTTTGAGAGTGCTAATGGTTCTACCATCAACCACGATTTGTTCCATGGGCATAGTTTATCATTGTTCAACTGTAGCCCAAATCAAAGGGTCAAGGGATCTTAGAAAGACTATCATCCTAGCCTTTTAATAGGTGTAATTAGACCCATGAAAATAAGGCGGTTGTGTGACAACACATTGGGCAGACATAATTTTAAAGCCCCTTTAGATCAACTCTAGGCGGTTATGCCCTTCAAGAGCCACCCACTCTGATACCAATTGAAATTGCATATGATACTTTACCATTGCGTGTATAGAAGCTTAGTGGAGCTATAGAATTATGGCTAAGTCCTATATGGAAGGTGAATAGGACCACTTAAAAATTTCACAATTAAAAATACAATTACCTATTTAAAATCATATACCAATTTAAACTAAGAAGGCAATTAACATTGAGGCTTCCAAGCTAAAGTGGGTCCAATCACATTAAATATAAAATATATACTAATAAAGCAACTAGTGTATATAGATATTGATCTTGTGTGTGGGATGTACTAACTATTCAACACCTAACATTTATCTAATCATGGATATATATAATTCAACAAATTAAGTTCACATGCATAAATAGAAATGTGCTCAAATAACAATCTTAAACACAAGCATGTATAATAGTTTAGTTTCCCTACTTCACTCCAGGCGGATGCACTCTCCATAAGTGTACCACTATTCACTATCGGAGGTTTTAATTAAAGTTCACATTTAACCTATACAAGAGTATACTTCCATCAGAGACCTACACAAGGGCTTACAAATGTACACTCCTGTCAGATGCCTACATAATGAGTTATAAAGCGTACATTCCCGCTAAAGGCCTATACGAGGACTTACACGTAATCACCCATGTTGATGGTGATACGCTCTTAAAACCTACGTGAGAATTTGGGTCACAAACTCTATACTAAATCATACACAAGGAAAGAGTATGTAGACTCTTACAATTGACAACTTACTTGATTGGTCGTCCCTTTTATAGCATTTTGCTTGAGTCACTTCTTCAAAGATCTCTCGTATTTGAATCTGCTCCTTAATTTCTCCCCCAATCATTGATGCCGATGCTTTAGCTCATATGATTAATCGTCTTACATATGATGCTCCAAGAGCTGACCAAGGTGATTGGAGGTTAGTTGAATCTCCTTCAACTTAAGAGATTTATAATCCTATAAGATTCACCTAGATAGGTAGTCTAGAGAATTTAGACAAGAAATTGAATATATATATATATATATATATATATATATATATATATATATATATATATATATATATATATATATATATAGAGAGAGAGAGAGAGAGAGAGTAATGGTCTCCTGCGAACCACACCGCAGGATACCTTAGTGCGGTCCAATACCTAGCGTGTAAGGGACCCTTCCGCGGGCGCAGATTGGCTACTGACAGGTTGACTAGCTAGACTATTATTGAATTTGAGGCCCCACCATGATATATGTTTTGTATCCACACCATCCATCCATCTGAAGAGATAATTTTAGGGTGAAATCCAAAGAATTGAGTCATAGCCAAAGCTCCAGTGGACCCCACTACAGAAAACAGTGGGGAGAGCGAAGCCACCGTTAAAAACTTCTAAAGGCCACCAAAAGTTTTCGATCAAGCCTATATTTATATTTTCCCTTCTTTAATGTCTTTGTTAACTTTTGAACAGGTTGGATTTTAAAAAAACATCATGGTGGACCTTAGAAAGGTTTCCACGGTTGGCATCAATCTTCCCGCTGTTTTTTGTGGTGGGTTCCACTAAAGCTTTGGATCTGCCTCATTCTCTTGCTCATGGCTTAAAATAATATCTCCAAATGGATGGACATTGTGGATACAACACATACATCATAGTGGGGTCCACAGAATTGGTGACGTCACTTCCGCAGAGTGAGGTCCAGTGTTAGGAAGCGGATTGCGTGGTAACTCACTACGCTTAGCATACTGAGTAAACTCTGTGAGGTCCACCATGATTTATTTATTTTATCCACTTCGTTCATACATTTTAACAGATAATTTTAGTACTTGAACCAAAAAATGAGGTCTATCCAATGTTCAAATGGACCACACCATAGGAAACAGTTGAATTGAATGTCTACCGTTGAAAAATACTTAGAGGGCCACAAGAGTTTTGGATCAAGCTTATATTTGTTTTTGCCCTTCATCCATGTCTAGATGATCTTATGAATAGGTTGGATGAAAAATAAACATCACTATGAGGCCTAGAAAGGTTTCAACGGTGGAAATCATTATCCCCACTGTTTCCAGTGGTATGATCCACTTGATCTTTGGATATGCATCAATTTTGGGCTCAACTCCTTAAATTAGATGAAAAAATGGATGGATGGCATAGATAGACTACATACTTCAACATTGCCCAACTTTATTTACTCAGCACAATAAGAGTGGACTGACTAACTCGGTACGCAATTTGATTTCCCGTATGGATTGGCGTGGCTGGTGGTCGGAGCTCTATGGGCCTCACCATAATGTATGTGTTTCATCCACTCTGTTCATCCATTTTTAAAGAAGGTAAAATATAAATATAATCTTGATCGAAAACTTTTTATGGCCTTTAGAAGTTTTTAACGGTGGCGTCACTCTCCCCACTATTTTCTGTAGTAGGGTCCACTGGAGCTTTGGATGTCACTCATTCTTTGGATTTCATCTTAAAATGATCTCTCCATATGGATGGACGGTGTGGATACAAAACATATATCATAGTGGGGCCGTAAATTCGTAGCAGCTAGCCAATCCGCGCTCGCACAACAGTTTCTTGGGGTGGGAATTGGACCGCACTAAGGCATCCTACGGGATGGTTCACAGGAGACCATTACTCATATATATATATATATATATATATATATATATATATATATATATATATATATATATATATATATCGTTAACAGATCTTTCAATATGATCAAAAGCCCCTTCAATAGGATCGAACTATCCGTCGATCCTCTCGATAAAATTTAGAAATATATCTGTATGGTTGCGAGATTGTTTCTTCGATCGGATCAATTTGGTCCTTCAATGCCATCGAGACCAATCGACAAACTGTCAATGGGATTGAGGACCACTAAAAAACTATTGTTTTGGATAGGTATGCTTATAGTAGTTTTGCAACTCTTTTAGCCTTACTTATCACATTTGAATTGGACTCCTAAGGCTAAGGGATAATGAATCAAGGTTTGCTTATTAAGGTTAGGATCATCTAGAGGTTAAGGTTATTTTGGAACTATGGTTTAGGGTCACCAAGGTACTTCTTTTATTTGTTTTTCACTCCTTAATGCTCCATGTCTACTTGTGTCTTCGGTCTTCAGCTTCTAATAACTCAACCGACTACATAACACATAAACTCACGTGATTAATTAACAAGGTATACAAATAAGTGCATTAACACTACCCCCTCAATATCCGCATAGAATGATTTGCAATTTGTAAAGTAGTTTTGGTGGGTTTCACCTCACCAAGTCTCAATTGTTTATATACCGAGTATGATATGAGATTAACACTTGCCCCCAAGTCAAGAAGTGATTGTTCAATCTGGAAGTTCCTTATGATGCAAGAGATGGTAGGACTATCTGAATCTTTGTATTTTGGGGGAGCATTCTACTTGATAATAACACTAACTTGTTTGATTAGAAAGGCTTTCTTTTATATTTTAAGTTTTCACTTAATAGTACAAAGATCCTTGAGAAACTTTGCATATGATGGTAGTCTCTTAATGGAATCCAACAAGGGTATATTGATCTTCACTTGCTGGAAAACTTCCAAGACAACATTGTAAGTGCTATAGTTTCTATCCCTCTTTGTTGTCAAATTTGTAGTGCCAAAATCACTATTATACTCTGTTATATATAACTTGCATAAGTGAAGCTCTCTCAAGGATCAACATTCATAAACAAGCTAAGCTCACAACAAGCAAAGCTCTCAAGTACAAGACTCAAGATCTTGAATGAAAGAACTGCTCACAAGATAAGACTCTGGAATGAAAGAACTGCTCACAAGACAAGACTCTGGAATGAAAGAACTGCTCACAAGACAAGACTCAAGCTGAACTCAAGACTCAAGCTGAAACTCAAGCCACTTTCAAGATTGAGTTACATGAAGAGTTCAACTACATCAAGACTTCAAGACTGATACTTCAAGGTCACTTGTTCCTAATGCTTCAATGTCCATACTTCATGATTGAGGTTTGTTTGACCATAGGTTGACCTTAGAAGTAGGTCATTTCGGATACATAAGTCGAATGTTATTTTTCATGTGATTGGTCTGTTCTTCGACTAGTCCTAGGCCTTCTTCGACTAGTCCTAGACTTGCTTCGACCAGTCTAAGAAATTCCTCGACCAGTCGTAAGTTTGTTACAAATTTCGGATAAAATCTGTTAGCCTTCGACTAGTCCTGGAATCTGTTCGACCAGTCGTAGGAACAGTGTCGACTGATCTTCGACCAGTCGTACATTCTTCGACTCGAAGTCCAGCGAAGATATTCAGGTCCTACGACCAGTCGAAGGAAACCTACGACCAGTCGTAGGTGACCTACGACCAGTCGTAGGAGAGCTACGACCAGTCGTAGAACGGTCAGAGCATATCCCGCCGGATTTTTCAAATATCTGTTGTTGCTTCGACTAGTCGAAGAGCACTCTAGACCAGTCGAAGACCCGATCTTCTCACCTATAAATAGTGCACGAATCTCAGAAGAAATTATCGATTTAATTAAAGTATTCAAGCCAATCTTCGTCGAACTTCTGAGAGATAATTCTGTGCTCCATCTAAGCTAAGTGTGCTTATTTAATATTCTCTTTCCTTAGCTTTATTTAATTGATTTTGTTTCTTATATTCCAATCTGATTTGATAAAGAGGAATTATTATTCCCTTTCTTTGGAATCAAAATCAATTAAGGCAAGCCCTATTTGGTTTAATTTAAAATCTATTAGAATTAGAACCATTGTAATCGAGTACTGGACATTGAACTTGGACATTCAATCATCTACTTTGATTTGGTTCTACCGGGCTGCTACAACGAAGGAGATATTTAGGTATTTTACATATTGTAAATTCCTTTCTATTATTTTGGTTTCTTTCAAGATTTGCCAGAAAAATCTTGTTATTTTGGTTATCTGAGGAAAGCCAGGAAAACTCAGAAGTGGAGTTTTTTAATTGTGTAAGCCCACATACAAAGACACAATTGTAAGGGTTTTGGGTGAACCTGGGAAAACCTATTTTTAGTGAACGCTAATATCCCCTGTGTGAGGATATTAGGAGTGGAGTAGCTTTTTGTGTGGCTGTTGTATAACAGTTGGTGAACACACAGGCGAACCACTATAATCCCTTGAGTTGTGGTTGATTGATTTATTCTTTTAATCTTTTAATTAATTTTTGTGGGATGTATGTATGGTGGTGAATGTTGTAATTATTTCAAGCTTTGTGAGAATGTTGTAATAGCTTAGAATTTACTTTCTGCTATTCCTTTATAAGCTTGATTTTCAATTTCATTTGAAAGTTGTTCCAGCAAGGTTGCCCTGCCATTTTTATGGTGTATGGCTATCCCTAGAACAATACATTTTTAATTACAAGTTATTTCATTTCAGTTTGTATTTAATTCTGTATTCCTCTTTGATTTGAGACTTGATACAAAGACCTTTCTAGAAATAAGGTTGTCCTACCATAAACTCTGTTTTTGGTGTAAGGTTGTCCTTAGAACAACGTTTGTATCAACCTCTCAAGATCAGAATTTTGGGGTTGTTTTTCTTTCCTGCATTGTTATTTAATTTGGCTATCATTTTCTTTATTATTCCGCTGTTATAAGTTTTTATTTGGCATTGTCCTATTCACCCCCCTCTAGGACATATAGCTTGGCCTTTTCAAGTGGTATCAGAGCCTAATAGCTCTTTTTTTATTCTTGGATTTAATTCCTGAGCTAACGATTTAAGCTATTTAAGATGTCAAATTTTGATAGCCTTTCAGTCACTAGGCCTCCACCCTTTGATGGCTCCAACTATGCTTATTGGAAAGTCAGAATGAGGATCTTCCTCAAATCAATGGATGAAAATGTGTGGCAAGCCACAGTGACTGAATGGAATCCTCCTATCATGGAAGTTACTGGGGTTGATGGTTCAAAATCTATGAAAACCACACCATATTACCAATGGACCACCCTTCAGAAAAGTGAGAGTAGTGCAAATGCTAAAGCACTAAATGCAATTACTTGCGCACTATCACCGGATGAGTTCAAAAGAATCATTTCTTGTACCGCAAAGCAAGCTTGGGATATATTAGAAATGACACACGAGGGTACTACAATTGTCAAAAAATCTAAAGTCCAACTCCTCACAACCAGATTTGAAGAAATTCATATGGAGGAAAATGAAATGTTTATGGACTTTTACACTAGATTGAATGACATTGTAAACTCAATGTGGGGTCTTGGTGATAAAATCCCAGAAAGTAAAGTATGTGCAAAAATACTAAGCTCACTTCCTGAATGGTTCAATTCTAAAGTAACCGCAATCCAGGAACTTCGTGATACGGATAATATGAGGGTTGAAGAACTAGTTGGTTCTTTACAAACCTACGAGTTAAACTTTAAAGCTCCTAAAGGTAAATCTATCGCACTAAAATCTTCTAAATGTAATTCAGAAGAAAATTCTGATTCAGAAGATGATATGGCTCTTTTAGCTAAAAAATTTTATAAAATTTTCAAAAGCAAGAAAAGAGTTGATTTTCAAAAATCAAATGATAAAATGAAGTTTAGACCCAAATCTAGAAAATCTTTGAAAGATAGTCAATGTTACAACTGTCAAGAATATGGGCACTTAGCAAATAAATGTCCTAAAAGGGACAAACCCAAGAAGAAGGGTATGTTGGCTACATGGGATG
This sequence comes from Magnolia sinica, assembly GCF_029962835.1. Classification (NCBI taxonomy): domain Eukaryota; kingdom Viridiplantae; phylum Streptophyta; class Magnoliopsida; order Magnoliales; family Magnoliaceae; genus Magnolia; species Magnolia sinica. The sequence goes on along the minus strand of NC_080573.1, from coordinate 92,507,021 downwards.
AATCATCTGATTCTGAAGGTTCTTCTGAATCAGAAGATTCTGAAACTGAGTCGGGCAATAAGATTAAAGCTCTTATGACTCTAGCCAAATTCACATTTTCAGATAATGACTCTACAAGTGAAGAAAATCTGAATAGTGAATGTGAAAATGAAGATGATCTTCAAGACGCTTACAATGCCCTATATAAGGAAAGTTGTAAAATTGCTGTCAAACTTAAACTTCAAAAAGAAAAGTTTTCTAAACTCAAAAATTATTTTGATTCACTTGTCTTAGAAAAATCACAAATTTCAGATAGTTTTGAAAAATCAAAATGTGATTTGGAATTCAAAAACTCACTAATTATTGATTTAAAATCTGAAATTGAGAATCTTAAAACTGAAGTATCTTCTCTTCTGAGTTTAAAGGACACATGGAAATATGCCCAAGGTGATCCAAAGTTAGAAAAACTTTTATCCGGATCAAGAAAATGTGGCGATCGATCCAGGTTGGGCTATGATAAAAATCTACCTCCTAAACAAAAGTATACTCCTCCTATGTTTGTTAAAGGAGAGTCCTCAAACTCAAAAGGGAAAAGTACTTATCAAGATTTTTCTAAAAATTCAAAAACTTTTCAAAAACCTAGAAACAGCCATGTCAACTTTAATCAGAAACGAATTCCACTAGCTGAAAAGATAGTTGATTTACTCAAGGAGCTATTAAAATCTAACTCTATAGGTCATTCCTACAAATATACACAAAAGAAGACCAACTATGTTCCTAAACCCAAAACAGTTATGAAATGGGTTCCTAAAGTTACCTGCTTGGTTGCTCACACTGCTTTCAAAGCAACAAGTCATTCAAAGTGGTACCTAGACAGTGGATGCTCCAGGCATATGACAGGTGACAAAGCTTTATTCACCGATCTGAAAGATATGACTGATGGTTCAGTCACATTTGGTGATGGTAGCAACTGCAAGATTATAGGCCAAGGTATGGTTCAACTTTTTAATCTTCCGGTGTTTAAAAATGTTTTATACGTTGAAGGTTTAAAACATAACTTGCTTAGTATATCACAAATATGTGATAATAACCATAATGTTCGGTTTTCTAATCAAAGCTGTGAAATACTAAACAATAAGGGTTCTGTAATATTAACTGGACGTAGAACGTCTGAAAATTGCTATATTATTAGTGAATCCAGCTCATCTAATCAAACATGTTACTTTGTCCATACAGACGAGACTGATTTATGGCACAAACGTCTTGGACATGTACATTATCGAAATTTATATCGATTGAGCAAACGAGAACTTGTAAGAGGTTTACCCAAACTTCAGAAATTAGATAAAATATGTGGCGAGTGCCAGATAGGCAAACAAACAAAGAACTCACACAAAAAGGTGAATTCAAATACCACATCAAGACCACTCGAACTTCTCCACATGAATCTGATAGGACCTACCAGAACGGAAAGTCGTGGTGGGAAAAGGTATATCTTGGTAATAGTCGATGACTTTACCAGATTCACTTGGGTAGTCTTCTTAAGGGATAAATCTGAAACCCTTGAAGAAGTAAGAAAAGTTCTCAAAAGGATTCAAACTGAAAAATCCTCTCAAATCAGTAAAATTCGTAGTGATCATGGATCTGAATTTGAGAATAGCAATTTTGATAAGTTCTGTACTGACCAAGAAATATTACATGAATTCTCTGCTCCCAAAACTCCACAACAAAATGGAATTGTAGAAAGGAAGAATAGGGTGCTTCAAGAAATGGCTAACGTCATGTTGAATAGCATGAAGCTCTCTAAAAATCTTTGGGCTGAAGCAGTCAACACAGCTTGCTATATTATTAACCGAGTCTACACTAGAAAAGATAATAATAAAACGGCTTACGAATTGTGGTTCAATAAAAAGCCTACCATTAAATACTTTCGAGTTTTTGGCAGCAAGTGCTATATTTTACGTGATCGTGAAAATTTGGGAAAGTTCGATACAAAGAGTGATGAAGGTATTTTTCTAGGATACTCTTTAAACAGTCGAGCTTATAGAGTTCTGAACAAAAGGACTGGTGTGATTCAAGAATCCATTAATGTTGTCATTGATGATCACTTAAACACACCAATCTCTAATTCAGATAATGATGAAGTACTAATCATTGATAAACCCGATACTTCATCGAATCAGACTGATTCTGAGTTAAGGACTGTTAAAGATCATCTAACCACACAAATTCTTGGAAACCCTCTCACTGGTGTTCGCACCCGTAGACAACTTGAGGATATATGTAATTATGTATGTTTTACATCCCAAATTGAACCATCTAACGTAAAAGAAGCTCTGGCTGATGAAAACTGGATTGTTGCGATGCAAGATGAACTCAACCAATTCGTAAGAAATGATGTTTGGTATCTCGTACCAAGACCTAAAGATAAACACATCATTGGAACAAAATGGATTTTCAAAAATAAGTCTGACGAATGTGGAAATATAATTAGAAACAAGGCTAGACTGGTGATACAAGGTTATACTCAAATTGAATGGATTGATTTCGATGAAACCTTTGCACCAGTAGCACGTCTTAAATCTATCAGACTATTTATATCCATTGCATGTTTTAGAAAGATAAAGATCTATCAAATGGATGTAAAAAGTGCTTTTCTAAATGGCGATTTACATGAAGAAGTCTATGTTGAACAGCCAATGGGATTTGAAGATTCCAAAAATACTGATCATGTATATCGGCTTAAAAAGGCACTTTATGGATTAAAACAAGCACCTAGGGCATGGTATGAGAAACTAACAAAATTTCTTTTAACTCATAATTTTCAAATGGGATCTGTTGATAAAACTCTGTTTGTTAAGAAACATAATGATCATATCCTAATGGTACAGATTTATGTTGATGATATCATTTATGGATCAACTTGTACTGACTTAACTACTGAGTTTGCAGATTTGATGAAATCACAGTTCGAAATGAGCATGGTTGGGGAATTGACTTATTTCCTTGGATTGCAAGTAAAGCAACAACCTGAAGGAATATTCATTTCTCAATCTAAGTATGCCTTGAATCTAATCAAAAGATTTGGATTTGAGAATGGCAAGAATTTCGATACTCCTATGAGTACTACCCTGAAACTATCAAAAGACTCTAATGGTAAAAATGTTGACTCAAAACTTTATCGGAGTATGATTGGTAGTTTGTTATATTTAACTGCTAGTAGACCTGATATTTCTCTAAGTGTTGGTATTTGCGCAAGATATCAATCTGATCCAAAAGAATCTCACTTGATTGCTGTCAAGCGAATTATTAGATATGTCGCAAGTACTGTAAATCTCGGTCTCTGGTATCCTCATGAAACCAATGTTCAATTAGCTGGGTACTCGGATGCTGACTGGGCTGGTAATCTAGATGATAGAAAATCAACCAGTGGTGGTTGTTTTTTCATTGAAAATTGTCTAGTTTCCTGGTTTAGTAAGAAACAAAATTCTATATCACTTTCAACAGCTGAAGCTGAGTATATTGCAGCTGGTAATGCATGTACACAACTTGTTTGGATGCAACGAATGCTAAGTGATTATGGAATTAAACAGGATTCTATGTTATTACATTGTGATAATTCCAGTGCGATAAATATTTCAAAAAATCCTATTCAGCATTCTCGTACTAAGCATATTGACATTAGATTTCATTATATAAGGGAATTAGTTGAAGAGAATGTTATATCTCTAGAATATATTCCTACTGAAGATCAACGAGCTGATATTTTCACAAAACCTCTTGATAAAAGCAGGTTCAAAAAGATGAAATTTGATCTTGGCATGTGTATTTTAAATTGATTATTTATGCCTTCTTGTATAATATTGTATATATTTGCTAGATTGTATTTCAATTTTTGTAAAATTTGCAAGTAAATTGAATTTTTTTGGGGTTTATTCGACCAGTCGTGAGTATACACGACCAGTCGTACTACGACCGGTCGTAGATATCCACGACCAGTCGTAGAACTCGAGAATCAATTAATATGGATGACATTTTTGAGGAACTGGATTCTGACTCAGCTAATGATCCAGATTTTATACCATCTGATGTTGATGCACGTCTGAGTGCATTAGAAGGTAAAGTTGAGAATATAAATGTTAAGTTGGAAAACATGTCTGTTGCTCATGATTTGCAATTCAAGTACATGCGCAAATATCTTAGGCGCTTGAACAAAGGCATGCACCAACTTGATCCTTCTATTCATGCTCCATCTTCAATTTCTAGTTCTGACTAGTTTTTATGAGACTTCTGGTCTGTAATAACTTTATTACTTAGCACTTGGCTGATTTTGATTTGGATTCTATCTATGTTTAATGCTGGATATTTGTTCTTGATGTAATATTTATGCTGGATATATGTGATGCTATCTTGAGTATCTCTATGACTCTTTTGTTATACTCTATTTCCTCCTTCTGTTTACTCTCATTCCTTTATTTAGTTCTCCTTTGTCATATTGTGATTAAAGGGGGAGAATGGTTTGTTGTTAATATGATTGTGAGAGGAGTAGCATTGGTTATGTTACTCAGGGGGAGTGGGGTGTCAAGGGGAATATATGTTTGATCTTGAATATATGTTTGATCTTGTTGAATGATAATAGTTGAATGTTGAATATTGATTTACAGGTATTAACCAGTTGTTTTACTCTTGTTTATCTTGATTATGTGTTTTGTCACTAATTTGACAAAGGGGGAGATTGTAAGTGCTATAGTTTCTATCCCTCTTTGTTGTCAAATTTGTAGTGCCAAAATCACTATTATACTCTGTTATATATAACTTGCATAAGTGAAGCTCTCTCAAGGATCAACATTCATAAACAAGCTAAGCTCACAACAAGCAAAGCTCTCAAGTACAAGACTCAAGATCTTGAATGAAAGAACTGCTCACAAGACAAGACTCTGGAATGAAAGAACTGCTCACAAGACAAGACTCAAGCTGAACTCAAGACTCAAGCTGAAACTCAAGCCACTTTCAAGATTGAGTTACATGAAGAGTTCAACTACATCAAGACTTCAAGACTGATACTTCAATGTCACTTGTTCCTAATGCTTCAATGTCCATACTTCATGATTGAGGTTTGTTTGACCATAGGTTGACCTTAGAAGTAGGTCATTTCGGATACATAAGTCGAATGTTATTTTTCATGTGATTGGTCTGTTCTTCGACTAGTCCTAGGCCTTCTTCGACTAGTCTTAGACTTGCTTCGACCGATCTAAGAAATTCCTCGACCCGATCGTAAGTTTGTTACAAATTAGGATAAAATCGTAGCCTTCGACTAGTCACGGAATGCATTCGACCGATCGTAGGAGCAGTGTCGTGATCTTCGACCGATCGTACATTCTTCGACTCGAAGTCCAGTGAGTTTTATAGGTTCTTCGACCGATCGAAGGAAACCTACGACCCGATCGTAGGTGACGATCGTAGAGCAGTCGAGCATATCCGGATTTTTCAAATATTCATTGTTGCTTCGACTAGTCGAAGAGCACTCTAGACGATCGAAGACCCGATCTTCTCACCTATAAATAGTGCACGAATCTCGGAAGAAATTATCGATTTAATTAAAGTATTCAAGCCAATCTTTGTCGAACTTCGAGAGATAATTCGTGTTCCATCTAAGCTAAGTGTGCTTATTTAATATTCTCTTTCCTTAGCTTTATTTAATTGATTTTGTTTCTTATATTCCAATCGATTTGATAAAGAGGAATTATTATTCCCTTTCTTTGGAATCAAAATCAATTAAGGCAAGCCCTATTTGGTTTAATTTAAAATCTATTAGAATTAGAACCATTGTAATCGAGTCTGGACATTGAACTTGGACATTCAATCATCTACTCTGATTTGGTTCTACCGGGCTGCTACAATGAAGGAGATATTGGTATTTTACATATTGTAAATTCCTTTCTATTATTTTTGTTTCTTTCAAGATTTGCAAGAAAAATCTTGTTATTTTGGTTATCTGAGGAAAGACAGGAAAAAACAGAAGAGGGGTTTTTAATTGTGTAAGCCCACATACAAAGACACAATTGTAAGGGTTTTGGGTGAACCCTGGGAAAACCTATTTTTAGTGAATGCTAATATCCCTGTGTGAGGATATTAGGAGTGGAGTAGCTTTTTGTGTGGCTGTTGTTTAACAGTTGGTGAACACACAGGCGAACCACTATAATCCCTTGAGTTGTGGTTGATTGATTTATTCTTTTAATCTTTTAATTAATTTTTGTGGGATGTATGTATGGTGGTGAATGTTGTAATTATTTCAAGCTTTGTGAGAATGTTGTAATAGCTTAGAATTTACTTTCTGCTATTCCTTTATAAGCTTGATTTTCAATTTCATTTGAAAGTTGTTCCAGCAAGGTTGCCCTGCCATTTTTATGGTGTATGGCTGTCCCTAGAACAATACATTTTTAATTACAAGTTATTTCATTTCAGTTTGTATTTAATTCTGTATTCCTCTTCGATTTGAGACTTGATACAAAGACCTTTCTAGAAATAAGGTTGTCCTACCATAAACTCTGTTTTTGGTGTAAGGTTGTCCTTAGAACAACGTTTGTATCAACCTCTCAAGATCAGAATTTTGAGGTTGTTTTTCTTTCCTGCATTGTTATTTAATTTGGCTATCATTTTCTTTATTATTCCGCTGTTATAAGTTTTTATTTGGCATTGTCCTATTCACCCCCCCTCTAGGACATATAGCTTGGCCTTTTCAAACTTGATTATTAATCGGTGGTTATGATGAGAGTAACCACCGAGGGAACGAGGGTACCACCTTATGACCATGCTCAGACTCTTTTTCATGTTGAACATCACCGATTTACCATTGCTCTTAGATTAAAAGATTCCTTAGGTTTTTCAACCTTCTTTGGAACATATTTTTCAATCACTTTACCACTTCCAAGCGCGATGACAAATTTAACGTGCTCAACATGGGGATTAGAAGAATTTGGATCACTCGTTTCATATTGCCCTTTGGGATTCGGTTGTAGTTGAGTAGGAAAAGTTCCTTTCACCCTAACATTAAGGTAGGATTCAATTCTCTCAACTAAAGATTTATGCTCTCGGAGGATTTGCATTGCGCTCTGATTGATTTATGTTGTTCATGCATGAATGCTTGCAAAGTTCTTCTAAGGTCTTCTTCTGTGGGGGCACATAAGGGGTACTATAGAGGACCCTTGAGGATTATTGCCCGCATTAGCAGTGGGTTCATTTCTCCAACTAAAGTTAGGATGGTTCCACCGATTAGGATTGTACATGGTTGACATTTAAGCACTAAAGGGCCTTTAGTAAGCATTCATGGCATTGGGTTGATCACGCAACACTTCGTAGAAGGCAGGGATTGTGTGACAATCCTTAGTCATATGTACATTGCTCTCACAAATACTATAAGAACTTTCAACAATCTCATTGGTTTTAACCACATCGACTTTCCTTAATTCCAAGGCTTCTACTTTTCTTACACGACCCACTATCTTTGCATTAACATCATCATCTTCCTTCAATATGTACATACTTCCATTTTTCTTGGGCATAGGCTTGGTCTCATTTGTTTTATTAGATGTATCCCGAGGTTGGGCGTTCTTTGCTAAAAAAAATTAAAATAATTGCAAGTCTCATCGGGATCCTTGCTCATAAAATCGCAATTACACACCATCGCTATGAATTGTTCCATGTTTGAGCTCAAACCATCATACAAAAAGCTAATCATTCACTATGTTTCGTAACCATAATATGGACAGGTAAGTAGGAGTTTGTTAAAATGTTCCCAATACTAAAAAAGGTTTCATTCTCCTTTTAGGAGAAGTTCATGATATTACGTCTCAATGTATTTGTAATGACCCGAAAAACTTTGTGCAAAAACCCGAGTACTACCTCAAATTCTTTAGAAGTTAAATGTGGGTTAACTAGTGTTAAACTCGATTACTTGTGAAATTAGCACTAATCACTTTAAATTTAATCTGCAACACCCCAAACCTATAGAATCGTTAGCGCTATATTACCCTGAAATCTAGGATTCAACGCTAAATCCAGTTGCTCTCGGGAGTACTTGGAAACTTTGTATCGGACCTGGACCGCATGTCGAAAGTCCGATAGCGATGATCTTAGACAATTATGATCATTTTGTTGGGCTTGACAATCACCTCAAAAATCAAGTCCAGATGATGTCCTGAGACGATTTGCTTGAGTTCGAAGTAAAGAGTGTGAGAAAGGTGAGAAATTAATTATGAATTTATGAAATTTGAATCGTGTCGCTTGCGCACCGATTTTAAGCATTCTGACCGTTGGATTCTGGCCCAAATTCACCCTCGGATCAGGAAAGATGGCTCACACATGTCAAAGTGCCGGTGGGCCTGATCGAGTTTCGGTGACCATTGAATTAAAACTGGTCCGCCACGGCTGATCTATAAATCCGATCGGTACAAAAACTCAGCCTAACCTAGATCCATGGTCAATGAGCTTAAGTCTGACCCACGTGAAAAAAGGACCTCCAGAAGTGCTCCGTTGGATCGAAATAGATCCGATTTGGTTATAACTTAAGTATACCTTGGCCCTTGGGCTATTTTTATCAATATTAAGCCTATATAAAGACCTTAAAACCCTCACTCTCAACTCCATACGAATTTTCTAAACCCTAGCTAAGAGAGAGAGGAAAAGAGAGAGAAAGTGAGAGAGAAGTTGGTGAATCATCTTAAGATTCTTCCCTGTTACTCTGCGTATCTAAACTATCACATCTGAATCGTTATTCCAGCTATTCTAAGTTCATTCTTGGGTAAGTCAATCAAACCCTAGCCTGTTTTGGAGCTTAGAATAGTCTAAGTGTTGATGTAGCTCATTTCATTCATGCCTTAGGTTATCTAGTCGCCGTTGACGAATACTTATCATCTGAATCAGATCTGTTGCGCACTTTCTGATTTAAGGTGCGGACTATATTCGTATAGGTTATGGTTTTCAAGGCTTTCAATGTCGGTTAATGGTTTATTATTGTTGTGGGTGAAATTTCACATGTCAAATGCGATGTTTGTATTGCGTTCCTGATATATATGAGCTATATTGAGATTTGTGTATTCCTTGTATATGTAGAAAGTATCGTATACGTATGAAATACGAATATGTGTTTGTCATGATTAATTGTCGTGTATTTGTACTAGTTGTATGTGTATCAACTCCTTGGCCAAAGGAATTGTCCAAATCTGTGTTATCACCAACATACGTCATGTATGTTGGAATATGTAGTTTAAGTGTTTGTAGAAATGTCTGAATGATCAAGTGTGTAATATATTATCCTGTTTACGGGCGTTGAGAAGAGATTCTCAACTATCTTATTGGTGTGTATGATTTCTTACATGCAATTTACATTCCTTGTTGTTTAAATTCGGCACTACTTATGTGTAAATCCATGTTAAGTTGATATTCATCAAATGCTCACATACTGTATGATTAGAATTGTTGATCCATTACTATTCTGAATTGCGGGTATGAACATCTGTTATACTTGAATGTGTTTGGGACTATGAAATAGTCCAGGGAATCGGTAACAAACCTTGAGTTCGTGGCCGAGGTTGTTTTCGCCACGAAGGACGTGTTTGATAAACCCGAGTCGTATTAGGGTTGTCGGCAATGGTTTGGCCACACAGAGTATTTGCGCACTCTATGTCGTTCAACTCAAAGTGCGCTCGTGCTAGTCGAGCTCATCAAGTAACCTGATTGTCCCGGTGGATGTGCACCATGTATGTACGCTACTGTTTGAATCTAGGGTACCAAACTTACCAATGCAATCCCGTTAACCATTGTACCTTGATCCGCTAAGACTCATGAGCCGGACATGGTGGTATGGGACACCGTGGTCGAGCTGTCGGCCTATACTGGGGCGACGAGCCTCCCCGTATGACCAGTGAGCACACCAGACTCGTGAGCCGATTATGGTGGTATGAGACACTATATTAGCGCTGTCAGCCTACGTTGATTGGTGACGAGCCCTTTGTAGTACCCTCGAGCATACCTTGATACTGCATTGAGGTGACGAGCCTTAGTGTAGCAACTAAGGTATGACTAAGCATGCATTGATTGGTGACGAGCCCTTTGCAGCGACCTAGAACCATATGATCGTATGAGATTGTCTAGGACTGACGACCCTAGAATGGATCACCGTTTGGGAATTGATATGAGGAAGGTACCTTAGCTTCCCAATCCTACTGTATGAAAAGGACTAATAACAACTTAGTAATCATGTTCATGCACCGCATTGCATATGCTTTGGCGTCGTGGAGCACTGCGGGAGGTTGTCATGCGTACCGTAAAATGAAGACGCTGAGGGAGTGCAGGCGAGAGTATGCATCATTTCTACATACATCCTTCATTAACAAGAGTAATTAGGACGTGTTTGATTGTATTGCCTTATCATTACTGCTTGATTGATTTGATAATATGTTAACTTTTACTGTATAGTTCCACTGAGTTGATCACTCACTCCTACATTCTGGGACGGTGTTTTAACACCAACCAGACTCTGTCTTAGATGCAGATGATGATGCGACCTCCGAGGCAGAGCAGGAGTATGAGGATGACGAGGACGCATTTTCTTTTATGTAGTTCTCAGGCGGGTTCATGTGAGTCGTGCCCTGAGCACGAGGATTCTGGGTTTCTTTTGTAATGGATGATTTCATTTTGATACTTATATTTTGAAAACAAACACTTGTAATTATGACCTGGCAGAGCATACATATCACAGGGACTTATATAAATATACATATATGTTTCTTCAGTCTTCCGCTTGCAGATTTCACCTATCCTTGGATTATGTTTGCAGTTTGGCTTAATCTACTCCATATTTTATGCACTCATACAGACAACATACATCCATCATTGCATATGTTGCATAAGTGATATTTTGAAACTTGGGAGCTGAGTTATGCTCGACCCCCGAATTTCAGGGCGTTACAGTTTTAGTCTTATAAACAGGGAAAAACTTATAAATGAATTCTGTAGTCATCTCAGATCATGTCTTGATGATTCTTGCCCTCAAGGAGTGTAACCATGATTGGGCTCTCCTTAAAGGAGAAGGGAAATAATTTCACCCTCACTACATCTTCAGAGACATTGTTGTAATGCAAAGTGGGTACAATCTCATCGAATTCTTTTAGATGCAAACATGGACTTTCAGAATCAAGTGAAATTTTAGAAGCAACTAAATATGTTTAAAATCAATGTTACCCACATTTACTGGAAAAACCATACAAGAGGGAGTGGTTGTTCTTGTAAGTTGTAGGTAGTCACGTAAAGTCCTAACTGGTGGGACATTATTCACTTTATTCTCATCTTGGTTTGGTTCATTCTCAACCATGGTTCTGGTTAATTCACAAGTATCAGGGCGTTTTTTAACATGGTGATTGGACATCCCTTCAACTAAAATTCATTCGCTTAGAAGACGCTTTTGTGTGATCATGTGTCCACTTGGGCATGAACACAGAGAAAATCCTAAAATTAAATCTAAACCCTGAAAAAAATAGAAACAATTATCTAGAAAAGCAATTAAAATAGAATGAGGTAAGGATGTTAACCAAGAATAAGACACGATTTAAGACAATCCTACAGAACATCAAACAAAGGAATTTAGTAGTAATAAAATAAACAAAAAAATCTTATATAAAAATAGAAATTATAGAAAAACCCATCTTAAAGTGTTTTTAAACCACAATCACTGGCAATGACGCCAAAAACATGTTACAATCCTAAAATTGCACACTTAGTGTAGGTATTGAAGTAGTAAAGTATTTAGTAGGTCCGAAGTGAATCCACAGGGACAAGAGGGTAAAAACACTACTAAAACTAGAATAAATTTAAGTTATTCCCATTCAGGTGAATTTTAATTGTGTAGAAAACAATAATAAAATAAAAGTAAGGTTTCAAGTATCAATCAATCCCCAATGCTAATTCGTTAATCCAACCTTATTACTCAATTGGAATCGAATAAGGATTTGTTCTAATTGGAAGATAAAAAATTTAAATCAAATAATGATTTCCAAATAAGATATGAATCGCAATTGATTAGTCTTATAAAAAGAATTTGTATGTGCTTGTATGTTTAGCATACATAAGGTTGTCAAATTTCATGAGACGAAGTGATACCGATCAGATCATAAGTACGCTTAGATCACAACTACTATACATGTCTGAAGATCAGCTCAAGATTAACTTATCATCTCAAGAATACGTTGCTCGGTTTCATACTAGTTGATCTCTGTATTCGCTAACCAACATGTGATATAACCTTAAAAAGACCTTAGGTGCTTTAAAAAATTCATTCATTTTTGCTCTAAAGTTCAGTCAACTTAATTCTGGTTCGGCCAGCCTAAATTCCTCAGCTAACCTAACTTCAGGTTCGGGCTAAAAATTAAAATCTGTTGAAAATTCAATCAGCATAACTTGAAATTTGGCCAACCCGAGTGAAGTTCGGGTCAAATTCCAACAATGCAAAATTTTGAATTTTACGAGAAGTCAGCCAGCCGAATGGGAGAATTCGGCCAACCGAATTGGACATTCAGCCAACTGAATTTTGGATAAATTTTATCCCGCATAATCCGTTAGTCATTGGAATAGATTCGGTGGAATTCGGCTAGCCGAACCTACTCTTAATCCAGCTGAATTTCCAAACCCTTTAACTATAAATAAAGGCATTCTCTCATTCTAAACAACAATGAAAAATTACTCTAAACTTTCTGCAAGAGAAAAGCTCTGGTCCTCGGTAAGCATATTGTGCAGTATTTATAAATTCTTTTTAAGATTATTCAATTTCTTTTTTCTCAAGATTATTTCAATCTCATTTTAGAGAGTAGTTTATACTCCTCTTGAGATTTAAAAGAATTAAATCAGTAGCATTAGAGTTTTCATTTCACAAAATACTTTAGAACCCTATACTCTTTCTGTTGAGTGAATACTGCATCCTCTACGTACAAGAAAGAAGATCTCTGCTACAAGCTTATACTACATCTTCAAATCTACATTTGAAGATAATTATTTTACTTTATTTCATTTTAGGTTACTCTGAGATAACCTGTGAAAATGTCAGTAGGTTTTTATTTGTGACAGCCCATGAAAATCACAAAGTGGGTTTTATTTTTTTTGTGATTACCTGTGTAAATAAAAAAGAGATTTTATTGTGGGAAGCCCTTGAAAATCACAAGGAACTGTATTAGGTTGTTAAGGTGAACCTGAAAAAAATCTTATTATAGTAAAAGCCAACATTACGGGGGTACACTACGCCAAAATGGCCAATTTTCGACGGACTTCGTCCATCGCAAAAATCTCTTGGTTTAACGACGAATTTAATCCGTCGCTAACGGAAAAAGTCCGTTGCTAAGCTCGTCTTTCTCAAATATCGTAGTCCGAACGTCGCAGAATTTAGCAACGGACCAAAATCCGTCGCTAAAATTTGATTTATGATGGATTTTTGTCCGTTGTAACTAGGCGACGGACGAAATCCGTTGCAAATTTTGATTTGGCGACGGAAAATGAATAGTCACAAATTCCCACCCAAAATACCAAATGGCGCGCTTTTCAGTTGCTTTTGCGACGGATCGTCGTAAAAGGACTTTTGCCTTGACATTATTTTTTTCATTTTTTTAGAATATGGTGGAAAATTAAGTTTTTTTGTAGTCTAATAATTGTTTTTTAATAGAATTTCAGTGGTTTAATTGTACATATTTGTATCTAAGATTATTTTTTAACAATTGATTGAATGCAAAAAGAAAATTTATTTTGTTTTTATATCAAATGAGTGGAATTTTTATTTTTATTTTTTAATTTAAAACTAATATTTAAATGATTTGTAATATCACATGAAAAAGAATATTAAGAAGTTAAAAAAGTTTAACAATGTTTGAGAAAAAAAATAGATTTTGAAAAAATAAAAATCGTGATATAATAAAAATCTATTTTGTGGGAACAAAAAAGAATATTTTATAAAGTTGATAAATTTGAAAAAAAAAAAAAAAAAGCATTTGATTTTGAGAAAAAATAATATCCTGAAAAAGAAAATTAAAAATATTTTTAAAAATGTGAAAATTTTCACAATGTTGAAAAATGAAAATATTTTTTTTAAAAAAAATGAGAGTTTGAAATTTGAAAAAAAATAAAATAAAATTTGTGAAGTTCAATAAAAATTAACAAGTTCGAATAAAATGCTTTTAAAAAAATGGAGAAGTGAAAATTTTAAAATAAAACGATATTAAAAAATTGATACTTTATCAAAAAACAAACATTTTGAAACGAAAAATCAATAAGTTGAAAAATTTTGTGATTTTGAAAATTAATTGAAAATGTTCAAAATTCGAAATTAAAAGAAAAAGTTATTTATAAAAACACTAAGATTTTGAAAATATATATATAATTTTAAAAAAATAATTGAAAAGTTGAAAACAACATGATGCTTTTGAAGAAAAAAAAAAATCGGCATTTTAGAATATTTGGGAAAAAAATTAAAAATTGTGAAAATTTAAGATATTTTGAAAATAAAAATTCAAAATTTGTATTTTAATTTATTTTTTGAAATATTTTATAATAAAAATGATATTTTGTTAAAAGTTTTCAAAGAAAAATTTAGAGTAAAAAAATATACATTTTGAAAAAAATGTAATTTTTAAATGAAAATTGAAATTTATTTGTGAAAAAAAATATTTTTTAATAAATTATTAGGCACATCCACTAATTGAACATTTAACCGTTTTTGGACAATCGAATTAGTCCAGATTGAAGAGTAAATAACTTCATATGTTTAAATCAAATTTCACTCAAATTGTTGATCAGTCTTGTATTCACAATACCTTTCTCACATGTAGCTAGCTTGATTGGGGCGAGTAACTAGTCAAATTGAGGGTATTGATCAATAAATTAGAGTGAATGGACTATATATATAAACTGGGATAAATATTATTGTCAAAATTGTGACCCAACTTATTAACCTCGCGAGAACCTACGAATTGATGTTAGTAAGTTTTGTGGGCCTCATCATGATGTGTGTCGAACATCAACACCGTGCATTTAATGTGTCCCCTTTAGGTTATGAGATATCTCAAAAATCATCCGTAAACAAAACTCAGGTGGGCCATACCATCTAAAACCATGTCAAGACATCTTAAAAAAATATAAAAGCACTTGGTGGGGCCCACATGAATTTTGGATATGGCTAAAACTTGGTCTGACCCCTCATCCAAGTGGGACACACATAATGAGTGGGTTGGATATATGAATCACATTAAGGTAAGCCCAATATATGATTATGAATGTTTTAAGGAAACCCTTCTACATTTAAGTTAGTCATTACCCTTACCAGAGTAAACTCTTCGGGGTCTACCGTTATTTATTTATTTTATCCACTCTATTTATTCATGTTAACAAATAATTTGAGGTCTAAAGAACAAAAATGAAACATATCCAAAGCTCAAGTGGACCACACCACAGGAAATAGTGTGATTGAACCTCTACCATTGAAAATTTCTTGGAGGCCATAGAAGTTTTGGATCAAGCTGATGTTTGTGTTATCTCTTCATTTATATATATTTGATATTATTAATAGGTTGGATGGCAAATAAACATTACTGTAGACCCAAGGAAGGTATCAATGGTGGAAATCATTATTCTACATTGTTTCGTGTGGCATGGTCCACTTGAGTTTTGGATTTACTGAAAATTTGGGATCAACCCATACTGTTCATCCATTTTTCAAGATCATTTCAGAGAATTATTCAAAAAATGAATCATATCTAAAGATTAAATGGACCGCACCACAGATACCAGAATTGATGGGAACGGATAGACTAGTCCCCTGCCACCCGCCTGTTGGCCAGTCTTCGGTGTTATGTGGGCCCCATCATGATGTATGTATTTCATCCATTATGTTTATCCATTTTTACCGATCATTTTAGGGCTTGATTGAAAAAATGATAGGAATATCAACCTAAGGTGGACCACATCATAGGAAAACAATATTGATTGGATATCCACCATTAAAATCCTCTTAACGCCCACGATACTGTTTATTTGACATCCAATCTATTACTTAGATCATACAAGCCCTTATGAAGGGAAAAAACAAAGAGCAGCTTGATCCAAAACTTTTATGGCCCCCAAAAGGGTTTCAATGGTAGACGTTCAATCCCCCATTGCTTTTTTCAGTGTGGTCCACTTGATGGTTAAATCTGTCTTATTTTTTGTCTCAAGCCTTACGACGAGCTCGCCAATTGGATGGATAGTTTGGATATAATACATACCTCACGATGGGACCCACATAACTTGCTGACGTAAGCCAACTATTCATCTCCTTCATTTGGCAGGAAACAGAATAGCTACTCCCCCTGCCACTAGCCTCGTGGCTGGTGGTCAGTGCTCACTATGATGTACATGTTTCATCTATTCTGTTCATCCATTTTTCAAATTATTTTACAATTTTATATCAAAAATTAATGGGACATAAATCTCAGGTGGACCACACCACATGAAAACAATGGCGATTGGATATCCACCATTAAAATCTATCTTAAGGTCCATTGTACTGTTTATTTGACATCCAATCTATTGATTAGGTAATACATGACCATATGAAGGGAAAAACCAAAGATTAGCTTGATCCAAAACTTTTATGACCCCCAAAAGGTTTTTAATGGTCCATCAACACTGTTTCCTGTAATGTGGTCCATTTGAGATTGGGATATACCTCATTTTTGGTCTTACACCATCAAATTATCTAGAAAAATAGATGGACGGCGTGGATGAAACACGTACGTCATGTTGGGGCCCACCCAGCATCCTTGTGCAGGAACTTATCTGCGAAAGGGTTTAGCACGTGGAATGCTGACCTGCAGTCTCTAAAATCTGAATGGCCCACATGCAGCAGAACTTCATAAAACCTACTGCTATCAATTTTACTTTGAACCAAGACTTCAATTGGCCATGAAATATGCAAACAGTTTCTTCCTTGAGAACTCATCACACATTTTGAGTCTCTAAAATCTGAATGGCCCACATGCAGCAGAACTTCATAAAACCTACTGCTATCAATTTTACTTTGAACCAAGACTTCAGTTGGCCATGAAATATGCAAACAGTTTCTTCCTTGATTTGCATTTCTATTTTCTATGGCCCACCAGAATCTTAGATCAGGGTGAAAATTCACCCCCTAAGATTTCATGGGATTATACATCTTATGGACCGTTCGGATTCAACACAAATAACACGTTTGCAAAGGTGCGCACGTGCGTAGGTTAGCATGCCTCCTTTAGCACGAAATCCACGTCCCCTGAAACGAGGAACCCCTGTTCTCTCTCCCTCTCATCCAATCTCCTTTCCGTCTGTCCCTCTCCCAGCGCCGGCCCTAGAGATTTCTCCCACCTCTCTTCCTGTCGATCTCTTCACGTACATCAGGTAATGCTCTCTCTCTCTCTCTCTCTCTCTCTCTCTCTCTCTCTCTCTCTCAGTCGATTGATAGTGGTGGTTCTCTAAATCGATTGATAGTGGTGGTTCTCTCTCAATCTCTCTCTCCCAGCGCCATGATTCGGAACCCCCTGGATTCGGAACCCACATGATTGGAAACCCCAGCGCCAATGGTTATTCCAAATGGGTGATTCCAAATGGTTATTCCAAATGGGTGATTCCAAATGGGTGATTCTTAAGTAGAGGTCTGGCCCTTGATAGATTGGAATGGTAGAATAGGTTTCCTGTAGCTATCCCCAATTAATTGGAATAAGGCTTACATGGTGATTATTTTTATTTTATTTAATTTTATTTGTTTTTATTTTATTTTATTTTGCTGTTTTTGGTGTTCTTTTCCTGTTTAGAGATCAAAGTCGGGCCCACTTCTTGTGAAGTATTTTCCTCAAAAGCTGTAGAGGAAGATGAATTAGAAAATGGTAAATAATGGATGGACCGTTGCATGCATCATACATCAGATGTATAGAAATCTTAATGGGATTCGTGCCATCATGTCATGTGTATGTCTCAGGTGGGCCCACCAAGAACATGCCTTGGCCCAAAAATCAGGCTGGTTCACTCATCAGGTGGATCATGTTTGTATGTTGAATATAGACCGTTGATCATTTTCTTGGAGTCCATTTTTCTCATACTGATGTGGCCCAATCTGATGAATGGATAGTGGCTCACGTTATTTTTTTGCACCAGGGGATGTTCATAGGTTGCCCCACCTGATGAATGGCCTGGATCTAGCACATCCATGTTACATTGGCATGTTCTTTGCCAATCACCTCCTCACAAGAGCATGTTCTTTGTGTTTTCCTTTTACCTAGGTTTATGTAATGTTATGAATAGGTTGGATGACAAATAAACATCACGATAGGCTTGAAAGGTTTCGATAGTGGATGTTATTATCTCAAATATTTCCCATCGTGCGCCCACTTGCCCTAAAATGATTGGGAAAAAAAAAATGAATGAATGGGACATAACCCATGTATCATATGGGCCTTACAGAGTCTCACACCTGATGTGGCTATTGGACGGTGATACGTGGACTCCACAATGATGCACGTGTTATCTACACCATTTATCTATTTTTTTAAACTATTGTTTTAGGGTGAGATAAAAAAAAAAAAAAAAAATCCAAATTTCAAGTCGACCACACCATAGGAAAATAGTGATGATTGAACCCCACCATTAAAATCTTCTTTGGGGTCACAAACATCAGCTTGATCCAAAACTTTTGTGACCTTGAGAAATTTCTAATGGTAGGCGTTCAATCACAGCTGTTTCTTGTTTGATCCAAAACTTTGCCTAACAGCCCTCGCGCACGGCTCCCGTGAAAGACAGGGTTACAAGCGTATGGGGCCCATTGTTCAGGTATTATGGATCCTACTGTGGATGGCCTGTGCACGAAAGATACTCCCGAAAGGAAATCCTAACCCTTGATTAGTGGGGAAAAAAGATATGGTTAAAATTGAATAGGGCAACTGTTTGCATTCAACCAGGAAAGGCCACATATTGTACAGCTATGATCTTCGAATTTGGACTTTTGGTACAGATGCTATCTGCATTGAAGAAACCATTATGAATGGTTTGGATCAAGCACAATTGAATATCAATGGTGCTGATTGCTTCATGTGCACTTGTTTGCACAATTGCGGACGATTATCTCTACCATGTATAACCAGAATAAACAGTAAACTTTGTATTTAAATAATGCCATTTGAATCTGTCATTTTTGTTATTTAAATTTCATGATAGTAGCATCTCGTCCTTCGATCTTTGGCCTCCATAAATCCATTCACAACCTGCCTTGCGTCACTACATCACAGCTCGCCCTTCATGTATGGCCCAGATCTTGATCTTTCATCATGCAACCAACCTAGAACTTTAATTCTCTTCAAATAATTCATCTTTCATGTATGGTTTCACAAAAGTAGTGTACAAAAACATGCGAGATGACAATAAACTGGAATGGCCCACCAAACAGCATACTTCAATACAATAGAATTTTAACTCCAACTTCAGTTCATAAAATTCAATTTGTTCACCGTCAGCACCACACCATTTTTTTAGTTGCACCACGTGTAACTGTAAGAGATTCTACCGGCATGAGTACATTAACCGCCATGAAAAAACAACTCCAGACAAAAGTCTGTTGATCAATCCACAACATCACTGCTGACAAGCTTGAATTTTTTTAGCATTGAGGACCAATTTCCTTACAGAAGAGAAGGCGCCCAAGATTCCAGTGCCAGTAAACACAACAACAATAGAAGCATTGACCCAGAAGGTTAGAGAAGTTTTGGGAGGGTTGTGCGTCATGTGGTATAAGAGCATGGGGAGGATGAAGTCCAATGGAATGAACCCAATAGCTCCTACCATACTATTTATGTCACTGAAGAATGGTAGCATTGCTGTAAAAAATGCACAGCATACCATATACATGGTTCGGGGTTTTTTTTTTTTCCTGCCTAGTTCTCTCGGATGTGTGTAAAACCCTGTCCACCACGCCAATGCACATGCTAAAGTGGATCACACTATATATTCTCTAGCCCAACCAGTCAAACAGATGGGTCACGCTGTAGATTCTCTATCTGCTAAATCTAGCAGGCTCCCTTATCAGGTTGGCCACAGCTACAAAATTAAATATTGTTTTTTCTCCATACATATGTTTCATCTGACGTGTTCCATCTGACGATTGGGCTGATTTAGAACCATAGTATCTACACGTTCCAACACAGTTGATGAACCAGTCAGATCTTGCACATGTTTGTTACATTCTCATATGCATTGGTGTGTAGATGCACAGGTCCATACACATGTACAGGCTTAGCAAACCTCTGATTTTTGGTGGGTTGGGCTTTTTGAGGCAACGCATATGATGGGCAGTATAGATTCTGTTAACATTTCACTGGGCTCCATTTCTACCAAAGTAGAAAGTATGTGCACAATCGGTGAGAGTGGGTGTAAATGGTGGATCACAAGTAGGAGATTCCGATACATTATATGGTGTTTTACAGCATGAGTTAGATATCCACTGTTTATTTGAACCATGTAGCAGTGTCAACATGTTAATAATTAATCATAAATGCAATTATGATTTGCTTGGCATTTTGGTTGATTTCTATGCAGTCTGAGCCTACTGCATTGTATGTAATTTTGAAAATTTTATTCCTAAACAGATGCCATTAATGCAATAAATGGAACAATCATTACTTATGGACAGGTAAGCTGCAAGTTGATAGAAATTAATTGAAATGATGCTTGCTCTGGTTGCCAACATTTTCTTTTTATGTTTCTGTCATTAACTGTAGTTTTTCATATTGTAAATGCATGAATTCATGACTGCAAACATGCATGCACTGTAGTACACATGTATGCAAGTGCGAAGATATATCCTTGAATTGCCTGTACTGTTTGAGGCCAGGCTACAAAATATGCATCCAGTGAGCAATATGTAGCTTCCATATTCATATTGACAAAAAAGCAAAACTGATAGATGTTGTGTTTTGTTTGTTTCGGCAAGTAATGTAAAGCTTTCATGTCATACTAACAAATTGTAACCTTCAAATAATGCATTTGGAACAGACTGGAGCTGGGAAGACATACAGCTTGGAGGTGAAGTGATTAAATTGTATTCATGAATGGGTTGTTTAATGAGTCATCCTAAAAAAAAAAATAGTGGTGTATTTTGAACTGTTTTGCTTTCAATTCAGATGATATCTAGTAACGTCCTCATGTTGAAGCAGGGACCAAGTATGTCAGAGTGTGATGGACAGAAAAAAGGAATACTTCCACGAGTTGTAAATGGGCTTTTTGACTAATAGATGTTTGAACTTGTAAAACAGATCTAATAACAACAATGGGCCATTCGTGCTACCCAACGAGATAACGGTTGTGTGTTTTGGTGTGGAAGGCACATACTTTCTGAGTCTCCACTTGTAAGCTTCAAATGTTTCATTTTTTTTTTCCCCAAGTTCTATGAATCCCTTTTGTCTTTTTGTACACGACTAAAAAGGAGAATTGCCCAGCTAAAATTGATTTCCTTGGGTCTGCTTAATTTGTGACCTGTTGGTCTGAGTTAAGTCCTGAGTTTGATACCTTGCTTTTCAAATGTTATACTAATTGTAATATTCATGTGCTTTGCATTTTGATTTGGAGATGTATTCCATTTACTTATTAATATTTATTGCATTCTTGTTCTAGAGTTGTATGTCGGTGTGGTTCTTGCCAGGCAGAGAAAAGGACACTCCGTGATTGGGAGCGGCACACTAGTTCCAAATGGAAAAATTATCTAATTATCTAAGAGCTGAAACAAGCAGGCCATTTTTGTGCAAGCCTCTTTTTTCTTCCTAGAGAAATTCTACTTTCGGATGCATTTGGATGCTTGATCGAATTTAATTGCTGAACATTCATTTATCACTACTCAATAATGCTCCCAAATCAGATCATTGTAGCTGCTTGTCTATTTATTCCATTCGGAATTGTAATTAGCTGGTATTCTCGTATCCTTAAGTTAACAGCATGGTAAAATTAATCCAAATATTTCTGACATCTAGAGATTTACACAAACCATGAGAGTAATTCAAGTAGTATTGATTGTAGCATCAAGCTTACAGATCATCGTGGGTTACAACCAGCTTTGGGAAAAATTTTCACGGTACTCCATAGCAGCACCTCATTCAGTGAGGTTAATTTGGTCATAAGCATTAAGGACTACATATGTTTGGGACTGTTTTCTAAGTCTCAGAAGTTGCTTTCTTTTCTTTCTTGATTTTATTTTTTAATTTGTACATGGTTGATGATATATATATCTTGTTTCTCTCATGGTTAATTTTGTGAAACCGATGACATCCACCTTCTGTATAATATTTTCTAATAGAAATACTACTAGGCTCCATTGTACTGCCAGTAGCTAGGCATGGTGCAATGCTTTACCTCTTGGCTTAACTTGTCCTGCTAACAATTACACTATCCTTTCTTGTCGTCCTCAGCTTCTATTTGAGCTTGATCTTTTGACTTGTATACTGAGTTTAAATTTATTTTTTATTTTTTGTTCGATAGACCCCAATGCAACAACACAAGGATTGCAAATTTTCATATGCTGGTCCGAAGACTCAAGTGAGGCTGACAATTGAATCTAAAAATATGTAAGTAAATATCTCACATCTCTATACTGTACATGTTTTTATGTACTTTTTCTCAAATAGAGTGGTATGACCTAATAACCATTATCAGGGCCCATAAAACCATCCAGGTAGAATGCGGGGTCCAAACCTTTGATCGGACAGATTGTGGGGCCTACTCCTATGTTGTATCAAAATGCTCAAATGTGTTAATTTAAGACTTTGTAAAAAGACAATAATGGTACTGTGGGAGAAATGGTTCTACTGTAAATCCATCAAATTTTCCATGCACCATGCAGAATGTCTGTAACATTGTTTACTTCTCGATCTTACCCAGTATATTTGTAATTTATTGTGTGTGCCCGGACATCAATTTGTGGTCTGATTGGGTTACTTGCTAGTGCTGGCTTATGGAATTCTATAAATGTTTGGTCTTTGGCAGTGAAACCATTGGCTGCCTCTTTCACCTACCAAAAGGTCTCTTGCATCTCAAGTCTTTGCTCCTTTATTGACATGTGGATAGGTCATATGCATGATGATCTTGATCATGTAGTAAAGAAGAATGGCCTGCGACTCGTTTGCCCTCCTCGAAACCTTTGTACCAACAATGGTAGATGAAATCTCTTCTTTCTTGTACCTTTTTCAATCTCATTTTTGCACGATGATCGTACTTACACCATCTCATTTTGCCAGCTCTAACTTTCATCATTATTGAATGTGCTGAAGCTTATTGCGTTAGAATTTTTTTCATTATGGAATGTGCTGAAGCTTATTGCATTAGATTTTTATTATTATTTTTTTAAGTGCCAGAACTTATTGAAAAAAAACTCAATGTGCATGTAATCTATCATTGGACACTTGATTTATTTGCACGTTGCCATTCTTTCATCAAAACTTGGATGTTTTTCTGTTCTTTCCAATGGACATTCTTGAATTGAGTGCAAGTGTTCCACGATCCTCAACACCGAAAGAGATTATATTTATAGTTTCTCCATGGTGGCTTTGCAAATGATTATGGGTAGCCTGTTGAGGATTTTTCTTTTCGAGATTTTAGCAATTTTTACGTCGGAAGCCTGGAGTTATTATGATATTTTGGCATGTAATGATTCTTGAACTACTAGCTGCTCGAGGGAGATGCCATGACTTGAATTTCTTTTGGTTCATCAGGGTTCTTGTTTCTGGCTGTGCAACACATAAAAAGTATTGTTTATTTTACATTTTGATCTGATGTATGAAAATAGAGCGAAAATGGTTATGTAGGGAACACACAAAATTAGTCGGATTGAGGTTACTAAACCCCAGTTAATTTCTATACACTTGCTCTCAACAATATTGATTTACCTTTTTCAATTTTTATTTTTATTTTTTTATTTTTTATTTTTTTTAATTTCACTAACAAGTCATGCCTTTAACCAGACGTTGTCTCTTGTTTTTGCACATGTACATTGTTGACTTGTTGAGTAAGATACAAATGTTGGTAATGGATGATGTAATGACACAGGTACAAGAATGTCTTCCTTTCTTATTTGCATTTTTTGGGAAAAACTTATCAAAACTATTTTTTGGACTAGATAATCCATCCGTTCTACCACTGATGTCCCATCTTGAATGGACGAAGTAATGGATGTGAGGCTTGGTAATGAAATTCAACTTTTTAATTTTCTTCTTGTGATTAGTATCATTCTTTGGGAAAAACTTATTTAAACTATTTTTCCATTTGCAAGGGCCATGGTGAAACTAGCACCAGGACTGCAATACACCAGCAAGCTGATGTAGGTGTAGAAGGTATATATTTTGAAGTGGAATAAACACGCCAGCTTCTATAAGTAGTCACCATGGATGTTTTTCTTTTTCTTGTGCATGTCAAGTCTATATATGCAAAGGTCATAGAAATCATGAATTCATGATTGATTGATTTTCCTGATCTTAATGCATTTAGGAATTATCTAGTAGAATCTTTCCGAGAAGCAAATTCTATTTTCATTTTTGTTCTTAGAAACTTGTTGAGTTAAACTCATCATGATGCCTAGTTATTATTAAAGAAAACCTTAATTTATCTTTATCTTTTATTTTTTTATTACTATTTATGTTCTATTTATGTAGCTTCCACATATTTCTATTTGTCCCTATGTGTTTATGCACCCTGTATAATTAATATTTGTATAATAATGTTTTTAATTGAAAGTCATATTAGATAAAAAGATATGTCTAAATAATTCAACTTGGAAGGAGCTATATTTTCACTACACCAAATGTGGAATTCTCCTGTGATTTCGAGTTATGATTTTGGGCGTTTTATGTACATTATTATTCTATCAAAGAAGGCCATGGAAAGTTGTGGAAATGTCACTTTCTAGGAAATAGGAAAACATGCAATAGTGGAAATGTCATTTCCTCAATTTACATTTCTGCAAATCCAAACAGGCCCTAGAAGTAGCTGCTAATCTTCCAAATGTTGAAATCAGCAAAAATGAGAAGTCCAAGAATTCAGCTTATGGTGGCCCTTGGATCTGCATCAAAATTATCTTGCTACTCCCATGTCCTTTGACATTTGAGTTACACATGTTTACCATTTCCTTTATTGGTACTCTCATGTCCTTTGATAATTCCTGTCTTCTGTGTTTGTTCTGTGTTTTTGTGTTTAACCTGTTGAGAGGGGTATTTGCAGGCTGTCAGTTCACTGGCTTGTGCCAGAACAGGTTGGATGAATGTTGACATTGATAAAATCGTGTGCGAGACATGTGGAAAGCAACTCAGTTTTACTTTGTTGGCGTCTTGGACAGTCTGAAGGTCAAATTCCAATGTCTTAAATTGCTTTAATCCTATTTGCTACCTCTAAAGTTCTATTGCTTTAATCCCATCTTCCAATTTGGGAACATGTATCCACTCTTCTAATTCTCAGTTTCTTTAATAGAAGCTCCTGAACAGGATTGCTATGTTTCCCTGTTATTTGAAGAAGCACTTGTTTGTTCCTTGATTACTGTTTTTTGTTCTCCACCAGAATGCAGGACCATTTTATTAATGGATAGGAGCAGGACTAGCGAGTGTCAAAATAGCAGGATTCAACAATAAAACCCTGTACTTGTCATCTAGTAGATGGATCTACAAGGTAACCACAGAGATTGTGTACATCCATTTAGTTTTTGTTACTGTAAATAGCTCCCATTTGTTAATACTTGAGAGGTCATATACAATTCACAAAGATTATTTTACTCTTCTATTAGGCGGAAGCTCTTGATTTGGAGAAAATTGTGCTTCAAATAGTAGCAGAAGTTGCAAAGGACTGGAGAATAGATGATATAAGTTGGCCCTTGGGTCATTGTAATTTTAAAGCCAACATGCTTGACAGAAGTCTCGCTTTTGAGTGGTGATGAGAAGGTATGTGAAATGTCTTCTACCATGCTATTTTGATTTTGCCTGTTTGGCTATATCAGGCTATGTGGCTGCATGGAAAGCTGTATTGCAATAAAAATTTGTAGCGTGAAAATGGACATTCATGTGCATTTGTAGTATGAAAACATCAAATAGACCGTTAACTATTTTATTGGTATTGTGTTGATTATTGTCTTGATGACTGTTAAATGGGTGAAACATGCATGCACATGTTTAATCATTGATTGATTATGATATTATTAAATAATCGTGTGAATTACTTTTTGAATGACTATTAGGTGTAAGATTCAAAATAAATACAAACAAATCTGACTAGTTTTTTGTAATCCGCGGGCACCTAATTCGCAGATAATTTAGCGACGGACCAAATCCGTCGTTAATTTCTGAACGTTGACAGTACACGGGTTTGAGCTCGGTCCTCCGTCGCTAATGTTTTAAATAATGAATCATTCAGGTGGTTTTCCGAATTTCAGCGACGGATTTTTAATTTTTGCGACGAATCTTAAACGACAGATTTTATCCGCCGGGAAAGAATAACGACTCAGTAAACGGCGATTGGCGTAGTGGTAGTAATTTTGGGAGTGGAGTATGTGTGGTTTTTAAAGCACCGAACCACTATAACTCCTTGTCCCTCTGTGGCGAATTCTTTAATCCTTTTTAGTGATGAATGTTATTTTTATTTCATTATTAGTGGTGAATGATTTATCTTCTCTTGTTAGTTTGAAAGATTGATTTTAAAGACATTTGTGAAATAAGGTTGTCCTGCCAAATATTTTAGGTGAAGTTTGTCTTACGAATTATTTAGAATCAATGTTTCAATACTTGAACGATTGAGATTTTATATTCACTACACCAAAATCATTAATTAGGAACAGCTAGCTCTTTGGTTTAGGAATGGTTTAAAACCGTTCCTACTTAAGAATAATAGGTTATTTAGCTACGAATATAAACCGAAGCTATTTTGCTACAGCTTTAGATAGTCCCATAGGTGGACCTATGGAGGCCACCATGATGTACATGTTTTATCTAAGCCATCCATCGATATTAACAGCTTATTTTAGCACATGAGCCTAAAAAGAGAGGCAGATCGAAGGTTCAAATGGACCACAGAGTAGAATACAGTGGAGATTAAGTTCCTACCGTTATTTGTGGTGTGGTCCATTTGGTCCTTTGTTTTTCCTCCTTTTTGGGATCATGCCCTAAAAGTACTTGTAAAAATGAATGGATGGTGTGGATAAACCACTTATATCACAGTAGGCCCCATGGAGCACCTGATAGTATCGCCCGTCTCCAGCTCCTTCGTGATGGGTAGTACCAAATACATCCAAAAACAACCCCATGCCTAAAAAGAACCCTTGCTCATCTACTCTTCCTTGCACGGGGAAGAAAGAACGGAGAATGGGAAGGAAGAACGGAGAATGGTGAGGAAAAGAAAGAGAGATGCATCTCGTTGTTGCAATTGTTCCTCTCACACTCTTGTAATTTTCTCCCTATCCAAATGCCTATACAAATACATCTTATATTTTTACCTACATCTCTCTCTCTCTCTCTCTCTCTCTCTCTCGTAGGTTTTTTTTTTTGAATCTCTCTCTCTTTTAACATGTCCAAGGATGAGATACGAGGATCTCTGTAATCCGATGTATGATATGGATATCAAGGAAGCCTTAGCCACTTGCATCTCAAGCATTCAATGGATCTCTCCATAAAGCACGAATATCTCCCTGAAGATCTACAGGTCCTCTCTCTATATATATCTGTCATCCATCTGTTAGATCGATTATTTTTATTTTTTTTTTCCAGATTGTCTATGACTGTAGGTTATAAAATGAGGTGCAAATGATTGAATCTGTGAAGTTTACATCAATCTTTTTTAAAAATTTGGTTATGTTATGCTTTGGCACCTTATATGCTCGATTAAATGCCAAACGGCCCAAACCTGTTGTATTGTCAAGAACTTTGCTGTGTTCGTGCAATTGATTTGGGTTTCTTGTGTCTCGTCTGTCTCTACCATACACACAGTTTAAAAGTTTTGGAATGTAATGATCTGCTGTGTTCGCCATCTATTACAGTTTCTTTTTAAATGATATTAATTACATTATCCTCATGTCCATAGCTAATTTAATGAAAGAATTTAATCTTATGTTTCAACTGGTCCACAACATACGATGATTTACTAACAACCAGTCAGCTTTTTCCACAACCAATCACATTACCTGTAAGCTTTCTAAGATCTTTTCCCTAAATATCTCCTCCCAATGGCATGTTTTGGTAGCTATCCTAAATTCCAAGCTAATTTAATCTATATGTTAATGAGAATTGATAAGGTCATCACCAAGGACATGTATGTTATCCTCAGATTTTCAGCTTTTATAAGTGAGACCCATGGTTCAGAGGTCCAGACCATTGTACGAATGCAACTTATTGTGGATGAATGCCATCTCAAAAATCACCTCTGATGCAACCCACTGTGGGCAAAGGCTGTCTAGAAAGTCTCCTAGTCTGGAAGATCCTCACCACTGATCTTAGCTGTTTGAAGTTTAATTGATGGGGACATCATGCGCACACGCGCACGCACAACACCCCCTACACACGTACGTACACAAAAGGAGGGCCCCACCATCGATCTGGCTCGATGACAATATCCAAGGAGGGCCCCCTAGCTAGAAGACGAAGTTTTAGTTCAAAAGGGTGGGCCCGATAGTCAAGAAAAACCTATCATGGGATCTCATGATCGTGGCCCACTCGTCGAATTAATTTCATATTTTAGGTTTTGCTTATTGTTATTATTTAGAACATCGTGAATACTTTATATTTCTTTGTTCGGTTTTTATTTTAGTTTACTTCATCGCTAAGTAATAGATTGCGCACATAGTGCGAGTTTTTGGAGTATAGGGTTTTCCCTATAAATAGGCACCCCTTGTAGTTCTTTTCATTCATTTGAAGATTAATAAAAATTCTGCGTTTTCCTACTCTCTGAGTTGTAAAGCCTAATTGGGTGCGAAGCCCTCCCTTCATCGAAGGGTTAACTACCATGGTGCGAAGCCACATCTATCCCGATTCGCCCCTATCCATCGCCATCTCTACCATCCATTATTCTCATCTCACCCCATCATCTACACTTCGAATCAATCATCTATTGTAGCAATTCTCCTCCTCACAACAAAATTTAAGAATCTGGCCTTACAGGAGAGCCGAAACTTCGGCGGAGCACCACGCACAAACCGTACATTGGATCGAGCTGAAATTTGGGGATTTTGGAGTCCATCCCTGGCTGACAAGGGCCAAGGTGTTCTTTTTCTAAATAGTGGGCGCTACACACGTGCGGTCGGGATCACACACACGTGCGTCTGGGCCATCGTTGTTGTCCACGCGTGCGGTACTTCTCTGGTTCGTCTCTCTTCTATCTTTCACTTCGCTTTCACCCAAAATCCCTAAACCTAACCCTAAATTACTCAAATATCCAATTTTATGCCCTTTCTTTTTTACCCTAGGGTTTCCCGATTGGAATTTCTGAATCCCTTGGATTAAAGACTAATTACTATGCATGTGTGGATGATTATTTCTTATCTTTGAGTATCATTTGGTTCATAATTCTTATTGATCCAGCCCTATCATGTGTAGGCCTGGACCCGCATAGATTCCTCTTAATTGAATGTTTGGACTTTCATGTGGGATATGGAATTTGTGTAATTATTTCTGAACTAACGTGATCTTAAGCCTGAAATCTCGCATATCATATTTAATTGTCATGTCCTGCATCAAATTTGATATCAGAGCTTAGGGTTCTTATAGGGGAATGTATTACATGTTTAGGGTTAGTTTGTTTGAGTCCATCATGCATTCAATTCATCATATGTAGCTTTGAGGAGTCCATAGTCCCTGATATTAGTTGCTGAAATTTCTGTTAGTAGGAATTTAGCAATTTACATTGTTGTAACTTTCTATTATTCCTTTATTTTGACAACTATATTGCTGGATTTTAGTAGCACTGCGTAGTTTCCCTCATATAGTCCCATAGGATCATTTAGTCCCATATAGTCGTCGTAGAAAGTCCTTGGTTAGAGTTACAAGTTGTATGCCCACACGTACGGGTCATGGTTTTAGCTAGCACCCTACACTAAACATGGAACAATTGCTAGAGTCACTAAACAAGTTGTCTCAGCAGATCGAGTCTTGGGGTAAGCGCTTGGAACAAGACATAGATCAACACCTTGACCAAATAGAGGCCTCCCTCAGGACAAACCCCACCATTAGGGAAGATGGTCAATCTCAGGTAGGTGGCGAAGGAATTAGTCATGGGCGTGCACTCATACCCCCACCCCATGAGGGACATCAAGACCATTATTTTGAGGGGTATAACATGTGTGGCCTCGTGGGTAGAGAGAGTGCACCAGAGGCTAGTATAGAGTTACCTACTGAGGTCATTCCGATAGTGGATGAGTTTCATGATGTCTTTCCTGATAATATACCAGATGAGTTTCCCCCTAGGAGGGATATTGAGCAAACCAGAACATGGGACACCGTAATACCTATAGCCGAGTTTGCGTTTAATAGTTCTGTCGATAGGTCCACAGGTCTCTCAGTCCTTATGAAGTCTTTACTGGTTATAAACCTGAGAAACCAATTGATCTTGTCCCTATGTCACTGTCCCATAGGCCGTCAGAGCCTGTAGAGTCTTTTCTACATCACATTCATTCATGGCATTAAGAAATCAGGCAGAAATCACTACTAGTAATGAACATTACAAATTTTCTGCAGACCAGCATAAATGTTTCAAAGAATTCAATGTAAGGGACTCTGTGATGGTCCGCATCAGGCCCGAGCGGTATCCTCCGGAGTCCGTTCGTAAGTTACACGCGCTTAGCGTTGGACCCGTCAAAATTATAAAATGAAACGGTCTCAACGCGTATGTGGCAAATCTTCCACCCTCCATGGGAATTAGTTCCACATTCAATGTGGAGGATCTAGTTGCATTTTAAGGGGCCATTGATGCATTATCCAGCCTTTCACCTAACCATCTTGATTCATCAGACCTTTCCCTTGATCCATGGCCCCCTCTCGACCCATTTTCCAACCTCTACCTCCCATACCTATCCGTCCCGACCTATCTTCCCAGCTACTACGTCCCATACCTATCCCTCCCGACCCATTTTTCCAACCTCTACATCCCATACCTACCCGTCCTGACCCATTTTCCCAACCTCTACCTCCTATACCTACCTGTCCTGACCCATCTTCCTAGCTACTACGTCCCATACCTACCCTTCCCAACCCATTTTCTCAGCCTCTACCTCACTACCTACCCTTCCCACACCTAGAGAGGAAATAAAGGATATTCTGGACCATCAGATAATATCTACGTCGGACGGCGGGTTTCAGAAGTACCTGGTTAAATGAAAGTTATGCCTAGCTTCAGACAACACGTGACTCACTAGGGAGGAGCTTCAGAAACTTGATCCTGACATCCTGGATCGGTTTAAGAGTTTTATTTTGCCAGTGGCGAAATCTTCGCAGCCGGGGAGAATTGATGGAGACATCATGCACACATGTGCACACACACTCCCCCCCCCCCCCCCCCCCTAGCGCACGTACGTACGCAGAAGGAGGGCCTCACCATCGATCTGGCTCGATGACGACGTCCAGGGAAGGTCTCCTATCTAGAATATGAAGTTTTGGTTCAAAAGGGTGGGCCCGATAGTCAAGAAAAACCCATCATGGGATCTCATGATCGTGGCCTACTCGTCGAATTGATTTCATATTTTAGGTTTTGCTTATTGTTATTATTTACAACATCGTGAATACTTTAGATTTCTTTGTTTAGTTTTTATTTTAGTTTACTTTATCGTCAAGTAATAGGTTACACACATGGTGCGAGTTTTTGAGGTATAGGATTTTCCCTATAAATAGGCACCCCTTGTAGTTCTTTTCATTCATTTGAAGATTAATAAAAATTCTGCATTTTCCTACTCTCTGAGTTGTAAAGCCTAATTGGGTGCGAAGCCCTCCCTTCATCAAAGGGTTAACGACCGTGGTGCGAAGCCACATCTATCCCGATTCGCCCCCATCCATCGTCATGTCTACTACCTATCTTTTACCATCTATTCTTCTCATCTCACCTCATCATCAACACTTCGAATCAATCATCTATTGCAGCAATTCTCCTCCTCACAACAGAATTTCAGAATTTGACCCTACAGGAGGGCTGAAACTTCGGTGGATCACCACGCACAAACCATACATCGGATCGAGCTGAGATTTGGGAATTTTGGAGTCCATCCCTAGCTGACCAGGGCCAAGGTAGCCTTTTTCTGAATAGTGGGCCCCACACACGTGCGGCTGGGATCACACACATGTGCGTCTGGGCCATCGTTGTTGTCCATGCGTGCGGTACTTCTCTGATTCGTTTCTCTTCTATCTTTTACTCCGCTTTCACCCAAAATCCCTAATCCTAATCCTAAATTACTCAAATCTCCAATTTTATGCCCCTTTTTTTTCGCTAGGGTTCCCCGAATTGGAATTTCTGAATTCCTTGGATTAGGGACTGATTACCATGCATGTGTGGATGATTATTTCTTATCTTTGAGTATTGTTTGGTTCATAATTTTTATTGATCCAGCCCTATCATGTGTAGGCCTGGACCCGCATAGATTCCCCTTAATTGAATGTTTGGACTTTCATGTGGGATATGGAATTTGTGTAATTGTTTCTGAACTAACGTGATCTTAAGCCTGAAATCTCACATATCATATTTAATTTTCATGTCCTGCATCATTAATGTGGACCGTTTCCCTGTCTCTTCTTAATTGTCAGTTTGCAGGGCCACATATTGAGAGATAAGGATATTCTTATGGAGTTGTTTTTTTTTTTTTTTTGAATGGTCTATCTGCAACGAGTCCCAACAGAAAATGGTCTTTGTCAGTGAACCATGGGCTCCTCTTCTGCAAACTGAAAACCAGAAGGAAACTGGTGTACAACATCATCAGGTAGAAGATCATATAATTCCTTCATATGTAAATAGCTTTTCATGCCAACGTACGTGCAGGAGATGGTTGATTTTTTAGTTGATATCTGGCATGAAGAGGGGCTTTACGATTAGATCCGAAGATTATCTTCTTGGGGCGGTGAGATGTTTGTTTCTTTCATTTGTAAAGATGCTTGTATGAACTAAATAACACAAGCTGCAATTGTCTTTTGAGCCGTGTTTCTTTCTTCAAATCAGATGAACTTTGGAAGTTACATATAGATAGAAGAACCCAACTAGTCAAACATGCCCCGGCATCTCTGAATCATTTGGAAGCAAGTAGAGAGTTATATGATCTCTCTATGATGGAAGAATTTAAGCTAGAGAGCATGGCCCATCTCAGATATGGTGAACAAGCTCCTTCAATTTAGGAAGTATTTTAATTCATACAAACAATGTTTTTGATTCATACAAACAAGCCCATCTCTCTCTGATGGCTTTTCTGTTATAGAGGCTATTATTTGAAAAAACTCCAATTTCAAGATTGTTTTTACTTTTGATGTATTTGAGTGGATTCCAGACAACCCAATCTGCATTACTGAAGTGCATACAAATTTCTTTGGTGTATGATATCAGTCAGCTGAGAATTGGATCTGCTCAGAATATTGTGTCCCACCTGGAACCAGAATCTCCAGTTAGTAAAAAAGCATCAGATCAGTCATCAGAGCAACCACAACAACAGCCACAACAAGCAGAAATGAAACTGATCTCAATGCCCCACCCTTTTTTAGATATTTGCACCCCTTCTTCTTCTTCTTCTTCTTTTGGTGGAGATTTTGTCACAAATCACGTGGAGATCACCATGGCATTTCTCATCTATATACTTCTTCTTCCTTCTTCCTTCTTCCTTCTTCTTCTTCTTCTTCTTCTTCTTCTCTCTTTTTAACTTTTGAAATTGGGATTTTGGGGGGTTCTTTTATTTGGTGGAGATTTTGTCGCAATGAGGTTTTATTTATTTATTTCTTTTGATTGACAATGTAGTGAGATGTTGGGTATGGGGTTTTGTCATTTTCACAATTCGGGTTTGTTAGTATGTTGAAGCATGAATTGAAGAAATGGAGATCACCTTGGCAGGTTGGCAAGTGTGCCACAAATCACGTGGAGATCACCTTGGCATTTCTCATCTATATAATATTCATCTGTCATTACTCATTATAGAGACTATATAATGATGCAGATCATAGCGATAGACCCAAACCAGGCAGCATACGAGATAGGATTGCCAGTCATCAAAAGGCTGGTGTTGAGCACAAGATTGACTACATGGAGTCTCTGGCACTTCCAGTTCTTGATAAATTGCTAGAAGATGTAAGTGTAATCTTCTCCGACATTTGACTGGAACTTAAGTCATTGAAAGAAAATTGAACAGAACTCTTTATTTTTTATAATCTTTAGGAAGTTCATTAGAAGTTAAACAATATTGTGTTTAATCCACATAGATAGGATGTGATTTTTTTTTCATGATTCATAGGAGCCTGAATTCCCCTCATAACTGTAATGATCTTGGTCCATTGCCAGTCAGGACCATACATGTGATGAAGAGATGGTAAATTCAGATTGTCTATCTGGTAGGGGCCTACTGGGGATGTTCCACAGTAGAGAAACCACACCCAGATCCTGGACTGTGGAAATAAACAATGGGCCGTTGGTCCACATTCCAAGGGTAAGTCCTATTAATTCAAAGACTAGGATCATTGGTGGTAACTTTTGTATCTTGGGACATCCACAGTGGGGCCCACCAGTCACATGTGGCAATAAACCAACGTTGACTCATTTGAGACCAGGGATATTCTCAAACTAACATAATCTAGAAAATCGTGGCACTCCTGTTCAAAACCAATTGCAGGTCCACTTGCATCAGCAACAACAGCAACCATCCAAACATCTTAGGGCCTGTTTGGCAAACACCTAAATTTGATTTCAGTTCATTTTAGTTAATCATCGTTATGTTTTAATTAAAATGAGATGAACTCATTTTCAGGTGTCTACCAAACAGGCCCTGCGATTTTCCCTTCACAGCACATGATGTACATATATTCTACATTACAATTTTCTTTAATTCATGCTTCAACATCGTTTGATTGGAATGGTTGGAATGAGTAGTACCAGTTTCTGTCCCAAGAAAGTCACATTCAGAAATCAATATTTAAAACCATGCCAAGAGTCGTGTGTAGAGAAGAGCAGTTCATTTGGTTTGGGAATCTCAGTAACAAACCATGATGTAGCTCTGTTTCCAAGTCACAATATTACAACCGAACAAATAAATGCATCATGACCTAGAGCCCATTTCATGCCTTCAAAAAATCATAGTAATCCCAATAATAAGCTCTGTTTACAAGTGTTGGGGAAAAAACATGACAAGTCCGGAGACCTGGTTATGGAATGGACCAACTCTACTGACACAGCCCGAGGATCCAAGGTAACAGGTCCGACCGAGGCAAAACAGTGAAGCCTAAAGGAGAGACTTAACTCGGGTTGTGGAAAAGAGGTTCTGACCGAGAGTCAAAGAGTCGGGAGCCGTAGGCAAGATATAGAAGACGCATAAAGTTGCCTCGGCAAATGAGCCTACAACGTCTAAAGGATCAACTAAGGTCCCAAGGCTAGAAATCGCCCGATCGATCATAAAACTGACTCATGTTAAGTCGGTTGTAGTATCGGTTATCGGAATAAGGAGTATCGGTTACGAGCCGACTCTGTTTCATCTGATAGAAGATAAAAAGCCCTGTCCTTGCAGCCAGCCGAGACTCATCTATTATTAGAGTCGGTCAAGGCCGAGCCGAGCAAGGAAGAGGTGGTGTAAGCATGAATACCGTCCCGAAAATCTTGTGAAAGGATTCCCGACCCCAAAAATCTCGGGATTGGGAAGCATCCGTAAGCGGATTACAATCAAATCAAATCTCCTAAGATTGGGGAAAGAATCCCTGCATGGCGGGAAGGACGTCTCCAAAATCAAAGGTACGTGGTAAACCCTTCTAAAAACCCTTCCTACGTTGTCCAGTCACTGACTTTAGCATCGGAGGGTCCCCGGCTCTAGCTAGGGTCTCCTTTGTCTCATCCTTGTGTAGGCGATAGATCAGAAGGAAGGCTCACCAGCTTTTTGCATCAACAATTTGGCGTCGTCTGTGGGAAACTGTACAAAAAGTCGTTCTCCACACTCTATCCAGAAGCTGTAAACGTGCTCTAATGGTGATAACTAGAAGAACGGTCCAAGAAGAGCTAAATGAGGTTGCTGTCACTGAACGACTGGGTACGAGCGTAAATCGAGGAACTCAGAATCAATCCAACAACCGTCAGAATTCCGCTGCTCATCCGGTGGCCTCTGCTGCTACGAGAAACACCCAGCGGAACTGAGGCAATGGACGATTGGATAAAGAGGTCCAGGAACTCAGATCTGACATAAACATCATGAAACAAATGTTGGAACAGATACATCGGCAACAAGTTCAGCCCGGTGCCCAGACGACCAACGTCCCACAACAAGTCGCCGATCCTGAGCCTATCGCTCCGCAATCGGCGATCCCTCAGCGAAGTCAGCCACACGGTCCGTCCAAGTCAGCATCCACTCATTCCAAGACTGTCGTGCTGCCCCCTACTGATCTCCGACATGAGATTGATTGGCGGAGGTGCAGTCGGCCTCCGGTTGAGGGAATGACAGAAAGTGATGAACCTTGGAAAGCCGACCTTCACGACTTCAGGAGACAAGTGTGGGAATAGATTGCGGACATGAAGCAGAGTCGGGATGCCTATCAAATTAGGCCTGAAACAAAGGCATCCCCATTTGTGGAGGAAATAGTGCAGGCACGGCTACCGGAACGGTTTCGTTTTCCGCAAATCACACCTTTCACCAGTAAAACCTATCTAACTGAACACATTGAATGTTTTCGAACATACATAGAATTGCATGATGCCTCGGATGCTGTAATGTGCCGAGATTTTTCCTTCACTTTAGCCAATGTAGCTAGACTTTGGTTCAAGCAGTTGAAACCAAAGTCCGTCACCTTGTTTACGGAGCTCAGTGATGCGTTCCTCACCAACTTCATTGGTGGGAAGAAGTTGAAGCCCCCTACGCATCTGGACAACATAGTTCAGAAGGAGGGAGAGTTACTAAAAGATTATATCAAACGTTTCAATTTTGAATTACTCCAAGTTCGAAAACATTCAGAGGAGACGGCACTCAATTCCATCATGCAAGGTGTTAGGGATAAGCCGTTTCTGGCATCCCTGGACAAGAATCCGCCTATGACTCTGGCTGAATTCATGACTCGGTCAGATAAATATGCGGACGTCGAGGAAACACAGAACTTGTATGAGGTCGCCCAGAACGCAAAAACCCCAGCCAAAGAGTCAGCCAAAAAGGAAGTTGACTCGGCTGGAGGAAAGAAGCGTAATGACGACCAAACATGTGATGAATGTAAGTCGGGCAAGCGACCCGACCGAAGGTTTTCTACATACAACCTGCTTAATAAACCTCAAGAGCAGGTGCTGATGGAAATCAAGAGTGAAGGATTTATCAGTTGGCCGAATAAGCTTCGGAGTAATCCGAACCGACGGAATAATGATAAATATTGCCACTACCATCGCGGTCATGCCATAGTACGAGTGATTTTTATCACTCGAAGGAAGAGATCGAAAGACTTATCTGAGAAGGCTGGCTTAGAGAACACGTTGAAAGAACCGGGACAATGGAAGAATGCCCGAGTGACAACCGACCCACGGAGGAAATCCATACTATTGTTGGCGGTCCTTAAGGCGGAGGCGACTCGAACAATGCTTGGAAAAATCACGCCAGGAGCATCAGTCGACCTGAGTCCGAGATCTTGATCATAGCCCGACTTTCGAAAGAAAAGAAGAGAGAAAAATACTATATCTCGTTCACCGATGAAGATGCTCGAGGCATTCACCATCCCCATGACGATGCTTTAGTCATTACTCTCACCATCGCGAATCGAAGGGTATTCCACATACTCGTCAACATAGGATCATCTACTGACGTGTTGTTCACTCAGGCGTTCAACAAAATGGGTGCCGAACGATCGGCATTACGGCCGGTTCGTATCCCATTAGTTGGATTCTCTGGAGGACAGATACTCCCAGAAGGAATCATCTCACTACCACTTACTGCTAGAAACCCTCCGCATCAGGTGACAGTAATGGTCGACTTTCTGATAGTCGATCAGTCATCCGTCTACAACGCTATACTCGGCCGACCCTCTCTGAGTCTCTTTCAAGCTGTGGTATCCACATACCATCTCTCCATGAAATTTTCGACTGAGTCGGGAGTGAGAATCGTCAAAGGAGATCAGCAAGATACACGACGTTGTTACGCGACAGCCGTAAAAGCTCCACTCAAGGTATCAGTGATCGAGTCACTGGACCCTCGGGTTGAAACTCACGAATGAGGACAACCGGTGGAAGACCTTATCTCGGTACCTTTGGCTGAGACAGATGAATCTAAAATGGTGCGAATTGGCTCGTCTCTGTAGTCACCCGTGAAAGACAATCTGATAGCTCTGCTCCAACGTTACGCTGACGTATTTGCATGGAGTCATGAGGACATGCCTGGGATCGATCCTTCGGTAATGACTCATCGACTCAACATCGATCCGACCTATCGACCGATTCGACAGAAGCGACGCCTGCTCGGCCCCGAAAAGTATGCTATAATTGAAGAAGAGGTCAGCAAGCTCCTTAAGGACAAAGTCATAGAAGAGATATACTACCCAAAATGGATAGCTAATGTCGTGCTTGTGAAGAAAGCCAATGGGAAGTGACGAGTCTGTATTGATTATACCGACTTAAACAAAGCCTGCCCAAAGGATAGCTTCCCTCTTCCGAGGATCGATCAGATGGTTGACAGCACTGCAGGGCACGAACTTCTTAGCTTGATGGATACCTATTCAGGGTAAAATCAAATTGTAATGCACCAATCTGATAAATCTAAGACCACCTTTGTCACTGACAAAGGTCTTTATTGTTACCGAGTGATGCCGTTTGGTTTAAAAACGCTGGAACAACTTATCAAAGATTAGTGAACAAAATATTCGCTCGGCAAATCGGCCAAACCATGAAAGTTTACATTGACGACATGCTCGTCAAGAGTATACATACGGCCGATCATATAGCCAACTTAGAAGAAATGTTCCTGATCTTGCACAAGTTCCAAATGAAGCTAAATCCAAGTAAGTGTGCCTTCGGCATGAGCTCGG
Organism: Magnolia sinica; assembly: GCF_029962835.1. NCBI lineage: Eukaryota > Viridiplantae > Streptophyta > Magnoliopsida > Magnoliales > Magnoliaceae > Magnolia > Magnolia sinica. Next base: position 92,467,800 of record NC_080573.1, on the reverse strand, counting down.
AAAAGTTCCTCGGATTCTTAGTTAGTCAGCGAGGGATCGAGGCAAATCCGGAAAAGATCAAGGCATTGCTTGACATGGAATCTCCAAAGACGATCAAAGACATACAAAGGCTGACCGGACGAGTAGCCGCACTCAATCGCTTCCTGTCCCGAGCTACCGATAAATGCCTCTCATTCTTTAAACAACTGAAGGAACGACAAACGGTGGATTGGATGAAAGAGTGCGAAGCAACATTTCAGCAATTAAAGTCTTATCTCGGATCTCCGCCTCTCTTATCGAAACCTGAACCGGGGAAGCTCTGCTGTTGTATCTGATGATGTCTGAGGCAGCGGTTAGCTCAACTCTGATACGAGAACAAGAAGGAAAGCAGCTGCCCGTTTATTACATTAGCAAAGCATTATTACCGGCAGATACAAGATATCCACTTCTAGAAAAAGTGGCCTTAGTCCTAGTAGTTTTCTTGCGGCGACTTCGGCCATACTTCCAAGCTCACACCATTGTCATTATGACCGACCTCCCACTGCGTCAAATTCTATAGAAACCAGAAGCTTCAGGTTGACTTACGAAGTGGGCGATTAAACTTAGCGAATTCGATATTTAATTCAAGCCGAGAGTAACAATCAAGGGGCAAGCCGTGGCCGACTTCATTGCTGAAGTGACACCACGAGCAGATTCAATGACTTGGAATACCGAGCCTACTAAAGAATTGACGACCGCTTCTCCCGAGTCATCGCCTGACCCAATTCCCTGGAAGTTGTATGTCGATGGCCCTCCAACTCTCAAGCAAGTGGGGCAGGAGTAATCTTGGAAACTCCCGATCAGACTTACATGTAGTATGCCTTAAGACTTGGATTTCAAGCCTCAAACAATATAGCAGAATATGAAGCTTTATTGCTCGGCCTCCGACTCGCGGCCAGTTTAGGTGTTACACATCTTAACGTCTTCAGTGATTCACAACTAGTCGTCAATTAGGTTACGAGCATGTATCAAACACAAAAAGAACAACTAAAAGCATACATGGAGAAAGCCAAAGAATTGATCGGCAACTTTCAGCTATGCGTCATCACTCAGATCCCTCGGACCGAAAATGTCAAAGCCGATCTATTAGCAAAACTTGCCTCAGCCGACGAGGACGACATACTTAGGTCCATTCCGATCGAGTATGTCGCTAAGCCGAGTATCAGTGAACCAGTTAGCTCGACCATGCATACAATTGATTCGGAACCCACTTGGCTCGACCTGATCATCCGATATCTCAACAATAGAGAGTTGCCCGAAGATCACGGCGAGGCTCGACGATTAAAGATCTGAGCTTCCCACTACACCATTCTTAACGGGATACTATATAAAAAGGATTTCTATGCTCCTTTATTACGATGCCTAAATCCCGATGAAGCCAATTACGTACTACAGGAGATCCAAGAAGGGATCTGTGGAAATCACTCGGGTGGGCGAGCACTCACACACAAGGTTTTACGTCAAGGATATTACTGGTCGACCGTTCAGCACGACGCTCGTAAACTCGTCCAAAGATGCGATAAATGTCAAAGGTTTGCAATTATTCCGAGGTAACCCTCGGAGGAGCTGACTCCAATGACCGGTCCTTGGTCCTTCGCGCAGTGGGGAATCGATATTATCGGACCACTCCCCATGGGAAAAGGCCAGACCAAGTTCGCTATCATAGCAATAGACTACTTCACAAAGTGGGCCGAGGCAGAGCCTTTGGCGAAGATATCCGAACAGAAGAGCACGGACTTTGTATGGAAAAACATTATCTGTCGGTTCGGGATACCCCGAACTATTGTTACTGACAACGGAAAGCAGTTCGATAACAGAAGCTTTCGAGAGATGTGCGATAATCTCGGAATTAGAAATGTATACTCATCGCCCCATCATCCTCAGACGAACGGACAGGTTAAGGCAGTCAATAAGATCATCAAACAATATCTCCGAACTAAGCTTGACCGAGCTAAAGGAGCATGGGCCGAAGAACTCCCAAAAATACTGTGGGCATACCGAACCACGGTCCGAACCGCTACAGGAGAAACTCCTTTCTCCCTTGCTTATGGCTCGGAAGCCGTTACCCCAGTCGAGATCGAGCTACTTTCAGCCCGAATCAATTCGTTTAGCGAAGAGGATAATGAAGAACTCTTGGCCCTCAGACTTGACCTTGTGGAGGAACAAAGAGAAAGAGCTCGGCTACGAACTATGGCTCACTAGCAACAAGTAACTCGATTTTATAATGCCCGAGTCAAGGTGAGGCGATTTCGAGTCGGGGACATGATTCTCTGAAAAACGTTCCTCAACTCTAAGGAAGATGGTGCGGGCACACTGGGACCCAACTGGGAAGGACCCTATGTCGTCTCAAGCACCATCCAACCAGGAACGTATCGATTGGAAGACCTTACCGGACAATTGCTACCTCATCCGTGGAATGCCGAGCATTTGAAAATCTACTATCCCTAGGTCAGCCTAGCAAAGCGTTCAAAAAGACTCAAAATTGACAAGCATATAAACTGAATCAAAATGAAAAAGAAAACCATGTGTATTCATTCATCAGTATGTTTGTTACATTAAGTTATATCTTGCTTCGACATTACATTAACAGAGTAAAAGGCTTAAAAATAAAACGAAGGGTCGGCCATGACACACAAGCTTCTTCCTTGGTTGTGGATACTCTTGAGCCTGCCCTGGAGCTCGGTTTATTTGGAGAGCTGGTGTGAGTGCCAAAAATGGAGCTGATGATGGTACCAAAAATTTAGCTCCAAGGTTCACTAGGAGATAACTTGAGTAGTTCAGACTCAGCTACCACCACTTGGAGCAACCTCAGTAACCTCGGGAGCTACCTCGGTTTCGACTTTGACACCAGCTGCGGCTTCAGCAGGTTCGGCAGCCTCAGCCTCCTGACCCTCAGACCCGGAGGCACCGTCATCAAATCCTGAGAGATCAAGGTCGGGAAAAGACTGCTTCATCAGTTGGATGCAAGTTGTATATCCACCCTGATACAAGCGATCCCTCTCTTCCTTAAACTCTTGGGATCCGAGAAAGGCTTGTACGGCCTGATCCTTGGCCTCCTTGGCCTCGTTGATGGCCCTCTGGATAGCCGCCTCGGCTTCAGGCTTGGTCCGAGCCAGCTTATCCGTGTAAGAGGCATGAGCCTGACGGATTCGCCGACTCTCTTCTTAAGCCTCTATCAGTAGCGAAGCCACATGAGCACATTCGGCTTTGGCATCAGCCGCGGCCTTCCTAGCTAGTCCCAATTCGCCTGACAAAATTCCAGCCCAAGCCAAGGCAGCCTCGACTTTTGCTTCCGCCTCAGCTGCCTGTTTTTGAGCCGCGGTCAGGTCCGAGCAGGCCTTAACCAAACAAGGGGCCAACTGCAAAAGGAAAATGTGAAGCCAGACTGAGTCACCAATAGAAGAAATCATAAAAAAAGGGGAAACTACAAACATTACTTCAAGGAGTATCTTCGCCGCATGACCGAGGGTTTGTAGCAAAGGGGCATTGTAGAGACTAGCAAAGTCCCTCTCCCTCCCATGGGCGATGGCCCAAGAGACCATCCCCGCCACAACCCACTAGAAAGGCGAAGGCTCTTGTTGAGTCATCCCCCCTCCTGAAGCCTCCCCTCTGTGCTCCGAGACTCGCTCTGCAACGGGTCCCGGCTCAGAAGCCACTTGAGACTCGCCAGGGACTGCTCCTGCCTCTTCTGCCCTCTCTTCGGGGTCAGAAAGCATGATGACAGTCGAGATGACTGGAGCAGGGGTGACTGGGGCGGACTCCTTAGCCTTTGGAGCCGTCTTCGCCTTCTTTGAAGGCCGAGGCTCCGACAGAAGCACCGACCCTGGAGGAGCTTTCATTTTTTACGCCGGTTTCAGAAAGGGCCGAGCTTCAGCCATCTTTGTATTAGACAAGGTAAAGAGTTAGGAAAAATCCAAGAAAAATGCGTCAGAACAAATAAAGGATACCTATCACGACAGAATTTAGGCTTGAGAGAAGAAGACGCTTTGGCTGAAGAAGATTCTTCCAAGACCGATCTTCCGGACTTAGCGTCTTCAGTTCCTTGATTCGAGCTAAAGCGTTGGTGCCTAACTTCGGCCTTTTCTTGGGAATGTTTGCAAAAACACGTTCAGTCAGACTTAGAAGAATCATAACAAGAAAAGACACAGAAAGAACATGCCGAGTCATCTGCTTCTAAGAATGCCCGAGGAATGCGAGGTCCAAAGAGCCCAGACTTGGTGGTCTCCCAACGACCGCACGCCCAGAACCACCTCTCTCTCCAGTGCTTGTTAGAGGGAGGAGGGTCAGTTATCAGAGGACCGCCCTTGTTCCGCCAAGCACACAGGAAGTACCAGCTGGGTTGTTAAGGGTTTGGTCGTACTTGGTACAGATAGAGGAACTCATCAATGGTCGATGGGGGCTGCTCTGCCTCGGCCCATAACACTGAACATCCGAATAAGTTCCTCCACCCATTCGGAACTATTTGCCCGAGAGCAATTCAGAGTCGGGAAAGGAAATCCTGAGCAACGGGTTGAAGGGGCAGACGCAAGCCACATTGCATGGCAACTTGGAAAATCGCGACCATCCTAGGAGGAGGATGGTTGGGCAATTCACTCGGGAGAGGAAGGCGAAGAATAACTGAGACAGGGACATGATACTCGACTCGAATTCTGTCCAAGTCTGCCTCAGTTAAGACCGAAGGGACCGGACCCCTCTGCTCATCTCCAGCCTCCCCTCCCTCGGCAGCCTCCCCTTCCTCGTCTGCCGACTCAGCGACCCGAACCGACCTCCTAAGAGGAACCGGCTTAGTGGTTTCCTCAAATTCCTCATCCTCTTCTTCCAAGTCATCCCCAGGAGGATTAGGTCTCCTAGAGGCAGTCGACAGTGACACGCCTCCAGAAGGACCTGCCGAAGCAGGACGCTCCGCTGAAGTTTCAGAGACCCTTTCAGAAAACTGTAAAGCTTCATTGGTGCCAATCGCCATCTCCGTCAGTAATGAGGGCGATTCCGAGACATTCCAGAGATGTCTAGTTCGTCCTCATCACCAGAAATCCCCTCTCGGGGACTTGAAGGACCATGCATTGCCATTGAAATTGAAAAGGAAAGGGAGGGAGAGAGTTAAAACTCACCGGAGAGGCGAAAAACACACAGACGGAGAAGCTAAAAGGAAAAAGGGAATGGAAATGGTGAAGGAAACGGCAACAGAGAAAAAGAGGAAATGGGGGAGGAAAGAGCAGATGTGCGAAAATGGGGAAATGGCGTCCCGCTCCTTTTATAGCCCCGCCACGTGGCAGAGGCATTTAAGGAGGAGTCGAATCGTCGTCTGTTTCGACTCCCCCGCCCAACACGTGGCACACGCCAACTGACACAAGTAACGTCCTCGCCATGCGTCCAACGCTCATAAGCGAACGAAATGTTTTGACGGCTGTCCGCTCGTGCGACCTCGAGTAAGGAACCGACGCACGTTAAAAACGACACAAGAAGCATTAATTGCCCCATCGTAACCTTAGTCTCCAGGGCACACCGACTTAAAAACTCATTACCCCTTAGTGTCGACATAGCTGACACAAGGAGTAAGGGGGCTTACTGTTGGGGAAAAAATACGACAAGTCCGGAGACTCGGTTATGGAATGGACCAACTCTACTGACACAGCCCGATGATCCGAGGTAACAGGTCCGACCAAGGTAAAACAGTGAAGCCTAAAGGAGAGACTTAACTCGGGTTGCGGAAAAGAGGTTCCGACCGAGAGTCAAAGAGTCAGGAGCCGTAGGCAAGATATAGAAGACACATAAAGTTGCCTCGGTAAATGAGCCAGCAACGTCTAAAGGATCAACTAAGGTCCCAAGGCTAGAAATCGCTCGATTGATCATAAAACTGACTCATGTTAAGTCGGTTGTAGTATTGGTTATCGGAATAAGAAGGAGTATCGGTTACGAGCCGACTCTGTTTCATCCGATAGAAGATAAAAAGCCCCGTCCTTGCAGCTAGCCGAGACTCATTTATTATTAGAATCGGTCAAGGCCGAGCCGAGCAAGGAAGAGATGGTGGAAGCATGAATACCGTCCCGAAAATCTTGTGAAAGGATTCCCAACCCTGAAAATCTCGGGATCGGGAAGCATCCGTAAGTAGATTGCAATCAAATCAAATCTTCTAAGATTGGGGAAAGAATCCCTGCACAGCGGGACCCCTCACTCCTATAAAAGAAGGACGTCTCCAAAATCAAAGGTACGTGGTAAACCCTTCTAAAAACCCTTCCTACACTGTCCAATCACTGACTTTAGCATTGGAGGGTCCCCGGCTCTAGCCAAGGTCTCCTTTGTCTCATCCTTGTGTAGGCGATAGATTAGAAGGAAGGCTCACCAGCTTTTTGCATCAACAACAAGTATCCACAAATTGACATTTGGTTGAGAGCTTTGCTACAGCCATGCATGTGCAATGAAGCTCATGAACATGCCACATATGTGGCAGCATTGCACTAAGGTCTGAGATCCAATCCATCCATCAAAATGGCACCACTACATTGATGCCCTAGCACAAGAATCAGGTTGATCCAATGTTTGTTTTTTGGCTAATGAAATGTTATTGTATTGTCTAGTATGGTACTTTCTAATTTTATAGTTGGTTTGTACTAGTATGGCTAAATGTTTTTGTGGAATTGGTCTTCAAGAGCTAGAAAATTGGGGATGTGAATTTCCTACTACCCTGTTACAGGAAGCCTATATAGCTGAATGGAATGTGGCCGTCCACGCTGATGTTCAGGTGGTGCTTTTACAATGACTTTTACTGGCAGTCACAAAACCGCATATCTTTAATTTCAGGTTTCATTTTTTTTTTTTTTTAATATGTGCCAGTTCCATAAAATAGTGTTTGATCATTGCACACAATTTCAGATTTCTCAGTAATTTGTTCTTTCACTGCTATTAGATTTCTGAGGACATCAATCCTTGTGCCTTTCTGTTTATTCATGTATTCTCAAGTTTACTTTGTTTGATTCATGCTTTGTTGTGAATTATGGTATTTTTTATTTTTTTTCCTGATATACTTGATAGATGCATCTTGTTGTTATTCTGTTTTCTTCTCATGGAAAACTAAGCTAATTTTTTCAGCATCATATCTGTGCATTCATCCTTTAAATGGCTAATCTGCATCAGATTTCTGACATCAATGCCTGTGTCTTTCTGTTAAATGGCTAATCTGCAATTGATTTGTGCATTCATCCTAATTATTTGTACACACCACAAGAAATATATGAAAACTTCCAAACTTGTGAAGGAGATTAGGATAATAAGACTAAGAAAGCTAAGTTGCCAATTGACTGGAATAAAATACTTCCATTTTGAAGTTAATGGCAAAAATTCCTTTTATTGATCTAAAATCCAACAGAAAAAACCTCCCTACAATGTAAGCAGATGTTTTGATAGAGAGAAACCAAAGGTCCCATTTAGATGCAAGCAAAGTTCTGTTACGTACACTCATGTTGTCATGTGATTAGCTAGATGTTTGGAGAGAGAGAAACCAAAGGTCCCATTTTCAGTTTGTATAGGCCCATGGGTTGGTGATCCAGAATGTTGATATGGTGGGAGCCATGGTAGGTGAACTGGTTTTCAGTTTTTCAAATAAGTTCTCTCATGATCCTTGGGTGGCCATCATGAAGTTGGGATATGCAGGTCCTGGATGCTCCTCCCTAATTAGAGCCATGATGGAACAAGGGCCCTTCAGAGTTAACCCCGATGGGAAGACTCTCTTTAAAAATGACTATGCCTGGAATAATGGTGAGTGAATCTAGCTTTCATAAAACTTCAAAAAACAACCAATAATTATTTACTCGATGTCATGTGATTAGCTAGATGTCCATTAGCTGGCCATTGATTTTGACTTATAGCCTACCGAATGAGTAGATTGGCCCAATTTCTATAACAGGTTTCATGGTATGTGACTCTACCTTTTGCATGTATTGAATATTTTGCAAACGCAACTCTGGTGGGAGAAAATGCAGAATGTGAAAGTTCATATACAGTTGCTGTATGTGATGATTATCTCTTATTTTCAATGTGCAGGGTGCAATGTAGGAGTTGTTAATTAATATTTGGCCTAATCTACACTAACAATAACATTTTTTAAAACGGTTACAATTCATTCAATGTGCATTTGGTTGCATGCATTTATGGCTGTCCATTTACTATGATCCCTGTCATGAGTGGATCATTGCCCAACAATCACAATCATTTGAGACCATCTAATTTTGCCCAATTGAATTGGACCATTCAATTTGATAGATCCCAGACCCAGTTGAATGATAGGATTGATTTCTGTGGTTGTTCTCCATCCAGATTAAGCCCCACTTGTTGGACAGGTCACCATGATTTGGTTGACAGTGGTGAGCTGACACCTTAGTTTAACCAATACACCACAACTTTGAACGTTTGGGCCCAGTTTGGTTGTGCCAATCTTTGGTAAAGAAGATTGTTGCTCAGATGGTCTTGACCACGAGTGACCCTTGCCTTAAAAAATCATTCAGATAGAAAGATCCTAACCCATCCAATTTTTTTGGCTGTTTTCTACTGCATTAATGGGTTAGAAGTATTTCTTTTATAATCATCTATTTGAAGCAGTTTGCTTACCTAGAGGAGCACTATGGAAATGGTGTGACAGTTACCCCACTTGAGAGGCAACATGCCTTTTTACCCAGGTATCGATATTGCCATTTTATGCTTGATATGCTGCTCTCATTTTCTTAACGAGCACATTGACTGACCCACTGATGGAACTCTCTTAAATGTAGGCCATGTATTTTCTATCCAGACAACAACATTTTAGTTGCACAAAATCATGCTGATGTTACTGACAATTTGGCCAAATACTGCATCAAAGAGATTGGGAAGCCACAGCCAGACAGGAAATGTGGGGTCCCTGTTAGATATTCCTGAGAATCCTCGAGGGTTTTTTTTTTTTTTTTTTTTTAAATTTATATATATATATATATATTTTACACACGCATGCTCACACCACACACTCACGCCAGTGGAATTTCACCACTTATGGATACTTGAACCCTTGACCAGGTGTTGAAACTCCTGAGAGTCTACCACCTGAGAAAGAGTAAGGATCCAAGAATCCTCAAGTTGTTTATTGTGGATCGATGCTGCTTTTGATGAAGGAAGCAGTTTGGAAGTATTTGCAGCAGATAAATGTTAAGTTGGTTTATTTCTGTAAAATTTCAGATGCAGAGATCAGAGGTTTGGTTGATCTGATTTGACATTCTAAAAAAAAAATTCTATGACAAATGGTTTTGAATTAGTTGAAATATCTAGATTTTTTCCTTCTTTCTGCATCATGTTACTTGTTTCTTGTTTCTGCATCATGCGCTCAAGGAAGTTTTTAACAAATGTTATTCGTTTGTAGGAAATTCATCCTTGGACACACATGATGGAAGTGCCTCAGTTGCATGGATTTGGCCCTGCTGCTAATCAATTGTTGTAGGCTTATAAAATGCTTTTACAGGTATCCAAGTCCAAATAGAACTTTCGATTCTTCGCTAGAACCATAAAATTGCCTTGGATCTATTGGTTTTTCCTGACAGTTATTTTAGGTTTGTTTCCCTCGCCTCAAGTGTATGCTTCATCTTTGTGAGTATGCTGTTTTGGGGCTTATTTTAGGTTATATTTTGAGCCCCTTTTCGGCCCTGTTTCACTGCTTGTAAGTTGTTCATTTTTATGCATGTATAGCATTTATAAAAACTTGCACTGAGAAGATAGTATTACCCGTATGATTTTTCACTTTGAATTTAGACTACTCACTGTTTTATTTTTAAACATCTATTTGATTCCTATTAATTGGTTGCCTGGGATTGCTTGATTACTGTGATTTTAGATATGTCCTATTTACAATAAGACCCACAATTTAAATGATCTAGATAGTTTCACATCAGTAAATCATGTGGAGAGGATGAGGCATGGCCATTTTTTTAAATGATACAAAACTAGCATGGGAATCCATAGAACTAGTAGAACATATATGACAGAGCTATATCCCCATATTGTACTTGGTAGGCTGATGTATCGATCGGAGCTAGGATTTTGATAGAACTATCTCTCAGTGGCATATGGGTGTGGAATATAACGTCGGTTTTGAAAATTTGAAAATTGGGATGGAAATTGATTTTGCGGCATGCCCTATTTAGCCATGGTTGAAAACTGTTCCTAATTGGTTTAGGAACAGTTCTCAACCGTTCCTAAAGAGGGATTTTGGTCTAGTGATTATTTATATATTCCCGTTTTGTTTCAATTATTTGGTATTGTCCTATTCACCTTCCCTCTAGGACATCAATAACTTACCTTTTCAAAATTAAGTAATTGATCGCAAGGAATTTCAAGCATCTATTGTACCTTGAGTTAACAATAGATCAAGAGATTTTATAAATCGAAATTTTCACCGAACTATAAATTCAATCACATTAATTATAATTCATTAATCGAACCATAAATATTGAATTAAAATGAATTAAACACCCTTTAGGCTCAGCTAAGAAATTAGCCAATCATAGCTAATTAAACTAATCTTTAAAAGAAAGAAAAATAAAAAAAGCTAGAACTAGAAAAGAACTAATAGACGAAGAGGATGGAAAAACTTTAAGAAGAAGAAGATCCACCTTTACTTTCTTTCTTTGGTCATCTCTATTATACCCTAAACGTGCTTAGGAGCATCACTTAAATAGAGATTTTCTACTGACTTGAACAAATCCCGCACTTATGTACTTTAACATGAACTGTCGATTGATACCTTTGATCGATCTAATGCAATCACTGCTGTACAATTGACTGCAATCGGTGGTTTTACGATCAATCAAAGCTTTTCCTTTGATTCGAAAGTATTAAAAAACATTCGGCAACCAATTTGAATTTTCCTGAATCTCGACTGACTTCCAATCGACATCAATCGATTGAAGATCCTATTGATTGATTGAAATTTCTGTCCTTTTCACTTGAATTCAAAGCGCTTGATTGTCAATTTCTTCCATCGAAAAGTACCAAGTCTTTTGATATTTGAACTTCACTTCTTCAGCACTTCAGTCTTCTGATCTTTATCTTTCTCTGTGGGCTTTAAAACTCCACGATTAGCTTGGATTGTCTCAGACTTCCAATATTCTTATGCAAATTGAAAAATCATCTGATAAAAGCCAATCAACTTTTAATATAAATGCAAAAGATTATAAAATTAAGAATAATTATGCAATATTAAATAGCTATCAAATAGGACCACGCAACTTGACCATATAGAGAGAGATCTTCAGGCCATTCATCTGATCGGTTGCATTGTAAACATATCATTTGAAAGCAATAATGCTGCTCTACCCCTCAAACTTGGAGGAAAAAAATGTGCGGTTAGAAACAAGTCCAACGGTCCAAGTTCAACGAATCTTAAAACTATCAGCTGGAGCATAGTCCACCTTCAATGGTTATAAAATATCAACGGTCTGTTTTACCCAACCACAGGCAACACTTGCCAAAACTAAAAATCTATGGTTGGGCGTACATGCATGGTCTCTGCATGGCAGACACGTGTAGCTGATTGTAATTGTTTTGACAGGATGAATCCCACAATTCAACTCGTCCTGACTCACCCAAGTCTCAGCCAATTCATCGGATGTGTTCCCTTAAGATCAAAAGTCATGGTACCAACCTATACTGGTGAGAAATTGACCACTGTAGATGCCACCTTTTACCCAGCATCTTTTCTGAGCCATCCCAAACTTACAATCCTAGTCTAGACCTTTCATGTACGGATAGACTAATTGAGGACGAAAATACCCCTACATTTCAAAGTTATTTTCATTTCCATAGACCTATGGCTACAGATTATAACCGTAGCCATAGGTTGTGCATTCATGGTGGGCAATGGGGCCATCGCTGGTTTGGCGCGACCCCACCGATCTAAACAGAGCCGGGTAGGGCCACCGCCAGTTTGGCGCAATCCTGCTAGGGCTTGAGTTTTGTAGGGCCCTCTACACGTGTGGGGCCCATTTTAGCACTTTTACCCCTTTTTAAAACCCCTAAACACCCCCATTTCGAAATTTTCCTAATCCCTCTTCCTCAAAACCCAAAAACCTCCCTGAAAGCCCATTACCTGCATCCAATCCTCCCCACTAAACCCCATTTCCCTAAATACTCTTCATCTTTAGGCCCTCTATTTACAAAAATTCTTCCTTTCAAACCCAATTCCCTCAAAACCCCTCATTCCCTAAACTGGTATTGCTCAAGGGGGCGTTTGGTGCAGGGTATTAAATGGGACCAAGTGGGATAGAATTGTATTTAGTCCCGTGCAATTCCATCCATCATTTGGAGAGGATGGGAAAGGTTGGGATTAGTTGGGATGGAATTACATTTAGTCCCATGGAATTGCATTTGGTCCATGCAGGATTTCTGTGGATTTTGAAATCCATTACACATGTGGGCCCCACATTGATGCATGCATTTATTTATGCCGTTCATCCATATACATCGGTTACATGTGACATTTTAGTTATATTTGTGTACAAGTGAACAACATCCGTTGTGAATTTGGTCAGTTGATTACAATTTTATGGTCCACCAAACATGATTTTACTTAATCCGATGTTTTCCAGTAGTAAAATTTTTATCCCAAACATGGGATTAGATGGCTACAATACCATAGTATTTCTAGTCATGCAATCATTGTGCAATAATGGTGTTAATCCCTTATAATACAATTCAACACCATTTAAATCCACGGACTAAACATGCCCCAAGGGGATAACTACTCCGAATCCACGGAGCTGGAAATTCAACGAGGAAAACTTGAAATTGAGCAAGGCAAACTGGAAATTAAGTGACGCAAACTGCAAATTGAGCGAGGCTAATATGAAATTGAGCGAGGCAAATTGGAAATTGAGCGAGGTAAATAGGAAATTAAGCGAGGCAAACAGGAAATTGAGCAAGGCAAACTGGAAATTGAGCAAGGCAAACTGAAAATTCAACGAGGCAAACATGAAATTGAGCGAGGGAAACTGAAAATTGAGCAAGGGAAAAAGGAAATTGAGCAAGACAAACATGAAGTTAAGCGAGGCAAATTGCAAGTTGAGTGAGGCAAACTAGAAATTGAGTGAGGCAAGCATGAAATTGAGCAAGGCAAAGAGGAAATTGAGCGAAGCAAACTAGAAATTCAGCGAGGCACACTAAAAATTGAGCAAGGCAAATTGTAAATTCAACGATGATCAAAGGAAATTGAGTGAGGCAAACATGCAATTCAAAGAGCATCAAAGGCAATTGAGCGAGGAAAACAGCAAATTGAGTGAGGCAAACTGGAATTTGAGCGAGGCAAAACTGAAAATTTAGCGAGGGAAACAAAAAATTCAGCGAGGTAAGCTGGAAATTCAACAAGGCAAATTAGAAATTGAGTGAGGTAAACTAGAAATTGAGCGAGGGATGATGGAAATTCAACGAGGGAAACTGAAAATTGAGCGAGGAAAGCTAGAAATTAGGCGAGACAAACTAAAAATTGAGCAATGCCAAACTGGAAATTGAGCGAGACAAACTAGAAATTGAGCAAGGGAAACTGAAAATTGAGCAAGACAGTGAAAATTGAGTGAGGAAAACTAGAAATTGAGCGAGACAAACTAGAAATTTAGCAAGACAAATGGAAAATTGAGTGAGGCAAACTAGAAATTCTGCGAGGCAAACTTGAAATTCAGTTAGGCAAACTAGAAATTCTACGAGGCAAACTTGAAATTCAGTTAGGCAAGCTGAAAATTAAGCGAGGCCTCGCTCAATTTCTAGTTTGCCTCGTTCAATTTCTAGCTTGCCTCACTCAATTTCTAGGTTGCCTCGCTCATTCAAAGCATGGAGAGAGGGTTTGGATGTTTGGGAATGTGGAGTTTTGAAGGAGATGGGTTTGGAAGGGAAGGAGGCTTGGGTGGTTAGCTTGGAGAGAGAAGGTTTTTAGGTCCTTAAGAAAGAGGGTTTTGAATTGAAATGGGGTAGGAATTGAAGGTTTTAGGATTGTTGCCTTGCTCAATTTCTATGTTGCCTCGCTCATTTTATAGGTTGTCTCGCTCATTTTTCAGTTTGCCTTGCTCAATTCCTAAGTTGCCTCGCTGAATTTTCAGTTTGCCTCGCTCAATTTCTAGGTTGGCTTGTTGAATTTTCAGTTTGCCTCACTCAAATTCTAGTTAGCCTCGCTCAATTTCTAGGTTGCCTCGCTCAATTTTTATGTTGCCTCATTCATTTTATAGGTTCTCTCGCTCATTTTTCAGCTTGCCTTGCTCAATTCCTTAGTTGCCTTATTGAATTTTCAGTTTGGCTCGCTCAATTTCTAAGTTACCTCGCTCAATTTCTAAGTGTCCTCACTCAATTTTCAGTTTGCCTCGCTCAATTTTTAGGTTGTCTTACTCAATTTCTAAGCTGAAAATTGAGCCATGCAAACAAGGAATTCAGTGAGGCAAACATGAAATTCAGAAGATGGCAAGCTTGCTATGATCGAGGCAACCTAATAATTGAGTGAGGCAACTTATAAATTTAGCGAGGCAGGCTGAATTTGAGTCAGGGAAACATGAAGTTGAGTGATGCAAGGTGAAAATTGAGCAAGGCTATGAGACCCGTATCCTATCCCGTACCGTTCCGTAGGCTTCCGCGGTCCTCCCGGTCGAATTTTAGCGATTCGTGATCTGTTATCGGCATTTGCGCGTGATCCTGAGTCATGTCCCATATATTAGAGTCGGCTCGACCTGAGACTTATATCCTTGCAACTACGCCATCGTCACGGTTCCGATGCCGCGTCTCGCGCGCTGAGGCGATACCCTTGCCAGTAGATGTGGGCCCGCGTTTAGTTCGAGAAAAACACCGTGCATTGCTAATCCCAAGAAAATCCATCACATCAATCCCATCAATCATATCAATCAAGTACACATCACTCCCATCACTCACACCCATCTTTAAGTACAACTACCTATTCCCAAAGTCAACTATCTCTCTTACACAAGTACTCCCATCACTTACATTTCTCTTATCTCTCTCATTTCTCCCAAGCAAGCAATCGCCCAACTTCCATGAGAGAGCTTGGTGTGGCCCACCTTCCTACCTCCCATCTCCACCATCTAAGCTTCATCTCAACCGTTAAAATCCATCCCTTGGAACTCTAGATCGTATTGGTGGAAGGAGGAGTCTAAGATCCAACGGTGTGTGTTCATAGCATTAAATTTCTTTGATTTTGATTATTTGAGGGCCCACATATGGTGGGACCCATTTGATGTATGGTTTGTATCGCCTTGAGGGGCCTATAGTGGCGGGGTCCCTCCATCACCATCTGATCTTTCTCTCTTTTCTTTTTTCTTTTTATCATAATGATGATGTTGCCTTTGTGATTTGGGTAAACTTGTGGTTATGCTTATTATAAGTTAAATGTAGGTTGGAAAATCCTCCTTGTAGGATCCCAGGATCGGAATTTGGCATATGTATGCTGGGAGCCGAGAATGGGGTGCTGCGGAGGCTGTCGGCACCGGATTCGGCGATCGAAAATTCTGTGAGCCCAGTTTCCGAGTTTGGAGCGTGACAGAGGCAACCTATGAATCAAGTGAGGCAAGCTGAAAATTGAGCCAGGTAAACAAGGAATTCAGCAAGGCAAACTACAAATTCAGCGATGCAAGCTTGCCATGATCGAGGAAAGTCCAATAAGTCCAAAACTATAGGAAATTATGGGCCTCACTGGGCTTGAGATCCATTGCGGACAGTAGATCCATATTATGCCTTAAGCCGTGCCCTTTGCAATTTCAAGGAAACTCTTGAACTATGCGACTCTCCAAAATCTAAAGCCCATAACCTAGGGGTTTCTAAAGGGAGAAGCAAGGGAAAGAGAAGGGAATGTAAGGAAAGAGGAGGCTGACCGAGAAAGGATAACATTATGCTAGAGTATCGTAGTGATTATCAAGTTACGGAGACGTGATTTTCTTCCCTCTTCGAGAACATTGACTAACCGCTTGAATTAAGGAGCAGCTTGATCTGAGTTAGCCACATTTGACTTGTTCAATCGACTTGGATTGAACTTAGACGGTCGACAGTAGTCAGACTATGCGGAACTCTTATACCAATGAGAGCTTTAAATGTGTAATGGGCCCGATTGTAGGCTCGTATCCCGACTTGATGTATAAGACATATTCAGTATACTTTCTTCCCCTTCAATATGACCATTTTGGAACCTATTACTTGTATTTAGTCCCGGTTGTAGGCCTCGCTCAATTTTCATCTTGCCTCACTCAACTTCATGTTTCCCTGACTCAAATTCAGTCTTCCTCGCTGAATTTTTACCTTGCCTCGCTCAATTATTAGGTTGCCTCGATCATGGCAAGCTTACTATCTTCTGAATTAGAGCGAGGCCTCACTGAATTCCTTGTTTGCATGGCTCAATTTTCAGCTAATAAATTAAGCAAGGCAACCTATAAATTGAGCGAGGCAACCTAAAAATTGAGTGAGGCAACCTAGAAATTCAGCGAGGGAACCTAGAAATTGAGTGATGCAACTTAGAAATTTATCGAGGGAACCTAAAAATTTAGCAAGGGAATCTAGAAATTGAGCGAGGCAACCAAATTGAGTGAGGCAGCCTATAAATTGAGCGAGGGAACCTATAAATTCAGTGAGAGAACTTAGAAATTGAGTGAGGGAACCTAGAAATTGAGCGATGCAACCTAGAAATTGAGCAAGGGAACCTAGAATTGAGCGAGGGAACTTAGAAATTGAGCGAGGGAACCTAGAATTGAGCGAGGCAACTTAGAAATTGAGCGAGGGAACCTAGAATTGAGCGAGGGAAAGTAGAAGGTGAGCGAGGGAACTTGAAATTAGGTGAGGCAAACTAGAAGTTCAACAAAGCAAACATGAAAGTTGAGCGAGAGAACATTTACAAGTTATGAATTTTCATTCATTATAAATTTTCCTGAAGTACAAATTGCACGGGGTATATACAACACTATATATAATATAACATTCCACAAAATTTCCCTTTTCATCCCATGCCTACATCAAGTATCATTTTCAGGTTACAGACAAACAATCATACACTATCGACTTCCTCCAAACGGCAGTGAATTTTTACATGTTTGTTCCCTCCAAGGTGCCACCACTGCACAGTATATTGATGAATTTCATTACAAATATGCTGCAGTCAAAACCATTGCTTTGCTTCTGCACAGATTTCTCTTCTTTGGCGGTCCAAGTCTTCCCTTCAAGCGCGGTGACGTCTCCAGTGGCATGGAAGAGAATGGGGAGCGCCTCCGTCATCAATTTGATCTTTTGCTTATACTTTAGGAGATCATTTGACATTAAGCTATCAATAATAATGATCTCTTGTTGTCTTGGATATACAACCAACGAGAACTAATGATAGTTATTATGGTTCACGGGTACATAAACTTGTCCATGTTTAAGAAATTGAGCGATCAGTAAAAACATGATCATAAAACACATTACAACCAGGCTTGATGTTATGTGACGAATGCATTGCCCGTTCACAACACCAAATTGCCTTGACGTGTGATTTATCCCACTGCTTGGCAATTGCGACGACATTGCTTATCTCACCTACCAACCTCGCACGAAGCAAACTTGGAGTCTCGATACACCTTTAGATTCAACATACTTACTTGAAGGGATAGCTATTACAAACGTAATCAAAGATCAATACAAGTAGCAAAAATATGAATTAATAGAAAAAACATATTAGCGATAATCCGAAGTAAACATTTACTGTAAAATACGTGGGACAGAACTTGCAATCCTTGGGATATGCAATTGAAAGGTCAGACTGCATTTCTTCTAAGAATTCAACATATTTGTCGATAGCCTAATCCACAGAGTAATATGATTCAACAATAATCGAATATAAGATATAAATATATGAAAGTCAATGTATATAAACACTCAATTACGAATGCTTACCACACTATCAACCCACGCATCATCTACCCATATAGAATTGAACCATGAAGCCGTTGTTGTCTCCTCATTTACTCCATAGTAGTTCTCTAATTCTTTTAGTTCATCTGTTGATAGCATCCTGAATGGATCCATTTGTATACAAAATGATATCGGAGATGTATGAAAGTTTATAGCTTCCTCAGGTCGGCTCACCACGTTAGTGGTTGTATCGATCGAAGACAGGGATAAGAATGGAGAAACTATATAATAGGATGGCTTCATTACCCTTTTAGTTCTCCTTACATAAATGGGAGGAGAAACGGGTGCTTCATCCAATAGAGTATGCTCGGCCATAATATACGATTGCACCTCTAACTCTCCATTTCCCTGTTCTTTCTCTTCCATATCCTCTACTTCCCCTTTCTTCTTCAACTCCTCGTCCTCCTACCTTAAAAACTACCCCCTCTGTGTATAGAAATCTTCCTTCTCCTTCTTGAAGTCATCCCTCTCCTTTGCTAAATTTTCAGTCTCTCTCAATAACTCACACATCTGCCTATTCAACTCCTCTTTCTCCTTAAAAAACAATTCCTTCTCCTTCTTCAACCATGCTCTCTCATTCAAATCTTCTCTCTCCATCTTCAACACTTCCTTCTCTTTCAACAACCCCTCCCTCTCATCGAGCTTCTCTTCTCTCTTTCTCAACTCTTCTTTCTCTTTCCTCAGCTCATCTCTCTCGTTCTTCAACTCCTCTCTCTCCTTCTTCAATTCATCTCTCTCAACCCTAAATTCATCCATCAAAAGAGCTGGCTTCACGATATTCCCCCCCGATCCCTCTCCTTGTACGCCTTTTTCATCACTTTCCGTTGATCCCTCCGCATCCTCATCATCATTCTTGTTACCCTCATCCTCATCCTGGGTTTCAATGACCTACAAAATGTATCAATGAAGATATGAGAGTCGGGATACTTTTATCATGACATTGGGTTTATCGAACAGTGAATTAAATAACTAAAAATTTAATAAACGTTCATAATATCTCACCTGAAAACTATCACGGATCAAGCGAACGGTGTCCGTTTCCCATTCTCATAGGGTGGGTTCCAAGTTCTTTATTAATATAGTCTGCAAAAGAACCCAGACTGATGTTAATATATGGAGTATAAGTGTCAAATTAAGCAAAGTGAACGGTGGAGAAATACATATACTTACAGCTTCGCTCTAAAAAATTGCATGTATTTTGTTGTACCTCCAACCCTTCCAGCCTCGATATTGAATGAAACGTGAAATTTGTGAGGGAACATACGAAATAATATACTCTCGTAAGGCCGGTAATTTCTCTACAGCCCATATATGTTATAATGAGATTGCATGAGGTTAAAAATCCACAATTGAATATAATCATGTAGAATAAAGAAAGAGTTCTTACCTGTAGAAGAAAGACACAACCATATAAATCGAAATGATGAGATGTGCAATAAGAAGAAAAATGGGGATTGCTTAAACAGACTTAGCTGAGTATCATGCTTCTCTAATCCACCCTTCACCATGTCGAACTACCATTTTAATGAACACTTAGAGGATGGGTTGGGGAATTGAGAATAAGAATTGTCACCTACAAACATGTAATGAAAAATATATCAAAAAATAAAGTTCACTATATACTTGATGAATCATAACATAAAAAATTAAACGTAGTTGAAATCAAAGCATAAATCGAATAAAACTCAAGTGAAATTAAGAGAGGCAAGCATGAATTGATCGAGGCAAATTAGAAGTTTATCGAGGCAAGTTGGTAATTAAGGGAGGCAAACTAGAAATTGTGAGAGGGAAACATGAAATTAAGCGAGGCAAACTGAAAATTCAGTGAGGGAAACATGAAATCGAGTGAGGGGAGTTTGAAATTGAGCGAGGCAAACTAAAAATTGAGCGAGGCAAAGTAGAAAATGAGTGAAGGAAACATGAAATTCAGCGAGGCAGGGTGAAATTGAGCGAAAAAATTTAAAAAATTGAGCGAGGCAAGGTGAAATTGAGCAAGGCAATCAAGAAATTGAGCGAGGCAATCAAGAAATTGAGATTGGTAACCTAGAAATTTAACGAGGCAACCTAGAAATTGCGCAAGGCAACATAGAAATTGAGCGAGGCAACCTATAAATTGAGGGAGGGAACCTAGAAATTGAGCGAGGCAACCTACAAATTGAGCGAGGCAACGTAGAAATTGAGCGAGAGAACCTAGAAATAGAGCGAGGCAACCTAGAAATTCAGCAAGGTAACCTAGAAATTGAACAACACAACCTAGAAATTAAGCGAGGCAACGTAGAAATTGAGCGAGGTAATGTAGAAATTGAGTGAGACAACCTAGAAATTGAGAGAGACAACCTAGAAATTCAGCGAGGCAACCTAGAAATTGCACGAGGTAATGTAAAAATTGAGTGAGGCAACCTATAAATTGAGCGAGGGAACCTAGAAATTGAGCGAGACAACCTAGAAATTTAGCACGACAACGTAGAAATTGAGCGAGGCAATCTAGAAATTGAGCGAGGGAACCTAGAAATTGAACGTGGCAAGGTAGAAATTGAGTGAGGCAACCTAGAAATTTAGCGAGGCAACGTAGAAATTGAGCAAGGCAATCTAGAAATTGAGCGAGGTAATGTAGATATTGAGTGAGGCAACTTAGAAATTAAGCGAGACAACCTAGAATTTGATCGAGGCAAGGTAAAAATTGAGAAAGGCAGGCTAAAAATTGAGCGAGGCAAGCTAAAAATTGAGCGAGGCAACATGAATTTGACCGAGGCAAGCTTGAAATTGAGTGAGGCTAACTTGAAATTCAACGAGGCTAACATCAAATTTAGCAAGGCTAACATGAATTGGAATGAACTTTAAATGAAATTGAACTAGCCTAACAATTTGCTCTTCGGTGAATTTGACCGAGCAGTTAATGAAATTGACCGAGCTTTACATGAAATTCAATTTCTCTTCAGTGAATTTGACCAAGTAGTTAATGAAATTGACCAAGCGGTTCATAAAATTTTCTGTTACATTACATGAATCCGTGGAAGTTCTCCATCATATTTTTATGATATCTCTGTCAAATTTATGAATTGCTCGGGGAATTTCACCAGTCATGAACTAGGAATGTCGGCGACGACTCAAGCATATTGCCGAGAAGTAGGTCAAATGGACCAAAACCTCTCGCAAATTGGATTTATAGTTTGCTGAGTACGCTCTTATCGTACTGAGTTAACTGAGTTGGGCCCACCTTGAATGTATGTGGACTATCGATGATGTTCATCCATTTTTCCATCTAAAGTAAGGGTTTAAGCTTAAAATGGTAGCATATCGAAATATCAAGTGGATCATATCATAGGAAACGGTGGTTCCACCGTAGAAACCTTGCTATGCCCCACAATGATGTTTTATTTGTAATCCATCATGTTCATAGGATGATTTTTACATGGATGAATCGAAAACCAAGATGTGAGCTTCATCCAGCAGTTCAATAGCCCACAAAAAATTTACACCGTTTAGGGAAATATACTACATTATACCTGTGGTTTGTGCTTTCTTCCGTGGAGGGACCATTTTCAGAAAATTGAGAAAATATAGATGTATGGAGAGCGTGGGATCTAGTGAGAGAATGGTGCGATCCAAGTAACAGACTTTCGTGCAGGAAAATGATTTTTTGCCTCTCTCTTTTTTTTTTTTTCCGGAAATGGAGCAAGGAAAGGGAGTGAAAGGAAGAGAATGGCGGTGAAAATTAGGGGTATTTACGTCCTCAAATTTGCTGTCTGTCCGTGTAAGGTCTAAGTTGGGAAGTTAAGTTTCAGATATCTCATAAAAGACGTAGGATAAAAGGTAGCGTCTACAATGGTAATTTTCTCCATACTGGTCAATTCGTACCTCGAGTGGGAGCGGATCAGGTGTTACCCGGGTAACACTGTAATGAGTGTTACACCGACTGTGCAGCCTACCTGGATGTATGTGTAGTATATATCCATGCCCTCCATCAGTTTTTCCAACACATTTTAGAGTATGCTACCAAAAATGAAATAGATCCATATCTCAATGGACCACACCATATGAAAAAGTGGTCATTGAATGCTCACCATTAAAAACTTCCTAATGCCCACCGTAATGTTTATTTGCCATCCAACATGTTGATAAGTCACAGACCTGGATGAATGGGAAAAACAAATATCAGCTTGATCTAAAACTTTTGTGATTCCTAAGAACTTTTCAATGGTGGACATTCAATTCCTACTGTGTGGTTCACTTGAGATTGGATCTACTTCATTTTTTGAACCATGCCCTAAAATAAAACGGAAAAATGGATGGACGGCGTGGATATGCAACACATATATCAAAGTAGGCCCCAGGGTCTGGGAAACACAGTGTAAGATGTTACCCGGGTAACACGTAATCCCGCTCCCCCTCGAATCCTCGTACCATGTTTTGTGGTCCAAATCCAACGCATTTAGAGTCGGGTCCCATGTTAGTTAGGCAGAGTCCAACGCATTAATATTTTGTACCTAGTAAGGCCTAATGGGCCCATGTCCGAATAGATGCCCATTTATTACCAAGTTAGGTTCAATGATCCGTCAGGCTGACCCAACGTCATTTATTATTACATTGTAGACACCGAAAGTTCCATTAAATTGGAACTGTGGGAAGTTAAGTTCATACCTGCCAAGGCTTGCAACAGTTGGCAGAGTGAACACAGCCAGTTTATACGTGGTATGCAAGCTTTGCTAATGTACACGCCATGCATGTGCCAGCATGGAATGATAGGTTCAAGATCCAATCCATCCATCAGAGCGGCACCACTATATTGAGGCCCTAGTCCAACCAATAATCAAATGATCAGCAGCAAATGAATGGCTTTGAAAAACTTAGCTGAAGTTTCTAAACTATTAATCTGTTTGCAGTATGGGCCCACGTGATGATAGATCTATGGTTGTTACCGACCTGGTACTGGTTGGTACTGGTCGAAGCTCTGTGATCCCCGCCATGATCTATGTGTTTTATCCACGCCTTCTATCCGTTTTGCTAGCTTCTTTTAGGACATGAGCCTAAAAATAAGGCACGTTCAAAGCTCCAGTGGACCATAGCATAGGAAATAGTGGGGATTGAACAATTACTATTGAAAACTTCTTGTGACCCATAGGAGTTTTCGATCAAGTTAGGTTTTCGTGTTTTCCCTTCATCCAAGTTTATGTGAATTTTTGAACAGGTTGGATGGAAAAAAAACATCATGGTGGGCCTGAGGAAGGTTTCAATGATAGGGGTCATTAGCACCATTGGTTCATGTGGTGTAATCCACTTGAGCTTTGGAAAAATGAGCGCCTGTCCTAATATGAGCTTGCAAAATGAATGGATGTGGTGGATAAAACACATCATGGTAGGGTGACATAATTTTTTAGTACGGCAGTATTGAGCCCGGTCATGGCTAGAGGTGGGCATCGAGTCGAGTCGGACCGAGTTAGGTCCAACTCGACTCGATCCGGTATTGTGAAACCCTTGACCCAAACTCGATCCGACTCGGTACCGAGTCCAGCAGGCCTGACTCGATCCTAACCGGATCTTGGTTGGGCCGATCCGAACCGAGTCCAACTTCGTCAGAGATACCGAGTTAGATCAAGTTGGCTATGGTTCGGATTAGGTCAAAAGCTCAACTAGATCGGGTCAAGGCCGGCCGCACCACAGAGCGAACCCAGGCCGATCCCGAGTCGGCCCAGATGAACCACATTGGGCCAGGCTGATCAATCACAGCGGACCAGGCCATTTAATAAAAATAAAAATAAAAAGAAATTACCTGTATGTTAATGCTGCTGTTCGGACGGGTGGCCGAACCGGGGCTGCTGCCTATACAGACAGGTGACCGGACCTGGGCTGCTGCCTATGTGGACGGTGGAGAGAGAGAGAGAGAGAGAGAGAGAGAGAGAGAGAGAGAGAGAGAGAGAGAGGGGAATCGGGCGGAAGGGTGCCGAAGGAGGATGGGGATGAGGAGCCATACGAAAGGGTGCCAAAGGAGGAGGAGGAGGATGAGGAGGAACCGGACTCCGGGATCAAATTAGGTGCGGCGGCCAGCTACTAGGGTTAGGAATGGGTAGGTTTAGGATTTTTTTTTTCTTTTGAATATATACTACCCGATTACCAGTCCAAGTTGGGTTTCGGATCGGATCGGATCGGGTTCGACCATATCGGATTTCGGTTTGAGTCGGGTCAGGTTACCATATAACCCGAACTCGACTCGGTTGGAATTCGGATCTGCGTGGGTCTACTCGATTTGATTCGAAACTGGCATTCAGTTCGGGTCAAGTCGGATCCGACCGAGTCAGTCGATTCGGATCCACTGAGTCGAGTCGAGTCCTGGCCAGCTCTAGTCATGGCATCACTACCAAATCCAAGCAACAAGGGAATAATGCAAATTCCCAGACATGGATTAGGTACTACCCTCACCTCTCCTTAGCTACAAACGAACAAGGGCTACAAGGGGTAACCGTGGTGTATGGGTTTTATCCACATTGTTTATTAATTTTTTTACCTCATTTTATGGTACAAGCCCAAAAAATGAGGCAGTTTCAAGGCTTAAGTAGACCACACAACGGGAATTAAACATCTATCCCTAAAAAGTTTTTAGAGGCCACAAAAGTTTTGGATCAAGCTTATATTCATATTTTCCCTTAATTCGGGTACATGTGACCTTATTAGCAGATTAGATGGAAATTAACCATCACAGTGGACACTAGGAAGGTTTCAATGGTGGGTGCCATTAGCATCGCTTCTTTTTATAGTGTGATCCACTTGTGCCTTGGATCTGCCTCATTTTTGGCTAATACCTAAAATGATATGGAAAATTGGAAGAGCGATGGGGATAAAATCCACTGGTCCCTCAAAACTCGTCAATTCCTAGCTAGAGTCGGGTGTGGGTAGTACTCAATCCCCATCCTAAATTCACATGGCGTGGCCCACTTGAGCTTTGGAATGGCCTAATTTTTGTTGTTTTGCTTCATTAAAGTTGGAAACATGTGATGAATGTCTTAGAGGACATATACACAACACAATGGGTCCCACAACACTCCGGGAATGTTCTATTGGGTGGCATCTCCTCCCCAATAGTCCCATCTAGATGGTCTGGATGACTAGACCATGCAACCATATGGGCCTATCATGATTGGAGCAGGAAAAAAAGGACTGTCCATCCAACAAAGACAACTTATGAGGGGTGTGTTTTTGGTAGATGAGGTAGTATCTTTTGAAATTGCACGTGGTGGGCCACGGGCTATGCGTGGAAACTTGGCAGAGCTAGGGAATGAAGGCGTTTACACGTGGTGGGCCATGGGCTATGCGTGTAAACTCCGGTGGTAGACTCCGATTGGATTGAGCTCTAAAGATTATAAATGTTAAAGCTGAACATACACAAGGAGTTTACATAGACTTTATAAATGACAACTTGTTGGATTGAGCTCCTTTTATAGTGCCTTATCAGGTTGATTGATCAATGTTCTTTCGTGCTTTAATCAGCTCCCCTCGATCGTGATGTCAATGCATCGTCAATGCTTCAGCTTAAAGATCAACCACCTTGCATGAGATGCTCCTTTCGGTGACCAAGGTGATGGGAGGTTGGTGAGTTCTCCTACAATAAGTGGGAATGTTGTAATCATACAGGATTCACCTATATGGGTGTTCTAGAGGGTTTAGAGAATGATTTGACTATAAGTTCAAGTCTAATCTTTAAAACAAGGTAGAGATTAAGTTTATCTTCAACATTTTGGTTGGAATCCTCTTTCAAGTTATAAATCATAAGAAATATAACTTAAATCTTATTTACTTAGAGACTTAGGATGAGGGATATGGTCATGAAATCACCCAAGCTTTTATTGCACCAATACTTATCTAAATGCTCAAGAACCGAATGCCTTCTATTAAAAGGTTAAGCTTCCAAGGGCTCAACTGACTACATGACACATGTAATAATGTGATTGACAAATACGATACACAAATCAGTGCACTAATAATCTACACCTTTGTCAATTACGTGACAAAAACCTAACGTAGACCATGTTATGGTTCATACCAATGATATACCAAAACAATACTAAATTTTACGTGTCTAAGATTACAATGATTTACAAATTTAAATACAGGAATTGAGACATGTAACATTAGTAATGCTCCCCCATAATTGCTCCACATATCTCATCAATTCTTGCAACAATAAACAAACCCTGCAAAATAGAATTCATTATTTTAGTGGTACTTAATCTTTCTCCCATTTTTTGTCAGTATTTAACAAAGAGTTTGTTCCCATAAATATACTAATAAAAACATAGCATGGAATATCTCTATAAGTAATAGATTTATCAATTATAAGGCATATACTAACAGGGGTTTAAAGGGTGCATATAATCATTAAAACATAGAACATGCTTATTTTGGTCATTCAAAAGATATACGAATCAAATTAGGGATAATCAGTGATAATGTAAGATAAAATATGTGATATAAAAATTCAACAAATTTAAAGCTTAAACTATTAATATAAATGAAGTTATAATCCTTAGATTTACTAATTAAGCACAAGATAAGGCTAGAATCCTCAGATTTTTAATTCAGCCCTAAGGGACCTTCTAACATTACCTCCTTAAGGTGTTATGGTATCCTAAGTCTTTAGGGAGGGATACTGCAGTGTAGGCCAATAAGACACATAAGTGACAAAGGTCTTTAATAGTAGAGGAGTCTTCCGAAGTGAATTCGAACTCTTCCGTATCATCCCATATTGTCGCCATACCCTTGCCTTTAGATCTTACATTATAAGGGCAATCAGTGGCAATATGTTCATAACCCTAACAATTATAACATTTGATATGCTTAGGTGGTTTAACATATTTGCATTTACAATTCTCAACCATCTTCTCCTTTTTGTCACAACTCTTCCCTCTACTCAATTTGAGATTTTTTTAATTTTCTTTCAAAATCCTTATCATCGTCCTCGTTATCATTATCACTTTCAAATTTAATAACTTTATGCCTATGTGAATGCCTATGAGATGTTTTAAGGATGGTTAATTTCTTTGTACTAGAAGAGGCCTTAAAGTGTAGTTCATATGTTTGTAGCTTTACTTTCATCTCATCTATATTTCTACACTCTTCTATCTAGGTTATCTTGGGAGTGAGTCTATCCAGTAGAGATTTAAGTATTTTTCTACATATATAACCTTCTAGAATCATCTCTCCTAAACCCCACATAGAATTGTAATTATCATTCAGTTTAGATTAAAATCCCATGAAAGTCTCAGACTCTTCTATTCATATACTGCTTATGCATTTTAAGTGTGGAAGTAAGGTGGAGTTAGAGAATGAAGGTTACATCCTAAAAGGGGGGGGGGACTAAGACCTATTTAAAATTATCCCAATTAAAAACAACAATGCCTAACTTAAACTAAAAGTAATTAAACTAAGTAAGGCAATGTAACTCTAAGGCTTCCAAGCCAATAGAGGGTCCAATCACATAGATTACAAATGATATGCAAATAAGCAACTAATCTATATAAATAGTGTATATGTGCATGTGAGATGTGCTACCTATTTAATCACTAAGCATTCAGCTAATCATACATGTGTAATTAAACATTCAAACACATATATGCACAATTAAATAATTACACAAATAACAATTCCAAACATAAGTATATATAGTGGTTCGACTACTTACTTACTCTACTTCTGGTGAACGCACTCAACCCATGAGTGTATCGAATTTCACTATTGGAGGTTTTAGATTAAGTTCACCTCTAACCTTTACAGCCCTACACAAGGACTCTAAAATTTATGCCCTATACAAGAGCAAGGGTCATAATCTCGAACCTAACAATTTAGGCTCTACTCTCGTGCTAAGGTCCTACACATGAACCCAATGATTTAGGCCCTACATAAGAGCCAAGGTCCTACTTCTGAACCTGAAATTTATGCCCTTCATAAGAGCAAGGGTCCTACTCCCAAACCTAATACGTATTCTCCTGCCGGAGGCTTATGAAAAGAATTTGGTTGGTTTTTTCTTAGGCTAATTAACAACCTTAGTCCTACACAAGAACTACAAAATTTAGGCTCTACGGAAGAGCCAGGGTTATACGAAAGAACCTAAGTGAGTTTAGACACAAACTCTTACACTCCAACTGTAAGACCTGTATCCTAGTCTCTGTACGCTTCAGCGGTCCTCCCAGTCAAATTCCAACAACCCTCGACCTGTATCCGACGTTTGCGTGCGATCCTAAGACGAGTCATGCATACCAAAGTCGGCTTGACCCGAAACTTGTACCCTAGTGACCATGCCGTCGCCGCTGTTCCAATGCCATGACTCGCGCACCAATCCGATACTCGGGCTAAAAGATGTGGGCACACGTTCATTTTCAGGAAAACGCTGTGCGTTGCAAATTTTGAAGGAATTTCTACAATATGTCCCATCAATGAATCAATCGCTCAAGTCAAGTACACCCTATACCTCAAGTATAAGCTCCATCTCTCCTTTTTCCACAAGTCAACTCTCTCTCTCTCTCCCCTACCCATCCCTCTTTTACACAATTTTCAACTAAGCCCATGCTTCCCCATCTCCTTTCCTTACAACCACCACATCATCCCATCCCTTTTCACCCATCACTTACCCCTCTCTCTCATTCCCATTCACTCCCAAGCAACACCACATGTCCAAGCTCCTCTCTCCCAAGCCAAGTGTGGCCCACCCTCTCATCTCACATCTCAACCATTCATTCATCATCTACCTCCATCAACATTGAAGGCAAGGAGTTAAGGAGGCTAAGGGATTAAGGAGGAGTGTAATAGGTGGGTGATCCACTGTTGATTCTTATTTTAGGGCCCACTTGTTGGTGAGACCCATTTTGATTTATGTGATATAACCATGAGAGGCCCATAGTGGCGGGGTCCCTCTATCACCGTCTCTCTCTCTCTCTCTCTCTCTCTCCTTTTTTCATTTTTTTTGTGATGATGTGGCCATGTGGCCCACCTGGACGTACCCCACTTGATGTATATCCACACCATCTGTGCATTTGGTGGCCCACTTGAGCAAGGCTCACCTCATACATGTGCTGTGACCCAAACTGTCTAGTGTCCAGGGACGCTGGACGTGAACTGGAAACAAAACTATTTACTTGATTCCAAACTTTTAGGTGGGCTGCTCATGCAGGCCCTACCTTGATGTATGGGTTTAATCCACACCGTCCATTCCATTCCCCAGCTCATTTAAGGCGTTGAGCCGAAAAATGAGGCCTACCCAATAATCAAGCAGGCCATACTGTAGAAAATTGTGATTTCTACCGTTTAAGGCTACTAGGGCCCACTGTGATGTTTTTACACACCAAAATACCTTGAATATTGGGTTTGTTTGGTCCATCATGAGCCATAGAATCCAATGGCTGGACTAGATTTTTCGGATGTGGGCCTTACCTAAGAAAAACCATGGAAAAATATAAAACAATTTTTTTTTTAAAAAAAAGTAGCTGACGCTGCTGCTGCTGCCATCTAGAGGACGGTGCAGCAGCGTCCTCTACGTTGTGGATAGTGGCCAAGGACCGTGGGTCCTAACTGTGGGCCCCACTGTGATGTGTTTTGAACATCAACACAGGCCCCTTAGTGCAGTGGGCCACCCCAAAATTCACCCATAAATCAGAGCTCAGGTGGTCTATGTCATAAGAAATAGTGGAGATTGAATGTCTGCTATTGGAACCCGGTTGGTTTACAAAAGTTTTGGATCATTATAAAATTTATTTTTCCTCTCTATCCAGGTCCGTGGGATCCATCCATGCCGTCCAGCCATTAGAGTGGGCCACGCCATGATGCGTGTGATGCATCCACTGTCCAGGGACGGTGGGACGCACCCTTGGTGTGGGGCTACACTTGATGTATGTGTTGTCCAAGCCATCCAGGCCTGGACGTTATTAGTATATTAAATATAATATATATATTATACTAGGAGGTGGGCCACACTTGTGGACCCACCATGACCTCGTGTGTTAAATCAGCACTGTTCAAAGCATCCAGGGGTCTCTGGATGGTGGCTTTTCTTATGACATGTTATATTATATTATATTATATTATATTATATTATATATTATAATATATTATGGTATATTATATTATATTATATAATATATACTATAGTCGCCACTACGTGGACTGCACCATGATGTATATATCTGCACCATCTAGTTGCTGGACAGTGCAGCAAGCATGACAAGCACGCCGTCCATCCAGATTACGTGGGGCCCTTGTCATGTATGGGTCTTACCCACATCGTCCATCCATTCATCTGGTGAGCTGTGGGCCACGTGGGTTGACCCCACCCCTGATGGATTTTCACACTCATGTAGTCCATCCGTTTTGGATGAGGATGCCACCTTGATGTATGAGTTTCATTCCATGCCGTCCAACTATTTTCCACCTCAACCGTCCATCAACTGGCGTGTCATGCTAGGTACGGCCCCACAATGATGCATGTGTTGTATTCCTACCGTCCATCCATTTGGCGACCCCGTCTCACGGCTTGAGACTAAGGCAGATCCAATTTCAAATGGACCACATTGCAGAGGACGGCGGGATGAACACCCACCATTGAAAACCCTTTGGGATTATAGGGGTCTAGATCAATATAATATTTGTTTTTCCTCCATATCTAGGTCTTTGTGACCTTATGCATAGACTGGATAGAAAATAAATACCATAGTGAGCCCATTGGAATTTAATCGTGGGAATCATTATCACCACTACTATTTGTGGTATGGTCCAGATGATCTTTTGATCTAATTCATTGGTAGGATAATGCACTAAAATGATCTCTATAGTTGGATAAATGGTGCGGCCCAAGTAATGCGGCTCACTTGTTGTATTTGAGAAGCTCAAAGTGATGTATTTGGGGCCCATGGGTTAAGGCCCGGTTTGATGTATTTGGGGGCCCATTTGACTCGACCCATTCGACTTAGCCCATTCGATTCGGCCAATTTGAATCGGTCCCTTTGATTCAGCCCACTTGATGTAGCCCATTTGATGCATGATTGACCCATTGGAGTGGCTCACATGATACGACCCACTTAAGGTATGTGAGACCTTTGTGTGGGTCGACTGTGATGTATATGAGGCCCATTGTGATGTGAGATTCCACTATGATGTATGTCATGATGTTTTGGCGGCCATGCCTTAGGAGTAATGGTGGTTTGACGTCCACATTGATGAGCAATGATGGTTAAATGTCCACATTGTGACCTTTCCTTAGGCCTTGTTAGGTCCATTCTCATCGCTGCAAATTGCCGAGGCTAATTATTGATCGATTCTGATTATCGTGGTCTTTTGCCGATTCTGATTTTTATGGCCGATTGCCGATTCCGATTGTCATGGCTGATTACCGATTTCGATTATCAAGGCCGATTGTTAAGGCTAATTCTGATTTCGATTGTCGAGGCCGATTTACGAGGCCCGATGTGGGGTATATTCAGCCCGTGTTTAAGGCCCAATGTGATGTATATGAAGCCTATGTGATGAGGCCTATTGTGGTGCATTTGAGGGCCAGGCGATGGAGCCCATTGTAATGTATATTAGACCTCATGTGAAAGGCCCATCGTGATGTGTATTAAGCTCTTAAGTGAGACCCATGGTGTTGTATATTAGGCTCTTGTGTGAGGCCATGGGCCCACTATATGTTAGGCTCTATGAGGGCCATTCCTTAGGGGTAATGTTGGTTAAATGTCCACATTGTCAAGGTCGATTGTTGATGCCGGTTATTGATACTGATTATGAGTATGTGATAGCATAGCATCATGATACATGCCCATACGCATCATCTGTATATTTATTGTGAGATGTGATTGATCATTGCATACGTCATAGCACAGATGATCTATGAAACTCCCTGATAGGGGAAGTTATCTCACATGAGCGCACGATATGTACAGGATTGATGCATGATTAGATTACATGACTTATGCATCTTGCATTATGTGATCGTGATTACTGTACGCCCTAGCGACATTAGGGCTGTGACCTCCACAAGCATATCGTGGATGACTAGATGGGACACTGAAAATGTTTGGTTCAAGCATTTAGGCACTTTGGATGTCCGTGGGTGAAAGTCCCTAAACCTCCGAGGCCAGGAGATGCCCCAATGTCAAGACCGAGTGGATACATGAGTGCCCGAGTGCCGAATACCAGGAGGCCGCATCTCCCACTATGTCATGGTCGGTTGGGAGGGAGTGTGGCCTTACCCGCCTAAGCGTAGGGCGCATAGCTAGGCTAAGTCTGACCAGCTCATGAATGGGTCCGCTATTGACGTGCTGGGTATATATTGGCTGACTACTGGCCAGGTGGATAGTGAGGTCTTTTCCACTTGCATGGTCGTGTGTCAGTGGGCAACGATTTGCATGTAGAGTGTACTAGACCCCGGTGATGATCCCAGTGATATACAGTATTGATATGTGAACTTATTGAGCAGGAGTTGCATACTCATACATTCATTCACTATCCACTCGGGCTAGTGGTGTGCAACTGTTTGTTAAGTGTATATTCGCAATGGCCAGGATTTCGGTTGGGGCGTGCGACTAACCTGAGATCAGGAATCGACCACATTATGTCGGACTATCCAAATTAGGTATGGGACTAGTTTGGATAGAAGTCCCTTGTGATGGACCCCATAGCCTGCGATACTACGTACTATCATTTCGACTTCACACTCTAGAATGGTCATTCCATTCGCACTGCTTATTGCATTACGTCCATGGCATAGGCTTTTGGGTTGCTATATTTCTGCATTTATATGATCTAGACAAAGCTGATGGTATTAGTAGCTCTTCCGAATTGCATATTTTATTGCATCCTCGAGATCTGAGATCTGGTTCATTATGTTTCTGCATTACATAGCCGATTTACATTACTTCCTCTATATATGACATTGTCTTCATATGTCTTTTCATCCCATATCCTAGATGAGGTTGATGACATTTTTATAGACTTGCAGTATTTTCGCTTACTTTGATATCTTATGATTCATGCCAGTAATTCCGATATTGTATGATTACGGCATTGTATTGAATACTTGACACTTATCTTGTGTACACACTTACACCACCCTCTAAGCTTTCTATAAGTTTATGTACAATAGATGCGTGCAGGTGATGATAGGACGTAGTCGAGCTGGGGGAGGAGCGTGTGGCAGATCTTCTGGAGATTTTATTATATGCATGTATTTCATTTTCAGTATTGTACTCAAATGATTATATTAATAGATACGTGGTGATGATGTTGTTCTTATGATTTGAGTATGCTTGTGGTTATGCTTCTTACGAGACAAATTCATGTTGAAAATCCTCCTTATAGGATCCCAGGATCAGAATCTGGGTATGATCGCTAGGAGCTGAGAATGGGGTACACGGAGGCTGTCAGCACTGGATTCAACGATCGAAAATTTTGTGAGCCCGTTTTCTGAGTTTGGGGCGTGACACCAACCTACATAATGAAGGAGTATAAACATGGAATCTTATATATGACACTTGTCGGATCGAGTGCCTTTTGATGCTCCTCTTGGGTTGCTTGATCTCCGCTTTCCCATGCTTCAATCAGCTCCCCGATGCTCCCCCAATCATGTTGCCGTTAAATTTAAAAATACTTCTTTAATTAAACCATAAATATGAAATATCCAACATGAAGATTAAAAAACTTGAATCAAAGTAAGAATAACATTAAAACAAACTACAAGCTTCACTTTTTAGCTCTAACTAAGATATTATTTAAGCAAAGACATGATTGAAACTAAACTCTTAAAACAAAACATGAAAAACTAAGTAGAACAGATGGATTGAAGAAGATAGAAGACTCCTCGAAGTTCTCTAGCACCTTTCTTTACTCCTCCTACCATAATTCGTACTTAAAAAGCCCTAAGAGATCCCTATTTATAAGCTTTGTAGGAATCGACTTTGAAATCGCCTCAATTTACACAACTTTATGTAGCTTCAACGACACCTTCGATGGCATTCAATGACATCAAAGTCCAGACATCGAGTTTGATTCAAATTTGGAAACTGTTCCGCGCGTATTCTGTAAGTCCTTCGATTAGATCACCCGACCTTCGATGGCATTAAATTAGCTTCGATGTCAACGAATATGTGTTCGATGGGATTGAAAAATGACCAAAACCATCCAACGAGTAACTCTCATAATTCATTATAATTTCAATGTCATCAAACTAGCGTTGATGGCATCGAACGTGTCTTCGATGGGATCAAGAATTGAATCTTTTTGTCTAGCAACCAAACTTGATTTTCTTCGATTTCTTCAATAGGATCAAGCCTCCTTCGATGGCATCGAACACTTACTTCAATGGCATCAAAGTTGTGTTCGATATCATCGAACTATCACGTTCAGCAATTCTAGATTTCTATAGTTTATAATCTCAATTTTCTTCCTTCTTCACTTGGTTTTCTTGGATCTTAGACTCTTAAAATCTTCAATCATGACCACCAAAGATCAAACTCTAACTTTAGTAATTCTTGATCATCAAATCCATACTTTTAATGTCTTTTTCACCTTAAGCTCTCAGAATCACCTCGCAAGAGAAAACAAGAGTAATAAGTTAAATTAAGCACATTAATTCTCAAAAAACCAAGTTACAACATGAGAAAATTATGTAATATTTCACACTCAACAATAATTTCATAATGAAGGGCTAAGAGGGAGGCATCGCAACCGCACTCAGAGCAATTGATGCAGGGCTAAAGCGAACTTGTATCATGCACTTCGAGTCCTCAGGAAGATTGCTGAATTCAGGAGGACTATTGGAAGGGATACCCTCTGCATTGACTGTCATTTCCGAGTCAATGGTCACAATCTCAGTAATTATGGGGTCAGGAACCCCTGGAACTGCTGAAGCTACTGTTGTTGTTGTTGCGCCGACATTACCAAAACTGTTGAGGTCGCTACTATAGTTGTATGAATTGCGAATATTGGATGACCGTTATTGCTGTTGTTGATTGTTGTTGTGGTTGGGTCACAACCATCTATTTCTTGGCCGGTGTTAGTTCCCAAGTAACTACAAGAAAAACAGGAGTCAATGAGTGCATAAGCAGGTAATTTAATATAAGCAGATACGAGCAAGCGATCTCCACCTAAGTCAGAACAAGTGGCATAGATGACAGGCCGATTTCTAATGGCTTGAGAATTTTATATTATGGTCGTCAGCGGTCGAGTGGAAGTAAGGAATGGTGGCGGACTAGGACGATGAGGCGGATGATACTTCTCATCAAAAGGGAGATCATGATTATTCAATTTCTCTCTATCTTGCCACCATTTATTCTATCATTTATTAAAATGGGCTTCCTGGTGACATTTCAAACCCTCCTCGATCTCTTGAGAGTAGTCAGCAACAGAAAGGCCGAAACAGTATGTAATGTTTGAAATAAGTCTCAAAAGAGGATACGACTTCGGCCGAAGAAGTACTTAACGGTCGACACAGCTTTGCTGGTGTTAGTAGTGGTTGATCATCTATTATTGAATACAACTTAAGGTGATTGATGCGTCATAGGGTAAAGGTTGGTATTGTCGGTGGTGGAGCGGGCAGATCTCCCAAATCATGAATATTCTTTAGGTTTGTTGATGGTTGCAGAGTGAAGACTGGAGTATCAATGTTGGGCGGTAGTGACCTCCTAACTAATTAGGTCAGTAGCCTCAGTCGATGGAACTGGAGGACGGAGAGCGGCTGATCTAGTTCTCAGTTTCTTGGTTGTCTTCTTTACAGAAGGGGAGATAGGGGGAGTTATTGTTCTTTTCTTTCTTAACTGAGAAGCAAAGTGGCCAATCAACTCGGCATGATCCCTATTGTTCAACAATCGAGTATAATGACTCTCCCTTTGAGGAAACTATTCATGACTTGCGGTAGATCATCATAATTTGGGAGATCTAGAACGTTTGCCTCTAGATGATAAGAAGCATGAAGTTTGGCATACACACCTGAGTTGAGCATCACTAAGCGATTGTGGGGTGGTTAGTTGCATGATTTGTGCGAAAGAGGGTAGGGAATGTACTGTACTAGGCCAAAATACCGAGCAAATTGTTGAGTGTTAAATATTACATATTTACCCCTATTTATATCTTGGTTTTATGAACATGATAATGCTTAATGGGTATATTTTATACATGTTTGTATTGTGAGGTGAATCTAAGAGCTTGGATTGAAAAGAATGTTAAAAGATAGATTTGATGCTCATGAATCACTAAGGCAAGGTGTAGCGGTCCAACTAGCACTGTACAATATTGTCCACTCTAGGTCCCACTAGACCCGTATGGTTTTTTTCTCAAGGTTGCCCCCAAAAGGCCTCATTTGGGGTAAGGATACTGGTAGCTCGCCTAGGTCCTCAGGCCCCACCCACATTAGCACATACTCGTCCACGATATTGTCCAACTCAACTGCCATCAGAGTGCACAACAGTGGTTTTGCTCTCGCAGGAGGCCTCGTTTGGGGTAAGGATACTGGTAGCATGCCTAGGCCCTCAGGCCCTGCCCACATCAGAACCTACCCGTCCACGATATTGTCCAACCCAACTGCTATCAGAGTGCACAACGGTGGTTTTGCTCCCTCAGGAG
Organism: Magnolia sinica; assembly: GCF_029962835.1. Taxonomy (NCBI): domain Eukaryota; kingdom Viridiplantae; phylum Streptophyta; class Magnoliopsida; order Magnoliales; family Magnoliaceae; genus Magnolia; species Magnolia sinica. The sequence goes on along the minus strand of NC_080573.1, from coordinate 92,431,254 downwards.
GCCTCGTTTGGGGTAAGGATACTGGTAGCTCGCCCAGGCCCTCAAGCCCCGCCCACATTAGCACCTACTCATCCATGATATTGTCCAACCCAACTGCCATCAGAGTGCACAATGGTGGTTTTGCTCCCGCAGGATGCCTCGTACAAGGAAGGTCTGAACCACACATATAACCACCACAACTTCAGACAACTCTTCCGATGTGGGACAAGGTTCCACCCCACTGCCAACACAATAGCCTACCAACCACTAGTAGCTCACCCAGGCCATTAGGCCCCGCCCACATGTGCTGCAGTGACGGGGCATCAAAATATCCCCCACCGAGGGCAGAACTGTCCTCAGTTCTAATACCATTTGTAACGACCTAGCCTCAATAGTATAATATTGTGCGCTTTGCCTGAGGATGCATGACTTTATTCTTGAGGTCGAGCTCATGGCTCACCCCAAAACGCGTTATACTATTGAAGGCTAGATCCCACATCAGTACAACCCTCACGGATTTGTTCCTACTTAGCGGAAGCACCAGGGCTACATCACCCACAGGACACGTTATTCTAATTAAGGACTAATATTGTTCACTTTGGGTCTACTAGTAGCTCGCCTAGGCCCCTCAGGCCCCGCCCACATCAGTACAACCCTGGTGCTTCCGCTGAGTAAGAACAAATCCGTGAGGGTTGTACTGATGTGGGCGAGGCCTAAAAAAGGGCCTGAGCGAGCTACCAGTGGTTGGTAGACTACTATACCCACAGTGAAGGTGAAACTTTGTCCCACATTAGAAAAGTTGTCTGAAGTTGTGGTGGCTATAAGTTGGGCTCCTCCCTTAACAGACATGACACGTTTTAAAGCCGTGAGCTTCGACAAATCGGACAATATCTTGTGTTGTTGGGTTGAGCCTTACAAATGCTCTGATACCATTTGTAAGGCCCGACTTAACAACACAAAATATTGTCCACTTTGCCGAAGCTCATGACTTTAAAACGCGTCTTGACTGTTAAGGAAGGAGCCCACTTATAGCTACCACAACTCCAGACAGCTCTTCCGATGTGGGACAGAGTTCAGCCTCTACTGTGTGCACAGTAGCCTACCAATCACCGGTAGCTCGTCCAAGCCCTTAGGCCTCACCCACATCAGCGTGCACCCGAGTGTGCCGGCCCATGTGTGACCACAGTGATGGGGCATCACAATATCCCCCACCAAGGGCAAAGCCATCCTTAGCTCTAATATCATTTGTAATGGTCTGACCAGCACTATATGATATTGTCCACTCTGGGTCCCACTGGACCTGCACGATTTTGTTCTCGGGGTTGCCCCCAAAGGGCCTTGTTTAGGGTAAGGATACTAGAGCTCGCCCAGGCCCTCAGGCTTCGCCCACATCAACACCTACCCATCCATGATATTGTCCAACCCAACTGCCATAAGAGTGTACAAGGGTGGTTTTGCTCTCGCAGAATGCCTCATTTAGGGTAAGGATACTGGTAGCTCACCTAGGCCCTTAGGCCCTACCCACATCAGCACCTACCCGTCTATGATATTGTCCAACCCAACTGCCATCAGAGTGCACAGCGGTGGTTTTGCTCCCGCAGGAGGCCTCGTTTGGGGTAAGGATACTGGTAGCTCACCTAGGCCCTCAGGCCCTGCCCACATCAGCACCTACCCATCCATGATGTTGTCCAACCCAACTGCCATCAGAGTACACAGTGGTGGTTTTTCTCCCACAGGAGGCCTCGTACAAGGAAGGTCTGAACCATGCATATAACCAGCACAACTTCAGACAACTCTTCCGATGTGGGGACAAGGTTCCACCCCACTGCCAACCATTGGTGGCGAGGCCATTAGGCCCTGCCCACATCAGCGTCCGCCCACTTGTGCTACAATGACGAGGCATCAAACAAGGGATGGATCTTCGGAGACCAAGATTGAAGATTTCAAGACCCCAATATTTAATGAAACCAAGCGGAGAAGGAAGGAAATCGAAAGTACAAAGTGTAAAAATTCATAGAATCTGAATTTCACTGTCTATGTCATCGACCACCGATCGATGACATCGAAGCCAGTGTTTGATAACATCGAACACGGGTCGATGACATCGAAGAATTACATGAAAATCAAGTTTGGTTGCTAGAAAAATTGGATGCAGTTCTCAATAACATCGAAGCCCTGATCGATTGCTCGAAGACCTGCTCGATGACATCGAAGGCACTTCGATAACATCGAGATTTTTGTGAATTTCTGAAGCAACTCAATGGAACACTTTGGACACATTCTCAATTACTTGGATGCCCTTCGATGACATTGAAGGACTATTCGATGACATCGAAGGTATGTTCGATGACATGAAGAGTTACGCAGTGCGAAAAGGCGCGACTTCTGGATTCAAGTTACATTCGATGACATTGAAGGTGTTACACAAAGTGCGTAAATTTGAGGCGGTTTCCAAAGATGGTCGGACTAAGGCTATAAATATGGGTTCTCTAAGGAGTTCTAAAAAGGAATTATATTTCAAGGAGCAGAGCCAAAGGGTAGAGTAGCCTCCCAAGAGTTTTTCTTCCTTATTTATTTTTAATGTTTTATTTAGGGGATTCAGTTTCAATCATGTCCTTGGTTGGCTATTCCTCTTAGCTAGGGCTAAGAGGTGAAGCTTGTAGCGTGTTGGGATGTTTATCTTGCTTTGATTCTTGTTTGTCTTGAACTTCATTTATTTTTAGTTTAATTTTAAGGAATATTTTCAGTTTTCTATGATTTATTGTGACTCAAATTACAATAGATGCTGTAATGGCTTTGAATATCTTCTTTTTCTGTTTTGAGATTGTGAGATTAGTAAATCCTGTTATTCACCATTGTCTCCTGGGCATGGTAGGATAATGGAATACGTTCTAATCGTCACAATACTCCTTCATGTGTGGACTAGATCAATGAAAAGTTTATAGATTTGATTGAATTGTTCCATCTTCCAATTGGATAGGATAAGACTCTAATTCTAATTATGTTTCTTTAATTAAGTAAGGTAACATCTTGATAGCTACAAGTGGATCCTTAGCGATTTAGTTCTCTTTTCATTATTGATACTTCATTCACAATTACTCTCTTTTATTCCAGATTTGGATTTATATCTTATTCTAGTTCTACTTCTAATTACTTTCAGAATACGTATAAGTTTAGTCCCCATGGATTTGACCTTGGTCTCATCGAGTTATTACTACATTGCGACCCTACACTTGGGGTTGTGAACAAGTTTTTGGCGCCATTACTAGGGACTATGGTTACATTTTTTTGAGATTAATTACTATTAGAATTAAGTTAAAATTAGGGTTTATTTTTCTGGTATGCTTTTAGGTTATGATTTTTCTGCAATTGTTTTTAGAGAATAACATTGTTTTTTTTTTATTATTATTTTTAATTTTTTAAACCCTAACATAACAACTTTAATCAAGTAACTTCGTTCCAACTCTCTTTCTTTCTAGATTTCTTATTTTTTAGGTTTATTTGTTTAAGTTATTTGAGGGTTGCGAGTGTTTCATACCTAAGTGGGTTCGTGACAACTCTCCGTCTCTTGAGTGAAGGAGATTAGTTAAAGGGTTGCCTATCCATCACCAGATTAAACACCTCTTAAGATCCTTTAAGTCAGTAGAAGTGATGGCTGCACATTAACCTCAACCCCCAGTTGAGGAGGCCCAGGATGAGAATGAGGTGCATCATGCACCCCTGCCTTGTTCTTTATGAGATTATTTACAATCGATGGGGGTGAGTACACCTTCCTGCATGATATTCCCATTGAATGTAGGAACTGTGGATGTTAAATCGGGGGTGATTCAACTCCTTCCTAAGTTTCATGGACTAGAATATGAAAGTCCATACTTGCATATGAAAGAGTTTGATGAGATAATATCTACATTACACTTCCCAAACGTGTTTGAGGACACAGTAAGACTGAAATTGTTTCCTTTCTATTTGAAAGAAAAGGTTAAGTCGTGGTTACATTCCTTAAGACCACGATCCATTGGCACGCGGGCTAAGATGACAAGAGAGTTCTTTAAAAAGTTTTTCTCGTATCATAAAATGAATACCTTAAGGAAAGTAATCATGAATTTTGTGCAAAAAGAGGATGAGACCTTCTTCCAATGTTGGGAGCGATATAAGGATATCATAAATTCATGTTCACAACATGAATACGAAACATGACAGATAACAAACTTTTGCTATGAGGGATTGACCTCACCCATGCGTCAATTTGTGAAAATGATGCGTAATGGGGAATTCATGAATAAGGAAGCCGATGATGCGTGGGATTATTTTAATAAACTCGTTGAAAACACACAATCATGGGATAGCTCCTCAAGAACCGCCACTTCTAAGCCTACTCAATTATAAGAAATGGAAGGAATTTATGTTTTAAAAGAGGAAGATGATATAAATGCAAGAGTGGCCAATCTCACAAGAAAAGTCGAGGCCATGGAACTTAAGAAGGCAGAACTTGTCAAACCTGATAAGGCTATGAAAGTTGTTTGTGGTATTTATGCTTATAACATACATACAACTAAAAATTGCCCAACAATTCTTGCTTTTAAAGAGATATTAAATGAGCAATCAATTGCCATAAACAACTACCAAAGACCTTTCAGAGGACCCACCTCAAATACATACAACTCCAGCTGGAGAAACCATTTAAATTTCAGTTGAAAGAATGGACAAATGGCTAATCCACAAGAGGCCCTTACTCAATTTTTAAATCAAAAGAAGCCTCAAGAGGATATGGTTCAAAAATTCATACAAAACTAAGAGCTATTCAGCCAAAATACGGTACAAGCATTCCAGGATCTCAAAACAATAATGGGAATATTTGCATTATCCATTCAAATGATTGAGTCGCACTTAGCGAGTGGGGAGAAAAGGATGCTTCCAGTCCAACCCCTCCCCAATCCAAAACCACAATGTGAAGTTAGTGACCCAGGCTCTTCAAATCAGATAGAGTAGGCTAAGTCTACTACCATTCTTAGGAGTGAGAAAATTATTAACAAAACCATTCCGGCAAGAGCTGAAAAGCCTAAGGAACTGGAAGAAATTGAGAATGATAAACCTAGCAATGCCCCACATGAGGAAGAATAGGAAAGTGTGAGTAAGTCGATTGCGCCATTCCCCCAGCGATTAATTGCACCAAAACCTCTAGCTAATTCACAGGATATTCTAGAGGTGCTAAAATAAGTGACAGTCAACATCCTTTTGCTAGACATTGTGAAACAAATCCCCTCTTATGCCAAATTTCTGAAAGATTTATGTACAACCAAGAGGCGGCTAAGTATTCGAAAGAAAAATTTTCTGACAGAAAAAGTGAGTACTATCCTCAAGCAAGATGGGCCACAAAAATATAACGATCCTGGTATCCCAACCATCACCTGTATAATCGGGAATCACCAGATTGAGCACGTACTTCTTGACTTAAGAGTGAGCGTTAATTTGATTCCTTTCTCGGTATATGAATAATTGGGTTTAGGTGAATTAAAATCTACCCGGGCTACATTACAACTTGCTGACCGTTCGGTCCATGTACCGAGAGGGATGATTGAGGATGTGTTGGTCCAGGTTGACAAATTCTACTATCCAGTAGATTTTATCGTCCTGGATACTTAACCCATTGTAGATATGAGAACTCAGATACCTGTCATCCTTGGTCACCCATTCCTTGCTATATCCAATGCCATCATCAATTGTAAGAATGGAATTATGAATTTATCTTTCGGGAATATGATGTTGGAGCTCAATATATTTTTCAACATGAGCCAACAGTCAGAAGATGTCGATGATATCCACGACATCAATTTGATAAATTCTTTCGTGGAAGATAGAGTACTTTTGACTCTGTACTCTGACACTCTACAGGCGTGCTTAGCCCACTCCCCTGATTTAGATGATGACACGATTAGGGAGATGGATGCCATGCTTGATGCTGCACCGGTACTTGAAGTTAACTGGTGGAGGCCACAATTTGAGAAATTACCCCAAACCGATGTAGTGCCTCTACCATCTAGCCTCAAAGTACCAAAGCTTGACCTAAAACTTTTTCCCACTGATCTTAAGTATGTCTACTTAGGTCAAGATGAGACATACCCGGTAGTGATTTCTTCCTACCTTGAGAAAGAACAAGAAAGTATGCTTATTTCTACTCTCATTGATCATAAAGGAGCCTTTGGATGGTCGATTGCATTCATCTTGAGGACAATGCGAAGACCTCCGATTAAGTCCAAACATGAAGGAAGTGGTTATAGGTGAGGTACTTAAGTTGTTGGATGTGGGTATCGTTTACGCTATATTCGACAGTCGGTGGGTGAGTCCAACTCAGGTGATTCCTAAGAAGTCCAGAATCACCATTGTAGCCAATGCCGACAATGAACTTGTGCCAACTAGAGTCACTACTGGTTGGAGAATGTTCATTGACTATAGGAAGTTGAATACCGTCATAAGGAAGGACCACTTTCCTTTGCCCTTCATTGATTAAATTTTAGAAAGGCTAGCTGGTCATTCTTACTATTGCTTCCTTGACGACTATTCGGGCTACAATTAGATTGAGATAGTCCTTGGAGATCAATAAAAGACTATGTTCACATGTCTCTTTGGCACCTTTGCTTACCGAAGGATGCCATTTGGACTATGTAATGCCCCCACTACTTTTCAGTAATGCATGTTGAGTATATTTTCTGATATGGTGGGATAATATTTAGAGGTCTTCATGGATGACTTCTCCATTTTTGGTCCATTCATCAGCAAGTGTCCAAAAAATCTTTAAAATGTGCTAAAGTAATGTGTAAAAAAGAATATGGTTTTGAATTGGGAGAAATGTTATTTTATAGTTCCCAAGGGAATAGTGCTTTGACATATAATTTCGTCCAAGGGAATTGAGGTAGACAAGGCTAAATTTGACCTTATCTTTAACCTACCTCCACCCAAAAGCATATGTGATGTTCGATTCTTCTTAGGACACGCCAGATTCTATAGATGATTTATAAAGGACTTTAGTCATCTCTGTTATACTTTATGCAATCTACTTTAAAAGGATGCATCATACAAGTAGACTAAGCAATGCCAGGACGCTTTCACTAAGCTCAAAGGCATGTTGACTACTGCACCTATCATGCAACCACCCGATTGGAGCATACATTTTGAGATTACGTGCGATGCATCTGACTATGCTATTAGAGCGGTGTTAGGCTAGAGAAAAGAGAAGAAGCCCTATGTGATTCACTATGCAAGTAGAACTCTAAATTATGCCCAAGTGAACTACTCTACTACGGAGAAGGAACTCTTAGCCGTAGTGTTCGCTTTGGACAAATTTAGGTCCTACTTGATTGGATTTAAGATCATCATCTACATAGACCATGTTGTGGTAAAGTATCTTCTTTCTAAGATGGATGCCAAGCCTCACCTGATAAGATGGATCCTTCTACTCCAAGAATTTAACATGAAAATATAAGACAAAAGGGGAGTAGAGAATGTAGTGGCTAACCATCTTTCGAGACTCTACCTCCCCAATTCCCTTGAGCCGACACTGATAAATGATATGTTCCCTAATGAACAATTGTTTAAACTCTCCCAATTACCTTGGTTTGCTGACATTGCGAATTATCTTGCCACAGGTTTCACGCCGACACATTGAACTACGTAAGATAAGAGATAATTCTTTGTCAAGGTACGTAATGTAAGACCCGTATCTTAATCCGTACTGTTCCGTCGAATCCCGGGATCCTTCCCATCGAATTTCGGCAACCTGCGATCGGTAATTGATGTTTGTGATCGGCCCTAAGTCGTATGTTGTAGATTTGAGTCAGCTTAATTCAAGACTTGTACTATTGCGACTGAACCGTCGCCGCGGTTCCAATGCCGTGACTCGTGCACCAATCCGATACCCTGTCAGGAAGAAGTGAGCTGGCCTTTATTTCGAGGAAACACCACGCGTTTGCAATCCCAAGAGAATCTCTACAACATGTCAAATCAATCCCATCAATCAATCCCATCAATCACCTCATGTCAAGTATAAAGCAACCCATGCTTTCTCTCTCCAAAGTCAACCCTTTCTCACCCTCTCTCTTACACACCCATGCTAGTCAAGTACACCATCACCTCACGCATCACTCACATCCATCACTCCTCTCCTTACATCCCATCTCCCTCTCTCTCTCTCTCTCTCATTTCTCAATTCAATCCCAAGCAACAAGAGAGCTCACGTCCAAGCTCTCTTCCATGTGAGAGAGTGCATGTGTGTGGCCCAATTTCCCATCCCAAATCCCTCATCCTAGCCATTCATTTCCCATCTTCCACCGTTAAAGTGAAGCACAAGGAGATTGGCGTTCCAGCGGACCGAGAAGATCAACGGTGGGTGCTTCTATAGGCTAGATTTTCATGTTCTTATGATGGGCCAAGTGAGGCCTACTGATCAATGGTATGGATCTCACTTTGGACCCTTGATGTAGCCAATGACCCACCTTGATGCTTAAGATCATTCCATGATGGGGCCATTCTCCATGGACCCCATCATGATGTTTATTTTCTTGCATAAATAGGGTCATCTAGACCTTCTATTTTGGTGGAGAAAGGATCTCCACCGTTGATTTTCAATTTGGTGGGCCCATATGCAATGGGACCCACTTGATGTATGATTGGATGCTTAAAACGGAGGGCCCATAGTACCGGGGTCCCTCCATCACATGTGTATCTCTCTCTCTCTCTCTCTCTCTCTCTCTCTCCCTCTCTTTCTTTTTATTCTTCTTTTCATGTGATGTTGGTGTGATTGTGTGGCCTGCCCTAATAGCCCCACCATAAGGCTTGTATTTTATCCCAAACCATCTATAGGTGGGACCCACCTTATATGTATTGTATCCACAACACCCACCATTTGGTGGCCCACCTAAACAGGGCCCACCTTGTACGTGTGATAGGCCCAGACCGCCCAGCGTCCAGGGACGCTGGACGTGCATGGAAAACACAAATATAAGCTTGGTTCACAAGCTTCTTGATGGCCAACTCATATAGGCCCCACCTTGATGTATGCTTCAAATCCAAGCCGTCCATCTCATTTTCCAGATTATTTTAGGCGTTGAGCCGAAAAATGGGGCTGATCCAACTTTTTGACGGGCCACACCTTTGAAAATAGTAATTTTCACCATTAAAACTCACCTTAGTTTTTCTACATGCCGAAAAATGCCCAATATTGGGCTTGATAGATTTGTTATGCATGGTAGAATCCATTGGCGGACCCGAATTCAGCAGATGTGGGCCCTACCTCTGAAAAACCATAAAAAATCTAAGTTTTTCAAAAAAAATAATATGCAAACCAATAGCAGCATTGTTGCTGCTGCTGTTGTCAGACGCCAGCGTGCCAGGAGGGCGGGCGGACAGTAGAGTCCCACGGCCCCTGACGTGGGCCCCACCCTAATGTATATTTGCCATCAAACCCGTTCATATGGTGGGCCACCTCCATCAGTGGGCCCCCTTCAAATTTCAGCCTCATCCAAGACTCAGGTGGCCCACATCATGGGAAACAATGGGATTGAATGTCTGCCTTAGAAAACTTTTTCTGGGCCACAGAAGTTTTGGATCAATTTGAAATTTGTTTTTACCCTTCATCCAGGTCCATGCGACCTTATCAACGGTCTGGCTGGAAAATAAATGTTATGGTGGGCCCCACGTGGGACCCATAATGATTTATGTGTTTACTCCCACCGTCCAGTGGACGATGGAGCCCAAAGTGATGTACATGTTTCATTTCCACCGTCCAGCAGACGGTGGGGTGCACCATGATTTATGTGTTTATCCACACTGTCCGCTGTCTGGACAGTAGACCCCACCATGATGCTTGTGTTGCACCCCAACCGTCAATCCATTTTGCAAGCTCATTTTAAGGCATGAGCTAAAGAATGAGTCAGATCCGTGGTTCAAGTGGGTCCTACCACTATTATTTGAAGTGAGGATCGGTTGATCCTTTGACATGATTTATATATACATATATATATATATATGTTTGTATGTATGTATTTGTGGTCATTTTTAAGGCCCACCTTGGCATTTATAAGGCCCGTGTTATGAGGCCCATTTGATGTACATATGGGGCCCAATTGGTATGGTTCATTTGAGATACATAAAGCCCATGTGATTAGGCCCATTTTGATGTATTCTAAGGCCCATGGGTTATGGCCCATTGCAATGTACATAAGGCCTATTGGTGAGGCCCATTAATGCGGCCCATTTGATGAATGTAAGGCCCATGTGATACGGCCCATTTGATGTACCTAAGGCCCATGGGTCGAGGCCCAATGGGTTGTCCTTAGGGTCTATTGCAATGCGTGATTTCTCTATGGTTTGTGGCAGACTATGCCTTGGGAGCAATATTGGTTTGACGTCCACATTGCAAGTATAATGTTGGTTAAATGTCTGCATTACGACTCTCCCTAGGGCCCATTGATAGGCCGTACTTGTGGTGTGTAGGCCTTCTAGGCCCATCCGCATTGTAGGGATAATTCATCACTTTATAACATGCTTAGTATAGCTCCATGATACATGCCCATACGCATCATATGTATGCTTAATATGAGGAATGTTTAGCATAAACCGTTGGGCTGTGGCATTTATGCGACTCCTTATGAGGCGGAGTGCCCCCACATGAGTGTGTGGTACACACAGGATTATTGCATGATTTGACGATGTGACTCATGCATTCTGCATATGTGTGACTTGATCACTGCACGCCCTAGCGACATCAGGGCCGTGGCCTCCACAAGCACATCGTGGATGGTCGTATCGGATACCGAAAATATTGGCTCTAGCATTGTGGGCACTTAGGATGTCCTTGGGTGAAAGTCTCAAAACCTTTTTGGTACCAGGAGATGCTCCAACGTCTAGACCGAGTAGATACATGAGCGCCCGAGTGCTGAATACCAGTAGGCCGCGTCTCCCACTGTGTCGTGGTCAGTTGGAAGGGGGTGTGGCCTTATCCGCCCGAGTGAGGGGGCTATAAGCTAGGCTGAGTTTGACTACCTTGTAAATGAGTTCGCTATCGACGAGCTGGGTAGGTATTGACAGACCACTGGTCAGGCTATTCCACTTGCTCGACTGTACAGCTAGGGAGGAGGCAGTTTGTGTGGAGTGTATTAGACCCCGAGATATCTAGAGAGGAACTATACTGATATGTGTACTTGATGAAGACTGGCATGCTTGCTCTGCATCTTGTATATGACAGTTGGCTACATAGGCCTCGCATCGCATGGCCTTGGTATGGCCAATCACATTCATGTCTTGCATCATATAGCCTTGGTACAGCTGATATCATTCATGGACTTACCGTATATTTCTGCATTACTCTGATATTGTACACTTGGCGCTGGCCTTGCACACACACTTACACCACCCTCTAAGCTTTTGTAAGCTTATGCACGACCATTGCGTGTAGGTAGCGTTGGACAGCAACAGCGCTGAGGTAGGAGTGCGCATCAGTTTATTTTGAAGCTTTTTGATCACCCTGTATTTCCCTTTCTACATTGTACTTAAATATTTTGATTTAGTGGATATGTGGTGATGTTGTTTTATGACTTGGTTATGCTTGTGGTTATGCTCCATTACAAAAAAAATTCATACTGAAAATCCTCCTTGTAGGATCACAAGATCGGAATCTGGCATGAGAGTGCCAGAATCAGAGAATGGGGCACTACAGAGGCTGTCGGTACCGGATTCGGCGATCGGGAATTTTGTGAGCCCATTTTCTGAGTTTGGGGCGTTACATGTAAATTTTTTTAGGATGATCCTTATCTATTTAAATTTTATTTATACTAAATTCTAAGGAGATGTGTGCCAGATAATGAACATCAGAGTGTTATCTCATTTTGTCACTCTTAGGCCTGTGGTTGTCACTTTTCTGCTAAAAAGACCACGGCCAAAATTCTGCAGTATGGCTTTTACTGGCCCACTATGTTCAGAGATACTCACGAGTTTTACAAAACTTGTGAGCATTGTTAGAAATTAGGAGGATTTTCTCGTCGAAATATGATGTCACTGAACCCGATTCTTATCATTGAAGCATTCGATTGCTGGGGCATCGATTTCATGGGACCATTCCCCCAATCATTTGGTAATAATTACATTTTGTTAGCAGTATACTATGTCACTAAGTGGGTTAAAGTAATCCCGTGTCGGAACAATGATCATCAAACGGTCATTAGATTATTAAAAGAAAACATCCTTTTCCAGTTCGGAGAACTTAGGGCCATCATTAGTGATGGAGGGTTGCACTTTTGTAATATGCCATTCGAGAACTTAATGAAAAAATATGGCATCTCTCACAAAGTGATCATTCCCTACCACCCGCAAACAAGCGGGCAAGCTAAGATTTTCAATAAGGAAATTAAAAAATTATGAAAAAAACGGTTACCCTGACCGTAAGGATTGGTCAATCCACTTGACCGATGCTTTATGGGCTTACCGTACATCTTTTAAGACCCCCATTAGAATGTCTCCCTTTAGACTCATCTATGGAAAAGCATGCCACCTGCCCGTGGAGTTAGAGCACAGGGCCTACTGGGCTATTAAAAATCTGAATTTTATCATGGACAATGCTGGCTCGCTACGCAAAATTCAATTGAATGAACTCGAGGAAATCCGAAGCGATGCATACGAGAACTTAAGAATTTGCAAGGACAGGATGAAGGTGTTCCATGATCGGAACATCATTCAGAAATCATTTGCACCAAATTAAAAAGTCCTTTTGTATAATTCTCGCTTACATCTTTTCCAAGATAAGCTTTGATCTCGTTGGACCGGCCCCTTCATTATTACTAATGTCTATCCTCATAGGGCCATCGAGCTAAAGAATCTGGCAACTGACAATATTTTCAAAGTGAATGGACATTGTCTAAAGCCATTTATTGAGAAGTTTGATTTAGAGGATATGACCATACCTCTGATTGATCCTGTGTATCAAGATTGACCTCTTAGTCTGATGGAGGTGTAGTTAGGTTTATTTCTTTCGTAGGATTTAGGATTAGGATAGTTTTCCTTCAGTTTGTTTAGGCTTCGTGCTAACTCATTTGATGTTGCGAACTTTGAAAAAGCTTCATTTATCCTTCTTCAGGTACTACCTTTCCATCAATACTCCTTTCTTTTCATTGTTTCATGTGTATTGTATGCTTATATCTTTTATAATGAGGACAATGTAAGTTTTAGGTTGTGGGGTGTGGATTACGTAAACCAATCAGTATTTTCTTAGTTTTTGAGCAAAAATTTTGAAAAATTTTAATTTTACAAATTATGAACCTATTTGGAAAACAAATGCTTGTGTAATTAAGAATGTTTTGAGTATAATGATAAGATAGAGATTGAATTTTGAATTGTTGGAATTTGATCAACTGAGTAGACTATCACTTAAGTTGCCTCATCTAATTGACTAAGAGGAAGTTTGAATATCATGTTGATCTAAATCAGAAGACACATTCAATTTATTTTCTATAAATTACGCTAGAATTTCTGATTGTTAGTATGTGAATAATTGATAGTTGTTGAGAATTAAGTCTAGAGAATTTTATCCACCTTAAAAAGATGAAAAGAACTAGTTAAAAAACAGAGAGATTGACAACAAGGTCATGATTGATGAAAAGACTGAAAAAGAATGAAAAGAATAAAAAGTTTGAAAAAAATGAAGATAAAAAGACCAGAAAGAATGAATAAATAAAAGTGACCGTCGATATAAAATCAAAAACTGGAAAAAGAATGGAAAGGTGATAAGTTCAGAATCAATGCTTGATTATTCAATCAATCTTGAGGTGATGAGCATGGCTAACATTATGAAATGATAGTATCTTTATGGAAAGTAAGTTGGCATTCACTAAGCCCATTGAAAAACTTGGTATATGAATTTATACTCATAAGTAATTGATAAAGAACCTATTTGACTGATTGCACGTGTGATTCGTCTCTAGGTTTTCAAATTTTTACTCTCGCTTCTTTGAATTATACTTATCATACTTGTTTGCATAAAAGATTTTTTTTTTTTCTGAAAGGGGTTTGAACAATGAGAATTGAAGATTCATCATGCATGTTTCACTCGGGATTAGCAAAATGTTGGTTGGGGGTGTGTTGAGTGTCAAATATTGCATATTTACCCGTGCTTATATCTTGGTTTTATGAACATGATAATGCTTAATGGGTATATTTTATACACGTTTGTATTGTGAGGTGAATCTGAGAGCTTGGATTGAAAAGAATGTTAAAAACATGGATTTAATGTTTAAGAATCACCAAGGCAAGGGATGGATCTTGGGAGACTAAAATTGAAGATTTCAAGACCCCAAGATTCAAGAAAATCTAGTAGAGAAGGAAGGAAGTCGAAAGTGTAAAGTGCAGAAATTCATAGAATCTTAACTTCACTGTCTATGTCATCGACCACTGGTCGATGACATCGAAGCTAGTGCTCGATGACATCGAAGAATTACATGAAAATCAAGTTTGGTTGCTGGATAAATTGGATGCAATTCTTGATGATATCGAAGCTTTGTTCAATGGCATAAGGATTTTTGTGAATTTCTAAAGTAACTCGCTAGAACACTCTGGACACATTCTCGATTACTCGGATACCCTTCGATGACATCGAAGGTATGTTCGATGACATGAAGAGTTACGCAGTGCGAACAGGCGCGACTTCCAGATTCAAGTTACGTTCGATGACATTGAAGGCGTTACGCAGAGTGCGTAAATTTGAGGTCGTTTTCAAAGATGGTTGGATTAAGGCTATAAATATGGGTTTTCTAAGGAGTTCTAAAGAGGAATTAGGTTTTGAGGAGCAGAGACAAAGGGTGGAGCAGCCTCCCAAGAGTTTTTTTTTTCCTTATTTAATTTTAATGTTTTATTTAGGAGATTTATTTTCAATCATGTTTATGGTTGGCTAAATCTCTTAGTTAGGGCTAAGAGGTGAAGCTTGTAGCATGTTGGGATATTTATCTTGCTTTGATTCTTGTTTTTCTTAAACTTCTACTAGAAAACTAGGCAAAGGCTACGGATTTAATCCGTAGCCATAGATCTATGGCTACAGTTTTCATCCGTAGCACGACTGTAGTCGTAGGTGTTGAGTTAATAGGTCTAAAATCTATGGCTACGGATTTAATCCATTGCTATAAACTACAATAGCTACAGATAAAATCCATAGCAATAATTTCTATAGCAAAAGGCACCTACAACTACGGATAGTATTTGTAGCTAAAAGTAGTGCTAGATCTGTAATAATGTGCCAAATTTAATAACATCTACGGTTGTCAGATTATCAGCTACGGTTAATATCCGTAGCTATTGCCTATATTTAAAAATAATTTATAATCATTCATTCATTCAATTACCACCTGCATAATCATTCATTCATTCAATAATGAATCAATTACAATCCTTCATTCAATCAATTACAAGTACATTTACAATAATCTTAAAAATACATATCTTGGTGAGTCTGTGTGCACTCGCATATAGCCAGGTGCATTCTTCATCCACCATAGAAAATGGATGCGAGTATCAATAGTCCACCTGCACATCCAACAGCTATACCGATAACTTCTCCCATGCGTCTTCTGTAATTATTCGAGGGCGAACTACAGTAGAGGACTTTTCAACATAAAAACAAAGAATCAGTCAATTGAAAGATGGGCTCCACTTGTGCAAACTGAAAATCCAAATGTCGCTGCATGAGCATTGTACAATGCATCTAAAAGCCCCATATTCGAATCCATGAAGTACGACGCCATGCAACTTCATCCACCTCAGATGTGCTATTATATTGTAAAAATAAACAAAAGTATCCATAGAATTAACAGACAATAATATACATAAAGAGTCACTGGCATTGCGTGTGCCTAGTGGTCGTAGAAGTGGGAGCGGCGTCTCCGGGAACTGCAGCATGAAATAAGATCAAACCATAAAACAGTGATCAAAATACAAAGTGGGCCATCAAATGCTACTAGCATATTATATAAATAAGCTAGAGGTACTAGACAATGCTCCGGCAGACTAACAGTAATCAGTTTGTATAAGTGGCACTCCTGGTTCAGTGATCCAAAGCGTTGATCACAGTTTCACATTGAATGAGCCATGCACAATTTACAAACACTAATTGTAGCAACTTATAATGACGTACTCAACATACCCAGCACAATCGAGAAGATACAGCAGTTAAGATAGTCCATCCGACTATTCTAATTTTCAGATATAAAAGCCCCTTCACATCGTGCTCCCCCAAATCAATTGTTCCAATTTCCCTAGAAGTGCTTTACCTGTCAGTGGATGCTATTCTCTAACAAGTCTCCATCTCAATTTCTGCCTCAGCCTCCCTAACAGATGGTCAAGCTTTCACTATAGAAAGGGTGCATTTCATTAAAGCCCTTACATAGTAATTTTCGACAATGGGTTGGTTCACTTGCAGGTCCCAGTCTGATCTATAATCCCGAATCTACAAATCAAATAAGATTTTAGCTAAATTATATTAGTACCAGCATAAACAATGTAGAGCAATAACCCTTGGAATATCAAACTGTCCACATCTTGCTAGTGCATTGCTCATTCATCCAAGTGAAATACAGGGAATGTAGTATGAAGCATAATCTTTTAATAAAATCATGTCCATTAGATTCTGTGTAGAATGTTTTATTTGTCATCATCGTCGTTACAATTTGGTTGACGATTTGTTTTCCAATTCCATCATCAATATGTATAAGCCCAACCTAAAATTGAGGATATCATATCATTGTTATCAAAATTATTGCAGAGAAGGAACATTTAGTGAATAATTGCAAGAAGAGCAGGATTTTCAAATGTTACTCTTCTCGGTCACATGCCAATGTGACGTGTGTGAGATCTAGGAACTGCTGATATTAAATGGCCCAAAACAGCCTGGATCTTGTACACTCATGCCATAGTGGCACATGTCAGAAGAGTAAGATTCAAAATCCTACTCTTGTGAGTGAACATAGCTTTTCACAGGTTAAAAAATGTGTGCTTACAGTGAACTCAGAATTCAACATGCTTCTTTCCCTTGTATACGTAGGTTATCTGCACACAGTTGCTGTGTTAGTCAAACGGAAAGACAAAAAAAAGAAAAAAAGAAACTGAGAAGTGGATAAAAAAATTCAGTTATCTTACACCCATGGTTCTAATTATCAGGTATCATATTTGTACCGGTGACAACAATACAATTGACTTATCAAACGTGTTGGTGAGAAACGTCAAAAATATTGAAAAAATGCTATTTATCTTATCCTTTTGTGTGTGTGTGTGTGTGTGTGTGTGTGTGTGGTCCATCCATTTCACCATTTCTTTTTAG
Source organism: Magnolia sinica (assembly GCF_029962835.1). NCBI lineage: Eukaryota > Viridiplantae > Streptophyta > Magnoliopsida > Magnoliales > Magnoliaceae > Magnolia > Magnolia sinica. The sequence goes on along the minus strand of NC_080573.1, from coordinate 92,413,928 downwards.
AGCATGGTCCAAAAATTGAGGTAGATACAAATCCCAGGTGGACCACACGACAGAAAAACAGTGGTGATTGAACACCCACCATTTAAAACTTCCTAGATCCACACAGTAATGTTTATTTGCCATCCAACCTGTTTATAAGTTCACACAGACTAGGAACACCTATGGTTCTATGTACATTATCCACACAGTAATTGTGTCCATTCACATGCAGCCGCACATGCCAATATGGACCATGTGTGAGATCTCAGCTTTTCATAAGATGAGCCACATGCAAGAATCAGTCTTTTCAATCCTGAAGTGTGGCACAATATACAAAAGAAATGAGTGGCTTCTTTTTTTTCTTTTTTACACACCCTCACACCCAGTGGCTATTTTTTTTCTTCACTGAATGTTTCTAGCCATTGATTTGATGGCTTTCTCATCATTGAATGTAGAATGCTGTCATATTTCTTTCTTAATTGACCATCTACTGGCAACTAATTGAGTCATTGTGCAAATTGAAGAATTGACCTATGCCACAGAAACTCAATTGAAGCACTGAACATTATATACTACCAGTTTGTTTTTGGGGTATTGTATATGATGCTAAATGGAAAGAAAAGGAGCTTTTGCGATCGGCCCAATAATGCTGCAGTTAGGGCCCTCTGTTGGAAGTTAAGATCGTCTGACCACTGTGATGTTTAAGTTATGATAGCAGAGTTGAAAATTTCTACCCTATGGACTAATGAGCATCTAGGCTTACAACAGTGGGTGGAAATAATGATATTCTAATTATATTTTTGCAGAGTGTGAAGTGAAGCAGCTAGATATTTGGGTTGCAGGAGTGGGGAAATGTTTTTTTAAATGTTAGCAAGTATAAACAGCTAGTAAGCACAAGAGGGGGCATGAGTCAATAGCACCGTTGAAAGCCACAATGACACTTTATTAGAAGGATCATGCAACCAAGGATTCCATTATATAATAGAAGTGGACTTTATTTTGGACAACCATGTCAATATTGCTAAAACCTTCAAACATGGGAAGACACAACAACTTCTTAAACAACAATTCTTTCTTTATCTAGAACATAAACAAGTCCATGTCATTATGTATGCCAAAGTTCATTGTAACAAACAGATCCAATGGTTGGTGCATAGCAGTGGCCATCCAAAGTGGGCAAATCATATCAAAGCTTCAATCACAGAAATAAGGGGACGACTTCCTTTTTTTTAGGTACTAAATATGATAATATAATGATCAATCAAAAGAAATGATGAACTCTGCAATGTTTAAGGTGGGGCTCTCTAGCTGGACTTTTTTTTTTTCTCGGCTTCTTGTTGCTTCTAGCATTGCTTCCAAAATAGCACCAATCTTGACATCCACCATTGATCTCACATTAGCAACGCAGGCCTAAAATACAATGAAGTTTGTACAGACACATTAGCAAATGATCAAATGTAGGAAATGAATAGAGAGAGTAATTAAATTCCAATAGCTGTTAGTTTTTTCAGTTGAATAGAGAGAAACAACAAACAAGATGAAGCCTCGAGTCCACAATGAAAACTAGGACATGAACTGCCTGTTTGGATGTACCCCAGAATGTGATTGGGATCCAAAATGGGGCCCTACCTGTGTCCATTTTGCAGAAGTAGAGCATAATGGAGCAAATGCAAATGCAAAGAACTCAACCTCGGGTACAGAGCCAGGACTGAGCTGGTTCAAAATGCTACATAAAACAGTCCCATCGATCAAGCGCATGCTCTGTTCTGCTTCTGAAGCTTCAAAAGACCTAATTAAGTGAGGAAATATACACTTCAATTGTGACCACCATGTTGTGTCAATCACAGAGGTAAAATCTGAAGATATGGTTGAGGAAAGGCGATTGTGGATTGACAGGTATTGGTTGAAGCATTTCTTCAAATGACTAGAGGGCATATTTCTATATAAAATAAAAACTCAACACTTTAAATATAATAAGAGGTAGTATATGGTCATCATGCATATAATCAAAATCATAACCCAAGTCTAGAACATCCCAACGTTTTAAATGAATAGATACTAGTGATTGATTGCACCTTAGTCCACCTCCTCGATCTTGGGCCTAGCCCGATGCCTCCTACTAATAGACCATCATCATGTTGAATTAGATGAGAAATGAAGCATCTCCTGATAAACAAAATGCAAGAAAAAAATGACCAGATTCCAAGTCTAATTGCAGAGAGAGAGAGAGAGAGAGAGAGAGAGAGAGCCGTCGGTTAGGGTTTTTTAGGTGTGGAGGAAATGCGAAAAATGATATGGGGGTTTTATATGGGATAATTGGAATTCCGAGTCCGATTGCAGAGAGATGGAGAGAAGAATTTAAGAAGGGCCTTGAAAATGGGATGATTGAGAGAGAGGGAATGAGAGGGTTTTGGGATGATTGAGAGGGAGAGAGAGGGAGGGAGAGTGATGGCCGAATATTGATTTGGGCGCGTGGCTCTCTTTTGAGCGCGCGCCCAATTATTTTGGGCATGGATTGGGTACCTACATGGAGCCCACCATGATGTACATGGTTTATCCATTCTATCCATTCATTTTTATAAATATATTTAGGAAATGATTCCCAAAATGAGGTATATTGAAAGCCCAAGTGGACCACACCATAAGAATCACATGTGATTTAATCTCTATTGTTTCCTACGGTGTGGTCCACTTGAGGGTTTGATATACCTCATTTTATGGGATGTTGCCATAAATTATATTTCAAAACAGATGGACGGATTAGATAGAACACATAGATTGTGGTGGACCTAAAAAAGTCCCTTACAGGATCGTCAATTTTTAGTAGTGTAGCAACTTTTATTTAGGAGATTTAGTTTCAATCATGTCTATGGTTAGCTATATCCCTTAGTTAGGGCTAAGAGGTGAAGCTTGTAGCATGTTGGGATGTCTATCTTGCTTTGATTCTTGTTTTTCTTAAACTTCATTAATTTTTACTTTGATTTTAAGGAATATTTTCAGTTTTCTATGATTTATTATGACTCAAATTATAATAGATGCTATGATGGCTTTAAATATTTTCTTTTTCTGTTTTGAGCTTGTGAGATTGGTAAATTCTGTTGTTCATCACTGTCTCCTGGGTATGGTAGGTGATGGAATCCCTTCCAATCATCACAATACTCCTTTATGTGTGGACTAGATCAATGAAAAGTTCATAGATTTGATTTAATTGTTCCATCTTCCAATTGGATAGGATAAGACTCCAATTCCAATTGTGTTTCTTGAATCAAGTAAGGTAGCATCTTGATAGCTACAAGTGGATCCTTAACGCTCTAGTTCCCTTTTTATTATTGATACTTCATTCACAATTGCTCTCTTTTATTCTAGATTTAGATTTAGTTCTTATTCTAGTTCTACTTCTAGTTACTTTCAAAATATGTACAAGTTTAGTCCTTGTGGATTCGACCTCGGTCTCACCGAGTTATTACTACATCACGACCCTACACTTGGGGTTGTGAACACGAACAATGAGGGATAATATTATTCAATCCCGGCTTTAGTGTTCTTCCCCAACTCGATTGAGCCTTCGTACGGAAGGTCGTGGCTGAGGATATAACTACCCCATGCCTAATGTGCTTGATTGGCTGACACTTTATCATCTGGCCCAAATTGGCTAGTTAACCAACCTGGTCCATACACCTCTCCTTCTAAGAAAGGCTTAAAAGTCTGATTTTTCTTAGTTTTGTGGAGGGCGAAAAGTCGTTAGAGTTAGGACTCGATCGTGAGATTCTTATGGGGGTAGTGGAGAATCCGATCATTAAAAGAGGAATAAGATTTTCTTCGTGCATATCATGACTAAATAGAGAATGACGAAAATAAGAATAAAACCACATCTGCAAGAGTCACAGCAGCCCTCTTATAGAATATATTCCTTTGTGGATAGTCTTGTAGATACCCTAATATAAATGACCAAGAACAAAGGGTGATAATGCAATCTTAATGCCCTAGGTGAGATCCTTGGTCAAAGAGACGTATTCTGTAATGACTTGTTGAGCGCCCACACACAAGAGATGTCAGCAGATCCAGAAGAGTAGAAATGTTGTCTTCTCATCTTCATCGACCAAGCCGTTGAATTTATGATAGGCTGTTATAAAATGGGTGTAGGACTTGGTAGATTTACTTGGGAAATTTTTGTGTCATCTTGAGACAGAGCCTAGAAAGAAGGCCATGCCAAAAGGTAGCAACTTGGTCAGATGGGCAATATCCTTAATGTTTGGACTCATTGGATAGCAAACAAATAAAAATGAGGTGGTCAACATGCTTCAGAATGTCAATAGTACAAGCAATAGGGGGCGGATTCACTAGATATTCCAGAATATAGAATTTGATGCATTTATAAATACCAAGTTTCTTCCATGTCTGCCCGTGTTGAGAGGATAGCCGCATGTACCATGCGTCCCAACCTTGAAAGGATTTTAGCCAGACCCGTGGAGTTTTTAGGGCATTTGTTAGGTCGCGAATAGAGCCAAATCGAATTAAGATATTCTCCCCAAGTCAAACGGGGAAGAATGGATATAACAGTCGGATTTCCTCTGTTGTTACCTCAGGGGAGAATGTAGGTCCCAAGCAGATGTATTCGCTGCCCAATGGCAATTCGAATAATTTTTTCAATACATTTCTTCATGAGGATATCCATCACTACTATGATATCCATCTGGTCAAAGGAAGGGGTGGATGACGAAGAAGCAGTGATTGCAGAAGGAGAAGTGAGAAATGAAGCATTAAAAAGGGCGAGCTCTAAGTCCGAGGGGGGGGGGGGGGGGGGGGGGTGAATAGGACTATGTCAAATAAAAAATAAATACGGAAAGTAAAGGCAGATATTATAAATAAATAATAAGATAGCATAAGTAAATTGCAACCTGAAATGTACTAGTCTTGAGAGGTTGATACAAACTTGGTTTTAAGGATAACCTATCACAAAAAACTAATGGCTTATGGCCAGACAACCTTACTAGAACATTTGCTAGTATCAAAAACTCAAACCAATAAAAAGATAAAGGAAATAAACTAAGTTATTACAACATTCACCACAAGTGTATAAAGTAAATTACAATATTCACCACAACACATGTACCATCATCATCATCCAAACTCCAAGAATTATAGTGGTTCATGTGCGTACACCATCTGTTCGCAAACATCCACACAACTACTCCCCTCCCAATATCCACACCCACGGGATACTGGCATTAAATATGAAATAAGGTTTTCCATGGTTCACCTTAAAACCTTCACAATTGTGTTTTTCAAATGGGCTTACACAATTACAAAAACCCCACTCTAAGATTTTCCTGGCTGATCTCAAACAAAACCAAAAGATGAGAATTTTCCTGGATGAATCTCACAAACTAAAAAATTATAGAAAATTAAAATGATAATTATCTGAAGATTCTTCTTCAATATAGCCTGGTAAAACTGATTCCTTGTAGATGTAGATGTTCAATGATCAATCTCACAAGTGGAAGGGTCTTAGGTCTAGATGAATTTTAAATTAAATCAACCTAGGGCTAGCTTGAATTTGATTTTAGATCTCAAAGGGTAAAGCAAAGTTCCCTTTTAATATAATAGATTTGAATAAGGAGATTAATAAAATCAAATAGAAAAGCTATAAAAGAATCTAAAATTACTAACTAATAGCTTCACAATAGTGGGGACTTATCTCTTAGAGTGATGGCTTGATTTAGAATGGAATGAATTGAAATCTCTGAGAAATATCCTCAATTTATAGGCTACAAATCGGTTCCCTCGACTGGTCCTAGCCGAACAACATTTTAAATTTTCTAGTGGTATCGGATAAAACAGACCCTCGACTGGTCGAGTGGCCAGCTCGATTGGTCGAGCAGAGCGCTCGATTGGTTGAGTGAATAAAAGTCACATTACTGGAGTTCGAGTTGAGTCATACTCGATTGGTCAAACCAGTCTCCACGACTGGTCGAGCAGGATACTTGACTGGTCGAGGACCTAACAAAAATTCTGAAAATTTGAATTTAAATCTATACTGGTCGAGAAAAACCATGGACTAGTCAAGCCATTGCTTGGACTAGTCGAATAAAGACTACAACTAGTCGAAGCAAAGCCTAAATTAAATATAATGACCCAAATTAAATATGCAATGTTAATGACCTAATCCTAAGGTCTTTCTAGGGTCATGTATACCTTAAATGTGAGTATTGAAATTGAACCATTGGTCGCTTCGGTAGACAGGACACTTTGAAGCACATGAAGCTTGACCTTGAATTCTTGAACTTGTCTCGAACTTGTGTCTTGAGACTTGAACAAAAGTACTTGAGCTTGTTCTTGTGACTTTAGCTTGAAGAAGTGTACTTGAGCTTGAATTAGAGACTTGATCTTGAGCTTTTACATAAGCTTAAACTTTAAGCTTGAGGAATGAAGTAATGATACACTTGAGCTAGAGTACCTTGACTTGATGAACTTCAACTTGTTATTGTAGTTGAACATGCGAACTTGTAGCACATAACGTTGATTTAGATAACACCATGCTTATCTTTGAATGAGGGTAAACTTCTTATCAATTTGAACTTGGAGGTGAACTTTTCATCTATCAAAACTAGTTAACCATACTGAAGTGTTTTGGCACAATAAAATTTGACAACTCAGGGTGCTAGATTTACAACTTAGCACTTACAATCTCCCCCTTTATCAAATTGTGACAAAACAAACTTACAGAAGATTAACCTATTCTAATACACAGATTCACTTAGTTCAAACAACCACGAAACTCCCCCTCAATCAACTCTCCTTCAACTTAAGCTCAGTAAAGACTTGTATTAAGAGATACATATATTTTATCCACATTTATACATCTCATAACCACAATATCATGAAACAGATTAAGATATAAGCAATCAAATACCCAATTCCTCCCCCCTTTTCGTCACAAAATGACAAAGAGAAGAAAAAAAATGTGAAATGTGGTAGCTAATAAGTGAAGAGAGTCAGAAAGAGTGTGAAAGTTAGCAAATTAAACCATAATTAAAGGAGTATTAACATCAAACAAACTTAAACATGTCCAAAATTCAGAGTCACCAAGCATAGTAAAGTTAAGTTAAATATTACAAGCCTAACAAAAGTACTCAAACTAATCAGAACTAGACTAAGAGGGAGGTGGAATGGATGGATCAATTTGGTGTAATCCCTTATTTATGCATCTAAAATACTTACACATATACTTCATTTGTTTATCTTGGAAAAATTTCAGTCCATCCACCTTCTCTTCCAGTGAGCAAAAGCGCTCATCAAAACCAGGAGGCTAAAAATCAAGATCAGCCTCAACATCATCAGATTCTAATTCATTATAAATATCTTCCATATCAACTTCAGTTGATAGCGCATCTTCCTCTCCAACTTCTTCTCTAACTTCTTTAGCATCCCTTTCAGTTTGACCAGGTGCTAATCTCAAATTCATTTTGTTGATATTTGAGTTGTTGAAAGGTAAAAGAGAAGTAGGAGCTTCTCCAGTGGCATGACCACACAACAGTGTAAAGCAAGAGTGGTCATTAAATAAGCGAAATGAATATCACTATGCCTTGGATGAAGTTGAAATTGGATAATGAAATAGCAGATTAAAGAAGGAAAACACACTGGAATGCTGGATTCAACTGAATGAAGAATACGTGCCATGAAGGTAGTTAGTTCAGCTGTGTTACCATCTAGGGTATACATTGAAAATAAAAATGTGATGTAATACTCTGTATTTGGGCAACATATGATTGACCCGAAGTGCATCCCTGGAACTCCATTCCGAGTCCATGTTGTATAAATTTCTGGTTAATAAATGTCTTTCAGACTCATTCAATTTCTCAGCCAATGTTGGAATGAGAATTCCTTCATCATTCACTGGAATCTCCATCAACCCAGAATTAAGTGATGATCTACTTTATAAGAGCCTTCTCTAAACATAATATTGAAGGTTAGACTTCAATCAAAACATCACTTATGCATGCATACATTGCTTAGGCAATGGAGCAGTATGCTGGTCCGCCCCAATTCAAAATGTTATCCCATCCTACAACAACAAGGAGGGGAATAAAGTTGAATTGAACAAGATGGTTAGCATTAACAGTTCACTTAAAAATAATGTTGCGGAGACATATATCCCACGCATATTCTAGGTCCTCTTCGGGAGGTCGAAGAGTATGCATTGAAATGGAAGGAGAAGAAGAAGCTTGAGTATGTTTCTTCTTTGGTTTACCTTCCATTGCAAGAATAAACAAGAAAATACAAGAAAGGATTTAAGGATTTCAAACCCAACAGATTTTTAGGAAGAAAACCTAACAAACCATAATAAAACTTGAAATAAATGCAAGATTCAAGCAAGATGAGACCAAAAGAGCCTAAATCCAAAAGGAAATCGAAAATGGACCACTTACTTTCAAGAATTGAAGTTGGGTTCGATAGGTCGGAGAAGGGACTCGAGAAGAAGAAGAAGATTTTGGAGAAAAAGTACTTTTTCACCTTAAAAAAGGAGTTTGGCCTATGCACCATGACTGGTCGAGTACATACTCGACTGGTCATGCTACGATTGGTGGAGTACGTCCTCGACCGATCGTGAGAGCACAAAAATGCATATATTTTATTTTTCTCAAATTTTACAATGAAATAAAATCACACAAAAAATACACAATAGTACAAGCATGTAATCATGAACATTTCAAGAAGAATTACACATACCAATATCCAATTTTAATTTGAAAAACCTGTTTCTATCAAGTGGTTTAGTGAATATATCAGCAAGTTGGTTTTCAGTCTGCACATAGTCTAAAGAAATAAATTTTCTCTTCCACTAATTCTTGAATATAGTGATACCTAATGTCAATATGTTTGGTACGAGAATGTTAGATGGGATTCTTAGAGTTATTGATTGCGCTAGAGTTATCGCAATATATAATTATTGTGTTTTGTACAATCCCGTAATCATTCAACATTCTTTTCATCCATACAAGCTTAGTGCATGCATTTCCAGGTACTATATATTCAGCCTCAGCTGTGGATAGGGATACATAACTTTGTTTCTTGTTATGCCAGGAAACCAAACAGTTCCCAACATAAAAGCAACCACTGCTAGTGAATTTTCGATCGTCTACATTCTTAGCCCAATCAACATCCGAGTATCCAGCTATTTGAACATTAGTATCAATTGGATACCATAGACCTAAATTAACTATACTTGTGACATACCTAATAATCCTCTTGACAGCAATCAGGTGGGATTCGTTAGGTTCAGATTGATATCTAGCACAGATTCTTACGCTGAATGTAATATCAGGTCAATTCGCAGTTAAATATAACAGACTGTCAATCATACTGCGGTACAATCTAGGATCTACGCTCTTACCTGTTGCATCTTTAGATAGCTTAAGAGTTGTACTCATAGGAGTATTAAAATGCTTACCACTTTCAAAACTAAACTTTTTAACCAAGTTTAGAGCATACTTAGTTTAAGAAATGAAAATACCATCTTTAAATTGTTTTAATTACAGACCTAAAAAGTAATTCAGTTCTCCAACCATACTCATTTCGAACTTGGACTTCATCAACTCTGCAAACTCAAAGATAGGTTAGAACATGTAGAGCCATAGATAATGTCATCAACATATATCTGCACTATAAGTATGTGTTCATTAATTTTCTTAACAGATAAGGTTTTATCAACACTCCCCATAACAAAGTTATGACTTAGTAAAAACTTAGTCAGCTTCTCATACCATGCCCTGGGAGCTTGTTTTAAACCATAGAGTGCCTTTTTTAGGCGATACACATGATTAGTGTGTTTAGGGTCTTCAAAACCCTTTGGTTGTTCTACATAAATTTCCTCATGTAGATCAGCGTTCAAGAAAGCACTCTTGACATCCATTTGATAAATTTTAATTTTTTTGAAACAAGCAATGGATATGAATAATTTGATGGATTCAAGATGAGCTATTGGGACAAAGGTTTCATCATAATCGATCCCTTTTATCTGTGTGTACCCTTGTACAACCAGTCTAGCTTGTTTCTTATAATATTCCCTAACTCATCAGATTTATTTTTAAAGATCCACTTGGTTCCAATGATATGTTTATCAACTGGTCTAGGAACCAAATGCCACACATCATTTTGAATGAATGGATTCAGTTCATCTTGCATGGCTACAATCCAGTTTTCATCAGCAAGAGCCTCTTTTACATTAGCTGGCTCAATTTGGGAAGTAAAATATACATAATTGCACATGTTTTCTAATTGTTTTTGTGTACGCACACCAGTGAGAGGGTTACCTAGTATTTGATCAGTAGGATGGTCTTTAACTGATCGAAGTTCAGTGTTGACTTGACTAGATGAAGAGTTAGGTTTATTTATAAAATTGACTTCAACATCTTCTGAACTTGGAGGTGGTGTATTAAGGTGATCATCGATAACTACATTTATGGATTCCTAAATGACACCAATCCTCTTGATGAGAATATGATACGCTCGATTGTTTAGAGCATACCCTAGGAAGATCCCTTTGTTACTTTTAGTGTTGAACTTCCCTAAATTTTTGCGGTCACACAAAATATAACACTTACTGCCAAAAACTTGAAAGTATTTAACTGTGGACTTTTTATCTCTTGATATTTTTGATGTAAACACGATTAATTATATAACATGCATCGTTCACAGCTTCAGCCTAAAGATTTTTAGATAACTTCATGCTATTTAACATAAGATTTTTAGATAACTTCATGCTATTTAACATAACATTGGTCATTTCTTGAAGCACATGGTTTTTCCTTTCAACAACCCCATTTTGTTGAGGTATCTTAGGTGCAGAAAATTCATGTGATATCCCGTGATCGCTATCGAACTTCTCAAAATTGCTATTCTCAAATTTCGATCTATGATCACTTCGGATTTTAGAAATAATTGTTTCCTTCTCAAATTCTGATCCATGATCACTTCGGATTTTAAAAATAATTTTTTCCTTTTCAGTTTGGATATGCTTAAGTATCTTTTTCACTTCATCAAGAGTTTCAGACTTTCTCTCTCATGAATGCTACCCATGTATATCTGGTAAAGTCATTTACAATTACCAGGAAGTATTTCTTTCCACCTCGACTCTCCATTATAGTAGGTCCAAGTAGATCCATGTGGAGGAGTTCAAGGGGTTTAGATGTGGCAAGGGAGTTTACTTTCTTGTGACTACTCCTTGCTTGTTTCCCAATTTGACATTCGCTACAAATATTATCCATTTTCTTCATTTTGGGTAGATCTCTTATTAGTTAGGCCTTGCTCAGTCTATATAGATTTCGGTATGTCATAATTTGGTCTTATTGGTTTGGAGCATGTAACAGGATAATTTAGATGAGCTAGTATCACTTACAATATATCAATTTTCAGATGTTCTGTGACCATTCAATATCACATAACCTTTCTCATTAGAAATCTCACAACCTTGATTAGTGATTTTCACACTATGTTTATTATCGCAGATTTGTGAAATACTTAGGAGATTGTGCTTAAGGCCTTCTATGAATAAAACATTCTCAAAAGGAGGAAGGTTGAAAAGTTGAACCATACCTTGGCCAATTATTCTATAGTTGTTCCCATCACTAAATGTGATTGACTCGTCAGTCATTTCTTTGTAGTTGGTGAACAAATCTCTGTCAGCTTTCATGTGTCTTGAGCAACCACTGTCTAGGTACCACTTTGATTGACTTGAAGCCTTGAAAGTAGTGTGGGTAACCAGACAAGTAACCTTTGGGACCCATTTCATCACCATTTTGGGTTTTGGAGACCGTTGATTTTTTTACGCTTGTAGTTATTATTAATTCTACCATTCGAGTTAGTTTTCATAAGCTCCTTAAGTAAATTAACAATCTTCTCAGTTAAGGGATTCTAATTCTGATTTCTAAGATTGATATGGTTGATATTAGGTTTGGTAGCTTGAAAAGTTTTAGGAATTTTAAAACCATTTTGATTTAAGCTTTTCCCTTTTGAGTTGGAGGACTCTTCTTTAACAAACTTAGTAGTAGTAATCTTACTTTTTAGAGGTATGATTTTATCATAGCCCAGACTCGATCTATCTCCACATTTTCTTGACCCTGTTAATAATTTTTCAAGTTTAGGGTCTCCCTGGGCATACCTCAAAGTATCCTTTGAACTCAAGAGAGAAGAAACTTCCATTTTTAGTTTCTCATTTTCTGATTTTAGGTTTTCAAGTTGAGATGTTTTAAAATCTAAATCACATTTAGTTTTTTTCAAAACAATCAGAAATATACAATTTTTCTAAAACTAAGTTTTCAAAATCCTCTTTTAACTTTAAAAACTTTTCTTTTTGAAGTTTAAGCTTGACAGCAATCTTATAACTCTCCTGTATATGACAATGTAGGCATCCTAAAGATCGTCTTCGTTTTCAGGGTCACTCCTCAGATTTTCATATTTAGATGTATCAAAACTATCTGTGGAAGTGACTCTGGCTAAAGTCATTAGGGCCTTAACTTCACTTGTAGATTCGGGTTCTAAATCATCCGACTTAGAAGAAGCTTCAGAGGAGGACGATTCATTCCATGTGGCCAACATGCCTTTTCTCTTTGGCTTATCCCTTTTAGGGTACTTATTTGCCAAATGCCTGTATTCATGGTAGTTGAAGCATTAACTGTCTTTTAGTGATTTTCAATTTTAAGTTCTACTCTTTTTCTTTTCAGAGGGTTTTTGAAAATCAACTCTCTTTTTACTTTTGAAAATCTTATAAAACTTCTGGGCTAATAAGGCCATATCATCTTCTGATTTTTCATAATCAGAATTATTATTATCATGAGAAATACATTTAGATGATTTAAGGGCTATTGACTTACCTTTAGGAGCCTTAAAATTTAACTCGTAGGTTTGTAGAGAACCGACAAGCTCTTCCACCCTTATATTATCTATGTCTCGAAGTTCTTGAATGGTTGTCACCTTAAAAATGAACCGCTCAGGAAGTGAGCGCAATATCTTTGCACAAACTTTACTTTTTGGGATGCTATCTCCAAGACCCCATATAGGATTGACCATGTCACTTAATTTAATATAGAAATCCATGAATGATTCGCTTTCTTCCATACGTATTTCCTCAAACCTAGTGGCGAGGATTTGAAGTTTAGACTTTTTTTTATAATAGTCATACCCTCATGTGTCATTTCTAAGATATCCTAGGCTTGTTTTATAGTATCACAAGATATAATTCTTTTGAACTCATCTGGTGAGAGTGCACAAGTGATTACATTTAAAGCTTTAGCATTGACGCTACTCTCATTTTTCTAAAGAGTGGTCCACATATAATAAGGTGTTTCTTTCACAGTCTTAGTTCCATCGGAGCCCAGAACTTCAAACGTAGGTGGGTTCCATCTAGTCACTGTGGCTTGCCACACGCTCTCATCAATGGACCTCAAAAAGATTCTCATCCGGGCTTTCCAATAAGCATAATTAGAGCCATTAAATGGGGGTGGCCTAGTAATAGAAAGGCTATCAAGATTTGACATATTAGACACTCGAGATTGCTTAGCTCAAGAAATTAATCCAATGGAATGAACTATTAGGCTTTGATACCACTTGAAAAGGGTGAGCTATAAGTCCTATAGGGGGGGTGAATAGGACTATGCCAAATAAAAAATAAATGCAAAAAGTAAAGGTAGATAGCACAAGTAAATTGCAACCTCAAATGTACTAGTCTTGAGAGGTTGATACAAACTTACTTCTAAGGACAACCTAACACCAAAAACCAAAGGCTTATGATATGACAACCTTACTAGAACGTTGGTAAGTATAAAAAACTCAAACTAATAAAGAGGCAAAGGAAATAAAATAAGTTATTACAACATTCACCACAAGTGCATAAAGTAAATTACAATATTCACCACAACACATATACCATCATCATCATCTAAACTCCAAGAATTATAGTGGTTTGTGTGTGTACACCAACTATTTGGAAACAGCCACACAACTACTCCACTCCCAATATCCACATCCACGGGTTACTGACATTCAATATGAAATATGGTTTTCCAATGTTCATCTTAAAACCTTCACAATTGTGTTTTTCAAATGGGCTTACACAATTACAAAAACCCCACTCTGAGATTTTCCTAGCTGATCTTAGACAAAACCAAAAGATGAGAGTTTTCCTGGCTGAATCTCATAAACCAAAAAAATACAGAAAATTAAAATAATACTTATCTGAAGATTTTTCTTCAATGTAGCCCAGTAGAACCGATTCCTTGTAGATGTACATGTTCAATGATCAATCTCACAAGTGGAAGGGTTCTAGGTCTAGATGAATTTTAAATTAAAGCAACCTAGGGCTAGCTTGAATTTGATTTTAGATCTCAAAGGGTAAAGCAAAGTTCCCTTTTAATATAATAAATTTGAATAAGGAGATCAATAAAATCAAATAGAAAAGCTAGAAAAGAATCTAAAATTACTAACTAATAGCTTCACAATAGTAGGGACTTATCTCTTAGAGTGATGGCTTGATTTAGAATGGAATGAATTGAAATCTCTAAGAAATGTCCTCAATTTATAGGTTGCAAATCGGTTCCCTCGACAGGTCCTGGGTTCGACTCGATTGGTCCTAGCCGAACAACATTTTAAATTTTCTAGTGCGATCGGATAAAACAGACCCTTAACTGGTCGAGTGGCTCGCTCGACTGGTCGAGCAGAGCACTCGACCGGCTTAGTGAATAAAAATCGCATTGCTGGAGTTTAAATCAAGTCACACTCGACTGGTCGAACTAGTCTCCACTATTGGTCGAGCAGGGTACTTGGCTGGTTGAGGACCTAACAGAAAATTCTGAAAATTTGAATTTAAATCTGGACTGGTCGAGAAAATCCTTGGACTAGTCGAGCCAGTGCTTGGACTAGTCGAACAAAGACTAGGACTAGTCGAAGCAAAGCCTAAGTTACGTACAATGACCCAAATTAAATATGCAATGTTAATGACCTAATCCTAAGGTCTTTCTAGGGTCATGTATACCTTAAATGTGAGTATTAAAATTGAATTATCGGTCATTTCGGTAGATAGGAAACTTTGAAGCACATGAAGCTTGACCTTGAATTCTTGAACTTGTCTCGAACTTGTATCTTGAGACTTGACCAAAAGTACTTGAGCTTGTTCTTGTGATTTGAGCTTGAAGAAGTGTACTTGAGCTTGAATTAGACACTTGATCTTGAGCTTTAACATAAGCTTGAACTTTAAGCTTAAGGAATGAAGTAATGATACACTTGAACTTGAGTACCTTGACTTGATGAACTTCAACTTCTTGTTGTAGTTGAACATGCAAACTTGGAGCACATAACGTCGATGTAGATAACACCACGCTCATCTTCGAATGAACGTGAACTTTCCATCAATTTGAACTTGGAGGTGAACTTTCCATCTATCAAAACAAGTCAACCATACTGAAGTGTTTTGACACAACAAAATTTGACAACTCAAGGTGCTAGATTTACAACTTAGCACTTACAAGGATTTGGGAAGAAAATCGCAAGTAGAAGGGAAAACTGAAATGTGTAGAAGGAAAACATTTTGAAATTCTATTTATATGGCCGAAGGGAGAGAGCATTTATTGAAGCATCATTACTATTTCGGCAAAATGGCTAGAGACGACATGTGTAAGTACAGGGTTCATCCAATGCCTCGATTTGACGCTACTGATCCTGATGAAAATGGTCGAAGGCGGTTCACATTGGGGTGACACGTATGTGTATTTATTATGGTATTAATGGGACTCAAACATCACTATCACTTTCACCTACATTTCCTCTATTGTAGTGACCTTGGAAGAGAATCGTTCTGGTAAAGATCTTAAGTTTTTCTACAAATACGTGGACGAAGAACTCTTTCTCCTAACCCCCATATGGAGTTACATATGTCACTCAATTTAGTGTAAAACTCCATAAATGTTTCATGCTATTCCATTTTTATGTTTTCAAATTGTGTTGTTAAGAGCTAGAGTTTAGAATGCTTTACTGTGCTTGTCCCTTGATAGGTGGTTTCCAGTAAATCCTATGCATTTTTTGTTGTTTTGCATATGCATATTCATTTAAACTCTTCTTGAGAAACGTGCAGTAAATAGTGTTAAATACTTTTGCATTGCAACTGGACCTAGTTTTGTCATAGTCGGTCCAAAGCGCTTGACGTTTGGGTCTTGAAATGGTACGTAGCACCATAATCCAATACATTTGATCCATTGGTGCTTTCCACCCATTTTCTATTATATCCCAAACCGCATCGTGTAAGAATCTAAGGAATATGTGCATCCTAACTTTTCAATAAACATAGATCCGTTAAACAAAGGAAGTCTAGAGATCTATGTTCCTTTGGTTTTAGACACATTTTCAGCTTTAACAAGGATCTCCATCTAGGCTGCTAAGCCCTTCAAAAGGAATCCGCTCTGATACTAATTGAAATTATAGTTGTACCTCTATAAGTGAAGCTTCAATATATGACTAATGTCCTACAGGGGGTGAATATGACTTTTTAAATTTTAAATAAATAAATTACATGCACTTACTTCTAAACACTTATATGAAGTAATACAAACATTAAGAATTGCATCTATTAAGTTTACTTAAGTGAAAACATCATTTAGGCATTCTGTCAAATATGTTTGCTGCAGTAAAGTAAATCATGTATATTGTTCAACAAAATATAACAAATAAGAGATAGAATATTTAGCTAATTGCACACGATGTATAGTAGTTCGATTACGTGCCTACTCCACTCCCAGCTAATGTACTATCTCCTGAAGTATGCCGAATTCCATTATTCAGATGATTTTAAATTAGGTTCACCATTTGAGACTATTTGCTTTGCTGAAGTTCTTGCTATTTATAAATTTTTGTTACATCTTCTCTTCACATGTTTCTCTTCTTTATTTCAACAGTTATAGCAACTGAATTGTTGCCAAGTCTGTTTTTCAGATTCTTCCTTCTCTTCTTGACATGTGTCCTGCTAACCATTCTTTTCTACTTGACCACTTTCCACCTTTTGGACTTCTCGACCATACCTCGTCATCAAATGACATGTACTATCGAGCTCTGCACCAGTTATACTTCCATGGAAAGCATTTCAAAATCTTGCAATATCTTTCCCATGCTATATATATTTTTTTCATACAATGACATCAGTCCATTTTTAATTGGCTATTTCATGAAACGTAAAAAAAATAGTGTACAACAGTTTACCCATAAACATTATACACATCACATACATGTACATTAATCTCAAGTGTCACTAAGCATGGGAACATCAACGCCTAATTTGCGGCCATAAAATAGACAGAACAGCGAAAATCCAATAGTCCAAATTCACCAAACTATCAGTGCCTTGGACCGTCCAATCAGTCTGATTTTAGGTAGATTACTACAAGGCGGGGCGGCCCACCACTTCTAAAGTTTGGATAGGGGTATATAGGTTTCATCTGTACAGTGGCTGTGCTTCAGTTCAGTATGGACAGATGCTGCCAGAGCCCAGAGTAGAAAAATGGCAACCAGACTGTCCAAACTCAACAAAACGTCCATTCGTGGGACACCAGAGGACCGAGAGATCAATCTGACTTTGGGTAAACGACCCATCCAAAGTGGGTCCCAGCACTTCGACCGTTTGGATAGAGGGAAGCATGTACCATGTGTGCAGTGGCGGTGCATAATCTATAGTTACTGTCAGGTCACAAGTGTTTTTCTTTGTCCGTTGGATGTGAAAATAATCAGCCACGTTATACGAACGTGGTCTTGACCATCTGTCAAACATATCACAGTCATTTTGCAAACCTAAAGTCACGTTCAGGTACACTGCTTCATGTTAACCATTGAATCCAGAGTCCCGATCCACGATTCATGATTATCCAAAACTCAGGTAAGCCACGCCATAAGGAAACGGTTGGTATGAAACACCCACCGTCAGTTTTGTGTAGGGTCCGGCACTGTGTTTATATGCCATCCAATCCATTCATTAATGTGCCTCTACCGAATAAAAGAATAACCCAAATATCACAGTATTTCAAATCTAAGCACTTTATACCACATAAATTTAGAGGTTTTAAACTTTTCTATTATTTATTTATTTTTGGACCACCTAAGTGTTGAATCAGCCTGATTTTTTGGCATAAAACCTAAAAAGTGAAAGGTGTGATGTGGACGGCCCCGTGATTTCATGGACCTTAAGCCGTTTTCGCAAGCATCCGCGGTAGGTACTACGTACCTAGCGTGCAGGTTTCGAAACCACTGATCGCATGGTTAGGATTGTCTGATGAATTGGACAGTTCGGTTGTATGATTTTATCCCATCCAAGGTGGGGCTGTTGCCATAATCACCGTACATGACTCACGTGTTCAGCAGAATTTGGGTAGACCCCCAATTCAAGAAGCGCCAAGCTAGTAAGGTAATGGTAGCGGGGGGACCGGGCAGCTCACATGTCTCTCACCTATTGAACTAAAGTGATAGTTAACCACCATTTTCAAAATACAGGCAAACAGGAAATTCCTGATTGTCACAAACGGGGGATCTGGAATCAAAACAAAAACAAGGCTCCAAAGTATGGGAGCGGATTGACTGTGATGGCAGGGGCAGAGTTAACTCTGTGCCCGGGGCTGTGTGGGTCCACAGAGATGTCGGTGATAAGTCCAATCCATCCATCTGTTTTGAAAGACTACAATGGGATGATATTCTAAAAATCAGGTAGATCCAAAACTCAGGTGGGTCACACCAACAAAATAGTGGGAAAAGAAACATCCACCGTTAAAACCTTCTTGGAACTGACCATGATGTTTATATTCCATCCAAACCGTTCATAGATTTATTACCACTCAGATAAACTGTAGGAACAATTATCATCCTGATACAAAACTTCTGTCACCGCAAGGTGCTTAATCCCTACTGTATCGTGTGGCATGGCACACTTGTGTTTTGAACCTGCCTGATTTTTAGAATCCAGAACTAATGTGATCTTTGAAAACAGATGGACCGAGTGGATTTGTCACTGACATCTCTATGGGCCCACATAGGTCCTGGCATCCGCTGTGTTCGTTTTGCCTGTCGCAACTCAGCAACCCATCAGGTGTCGCCCCACTGGGGCCCACATACTGTGGTAGTCTGGTGATCTGAACTGCCCATGTTCTGTGTTCTCTGCGGTTAGATACATGGTAAGAAACTTGATAATGTCAGATGATTCTAACCGTCGCCATGTATAGAAGAATTTATATCATTAAAAAGAATATTTTCAATGGTCCACATTCAACATCGAAAACTCATGGTAACCATCAGTGAATCTTTGTAGTCAAGTTGTTTATTCACGATGGAAATGAAACGATGAATGGTTCAAATTCTCATACCATCTGACCATCACCATTTGAAAATGGTGTGGAATCGACCAATAATTTTGATGGTCATTGACCGTTTAATATTTTTTTTTAGTTAATTATTCTCAGTGGTTAAAATTTAGAGTTTAGTTATTCGACGAATATGAGCTGTTAAAATTTTGAAATTTGAGTATAAAAAATCAGTACAATTAAGGATACCTCTCTCAACACACTCTCTCTCTTTCTTTACCAGCAATCATTACCATCAACACTGTCAGATTAGCCCCTGTAGGAACAACACCAGGCACCATCATCAGTAGTGTAAGCGCCATCGACTTAGATTTTTTATTTTTTATTTTTTATTTTTATTTTTTTGTTTCGTTTCCATGATTTTTCCTTGAAGTGCATGCATTTTTTTAATTTCTTTAAATATTGTGGATTTAGGATTCTAAAAATTCTTGATGCATCGGCTGATTTTGACCATCTAATCATTGACTTGAAATGGGCAGAATAGTTTAACTAGCCTTTGTTAAATGTCTACAATTGAAATCCTCCTAGGCCCATTGCATGTATGTACTTTACATACAAACCATCCATGTGTCCCAGCCCATTTACTAGGTATGAGACCAGAAATGAGATGGATTCAAATCTCATATGGGCCCATAGTAGAAGAAGTGGTGACTGAGGCCCTAACCGTTGAAACCTTTTCAGGGCCCCATGGTGATGTATCCAGCTACCCATCTAGTGGGGCCCACTGAGACCGTGGGAACCCCTGTGATGCATTCCCTATCCAACCCATTGATTAAGGTCACAAACCTAGACGAAGTGAAAATGCAAATATTACACTGATTAGTGTTTAGGGATTGAGGTTTAGGGCTAGGGTTTTAAGATATTAGTTTTGAATTTAGGGTGTAAGTTTTAGAGTAGGGTTTGAAGTTTAGGGTTTTAAATTTGAGGTTTAGGGTTTAGGGTTTGTGGCTTAAGGTTTATAGTTTAGGGTTTTATGGATTAGGGTTAGGCTTTTAGAATTAACATATAAAGTTAGGCTTAGGGATTAGGGTTTAGGGTTAGGGTTTAGGATTTAGGGTATAGTGTTCGAGGTTTAGGGTTTAGTGTCTATGGTTTTTGGGTTTTAGGGCTTAGGGTTTAATGTTTAGGATTTTAGATTTAGTATTTAGAGTTTGAGTTTTAGGATTGGGGTTTTGGGTTTAGGGTTTAAGTTTTAAGGTAACATTTAGGTTTTAGGGTTTTTTGGATTAGGGTTAGGCTTTTAAGATTTGGGCATAAGTTTTGGCCTAGGCATTAAGGTTTAGGATTTAGGGTTTAAGGTTTAGGATTTAGGGTTTAAGGTTTAATGTTTGAGGTTTAGGGTTTAGTGCATATGGTTTTGGGCAAAGGGCTTAGAGTTTAGTGTTTAGTATTGGTGTTTTGGGCTTAAGGTTTAGGATAAGGCATAAGGTTTACGTTTAGGGTTTCGGGTTTAGGGGTTTTGGTTTTAGGATTAGGGTTTAGGGTTTAGGGTTTACGGCTTAGGGTTTGAGTTTTAGGATTTTAGGTTTAGGGTTTTAGGGATTAGATTAGAGTTTTGGGTTTAGGGTTTAACCTGTAAGGTTAGCTTAGATATTAGGGTTTTGAGTTTTACGGTTTCTGTTAGTGCACTGATTTATACACCTTATTTGTTAATCACATGAGTCCCCATGTCATATAGTCGGTTGAGCCCTTGGAAGGTAAAGACCAAAGACACAAGAGGACATGGAGCATCAAGGAGTGAAGAATGAGTAAATGTGTTGTTTTGGTGACCCTGACCTTACACCCAAGACAACTTTAGCCTCTTGATAATCCTAACCTTAATAGGTAAATCTTTATTGGCCATCTTTTAACCTTAAGAGTCCAATTGAAATATGATAAGTAAGGCTAAAAGAATTGCAAAGTTGTTGTAATCATATCTGCTCAAAACAGTAGTTTTTAAGTAGTCATTGATCCCATTGATAATCTGTCGATGGGTCTCAATGGAATCGATAGACCACTAAATCTTACCAAAGAACTAGTCAAACAACTAAACAGATAAATTCCTAAATTTTCTCGATGGGATCGACAAGCAGTTTGATTCTATTGAAGGACTTTTGATCCCATCGAATGACCTTTTCATCCTATTGACAGAGTGTTAACTAGTCATTTTATAGCCAATATAACACGAACTCTAGAAAATGGGCATTCAGTTCTTATGCATTCTGATGAGTTTTTGGTACAATTGGAGTTTAGGTGATTCCCCACTTGTATCACTCATCATATTATTCTAAACCTATGAGGATTGATTTATCTTCTTGAGCTTTACCACTTTAATGAGGATTCCAACCTCCATGTGAAAGATGAACTCAATCTCCACCTTCTCTAGAGATTAGACACTATGCCTATTGGTATATCTCTGTCTAAACCATATAAGTGAATCTATTAGGAAATTAACTATCGATTAGTTGTGGGAGATTACACCAACTCTCTTGCCTTGGTCACCTCATTGCCACGTCACATGTAAGATGAATGATCATAGGACTGGAAGCATCGATGTCATCGATCGTGGGAGCACAAGTAGAGTTAATTGAAGTATGAGAGAGCATTGATCAGGCAACCCAAACAATGAGCTACCAAAGGAGCTCAATCTGACAAGTAAGTTGGCATTTGTAAGAGTCCACATACACTCATGTCTTGTATAAGATTGAGTATAAGAGTTTATGACCTAAACTTGACAGGTTCTTTTGTAGGACCTAGGATTTTGTGTAGGGTCAAATTCACCAATATAGGTGTGTATATAGTCTATAGGGCACGAGTGTGCACATGTTAGTAATTGTGAGAGCCTCAAGCAGGAGTGTATGTAAGGCATTGGATTAGGACTGTTAGTGGTTGTTAGTTATCCAATAGAAAACCAACTAAATTCTCTTGTGTGTGCCATCGACAAGTATGGAAATGTCAACCTCTTATACGAGAGAGTACTTGTAAGTGCTATAATATTTAAAGCACACTTCATACTTTGTTTGTCAAATTTCGTTTAGTCAAAGCATTTTATCAAGTGATCTTCAAGTATGATTCAAGATCAAGGTTCAAAACAAGTTCAAGATCTAGTAGAAGATTAAAACCAAGATCTAGTAGAAGATCAAGATCAAGATCAAGCTCAAAAGACAACATGAAGTCATGATCTACTAATGTTCTAGTAGAAGATCAAGCTCTTTAGAGAAGTTCAAGTCTTTAATCTACTTCAAGACAATGAAGTTCAGTCTATACAGGTATTATAAACACTAGAAAGACCTTAGGTTTAGATGCTTTCAAAATCTATTTTAAATTGAATTTTTATGCTTATATTTGGTTGACTTTCGACCAGCCTAAGTTTTGGCTCGACCAGTCCTAGTTCAAACTGAGTGAAACAGAAATTTTTTTTGCACCTTAGACCAGTCGAAGGACAAATTTCGACTAGTCGAGAGTTTCTCTGCTCGAAGTCCAGCAACTATCAGTGCAGATTTTGTCTCCTTCGACCAGTCAAAGATTTGTTAAATCTTATCCGGTCAAATCTAAAAATCCGTTGGAATTAAATTCGTTGCTTGGGCTAGTCGAAGAAACAACTTTTTTACCTATAAATTGAGGTTCTCTCTCAATCCGAAAATTCATTCAAGACTATCTAAATCCTTCTGCAAGTGAGAGAGAAGACTTAGCTATTATTAAGCTATTGAACGGTATTTATAAATTATTTTATAGATTTTTTGTTTAATTCCTTTAGTCTCAAACTCTGTCATTCTGATTCTAAAAAGAGAGTGAATACTCTTCTTATTGAGATTTAAGAGAATTAATACAAGTAGCTACTTAGTTTAAATTTAATTAAAATTAATAGAACCATGGACCTTTTCTATCAGACTGAATGTTGAACATTCGACATTCAAGAAAAGCAGTTCTTCGCCTACAACTTTTTCTACAGTGAAGATAAGTATACATTTATTTTTTGTATTTGATTTTTCTGAGTTTGCCAGAAAATCTCAGTGTTAGTTTTTCTGAGATAAGCATCTCAGTGAGGGGTCTCTTTATTTGTGATAGCCCAGTAAAATCACAATTGTATTAGGTTTTAAGATGACCCTGTGAAAACCTTATTCTTAGTGAAAGCTAAGATTATGTGGATAGTAATTTTGAGAGTGGAATGGGTGTGGCTGTTTGAGAATAGTTATTGATACATCGAACCACTATAATTCTTAGTGTTGTGGTGAATGCTTTTATCCTTTTGTGGTAAATGTTTGTAATTCCTTTTATGTTAAAGTGGTGAATGCTTGTAATATTTAGTTTTATTTACTATTGATCAGTTTGAGATTTTGATTCTTATTACATTTGTGAAATAAGGTTTTCCCACCTAAACTTGTTTGGGTGAAGGTTGTCGTACGAATCCGCTTGAATTAACGTTTCAATACTAGTGCAATTGAGATCTCTGATTTATTTACTTATTCAGCACTTTATTCGATTATTTGACATAGTCTTATTCAACCCCCTCCCCCTCTAGGACTTCTTAATCTCTCCTTTTTAGTACATATGTTTAGGTCCTTATTTAGCGTTGTTAAGGTTAGAGGTGAACTTCATTTAAAACCTTCAATAATGAATACTAGTACACTCGAGGGAGTGCTTCCAGCAAGAGTGGAGCAGGGAAACCAAACAAATATACATGCTTATGTGATTTGTGTATATTTTTATTAATGCTTATATGATTGATTAGTTTAATTATTTTAATACATGAGTTAGATTGTATGCTAGGCACTTATCTTGTTAAGCACACACAAATTCACTATTTCTAATAGACTAGTTGCATAGTTGGCATATCTCTTGTAGTCTATGTGATTAGTCTCACTTTGGCTTAGAAGTCTTAGTGTTAATTTACTTAGTTAAGTTGAAAAATTATTTAAGCAAGCATTTTTTATTTTATTTGTAGAATTTTAAATTAGTCTTAATCACCCCCCTCTAAGACTTAACTATAATTATTTAGTTCCCACAAGTTTTCGCATACACTGTGGTAGACTATCCTACCACGCAATTTCAATTGGTATAAGAGTGGGTAGCTCTTCAGGGGTGTAACTTCCTAGATCTTATACAAAGGGGCTTTAGAATTATGTATACCCAAGAAGTGTGTGCTGTCACATGCTCGCCTTATTTTGATGGGTCTAACTACGCTTATTGGAAGGTTAGGATGATGGTCTTTCTAAGATCCCTTGAACCTATAGTTTGGGCTATTATCGAAGAAGGATGGATTATACCCATGAAATAAGTCATGTCTGATGGTAAAACCATCAGCGCTATCAAAGATAAATCCAAATAGAGTGCCGATAAGAGAGTATAATATACTTATGATGTCAAAGTTCTTAATGTTATTTACTATGTCGTTTTCCTTAATGAATTCCAACATATTTGTACTTGTGAAACGGGAAAGTATGGAACATATTGGAAATCACCGATGAGGACACAAGCATAGTAAAAAGATAGAAACTTCAACTCTAAATGATCCAATTTGAAAATCTAAAAATGAAAGAGTTTGAAAGTTTCATGAAGTTTTATTCTAAACTTAACTATTTTTGAAACTCCATGTTGAGTTTAGGAGAGAGGATTCTAGTGGGTTGTATATGTAAGAAAAATACTTAGATCCTTACCGAATAGGTACACTCTCAAGATAATCTTGATAAAAGACTCAAGCAATAATGGCTAGGCAGGCAAAGATAATGGAAACGGTTGCTATCTTTTCTTTTTTCGATTTTTGATTTTCGGTTTATAAACAATTTGAAATTTATAAAATCGGCCCGAGTGCCATGTTTTTCTCTTTACTTTTTGGTCGTCCTTTAATTTTTTTCCTTTTTGTTATTTTCTTGCACAAGAGGGAAAGTAACTAGCAAGATGATGTGGCATAGAAACAAGGAATCGTGTGACATTTCATTTGCCAAAATAAGTGACACTGCGGCGACATGTACCAACTCCTCGAAGGTACGACACCTTGTATGCCATTACTATGCATAATCCTTTCCATGATGCATCAAATGTGAGATTGATCCCTGCTTCATAACATCTATATAAACGACACTTCTCACTTCTTCACGCTTTCAGACTTCCCATGTTTTTAAACTTCTTTAACTTCTGGTCGACATGTCTTCTGTTGTGGTTTCTTCTCCTCTTTCTCAGGCTAAGGCCTTTCTGAAAGAGATCCTCACTGACAACCTTGCATAGTTTGGTCATTTTTCCTTCCTATTTGATATAGACTTCTTCATTCAGAGCCACTCAAAAGTCGCTCTAACCAATCCACCTCTGGGAAAGATCTTAGAGGTCTTGAGAACACTTCACCACGTTGGGAACACTTTCGAGGTAAAATCTGAACTGAAACTTATCCTCTTATTCCTAAATTAGGAAACCTCCATCAAGGGAGAAGTTTGCACCCACCCTGAGAATTACAGTGCCTGGAATAACCACCTTCATTGGACTTGGCAGCACCAGTTTGACAAGACGGTACTACAATTTTTCCAGACTCAGTGTAAGGATCTATTGGACAACATCAAGGAGATGAAGCACACTTACGGTGAGAGAAGTCGCACCAAACCAAAGGATCTTCTAGCTTTTATGGACTCCCAAATTGGGATTTTCCAACCTCAGTCATAGGAGAGCAGTGATTGCAAGAGGGAGGCGAAGAATAACGCCATCATCTTCGGTCATCTCATGGATGAAGTGGTGCACTTTCTTGAGCATGTGATGGTCAAAGGGAGATCCTGGAAGGATAAGAAATGATAGGTGGAGGAGATCAAGGCTTGTGTGTAGAGGGAGTTCAAAGAAATCAAGATGACACACGCCTGAAGTGTCAACTCAGTCGGACCTCCACTTCTCTTCTCATTTTTTCGTTAGTTGTTTTCTACTTTTTTGTCTCTATACATACATACATACATACATACATACATACATACATATATATATATATATATATATATATATATATATATATATATATATATATATATATATATATATATATATATACATATATATGTATAACCACTGGCACTCCTACGTTCTTTACCCGCATTAATGAAATTTTTTTCTTTTCCATACTTTCTTCTCAATCATGTTACTTATTTTAGCGGTAATGACTTATTGTTGTAAACGCTTTTACTTGGCCTAGCTTTGCACTACTTCCCACATACTTAGATGATAGGCCTTCAAGAAATTTTCATTAATTAAAGTTTTCATGAGCTTTCCCTGCAGGTCACGATGGATATATGATCCACCTCAGAGAACTCAGAAGATAATGAATAGTCCGTCCCAAATAGGTGACCAGTTATGAAAACAACATCCTTAGATCTTAATTGCAACACCGCCTTATAGACCAAGTCTCCTTCTCCAAAAGCTTTTCCTTTAACCATTTTGTTAAGGCTTAAGCAACCTTAGTCTTGTTGGCTAAAATGGAATCTAAAGCTTCCAATTACATCTTGTCTAATTTCTCTAACTCTACCAATATGGCTTCTGTAAACTCAACCGAGTTAAGCCAGGCTGATATGCAACCCTTAGTGATGAAACAATAACTTCTAACGGTAAAAATGCACCATGCCCATAAGTAAGTGCAAAATGACTTACCCCTATACAAGTTTGAGGTGAATTTCAATGAGCCCATAGGGCTTTAGATAACTTAGTGTGTTATTCATGTGAATTATCCTCGACCACCTTTCTCAAATTATTTTTTATAACTTTGTTGCTAGCCTCAGTTTGGCAGTTTGCTTGTGCATAGTAAGGCGTTAAATGCAGTATCTTTATCTTATATTGCTCAGCCATCATTTTACTTCTTTAGATGAAAATATTGTGCCTCGATTCATGGTAATAGACTCAAGAATCCTAAACCTATGAATAATATGAGTTTCGATAAGCTTGATGATTTCTTTGTGGCTGACTCCCTTCATGGGCTTTGTAAGACCCGTATTCAAATCTGTACTGTTTTGCAAACTCCTGCGATCCTTCCCGTCGAAGTCCGGCAATCTGTGTTTACAATTGACGTTTGCGCGTGACCCTAAGTTATATCCCATAGATTTAAGTCGACTTAATCCGAGACTTGTACCGCACCGTCGCCGCGGTTCCAACACAGCGTTTTGCATACCGATCTGATACCCTGGCAGGGAGATGTGGGCCGGCGTTTATTTCGAAGAAAATGCCGCGTGTTTGCAATTCCAAGAGAATCTCTACAACATATCCCATCAATCAATTAATCAATCACCTCATGTCAAGTATATACACCCATGCTTTCTTTCTCCATAAGTCAAGCAACCACCAAGTCAACTCTCAAGTCAAGTACACCATCACCTCACATCCATCAACCATCACTTCTTTTACAATAACCCTCTTTCTCTCTCTCATTTCTCTAACACATTTTCCAAGCCATTCCAAGAGCAAAAAAAGTGGACATCCAAGCCTTCCCATGGAGAGAAAAGTGTGATGTATGTGGCCCACTTCCTCTCCCAAAAAATCTTCATCCTAGCCATTCATTTCTCATCTTCCACCATCAAAGTGAGACACAAGGAGATCGGCTTTCCATCCGACAAAGAAGATCGAAGGGTGGGTGCTTCATAGGCCTAGATTTTCATGTTCTTATGATGGGCTAAGTGAGGCCTACCGATTGATGTTATGGATCTCACTTTGGACCCTTAATGTGGCCGATAGCCCACCTTGACTTTCATTATCATTCCATGATGGGGCCATTCTCTATGGACCTCATCATGATGTTTACTTTCCTAAGATCTAAAGAGGTCATCTAGACCTTCCATTTTAGTGGAGAAGTAATCTCCACCATTGATTTTTGATTTAGTAGGCCCACATGTATTGGGACCCACTTGATGTATAATTGAATGCTTAAAAAGGAGGGCCCTTAGTGTGGGGTCCCTCCATCACATGTGTGTCCCACTTTTTTTTTTTCTCTCTCTCTCCCTCCCTCTCTCTTTCATTTCTTCCTATTTATATGTGATGATGTGGCCGTGTGGCCCACCTGGATGGACCCCACCATGAAGCATGTATTTTATCCAAGCCATCTATAGGTAGGGCCCACTTTACGTATGTGTTGTATTGTATTCACAACATCTATCAATTGGTGGCCCACCTGATTAGGGCCCACCTTAAGTATGTGTTATGCCAAACCGTCCTATGTCAAGGGACGCTGGACATGTAATGAAAACAAAAATATTAGCTTGATTCACAAGCTTAATGGGTGGGCCACTCATACAGGCCCCACCTTAATGTATGGACTTAATCCACACCGTCCATCCCTTTCCCCAGACCATTTTCGGCATTGAGCCAAAAAATGGGGCCAATCCGACTTTCTGACTGGCCATAGCATAGAAAAACAGCGTTTCTCACTGTTAAAATCCACATGATGTTTCCACACACCAAAATATATTGAATATTGGGCTTGTTTGGCTTATTTTGAGCCATAGGAGCCATTGGGCAGAGTGGATCCTCCTGATGTGGGCCCCACATACAAAAAACCCCAGAACTTTCCATTTTTCAGCAAAACGGTGCTACGTTTTGGCGGACGAATAGTAGGGACCACGGTCCCATATGTGGGCCCCACCATGATGTATATTGAATATCCACACCGTGCATTTGTTAGGCCCCTTAGGACAGTGGGCCCCATCCAAAAATCTACCTTATCAGGAACTAAGGTGGCCCACATGGCAGGAAGCAGTGTGATTGAACAACTGCCATTGAAACCCTTTTCTAGGTCATAGAAGTTTTAAATCAGTATGAAATTTATTTTTCCTTTCATCTAGGTCAGCGTGACCTTATCAATGGGTTGGAGGGCATATAAACATTAAGGTGGGCCCATGTTGGACCCACAATGATGTATGTGTTTTATTCACACCGTCCATGGACGGTGGAACCTACTATGTATGTGTTTTATCATTGTCGTCCAGGCATTTCCTGGATAGCCAGTAGGCCCCACCCTTGATGTCTGTGTTATATCCAAGCCGTCCATTTAATTGGTGGGCCAAGTTGTGGACCCCACCATGACGCATGTGTTACATTCTAACCCTCCAACCACTTTGTCAGGTAATTTTAAGGCTTGAGTTCAAAATTTAAACAGATCTATGATTAGGTGGACCACAGTATAGAAAACAGTGGGTTTGAACATTCACCATTAAAAACCCTTTCAAGTCAGTGTGACCTCATGATCAGATTGGATGGGAAATAAATGTTATCGTGGGCCTTGGAAGTTTTAATGATGGAAAATCATTATCACCACTAATAATTGGGTGTGGCCTCTTTGATATACATGGGGCCCATTGGTATAGCCCATTTGATATGTATATGGCTCATGTGATGTGGCCCACTTGCCATACGAGGGCCCATTGTGATGTATTCAAGGCCCATGAGTTATAGCCCGTTGCAATGTACATAAGGCCCATTGGTGCGGCCCACTTGATAAATATAAGGCCCATGTGATGTGGCCCATTGGATGTATCTAAGGCCCATGGGTCGAGGCCTAATAGGATATACTTAAGGTCCATTGCAATGTGCGATTCCACCATGGTTTGTGTAATGATATTTATGGCGGGTCATGCCTTGGGAGCAATGTCGGTTTGACGTCCACATTGTAAGAATAATGTTGGTTAAATGTCCGCATTATAACTCTCCCTAGGGCCCATTGATAGGCCATACTTATTGTGTGCAGGCCGTTTAGGCCCATCTGCGTTGTAAGGATAGTTCATTACTTTATAACATGCTTAGTATAATTCCATGATTCATGCCTATACGCATCATATGTATGCTTGATATGAGGAATTTTTTATCATAGCAAAAGCCACTGGGTTGAGACATTTACGGGACTCCTTATGAGACGGAGTGCCCCACATGATCGCGTGGTACGCACGAGATTGCTACATGATTGTATGGTGTGACTCATGCATCTTGCATATGTGTGACTTGATCATTGTACGCCCTAGCGACATCAGGGTCGTGGCTCCACAGGTACATCGTTGATGGTCGTATCGAATATCGAAAATAATTGGTTTTAACACGGTGGGCACTTAGGATGTCCTTGGATGAAAATTCCAGAACCTTTTTGGTACCAGGAGCTGCTCCAACATCTAGACCGAGTGGATACACGAGAGCCTGAGTGTCGAATACCAGTAGGCCAATCTCCCACTGTGTCGTGGTCAGTTGGAAGGGGGTGGGCCTTATCCGCCCGACTGAGGGGGCTATAAGCTATGCTGAGTTTGAACAGCTCGCAAATGAGTCCGCTATCAATGAACAAGGTAGGTATTGGCAGACTACTGGTGAGGTGGGTAGTGAGGTCTATTTTGCTCATCGGGCTATGCGGCTAGGGCGGCGGCGGTTAGTGTGGAGTGTACTAGACCTCACTGATATCCCACAGAGTAATTGTACTGATATGTGTACTTGATGAGTACTGACATGCTTGCTTTGCATCTCACATATGACATTTGGCTACATAGGCCTCGCATCGCATGACCTTGGTATGGCCGATAACATTCATGCCTTGCATCACATAGCTTTGGTACAACTGATAGCATTCATGGACTTACCACATATTTTCACATTATTCTGATATTGTACACTTGGTGCTTGCCTTGCGCACACACTTACACCACCCTCTAAGCTTTTGTAAGCTTATGCACGACCATTGCGTGCAGGTGGCCTTGGATCACAGCGACGCTGAGGCAGGAGCACACATCAAATCATTTTAGAGTTTTTGATCACCCTGTATTTCCCTTTCTGCATTGTACTTAAAGTTTTTGATATAGTGGATATGTGGTGATGTTGTTTTGTGACTTGTTTATGCTTGTGGTTATGATCTATTAAAAAAAAGTCATATTAAAAATCCTCCTTATAGGATCCTAGGATCAGAATCTGGCATGTGAGTGTTGAGATCCAAGAATGGGGCACTGCAGAGGCTGTCGGCGCCGGATTCGGTGATCGAGAATTTTGTGAGCCTAGTTTCCGAGTTTGGGGCGTGACAGAACTTGGTATCAGATCATAACTTGGGAATACCTGAGGATCACATCACATATCTACTATGAATTTAGAATGAATAGGTTTCGTGTCTGAATGACTTAGCAATTTTCTGACATAGACCCTTAACGTTTATGCCTTCGAGAATTCTCAAGGCTGATAGGCCCTTGTTCCTTCCTGTAGGACGTGATGCCTAGAAGAGCAACCGAGCAAATCTCGCTCCACCACCTGTGACTCCCACTCCACCACCTACGACTCCTGCTCTACCACCTGCTACACTCGCTCCATCACTGGATATTCATACTTTCCAACCTGAGGATGCCACTCCTCTACCTGAGAACAGTGTGGATCTTACCGTACCTGTGAGTGCCACCCAGCTTCAGCAGATGCTACAGGCGATGACCGCTATTCTTTAGGGGCAGAGTATGCATCCCACTATTACATCGGCTGAGGTAAAGCAGGAGCGTGCGAGGGCCCTTCTTAAGGACTTTCGACAACACGATCCCCCACATTTCTAAGGCGAGCCAGACCCAAATGCAGCAAAGATATGGTGCTCCAAGGTGGAGAAGATATTTGACACCATGAGATGTACGACCCAGCAGCGAATCCCATTAGCCGTATTTCTTCTCCAGGGTGAGGCTCAGCATTGGTGGGCATCTGTCGCCCGATCAGTAGTGGCCAATTTTATGTGGACCTGGGAGGACTTTGTAGACTGGCTCGACCGGAAGTTCTTTCCCGAGCATGTACGCCAGTAGGGCGCATTAGAGTTTGAGACTCTGGTCTAGGGGGACATGACTATGTCCCAGTATGAGGCACGTTTTGTCACACTATTGAGATTCGTGACGTATCTTATTGATGATGAGGGGCGAAAGGCCTGTCAATTTAATAATGGCTTGCGTCCTGCCCTCAGGAGCTGTATGATCGAACACATGCTTTCGACATTTGAGCAGATTGCAGAGAGGGCCCAGATCCGCGAGTCAGATTGGGCCGATTTGCAGAGAGCTCCAGACCAGAGGGGAGATTGAAGGAGGAAGGAGCCCTTTGGTAGTTCCCACCAGCAGCATCATTCACAGCAGTGGCCCACGACTCGCCCAGGATTTCGAGCACTAGTGGCACCCTCAGCACCACCGCACCACCTTCGGGACTGTTCATAGGTACCTACTTTGGATGCGGTAGGACAGGACACCGCGTGCACGAGTGTCCCCATCTGTAACAGCAGCTGTTGAGGGCACTGCATCCACCTCCTCGATAGCCACCACAGCAGCAGTAGTGACTGCAGCACCAGCCTCCGGGGCCTCCTCCACAGCAGCAGAGGCAGCAGATCAGGCCGCCACAGTGGCAGTAGCATCAGCAGAGACTTCAGAGGGGACCTGCACCTCCCCAGCAGGCCTAGAGCAGATTTTATGCCGCCTAGCAGGACCCTCAGTCATCAGGAGGGGTCGTCGAGGGTACTCTCCTTGCTTCTGCATGCATTGCATGTGTATTGTTTGATTCTGGTGCATTGCATTCCTTTGTGGCCGATGATTTCTACCGATCGACCGGTTTGCCGATGGAGTCTTCCCGTGAGGGTTTGTTAGTATCGACGCCCTTAGGGAAGACTGCAGTGTTAGACCGATTTTGTGCATCTTGCCCCATTTTGATTGGGGGTATCTTTTTGCCTACTGATTTGTTTGTATTGCTGATGTCCGAGTTTGATGTCATCCTAGGCATGGATTGGCTCGCCGAGTACCATGCTATATTGGACTGCTTCGCGAGGACAGTCACGTTTTGTATACCCAACATGCCAGAGTTCTAGTTTTTTGCCAAGCCTAGAGGAGAGCATCTTTCTTACTTGTTATCATGTGCCGTTAAGGAGTCAGCTGCTTTGAGTATCAACCAGCTGCCGGTCGTTTGTGGTTTTCCTGATGTATTTGAGGAGATTTCAGGGTTACCATCTCGTCGGCACACTTAGTTTTAGATTGATCTCGTGCCCGGTACCGCGCTTATTTCGAAGGCCTCGTATCGTATGATACCGTTGGAGTTACGGGAACTACAAAAGTAGTTGGACGAGTTGCATGAGTTAGGCTTTATCCATCCGAGCAGTTCACCATGGGGAGCGCCAGTACTCTTTGTGAAGAAGAAGGATGGCTCGTTGAGGCCTTACGTGGATTACTGCGAGCTTAACAAGGTCACAATCAAGAACAAGTACCCACTTCCAAGGATCGATGATTTGTTTGATTAGCTACAAGGGTGTAGTTCTTTTTGAATATAGACTTACGATCCGGTTATCATCAAGTTTAGGTCCGAGATGAGGATATCCCGAAGACATCCTTCAGGACACGTTATGGTCATTTTGAGTTCCAAGTCATGTCCTTTAGACTGACCAAAGCGCCCGTAGTATTCATGTAGTTGATGAACGAGGTCTTCCGTCTATATCTTGACCAGTTTGTTGTGGTGTTCATTAATGACATTCTAATATATTCGAGGACCCATGAGGAGCATGAGCAGCATCTGAAGATTACCATGCAGACCCTCCGTGCACACCAGCTTTATGCGAAGCTGGAGAAGTGCAAGTTTTGGTAGGAGGAGGTGAAGTTCCTCGATCATGTGGTGACGAGGCAGGGTATCGTTGTAGATCCTTCGAAGTTTGATGTCGTATGTCAATGGGGCCAGCCCACGAACGCATCTGAGATCCGCATTTTTCTTGGTTTGGTGGGCTACTACCGACGTTTTATTGAAGGATTCTTTCGCATCGCATCCCCGTTGACCAGGTTGACCCGGAAGGGTGCCGAGTTCATGTGGAGTGACACTTGTGAGCAGGCATTTAAGGAGCTAAAGGACCGCGTCACATCCGCTCCTGTCCTCACTCTTTCCTCTGGGAGTGATGGATTTGTTGTATTTACCGATGCCTCATGAGTCAGCTTGGGTGCTGTCCTGATGCAGCACGGGAAGCCGGTGGCTTATGTGTCTCGCCAGCTCAAGGTCTATGAGCTGAACTACCCCACACATGATTTGGAGCTGGCATCAATTTTCTTCATACTTAAGGTGTGGAGGTACTATCTTTATGGGGTGAGGTTCGAGCTCTTCTCCGACCACAAGAGCTTGAAGTATTTGTTCTCTCAGTCTGACCTGAACATGAGGCAGAGGCGTTTGATGGAGCTCCTGAAGGACTATGAATTTGATCTCCAGTACCACTCGGGCAAGGTGAACGTGGTGGTGGATGCCCTCAACCGTTAGCTACGAGGTCTGGTGGCGCACATGATGATTCAGGAGTGGAGGATGCTCGAGGATATAGCAGAGTACGACTCCGAGTTTGGTCTGCAATCTTCTATCGTTCAACTATCGAGCATATCGATTCAACCCTCTCTTGTCACAAGGGTGATCGAGGCTCAGCAGAAAGATGAGTCGTTATAGGATTACCGAGTAGAGGCAGCATTTGAAAGTCAAACAGATTGGTAGATTGGTTCTGATGGTGGACATCTCTTTAGAGGTCGATTATGTGCCTTGGATATTCCTGAGTTGCACCAAGATCTTATGACCAAGGCACATCGATCGCAATTTTCTATCCACCCTGCCTCGACGAAGATGTATCCCGATATGAGGTGTCAGTATTTTTGGTCAGAGATGAAGCGCCAGATAGCCAATTTTGTGACTGAGTGTGACACGTGCCAGCGTATCAAGGCCGATCATCAGAGCTCCCCTGGTCTATTGCAGCCGTTGAGCGTCCCGGTGTGAAAGTGGGAGCACATATCTATTGATTTTGTCATGGATTTGTCGAGGACACAACACGGTCATGACGCCATCTGGGTTGTTGTGGACTGTCTAATGAAGTCGGCATATTTTCTTACGATTCGTGAGACTTGGCATATAGACCGGCTCGCTAAGCTATTTGTTGATGAGATCGTGAGACTGCACAGTGTTCCCGTCTCAATCGTTTCAGACCGAGACCTGAGGTTCACGTCTCAGTTTTGGAGAAGCTTCCAGAGAGCGATGGGCACTGATTTGGAGCTCAACACCGCGTATCATTCGCAGACCGATGGGGAGACCGAAAGGGTTAACCAGATTCTTGAGGATATGCTTCAGGCCTGCGTGATTAATTTCTCAGGTAGTTAGGACGAGCACCTGCGATTAGCTGAGTTCGCGTACAACAACAGTTATTAGGTGACCATTGGCATGACTTTTTCGAGGCATTATATGGCAGACTGTGCAGATCTCTGTGTTGTTGAACTGAGGTTGGAGAGTGGCATTTCCTAGGTCCCGAGCTTGTGCAGCAGACGTCAGAGGTTTTCGATATCATCAAGCAGAGGATGCACACAGCTCAGAGCCGGCAGAAGAGTTTTGTTGATCGTTGGCATCATCCCTTGGAGTTTGCCATTGGGGACCATGTGTATCTCAAGGTCTCACTCATGAAGGGTGTGGTTCATTTTGAAGCGAAGGGCAAGCTTGTCCCGAGATTTATAGGACCTTTCGAGATCACCAGGCATGTTGGTGCCGTGGCTTATTGGCTTGCCTTGCCATCTCAGTTGTCTGGCGTCCACAACATTTTTCACATTTCTATGTTGAGGAAGTATGGGTCAGACATCGTGCCTGTTATTGATTGACAACCATTGGAGGTTTGTGAGGATGCTTCTTACGTTGAGCAGCCAGTTCGTATCCTCGATCGGAAGGAGCAGGTCTTGCGGACCAAGGTCATTCCCTTAGTGAAGGTGCAGTGGGGCCATCATAGTATGGATGAGGCATCTTGGGAGCGTGAGGAGGAGATTCAAAAGCACTATCCCCATTTTTCGATGTTTGATTGTATGTTGTATTATGTTTTGATTATACATGATATTATGTTTTCTATTTCCTTATGAGTTGTGTTTAGTTGCGATGGTAGTATAAATTTCAAGGATGAAATTTTAGTAGGTGGGGAGAGCTGTTAGACCCGTATCCTAGTCCGTACTGTTCCGCCGACTCCCGAGATCCTTTTCATCAAAGTCCGGCAATCCGCGACCTATAATCAAGTTTGCATGTGACCCTAAGTCGTATCTCGTAGATTTAAGTCGGCTTAATCCGAGACTTGTACCATTGTGACCACATCGTCGCCGCAGTTCCAACGCCGCATCTTGCATACCAATCCGATGCCTTGCCAGGGAGATGTGGACTGGTGTTTATTACGAAGAAAACGCAGTGCGTTTGTAATCTCAAGAGAATCTCTTCAACATGTCCCATCAATCAATTAATTAA
Organism: Magnolia sinica; assembly: GCF_029962835.1. NCBI lineage: Eukaryota > Viridiplantae > Streptophyta > Magnoliopsida > Magnoliales > Magnoliaceae > Magnolia > Magnolia sinica. The sequence goes on along the minus strand of NC_080573.1, from coordinate 92,377,389 downwards.
TCAATCACCTCATGTCAAGTACACACACCCATGCTTTTTTTCTCCACAAGTCAAGCAACCACCAAGTCAACTCTCAAGTCAAGTACACCATCACCTCACATCTATCAACCATAACTTATCTTAAAACAACCCTCTCTCTCTCATTTCTCCAACACATTTTCCAAGCCATTCCAAGAGCAAAAAAAGTGGACGTCGAAGCCTTCCCATGGAGAGAAAAGTGTAATGTATGTGGCCCACTTCCTCTCCCAAAAAACCTTCATCCTAGCCATTCATTTCTCATCTTCCACCATCAAAGTGAGACACAAGGAGATTGGCTTTCCATCCGACTAAGAAGATCGAATGGTGGGTGCTTCATAGGCCTAAATTTTCATGTTTTTATGATGGGCCAAGTGAGGCCTACCGATTGATGGTATGGATCTCACTTTGGACCCTTGATGTGGCCGATGGCCCACTTTAATTTTCATTATCATTCCATGATGGGGCCATTCTCCATGGACCCCATCATGATGCTTACTTTCCTAAGATCTAAAGAGGTCATCTAGACCTTCCATTTTGGTGGAGAAGTAATCTCCACCGTTGATTTTTGATTTAGTAAGCTCACATGTATTGGGACCTACTTGATGTATGATTGAATGCTTAAAAAGGAGGGCCCATAGTGTCAAGGTCCCTCCATCACACGTGTGTCCCACCTTTTCTCTCTCTCTCCCTCTCTCTTTCATTTCTTCCTATTTGTATGTGATGATGTGGCTGTGTGGCCCACCCAGATGGACCCCACCATGAAGCACGTATCTTATCCAAGCCATTTATAGGTAGGGCCCACTTTACATGTGTGTTGTATCCACAACATCCATCATTTGGTGGCCCACCTGAGCAGGGCCCACCTCAAGTATGTGTAATGCCAAACCGTCCAGCGTCCAGGTGTAATGAAAATAAAAATATTAGCTTGATTCACAAGCTTAATGGGTGGGCCACTCATACAGGCCCCGCCTTAATGTATAGACTTAATCCACACTGTCTATCCCTTTCCCTATACCATTTTAGGCGTTGAGCCAAAAAATGGGGCCAATCCGACTTTCTAACGGGCCATAGCATAGAAAAATAGTGTTTCTCACCGTTAAAATCCACATGATATTTCCACACACCAAAATATATTGAATATTGGGCTTATTTGGCTTGTTTTGAGCCATAGGAGCCATTGGGCGGAGTGAATCCTCTTGATGTGGGCCCCACGTACAAAAAACCCTAGAAATTTTCATTTTTCAAAGAAAAGAAAAAAAAATATATAAGCAGGCAGCAGAACTCTTGCTACGTTTTGGCGAACAGACAGCAGGGACCACGGTTCCAGATGTGGGCCCCACCGTGATGTGTGTTGAACATCCATACTGTGCTTCTGTTAGGCCCCTTAGGACAGTGGGCCCCATCCAAAAATCAGCCCTATCAGGAACTCAGGTGGCCCACACGGCAGGAAGCAGTGTGATTGAATGGCTACCATTGAAACCCTTTTCTGGTTCACAGAAGTTTTGAATCAGTATGAAATTTATTTTTCCTTTCATCTAGGTCAGCGTGACCTTATCAACGGGTTGGAGGGCATATAAACATTAAGGCGAGCCCACGTTGGACCCACAATGATGTATGTGTTTTATTCACACCGTGCATGGCACCGTGGACAGTGGAACCCACCATGTATGTGTTTTATTAATGAGGTCCAGGCATTTGCTGGACGGCCAATAGGCCCCACCCTTGACGTCTGTGTTATATCCAAGTCGTCCATTTAATTGGTGGGCCATGTGTGTGGACCCCACCATGACGCATGTGTTGCATTTTAACCATTCAACCATTTTGTCAGGTAATTTTAAGGCTTGAGTTCAAAATTAAGACAGATCTATGATTAAGTGGACCACAATATAGAAAACAGTGGGTTTGAATGTCCACCATTAAAACCCCTTTCAGGTCAGTGTGACCTCAATATCAGATTGGACGGGAAATAAATGTTATCGTGGGCCTTGGAAATTTTAATGGTGGAAAATCATTATCACCACTTATAATTGGGTGTGGCCCATTTGATATACATGGGGCCCATTGGTGTACCCCATTTGATATGTATATGGCCCATGTGATGTGGCCCACTTGCCATACAAGGGCCCATTGTGATGTATTCAAGGCTCATGGGTTATTACCCATTGCAATGTACATAAGGCCCATTGGTGTGGCCCATTGATGCGGCCCACTTAATGAATATAAGGCCCATGTGATGCGGCCCATTTGATGTATCTAAGGCCCATGGGTCGAGGCCCAATGGGATGTACTTAAGGTCCATTGCAATGTGTGATTCCACCATAGTTTGTGTAATGATATTTATGGCGGGCCATGCCTTGGGAGCAATGCTGGTTTGATGTCCACATTGTAACAATAATGTTGGTTAAATGTCCGCATTTTAACTCTCCCTAAGGCCCATTGATTGGCCATACTTGTTGTGTGTAAGGCGTCTAGGCCCATCTGCATTATAAGGATAGTTCATTACTTTATAACATGCTTAGTACAATTTCATGATTCATGCCCATACGCATCATATGTATGCTTGATATGAGGAATGTTTAATCATAGCATAAGCCGTTGGGCTGAGACATTTATGGGACTCCTTATGAGATGGAGTGCCCCACATGATCGCGTGGTATGTACGAGATCACTGCATGATTGTACGGTGTGACCCATACATCTCTCATATGTGTGACTTGATCATTATACGCCCTAGCGACATCAAGGTCGTGGCTCCACAGGTACATCGTGGATGGCTGTATCGGATACCCGAAATACTTGGTTCCAGCACTGTGGGCACTTAGGATGTCCTTGGGTGAAAATTTCAGAACCTTTTTGGTACCAGGAGCTGCTCCAACGTCTAGACTGAGTGGATACACGAGCGTCCGAGTTGCGAATACCAGTAGGCCATGTCTCCGACTGTGTCATGGTTGGTTAAAAGGTGGTGTGGCCTTATCCGCCCAAGTAAGAGGGCTATAAGCTAAGCTGAGTTTGACCAGCTCGCAAATGAGTCCGCAATCGATGAGCCAGGTAAGTATTGGTAGACTACTGGTCAGGCGGGTAGTGAGGTCTATTCTGCTCACTGGGCTGTGCGGCTAGGGAGGCGGCAGTCAGTGTGGAGTGTACCAGACCCTGATGATATTCCAGAGAGGAACTATACTGATATGTGTACTTGATGAGTACTGGCATGCTTGCTTTGCATCTCACATATGACATTTGGCTACATAGGCCTCCATCACATGGCCTTGGTATGGCCGATAGCATTCATGCCTTATATCATATTGCTTTGGTACAGCTGATAGCATTCATGAACTTATCACATATTTTCGCATTACTCTGATATTGTACACTTGGCACTTGCCTTGCGCACACACTTACACCACCCTTTAAACTTTTGTAAGCTTATGCACAACCGTTGCGTGTAGATAGCCTTGGATCGTAGCAGCGCTAAGGCAGGAGCGTACATCAGATCATTTTGGAGTTTTTGATCATCCTATATTTCCCTTTCCGCATTTTACTTAAAGTTTTTAATATAGTGGATATGTGGTGATGCTGTTTTGTGACTTGGTTAGCTTGTGGTTATGCTCTATTACAAACAAAAATTCATACTAAAAATCCTCCTTGTAGGATCCCAGGATCGAAATCTGGCATGTGAGTGCCAGGATCCGAGAATGGGGCACTATGGAGGCTGTCGGCGCCGGATTTGGCGATCGAGAATTTTGTGAGCCCGATTTCTGAGTTTGGGGTGTGACAAGCTTTACTATCCACTTGGTGAAATAATTTGTAGCCACTATGATAAAACTATCTAGTTGTGATGAAGACAAATGGATTTGGCCTATTCAATCAATAGTTCACTCTTAAAAAGGCTGTGGATAACAATAGAATGAAGTTCGGTCTTAGGCACATATTGTATCGGATCATGTTTTTGACCTGCCTCACATCCCTTAGCATATTAGATATAATCGACTATCATTTTCGGCTAGAAATACCTGCAACACCTAAGTGTAAGCCTTATTTTTCTTCCAACTTGGTGTGCTCCATAAAATCCCTTATATAGTTCAGCCATGGCTAACATGGCATCCTTTTAGTCTAAGCATCATAGTAACACGCCATCAACTACTTTTCTATAAAGCTCACTGTCGACCATGACATAATTATGAGTTGTTTTTCTAACATCCCTCCTGGTTTGGCCTGAGGACATTGAAGATAACTTGTGATCAGAGGATTGTTCTTCTAATATCCCTCATTATTTTGTCTTGAGGACATTGAAGATAACTTGTGATCGGAGCTCTCCAATCACTTTCACTTATCTCGGACTTACAGATCTTCAGAATTAGTTCTCTCTGAGACACTAACAGTAGAGATCTCTTCTCCACAACAAGCAAGCTCTCATTAGATCTTTGAGCGATTTAGAGTCCACCTATCAATTATGCCATCTCATTGGCATCAACATTGTGTTTTCTAGTTACATGCTTTAATTCGACCTTATTAAAATTATCTATTAATTGGGGGCATAATATGGTAATAGTGTAGCACTAGTACACTTAAACAAAACAACCATTTGGTTTATTACTAACTGGGAATCGTAAGGTACTGATATATTCCTTGTACATAATTTCATCAATATTTTAAAGCCGATCACTAAGACTTCATATTCAACCTGGTTATTGTTGCACTTGAATTTTAATTGAAATGTAAACTCTTGCCTCTTCCCATTCGAGTATATTAAAATAATCCCTACTTATGACGATTTATCAGTTCTTGAACCATCAAAAATCAATTTCCAGGGCATCAAATGTACCTAATATAAGTCGAACACTTCTGGAGGAAGTTGACTTTCTATGTCAAATGAATGGTCTATCAAATAAATTGTTATGGCCTATCCTTTTACTACTCTTTGTGGCATGTGCTTAAGATCAAATTCGAACAAAGCTAATATCCACTTGCCAATTCAATCATTCAAAATCAGCCAATTTAACATAGATTTTATGAAATCTATAATTGAAATTACATTAACTGATTCGGGCAATCAATAATGTCTTAAGTTAGTGGTTGCAAAATACAATTACAAGTACAATTTTTCTATTGTTGAATATCACCTTTTAGTACCTAACAACATCTGGCTAAGGTAGTAGACTACACGCTCTTTTCGATCATCATCATCTTGCACCCGTAGGGCTCAATTAACTCTATAGAAGCTGTAACATACAACTTAAGTGGTCGACCTTTGACCGGCGGCATTAACACCGGTGGCATCATCAAGTACTCCTTGATTTTATCGAAAGCCAACTGATGTTCTGCTTCCCATCTGAATTCATCTCCTTTTTTCAACTTCACCAATGGAGAAAACACGTTAGTCTTTCTTGCAAATTGGAAATGAACATATGCATAAAGTTATCTTGGTCGATAAAATGTTGCAACTCTATTTTATTTCTTGGTGGCTGAACATCTACAATTGTTCGTGACTTATTTTGATCTATCCTGATCCCTTGCCGATAGACAATGAATCCTAGGAAATTGCTAGTTGAAACCCTAAAACCACACTTAATGGGGTTCATTTTCAGCTTGTGAACCCTCATTCATTCAAATGACTTGTGCAAATGGGAAAAATGCTCTATAATATCAGTTAGCTTGACCACTACGCCATCAATGTATAGTTCCATGAAAAGGCTAGTTATATCATGAAAGATAGCATTCATTTCCCTTTGATAAGTAGCCCCTACATTTTTTAGCCCAAACGGAATAACCACCCATCGAAAATTCCCCAAAAGTACAGGGCATTTGAATGTCATTTTTGGCACATTATTAACCGCTATGCTTATTTGGTTGAATCCCGAATGGCCTTCCATAAAGGAAATCATCCAATGCCTAGCTACTCGGTCTATCAGTTGATCAATCATTATCATTAGATACTTATCTTTAGGCGTGGTTTGATTCAAATTTCTAAAATCAATACATACTCAAAGCTTACCATTTTTCTTAATGACTAAAACCACATTGAAGATCCATTTAGCATATTTGATGGGCCTGATGAATCCTTCCTTTGACAGTTGTTTAATCTCCTCTTTTATTTTTTGAATAACCTCTATTGTCATGCACCTGGGCGGTTGTTTGTGTGGTTGATAACCCTCCTTTATTGGAAACTTATGGTCAACTAGGTTTTATTTTAAACCAAGCAACTTATGGTAGTCCCATGTAAAATAGTCAACAAATTCTCTGAGAAAGTTAGTGAGCTCGGCCTGGACTTGTGGTTCTAATAAACCGCGGATGAAAATCTGCTTGAGATTTTGCTTTGTCCACATGTTTACTTCTGCTAGAGGATCTTCGACTTGGGCTTTAGAGTACTATAGGTTTTTGGGAGCTTTCTTCAAATCCTTCGTATCTTTGCCATCTTCGGCTACCTCATCGGCCGGTACTATAGCTTCAGCCAAGATGACAAAGCAGTCATCACAATATTCTCTCAAGCTTTCCTCGAGGTTCTTTATTCTACTTGTAAACTTGACTCTAGTAACTGGCCATCCCTCTAAATGAGCTGAGATATATATTGGCTTTAGATGTTGAGCCATAGTAATGGCAGGTCTCTCTATGACCACTTTCTTTGAAGTTGTACATCATTTAATGGTGACGATCGATACATTTCTGGTCCCCTCCTTCGGATAGAAGGAATCATGTTATAGTATCGCCAGAAGACCAAGTTCCTCCACATCTCCTACCATCTCATTAGGCTTAGATGGCTTAACCTGAAAACTTGATGGAAGTGTAATCATCACAGTACAATCCACCATGAATGGTGGTAATGATCCAAACACTATTTCATAATTTAGACATTGCCCCCCAAGCATTTCTAAATTATGTTTCTCTTGATAGTAGACAAAGTACTTGGGCAATTTGCCATTAAAGCCACCCCTAACTTTTAAAGACTAGGTGGGGTTTCTTCCAACAACTTTGTTGTAGTAAGAAGTTCTTCAATCAATAGGTCTTAGTCCGAGAAATACTCATCATTGAGGTATTAGGTCAAGTCCTTGAGATTTTTAGTATTTTTGTTATTTTTCATAATAATTTGTTGGCTTTCCACAACTGAATCATCTGGGAGAGGTTTCACAAATAAATCGATCGAGTTCACATCCAATTGCTCATCCCTTACATAGGGAATCCTCAGCGTCTGACATGGCTGCATGGTCACTGGCCGATGCTCTTTCTTTATGCAAGCCAATTCCATTCGCTTAGCTTGTTGTCATTGTCAATGCCATTTTTGGGTACAAGTCATCCCTTTAGGTATGACTAGGAACTTGGGGTGACTCACTCTTCTCCAATTTTCCTCCTGAGTAGGGTAGGCTTCACCATTTTATGCCTCGACAGAGCTAGCTGAGACTAGTCAATATGAGGTTGATACGCTCTCTGTTGTTGATAGAATCTCATTCTTTCGAACCTCTATGAAAACCAAGTTTGATCTAACTAGTCAAGCCAAGGAATAGCTTGGTTGGATGAATCACCCTTGTGCATCGACTGCACAGGTGTGGCTCGTGGTCAATGTGTGGTGCAGTTATCATGCCACAACTTGGTGATCAAAAGGGCCAAGGTCAACCTTCTGTCATGTTTGATCCAACTTCTGAAGATTGATTGTGTCCTTGTTGATCTCCAAGTTAGGTTGAAACAAATCAATGTCGATTAACATTGTCTCCTTTTCTTTCTCAAGGAATTTCGGTAATCCTTGATCGATGTTTCCCTAATATATTCCCAAAAACCATGCAATTATTGGTGGAGTGGCAATAGGTTCCATGTCACTTACAGTATTCAATCTTTTTTAATTCTTTAACCGTGGGTATTTTTTTTTTATTAATGGGAATTTTAATAAACTTCCTAACTAACATAGTATCAAAGATATCGTCAACCCGGGTTATGTGAAATGTATACATCTTATGAGTTTTCTACGTGGTCAATGCAATTGATTCCGTTCTAACTAATGTCAAACACACAAATGGTTTATTGTCCACTACCTCGGCTGCAACCATCTCGTAATTAGGATCATAGTAGAATGTCCCAACTAATGAGTTCTTTTCCACTGCTCCTTCATGAAGGACTTCATGTTGGTTTACTTTTCTTGTCAAATCATATAAATCCATAAACTCCTTCCTAATAAACTTCTTATGGAATTTATATTCCAAACCATCTTGGGCGAGTTGTACAAACTCGACCTCGGTCGTGACTACCTTTCATTGACTTTTTGCTCTCTTGAATTGGGTAATATAGTTTTCAATCGATTTACTAGGCAACTGCCAAAAATGAGTAAGATTGACCTTATAATTTTTTGTCCTTGTAGAAGAACAAGGTACAAAATTTCTACACCATCTCTTACTAAGTCTGGACAAAATTTAGTAACAAATTACAATACCAAGTAAAGGCCATTACAGTTAAGGAATTCCAAATGATTGTAATTTATGATAATTGTTGTTAGCTAATTCATCACATTGCATTGTAAATCGGCCTATGTGCTCTATGGTTGACTGACCAGTGTCACCAGTGAAAAGGGCAAAGTCTGGTGGATAATTCCTTTGCGATTGATGTTGCCGATTGATCCATTCTGAATAAGGTTTATGGTATATCAGGATAGTAGTGCAGTTGAGAATCTGGCCTACCACTTCTTACACTAGTTACATGACTTAGTCACGATCTAGATGTTGAGGATCAACGATTGGTGGTGATTCTTGACCTACCAGGTATTGTCACACATTATAAGGTGGATTCCTAGGGAAAAGGATGCCCCCCCAGGCATTCCTTGACTTGTAACTTTAAGAATGAAGTTTTTGTCCTCTTTCTTAGGTCACCTAAGTTCAACAGGCAGAGACACTCTCCAAATACCATATACCAGATGAGTGTGGATATTCTGTTTGGGGGGGGGGGAAGTACTTCATTTCCTACAGAACTAACCTTAACATTTTTCTAAGGAGCAATACGCACCCTCTCAGCAAGGATGGACACCATTTGACTTAAGCTCTCAGTCTAGCTGGCCATCCACCTATTGAAGGGGTCTATCTAAATTCACAATTACTCTGCCTGAACTTGTGCCTACTCTATGTGGATGCTGGAGGGCAGATTTCCTGAGGGGACGAGAGATCGACTCTCTTCTTTCAATTAGTTGCCTTGCCCAAGGGCTTTCATAAAAGGGTTAAAAGAGTTATATTTTACCAGAGTCACCACTAACCAATTATTATGATTCTACAATTGGTTAGACCCCCGTAGAAATGCTTAAGATCGAGAACTGACTCATGAGTTTATGTTCTAGAGATTTCTAGTAAGGGACCACGGTTATAGAGAGGGTCCAGAAAAAGGGGGGTTCCAGTTATAATCTAGAAATGATTCGTGTATATATTTCACAAAAATGTGAAATTAAAGTAGGTGATAAAGTGGCTGGAAGACATGGGAATAAAGGTATCATTTCAAAATATTTTACCTTACAAGATCTGACTAATTTCTGAAGAATAAGGCTGGTTCTTATGTGCATAAAATGCAATGTGATGCAATAATTCTAGTGATTAATCGACCCAAATTTCTAATGGCCAGGATCTGACTATATCAGTAAGTTGAGGAGCATATGTTTGAAATGATCAAGTGTAGGGTGCAAAGTATATATATATGGGATGCTTGATGTTGATGTTTATGTTAAAACGATGACCAACCGACTAAGGTTTCTGGTGGACCTTCTAAGATTGTATCGGCAGGTCTTAGAGCATACTCCCACGAAAATGATGAAATGCAATGTATATGCTAAAATGATGGCTAACTGGCTAAGGTTTCTGATGGGCAGATTCGATTAAATCGATAGGCCATAAAGCATATGCCCTCCAGTCATATGCGAGAAAATAATAAAAATGCAATACGATGCTGATGTATATGAGGAGCAAGGGGTTGAGAAGGGAATGAATGTTGCATGATGCTAATACATTGATTCAATGAAATTGATTGGGGTTTGAATGGTTAGATTAATAGTAGTGTCACAAGGCTAGATTGAGTGGTTCAGATTTAAACTTAGGTGACATAAAAGGCTTGCACTTTGACTACGCTAGGCTAGACCTGGGTCGAGATCTTTCTTTCTCACTCTCACTCTCCTTGGTGGAGGGATGGCTAAGGCTAAGGAATTTCTGGAAATGAGAGTGGGTTGAAATGAGAGTGGATCCTTTGTTTTCACTAGATGCTTAAAATGAGAAGGGGAGGGGGCTATTTATAGCCTCCAAACCTGATTTTCTTATAATTTTTGGTGATTGTAGGGGTAAAAAGTGGTTGAAGGGTTGGGATTAAAAATTATTGTTGAGACCAAATATTGCATATTTATCTCTTCTATTACATTAGCTTTCCTGACATTTAAGTGTTAATCTGATAGAATTATGTATGTTTTTATCATGCAAGGTGGTTTTGAACCTAAATATGAATATGCGATTAAAAGGATGGATATAGAGTTCAAAAGAAGATAATGAAGAATTAGAGATTTAAAGATCATTAATAAAGAATTCAGATACCAAAGATCCAGTAAAACCAAGTGCAAAGGATAGAGAAAAGACTGGCAAAATCACAAGTCCAACAAGAGAAAAAACAAATTGTTCGGTCCCACCAAGGTCCGTTTGGTCCAACTGAAAGTGCATAAAATAGTCTAACAAAAAATTATAATTTTTAGAATTCATTCAGCTCGACCTTCGGTCCGATTGAAGCCAACTTTGGTTTCACCTAAGATAGCTTAGGTGGTACCTAAGTCAGACAGATAAAATTCAGTTCGACCGAAGGAAACTTCAGTAAGACCGAAGTGTAACAAAAGTGAAGAAATTGAAGTCAGTTGAAAGTCAGTGTGAACTTTTACTATTTAAAAGAGTTTTCTTAATTGTTTTAGGGATGAATTAGAGTTTAGGAGGGAGACCAAGGGGTGGAGGAGTCTCTGCAAAACCGTTCTTCTTCTTCGACTTCTCAATTCTAGTTTGTCTTTCTTTTGTTTTTCTTATAGGTTATTAGCCATGTTAGGCTAATCTCTTAGCTAAGGCTAAGGGATGAATCTTATACTTCATTACATTATTTAGTTTATTTTATTCAGCAAACAATGATTGAAATTATGATATTATTTTAAATAGATTTGGATTTTACTTTAAAGTCTTTTTGTTGTTTCATCTTTGATCCATTGTCTACTTCGGGCACATTGGATGCTTGGAAGTGCAATTAAAATGTTTGATTAGGGAAGGAATCAATCTATAAAATTCATTGATCTATTGTAGATTCCAGGCACTAAGTCATAAATTCACTTAAAGTAATGAAAAGTTAGAAAGACTTCTAGGCATGGGTAGGATATAAAACAAATAAATATAACTCTTTTGTTACACCTATGATGACAAAATCAACTGCTTCAAATAGGAAAAATCTGGTTGGCTCATCCTACCATTTATGCAAAAAAATGGGGCACTACAAATTTGAACGTCCTACGCTCAGACAACCTCACTTCACTCCAGGTTGAGTTAAAAAAGTAAATCCAAATCAACTGGAGAAATTCTGCAAAAATCAAGGAACTCTCCAGATCAAGAATATTTAAATCAATTACCTGGTGAATTCAAAACACCCATGGATAACCACTCTAAAGAAGAAATCGAAACATTATGTTCAAAGAAAGTGGTTACCAAGTGGGTGATACAAAACAAATACAATTGTTATGCGAGTAGTGCTCAACTTAACTCAGGCACTTATAGCGATTGCTCCAAGTGAACCAACTAGTGATCATGACCCATTCTTATGTTAAACTCTTATATTTGCTGTAAGATTAGATTTTTCTACTTCTATTTTCAGACTTTTGTTTTCCTTTTTTAGTTTCTCAACTTCTGATTTTAGAAGCTCAATTTTCTTGATTAGTTTTTTAAAAGTAATACTGATGACAACAGTTCCTCTTTCATACTTGATTAGCTCAAGATTAAGCTCATCTTCCTCTTCAAGATCCTTGGGAATGAATGTAGTGTTGGAGGCCATGAGTATTTTCAATGACTTTTGGTCTCCATCACTTTCTGACTCACTTGTTTCTGAGTTGGAGTCATCAGTGTCATTCCAAGTGACTGCTATAGCATTTCCCTTTAATTTCTTTTTGGGACATTCCGTGGATATGTGACCATACTTTCTACAGTTGTAACATTGGGATTCTTTGGACTTGTTGAAGGATTTTCCTATTTAGCTCTTGTGGTCCAATTGTTTCCCCTTATTGTTGTATGGTTTTCCACGATCCTTGTTAAAGAATCTTTTGAACCTTTTAGCTAAAAGGGCAACCTCCTTATCCCCCTCTTTGTTCTCACTTCCCTCTTCCACTATTATAGTTATGGTTCTAGAGGCCTTGAGAACATTGTTTTTGGATTTTGTGGGTGGTTTGAGGTGCAGTTCAAAAGTTTGTAGAGAACCCACTAGTTCTTCTACTTTCATTTCATCGATATTCATACACTCTTCAATGGTGGTGACTTTGGAGTTAAAACGTTCCGGTAGAGATCTCAGAATTTTCCTACATATTTTAGGTATTGGAATTTTCTCTCCAAGTCCCCCCGTGGAGTGATATATGATATTTAATTTACCGAAAAACTCCATAAATGTATCATCCTCTTCCATTTTTAAGTGTTTGAATTGGGTTGTCAAGAGTTGCAGCCTTGACCTCTTTACTGTGCTAGTTCCTTCATGGGTCATTTCCAATAAACCCATGCTTCTTTTATGTTTTACACATACTGATCCGATTGAATTCTTCTTGTGAAATTGCATAGTAAATAGCATTCATGGCTTTGGCGTCACTTTTTTTATTTTCTTTTTCAAAGGTAGTCCATTTTTCTTTTGGTTTGGGTTTAGTGACAGTTATATTATTTTTAAGTACCACTTGTTTAATTAGTGGCACATATCCATTATCAATAATTTCCCAAACGTCATGGTCCAAAGATTGCATAAAAATGGTTATTCTTTCTTTCCAATATGCATAATTTGAACCATCAAAGATAGGTAGTCGAGAGACCGATGTTCCCTCTCCTTTGGCCATAATTCCAGCTTCAGTTAGGATCTCCCTCTGGATTGTTAAACCTTTTAAGAGGAACCTAGCTTTGATACCAATTGAAATTGCAATAAGACTGTTATTATACAAGTATGGAAATATGTTCAAGAGTCCTAGAGGGGGGTGAATAGGACTTTTAAAAAATATTTACTTATAATAACATACAATGCCTAACTTTAACCAACATAAGTAAGATAAAGTAACTCTATGGCTTCCATGACAATAGAGAGTCCAAAATACATAGGATACACAAGATTTATATGTAAAGCGACTAGCCTATGAAGATAGTGAATGTGGGAGTGTGTGGAATGTGATTCCTATCAATGCTTAGACATTCATTTAATCATTCATCATAAATAAATATTCAAGGAACATAAGCATAATTAGACAAATGCACAAATAGTCATTCCAAACAAAATCATATATAGTGGTTTGGCTACTTGCCTACTCCACTCCCGGCTGACGCACTCTCTCCTAGAGTGTACTGGATTTCACTATCCAATGATTTTAAATTAGGTTAACCATGAACCTTCACAACCTACACAAGGTTAAATAAGGAGCCAACACAAGGCAACCTTAGATGGCTACACAAGGCGAAAAGCCCTATACAAGGACACAACTTAGGACCCTACACAAGGCAACACGTCCTATACAAAGATAACGTATTCTCCCGTTGGAGGCCTACAAAAAGTCTTGATGAGTTTATCACTCTAACTCTGAATCCCAATCCTATACAAGGAAAGAGCTTCAGAATCAATGGATTCTGTATACTTACAAATAAGTAACTAAGCCCCTTTCTTGCACAATCTAAATATGATCTTCATTGTTGATAAAGAGTCTTCAGGTCCCTTGAACCACAACCGCTTATGATGCTCCAAAGTTGTGAGATTTAGGGTTTGGTCTTATCTTCTCTATTAAATGATATGAATTAAATACCTAGGCCACTGTTGAAGAGATTAGGATCGTCTCTAAAATACTCAGGAAATCAGTATACGCACAAAGCCAAAAATGTGTAAACTTTTAGATCTCTAGTTATATATGAATAAATGTGTGTTACGTGACCGGTGAGTCATATAAGGTCATTATCTCAAGACTAATGGGTCACTAAGTGCTTAACAAATTTTAATACGTATACACTAAAGTAAAATTCCAAATCCACACGATACATTTTCTTATGCACGTATTTATACTGATATGACATTCGTTCTAGAGACCACTATTATAGAAGTATGGAAATATGTCTAACTGTCCTTGAGGAGGGTGAATAAGACTTTTTAAAAATATTTACTTGTAATAACATAAAATGCCTAACTTTTACCAACATAAGTAAGACAAGGTAACTTTATGGCTTCTAAACCAATAGAGAGTCCAAAACACATAGGCTACACAAGATTTATATATAAAGCGACTAGCCTATGAATATAGTGAATGTGAGAGTGTGTGGAATATGATTCCTATCAATGCTTAGATCTTCATTTAAACATGCATCATAAATAAACATTCAAGGAACATAAGCATAATTAGATTAATGGACAAATAGTCATTCCAAACATAATCATATATAGTGGTTCGGCTACTTGCCTACTCCAATCCTGGCTAACACACTCTCTCCTAGAGTGTATACAATTTCACTATCCAATGGTTTTAAATCAGGGTAACCATGAACCTTCACAGCCTATACAAGGTTACCTAAGGAGCCTACAAAAGGCAACCTTAAATGCTTATACAGGGTGACAAGTCCTACACAAGGACACAACTTAGGACCCTACACAAGGAAAATTATGCCTACACAAGGCAACATATGCCTATACAAGGCAACACGTCCTACACAAGGGCAACGTATTCTCCTGTCGAAGGCCTACAAAAGGTTTTGGCTATTTTGTCACTCAAATTCTGAATCTCAATCCTACATAAGGATATGGCCTCAGACTCAACGGACTCTGCATACTTACATATAAGTGAGTGAGCCCCTTTCTCGTACAATCTAAAGATGATCTTATTTCAGCTTCATTGAACCGCAACCGCTTATGATGCTCCAAGAAATGCTCCGAGATTATGAGGTTTAGGGTTTGGTCTTATCTTTTCTATTAAATGTTATGAATTAAATACCTAGAGAAGATTTTCATGAGCTATGCATTCAAGAATTTCAACACAATGATTTACCTTTAAAAAGTGCTATTGAAAACTCAATGAATGCCAGAGTTCATAATTCAATCCAAGTCAAGAAGATGACAATAAATGCTCGTGCTATAGATTGAATGATGAACATTTATGGAAAATAAGGCTTGAGGATGAGGGTATAATTAATTACAATAACTCTCTCAAGATTCCTTCAATTCTTTCTCATCTTACCAAGAAGCAACCTCTAGGTATATATAAAGAAGAATCCTAACGGTAAAAAAAAAAGGGTAAAAATCTGACATTGTTAATGCTATCGAATAGTCTTTGATTCTATTGACATTTGAACTTTTTATGTCATCGAGCCTTATTTGATTTTATCGACTGCCTATACAAAGATATTCATTTGTGTGTAGAGCAGATTCTGATCGATCTTATCGAGTATCCTTTGATTATATCGATGTGCACTTTGATGTCATTAAGAGGAGGTTCGATCCCATCAGATTTTCTTTAGAAAATTTATCTTTAGTTGATGGAAGATTTTGTCTTAATTTTTGATACAATCGATCGCCCTTCGATGTAATCAAAATTTGAAATTCGATGACATCAAGGGGTCTTCGCTGTAATAAAAAATTATGGATATTCCTTGATGGCTTGCTAGACAAACTAGTCCTGAATTTGGATGTAATCGAACAGTATTTGATGCCATCTATAACTTACTCTTGATGTGATTGAAGATGATTCGATTCCACCGAGGAACACTTAAAGAGTATTTTCTTTGAAGAGGGAGTGCCCTAAGTGTGAGACTCGTATCCTAGCTCGTACCATTGCGTAGGCTTCCACGGTCCTCCCGGTCGAATTCCAGCGACCCACGATCTGTTATCGGTGTTTGCCTGTGATCCTGAGTTATGTCCCGTATATCAGAATCAGCTCGACCCGAGACTTGTATCCTTGCAACCGCACCGTCGTTGCGGTTCTGATGCTGCATCTCGTGCACTGAGGTGATACCTGGGCAAGGAGATGTGGGCATACATTCAGTTCAAGGAAAATATCGCACATTACTAATCCCTAGAGAATCCCATCAATTATATCAATCAAGTACACATCACTCCCATCACTCACACCCATCCCCAAAAGTCAACTTTTCATCACTTCACCCATCCCTCTCCTCATCACTCCATCACTCACATCACCTCTCTCTCTCTAATCTCTCCCTCATTTTTCTCTTAAGTTCCATGAGAGCAACCCAAGTCCAAGCAAGCTCTATGAGGGAGCTTTTTGTAGCCCACTCCCTACCACTCAATCCAACCCTTTAAAGCCGATCTCAATCATTAAAATTCACCCCTTGGAACTCTTGCTCGCATCGGTGGAAGGAGGAGCTCGAGAAGATCAAAGGTGGGTGATCTTTATTTTATTTTTTATGATTTAAGGGCACACATTTGGTGGGACCCATCTTGATGTATGCAATGTATAGGAAGGGCCCATAATGGCAGGGTCCCTCCCCTCCTCACGTTTCTCTTTCTCTCTCTCTCTTTCCATTTTGTGGCCCACCTTGATGTTGATCCACACCGTCCGCCCATGTGGACTGCCATGATGTATATGTTATTCCACACCATCCAGATGCCCTGGACAGTGGTACCCACCTAAGATAGGTGTTATCCAGCCGTAGGCCACCTTGATTTATGTATTATATCCCAACTGTTCATCTGAACGATGGGCCAGCAAGCCACACCATGCAGCAGTAGTTGCTGTGCTGACAATCAGCAAGTTCTGTGGGTCCCATGGCTACACAACAGTAAGTAGTTGCTGTGGTATTGACATCAGCAAGTTCTGTGTACCACCATGATGTATCTGTTCCATCCAGCCGTCCATCTGGATGTTTTGTTGGATGGGGCCCTCCTTTGATGTATGTGTTGTACGTACATGTTGTCCAGTATGGAGCCCACGTGGTGTGTGTTATCTCCACGCTATTCATCCATTCAGTACGTGGGACCCACTTGTAGCAGTGGGGACCACTGCGTTGTATGTGTACCACGTATAGGCCGTCCATCCAGGGCCTGAACGTTGGCAAATTTTTTTAAATAATAATAATAATAATAATAATAATATATAATACATGTATGTATATATTACATATAATGATATGGTGGGCCCCACATGGGAACCCACCTAATTGGAGGGGATTGGTTGGTGTCAGCACACCGTCCATATGGTTGGATGGTGGGACCCAACTGATGTATGAATTTCATCCATACCATCCATCCATCAGGGACAGGCCACCCCGATGTTTATGTTCCATCCTCACTGTCCATTGTTTGGGATGATGGGACCCTCCCACGTGTTGAATATGTTACATCCAAACCATCATCCATCTGGTAAGATCGTCCTAAGGCTTGAGATATTAAATAAATAAATAAATAATGAAGTAGATTCAAATCTCTGGTGGGCCACGTGTGTGGCAGCCACCTTACTATATGTATTCTCCTCACCGTCCATCTGGATGTGAGGCAGATCTAAATCTCTGGTGGGCCACATGTGTGAGACCCACCTTGATGTTTGTATTATATCCATACCATCCAGAATATTTGGACAGTGCTGGACCATGTTTTGGACGGTGCTGTGGACCCCACCTCGATGTATGTTTCGTATCCACACCATCCAGAGTGTTTGGACAGTGCTGACAGTGTTTGGACAATGTTGGCAGTGTTTGGACAGTGCTGGCAATGTTTGGACAGTGCTGGCAATGTTTGGATGGTGCTGATTTACATGGGAAATGTTTGAATGGTGTTAATTTACCTGAATAATGTTTGGATGGTGCTGATTTACGTGGACATTGTTTGGACAGTGCTGATCATCATTAGTGGGCCATGTGTCCCATGGAATGATAGTATACAGTGATACACATGTTGCACCTGCAACTATTAAAATGATTTTAGATGTAATACAAGCTCCCACTTGAGGCCCACTTTGATGAATTTTTGTGGCCCATTCGAGAGGCCCACTTTGATATACTTGTGGCCCATCTATGAGGTCCACCATATATTTATAGCCCATTTATGAGGCCCATTAGTGTAGCCCATTGATGCAGCCCACTTGATGTGTATGAGGCCCATGTGCAAGGCCCACCTATGATGTATATTAGGCCCATGTGTAGGGCCAAACTATTGTGTACTTGAAGCCCATGGGTTATAGCCCGTTGTGATGTATTCGAGGCCCATGAGCAAGGCCTGATGTGATGTGTTTATGGCTCATATGATGAGGCCTATTGAGATGTATTTCTAGCCCATTCGACTTGGCCCATTTGATTCAGCCCATTGATTCGGCCCATTTGATTCGGTGCATTTGATTCGACCTATTTGATACGGCTAGATGTGATATATATATTGGCTCACGAGTGAGGCCCAATGTGATGCGTATATGCCCCATAAGTGAGGCCCATGATGATGTATGTTAGGCCCTTATGTGTGGCCGTGGACCCACTGTACGTTTGGCCCTATGTGGGCCACTCCTTGGGAGTAATGTTGGTTGAATTTCCACATTGATAGGCGATGATGGTTAAATGTTTACACTGTGACCTTCCCTTAGGCCGATTTTATAGGCTGATTGTCGAGGTCAATTATCAAGGCTGATTTCGATTGTCGATTCCGATTATCGAGGTCGATTTCGATTGTTGAGGCCGATTGTTGAGGCCGATTCCAATTCTGATTGTCGAGGCCGATTCCGATTCTGATTGTCGAGGCCGATTATCAAGGTTGATTTTGATTGGCGATACCGATTCCAATTATTGAGGCCGATTCCGATTCTAATTATTGATGTCGATTTCGATTGTCGAGGCCGATTCTAGTTCCGATTGTCGAAGCCGATTTGTTGAGGCTGATTTCGATTCCGATTATCGAGGCCGATTCTCCGATTTTGATTGTCGAGTCCGATTCTGATTTCGATTATCGAGACCGATTATTGAGGCTGATTCTGATTGTCAATAACGATTCCAATTGTTGATGCCGATTCTAATTCCAATTGTCAATTTTGATTTCGATTCCGATTGTCGAGGCCGATTCTAATTGTCGAGACCGATTGTAGAGGCCAATTTTGATTCCGATTATTGAGGTTGATTATTGAGGCCGATTTTGATTCTGATTGTCGAGGCCGATTCCGTTTATCGAGGCTGATTTCGATTGTCAAGGATGATTGTTAGGCCGATTTCGTTTATCGAGGCCGATTCCGATTGTCGAGGCTGATTGTTGAGGCTGATTCTAATTGTCGAGGTCGATTCCATTTATCGAGGCCGATTTCGATTCAAGGCTGATTCCATTTATCGAGGCTGATTCCAATTGTCGAGGCCGATTTCTTTTATCGAGGCTAATTCTGATTATCGAGGCTGATTTCGATTGTCGAGACCGATTATTGAGGTTAATTCTAATTGTCGAGGCCAATTGTTGAGGCTGATTCCTATTATTGAGGTCGATTCTGATTGTCGAGGCCGATTCCGTTTATCGATGTCGATTCTGATTGTCGAGGCCGATTGTTTATCGAGGCTGATTTTGATTGTTGAGGCCAATTCCGATTATTAAGGCTAATTCCAATTGTCGAGACTAATTCTGATTATTGAGGTTGATTCCAATTGTTAAGGCCGATTCCGATTGTCGAGACCGATTCTGATTGTTGAGGCTGATTCCAATTGTCGAGGCCGATTGTGATTCCGATTGTTGAGGCCGATCATCGAGGCCGATTCTGATTGTCGAGGCCGATTTCAATTGTCGAGCCGATTTCGACTGTCGAAGCTGACCACCGAGGCCGATTCTGATTGCCGAGGCTGATTGACGAGACCTGATGTGTAACGACCTTGGACTTTTTTGTGCTAATCTTTCCTTAAGTAGTTGTTTTGGGGTAATTAGTGCTTTACTCGATTGCTTGTGAAATTCGCATCAATCACTTTAAATTGTATCTGCATGGCTCTAAACGTGTAGATTAGTGAGCGTTACGTTACTCTGAAATCTGGGATCCATCGCTAAATCCAGTTGTTCTGGGGAATTTTTGGAAGATCTGGATCGGACCTGGACCGCGCGTCGAAAGTCCGATAGCGATGATCTTAGGCTGTTGCGGTCACCGAGTTGGGCTTGATCTTCACCTCGAAAATCAAGTCGATCTGATGTTCTGGGTCGATTTGATTGAGCTCGGAGTGAAGAGTATGAGAACGGTTGGAATTTATTAAGCTTTATTGAAATCTGAGTCGTGTCACTTGCGCGACGATTTTAAGCATTCTGACCGTTGGATTCTGACCCAATTTCACCCTCTGATCAGGATAGTTGGCCCAGGCATATCCTAGTGCTTGTGGACCTGATCGAGTTTCCGTGACCGTTGAATTGAGTGTGGTCCGCCACGGCTGATCTGAAGAGCCGGTCGGTACGAAAACTCAGCCTGACCTAGATCCATGGTCAATGAGCTTAAGTCCGACCTTTCGTGGTTATAGGCCCACCAGAAGTGCTTCGTTGGATCGAGAAAGGCGTGCTTTGGTTATAACCTAAGTATACCTTGACCCTGGGGTTATTTCCATCATTTTAAGGCCTATATATAGTCCTTAAACCCTAGCTCTCATTTCCATACGAATTTTCTCTAACCCTAGCTTGGAAAGAGAGTGGAAAAGAGAGAGAAAGTGAGAGAGATAAGTTGGTGAATCATCTTGATTCTTCCTTGTTCTTCTTCACCTTTGAACCTTCACTTTGAATCGTTCTTCTGACGATTCTGAGTTCCTTTGGGGTAAGTTAACCTAACCCTAACCTGTGTTAGAGCTTAGACTAGACTGGTGTTGTTGTATCTCATTTCTATCCTTATTTTAGGGTATTCTAGCGCCGTTGACGAAGACAACTCGTCTAAATCAGCTCGGCGGTCCTTTCTTCGCTTAAGGTGCGGACTTTAAGTGTATAGGTTATGGTTTTCAAGGCTTTCAATCCCAGTTAGTGATTTATTCTTGTTATGGATGACATTTCACATGCCAAATGTTGTGTTTACATTGCTTTTCTGATATGCATGTGCTATATTGAGATTTGTGTATTCTAGGTGTATTTATAAAGTACCGTATACGTATGTATTATGCACTTATGTTTGCCATGATTATTTGTCATGTATGTATGCTAGATGCATGTATGACGACTCCTTGGTAAAAGGAATTGTCTAAGTGCATGTATTCCAACATCCGCCATGTATGTTGTTCCATGTATGTTAAGTGTTGGTAGAAATGCATGAATGATCTAAGTGTAACTAATTACACTTATTGTGGGCGTTGAGAAGTGATTCTCAATACTCCTATTGATGCGCATGATTTTCTTTATGCAGTTACATTCCAAGTTATTTAAATTCAAGCATCTCCTATGCTTACATTTATGTTAAGTTGATATTCTTCAGATGCGTTTGTGCCATGATTTGAGTTATTGTTCCATTACTGTTTTACATTCCATATGAATATCTGTAGTAGTGTAGGATGTTTGGGACTATGCCTTAGTCCAGGAGATCGGTAATTGACCCTATATTCGTGGTTGAGATTGCTTTCGCCATGTAGGACGTATTAGACGAACCCGAGTCGTATTAGAGTTGGCGGCAGTGGTTTGGCCACGCGGAGTGTTTGCGCACTCTATGTCGTTCAATTCAATGTGCGCTCGTACTAGTCGAGTTCGTCAAATAACCCGATTGTCCGATGTATGTTAACCATGTATGGACGCTACTGTTTGAATCTAGGATACCGAACTTACCAGTGAAATCTTAATAACCATGGTACCTGATCCGCTAAGACTCATGAGCCGGACATGGTGGTATGGGACATCGTGGTCGAGCTGTCGGCCTACGCTGGGGTGACGAGCCTCCCCGTAGTGACCAGTGAGCAACTAAACTCGTGAGCCGATTATGGTGGTATGGGACACTATATTCGTGCTGTCGGCCTACATTGATTGGTGACGAGCCCTTTGTAGTGACCTCGAGCATACCTGGATACCGCAAGGAGGTGACGAGCCGATCTATGGTAGTAAGGGCATGAAAGGCGTGCATTGATTGGTGACGAGCCCTTTGCTACGACCCCAACTATATGATCGTATGAGATATCTAGGATTGACGACCCTAGTATGGATCACTATTTGGATGGTGATATGAGGAAGGTATCTTAGCTTCCCAATCCTGCTGTATGAATTGGACTAATAACAACTTGGTAATCATATCCATGCACCGCATTTGCATGTGCTTTGTAGATGTGGCGCACTTTGAGGCGATGTCATGCGTAACGTAAGATGAAGACGCTGAGGGTGTACGCGTGAGGGCACGCATCATATTGCATTCATCCTTGCATTAACAAGAGTACTTAGGATTTATTTAATTGTTCTGCTTTATCATTACTGTTTGATTGAACTGATAACATGTTAACCAGTGCCTTATTGTTTCACTGAGTTGATCACTCACTCCCACGTTTCTGGGGCGGTGTTACACACCCAGCAGACTCTGTCTTAGGCCCTGATGTTGCAGATGTGGATGCGACGTCTGAAGCAGAGCGGGAGCTGGATGACGACGAGGCTGCCTTCTCCTATATGCAGTTTTCAGACGGGTTCTAGCGAGCCTCGGTCTGATGCGCGGGATTTCTGGGATATTTTTGGGGACCGAAATGATGTAATTTGATACTTATAATTTTGTTAAATAACACTTTTACACGATCTGGTTGTATATGTAATTTAGGGATTTACACTTGTACACTTTTTACTATAAGTCTTCCGCTTGCTTTATTCACTTGTCCCTGAATCATATCTGTGTTTTGGCTTAATCTATTCCATGTTTTATGCACTAATACAGTCAACATACATCCATCATTAAATATGTTGCATAAGTGATGTTTTGGAACTCGGGAGCTGAGTTATGCTCGTCCCCCGAATTTCAGGGCGTTACAAGTTGGTATCAGAAAATCTATTCCATGTTTTATGCACTAATACAGTCAACATACATCCATCATTAAATATGTTGCATAAGTGATGTTTTGGAACTCGGGAGCTGAGTTATGCTCGACCCCCGAATTTCAGGGCGTTACATGATGTGATGTATATGCGGCCCATATTTGAGGCCCATTGTAATGAGTATTCAGCCCGTGTTGAAGGCCCATTGTGATGTATATTAGGCCTATGTAATGAGGCCCATTGTGATGCATATGAGGGCCAGGCGATGGAGCCCATTGTGATGTATGTTAGGTCCATGTGAAAGGCCCATCATGATGTGTATTAAGCTCTTGAGTGAGGCCCATGGTGATGCATATTTGGCCCTTGTGTGAGGCCATGGGTCCACTATATGTTAGGCTCTATGTGGGCCATTCCTTGGGGGCAATGTTGGTTAAATGTCCACATTATCGAGGTCAATTGTCGATGCAGGTTATTGATACCAATTATGAGTATGTGACAGCATAGCATCAAGATACATGCTCATACGCATCATCTGCATGTTTGTTATGAGATGTGATTGACCATTGCATATGCCATAGTGCAGGTGGTTTATGGGACTCCCAGATAGGCAGAGTTGTCCCACATGAGTGTACGGTATGCGTAGGATTGATGCATGATTGGATTGTGTGACTCATGCATCTCGCATTGTGTGATGGTGACTACTGTACGCCCTAGCGACATCAGGGTTGTTGTAATGCCCTGAAAATCAGGGGTCAAGTAGAAGTCCAACTCCCGAGTTCCAACGCATCACTTATGCAACATATTTAATGATGATTAAATGTTGTCTGTATTAGTGCATAAGACATGAATAAGATTAAGCCAAATCAATAAAACATAATCAAGGGACAGTTGTAATACCCAAGCGAAAGACTGACTCAAATATGTATAACTTTACAAATTAGTATAAGTCCCCAAAGTATGTATGCATTGCCAGGTCAATAATTACATGTGTTGTTTCAAAATATAAAATGTCAAAAATGTAATAGTCCACTACAAGTATAACCCTGAAGCCCCGCCGATCAGAACGGTCTATGTAAACCCGCCTGAATACTGCATATATGAGAAAGCATCCTCATCGTCTGTGAATTCCGCATTTGCCTCATCAGTCGGGTCTCCATTTGCAACTAAGACAGAGTCTGGTTAGTATTTAAAACACCGTCCCGTAACGTGGGAGTGAGTGATCAACTCAGTGGAACAATAAAGCAAATGTTAACATGTTCTCAATTCAGTCAAGTAGTAATGATAAAACAATACAATCAAACATCCCTACGTACTCTGATTAATGCAAGAATGGTATGAATAAATGATGCATGCCCTTGCCTACACTCCCTCTGCGATCTTCATCTAACGGTTGCGCATGTCAGTCACTTCCTCAGTGCTCTGCCCAACGCCAAACGACAAATGCAGTGCGGTGCATGAACGTGATTACCAAGTTCTTATTAGTCCTTTTCATACAACAAGATTGGGAAGCTAAGGTACCTCCCTTATATCAATTCCCAAACGGTGATCCATTCTAGGGTCGTCAATCCTGGTAAATCTCATACGATGTTACGGTTCTAGGTCACTGCAAAGGGCTCATTACCTTATCAGTACAGACCTAGTATGTACTCTTGTTGATACATAAGGGCTCGTCGTCTCTACGCAATTTTATTGTACGCTCGAGGTCACTATAGAGGGCTCGTCACCTTATCAGTGTAGGCCGACAGCTCGAATACAGTGTCCCATACTACCGTATTCAGCTCACGAGGCTGTGTTGCTCACTGGACACTACAGGGAGGCTCATCACCCCAGCATAGGCCAACAGCTCGACCACAGTGTCACATACCACCATATCCGGCTCATGAGTTTTAACGGATCAAGGTACCAAGGTCAAAGGGGTTTTCACTGGTGAGTTTGGTACCTTAGATTCAAGAAGTAACATCCATACAGGGTGAACATACATCGGGTCAATCGGGTTACTTGACAAGCTCGACTAGTACGAGCGCACGTCGAGTTGATCGACATGAAGTGCGTAAGCACTCCGTGTGGCCTAACCACTGCTGACATCCAAGTACGGCTCGGATTCATTTATCACGTCCTATGTGGGGAAACAACCTCAGCCACCTATTCAGTGCCTGTTACCAATTGCCTGGACTATACCGTAGTCCCAAACACATTCAATTTTAACAAATAATCATATAAGAGAATCAGAGCAGTAATGAATGTATAATTCCATTCATACAAGCATGTGAGCATTTGATGGATTTCAACTTAAACATAAATTCGTACATATGCAGTTCCTAAGTAAAACAGACAAAGAATATAAGTTACATGGAGGAAATCATACACATCGTTAAGATAGTTGAGAATCTCATCTCAACGCCCATATAAAGTATAATTTACTGCACACTTGTTCATTCAGACATTTCTACAAACACTTGGACTACATATTCCAACATACATGACATACATTGGTGATAGCACGTATTAGGGCAAATCCTTTCACTAAGGAGTTGCAACACATACAACGATCATGTATTTTCAAATATCCATCATGACAAGTACTAATCATAATTCCATATTCATTTAGTCATATCAACAAATACAAGGAATACACTATATTCAACATGAGTCATATATATAAGTAAAGTACAGGAAACATCGTATCTAAGCATGTGATAGTAATTCAAGTCAGTCATAAATCATTAACTGACATTGAAAGCTTTAAAAACCATAACCTAAACATTTATAGTCCGCACCTTTCGCCGGTAGACTTGTAACGAACTTAGTTTAAAAGTTAAGTCTTGGTCTACGACACCACAATAACCTATAACAGGGAATAGGTTAGCTAATTTATCTAATACGTTAGTCGGAAACCCTAAGACAAGTTAGGGTTAGGTTTTCTTACCTAACTATGGAATCGGGATCGCCTATATAGCAATACAGGAATGATGGTTGAGTGCGTGGAATAGCGGGATCGAATCCCAAGAAGAATCTCCAACTCTCACTCTCACTTTCTCTCTTTTCCCTTCTCTTTTCTCTCCTCTCTCCCCTAGAGTTTCTCAAATTCGTATAAGGTGAGAGAGAGAGGGTTTAAGGTCCTTATATATGCCCAGGACTGATGAAAATGGCCCTAGGGCCAAGGTATACTTAGGTTATATCCAAAGGGCGTCTGTTTCAGCCCAACGGAGCACTTCTGGTGGCCCCTTTTCCACGTGCGGTCGGACTTAAGCTCCCTGACATTGGATCTAAGTCAGGCTGAATTTTTACTCCGATCGGGTTTACAGATCAACTGTGGCGGACCAGTTTCAGTTCAACAGTCACGGTCACTCGATCACGGCCACAAGAACACCGACATGTGTGGGACACTTCTCCTGATCCGAGAGTGTATTTGGGTTAGATTCTAATGGTCTGAATCCTTATATTTGGCTGGCAAGTGACACAACTCAGAATACTTAAACTTGAATTTCATTTCTAAAGATATTCACGTTTCTCACACACTTTGCTCCGGGCTCAAGTTGTGCATTTTTAGACATTGTCAAGTCTAGTAATGCGGTCATAACTATATAGTTTTGCGGTCATCGGACTTTCGACGTGCGGTCCAGGTCCGATACGGAGTTTCGGTGTGCTCCCGAGAGCAACCGAGTTTAGGGATGGATTCTAGATTTCAAGGTAATGTAGCGTCAATGATACTACACGGTTTGGGTCTTATAGATCATATTTAAAGTGATTAGTACTAATTTCACAAGTACTCTAGTTTAACACTTGCTAATACTAGCCTAATTTCTAAAGGATTTGGTCCCGGGTGATTTCTGCCTGAGGTGGTACTTGGGTCCTTGTACGAATTTTTTCGAGACGTTACAGTCGTAGCCTCCATAGGCATATCGTGGATGACCAAATGGGACACCGAAAATATTTAGTTCTGAGCATCTGGGTACTTTGGATGTCCGTGGGTGAAAGTCCCTAAACCTCCGTGGACAGGAGACTCCCCAACGTCTAAACCGAGTGAATACATAAGCGCCCGAGTGCTAAGTATCAGTAGGCCGCGTCTCCCACTATGTCATGGTCAGTTGGAAGAGGGTGTGGCCTTATCCGCCGGAGTGAGGGGGCTATAAGCTAGGCTGAGTTTGACCAGCTCCTAAATGGGTCCGCTATCAACGAGTCAGGTAGGCATTGGTATATTACTGGCAGGCGGGTAATGAGGTCTTTTTCACTTGCTGGGCAGTGCGGCCGACTGGTGCGGTAGCTAGCTTGGAGTGTACTAGACCCCGGTGATGATCCTAGAGATATACAGTACTGATACGTGGACTTATCGAGCAGGAGTTGCATACTCATTCATTCACTATTCACTTGGGCTGGTGGCGTGCAACTAATTATTGTGTACCTTCATATGGCAAGGATTTCGGTTGGGCGTGCGACTAACCTGAGATCAAGTGTCTACCATATTGAGTCTGACTATCTAAATTTAGGTATGAGATTAGTTTAGAAAGAAATCTCTTGTGATGGACCCCATAGCCTGCAATACTATGTACTATCATCCCGACTTCACATCAACTTGGTCATTTCATTCACACCACATATTGCATTGCATCCATGACATTTAGCATTTTGGGTTGCCATATTTATGCATTTATATGGCTTAGATACGGCTGACAGTATTCTTGGACTCGTCAGGATTTGCATATTGTATTGTATCCTTGGCATCTAATATTTGACTCTCTATGACTCCTCATTTGCATAGCTAATCTGTATTGCGTACTCTGATATTATATTATTTATAGACTTGTGGTATTTCCACTTACTTTGATATCGTATGATTCATGATCTTGCTAGTAATTTTTGATATTGTATGATTAAGGCATTGTATTGAATACTTGACACTTATCTTGTGTACACACTTACATCACCCTTTAATCTTTCTATAAGTTTATGCACGATAGATGTGTGCGGGTGACATTAGGTTGTAGCAGCGTCGAACTTGGAGTGTGTAGTTGACTTCTGGAGCTTTAATTTTGACATTTATATTTCCCTTTCAGCACTGTATTTAACTATTTATATTAGTGGATATGTGATGATGATGTTGTCTTTGTGATTTGGGTAAACTTGTGGTTATGCTTATTACGAGTTAAATGTACATTGGAAAATCCTCCTTATAGGATCACATGATCGGAATATGGCGTATGGATGCTGGGAGCCGAGAATGGGGTACTACGGAGGCTGTTGGCACTGGATTCGGCGATTAAAAATTTTGTGATCCCGGTTTCCGGGTTTGGGGCGTGACACTAAGTCGATTCAATCGAAGTGGGTTTGATACTATCAAAATTTGAATTTCAATGTCATCGAACTTTATTCGATATAATCGACAATACATAACAGATGATTATTTTGTTGTTGGACAGTATAGGCCTATTTTTTAATGCAATCGAACCATGTTCGATAGCATTGAAGATGTCCTCGATTGCATATCGATACAATCGTGATTTTTCCTGTTTAGTTCATGATTTTCTCTCTAGTACTCTAAGTGATCAAAACTAAGTTTACTAAAGATGATTTAAGAATTATTGTGGGTAAGACTAAGTTAAATGGGGTCATATACCTCAAGGGTTTGGTTAGGGAAGTGAGGCTTTGTTTACTTATGTAGAGCGCTCGAACTTCTTCTTGGTTGAGATCTTGATCTTGTAAACTTCAGCTTGGGGCTCACTTGTAGGACTGACTCAACACTCACGTAATTTAACAAATCAGGGCACTTTAAATAATTATAACTTTTAAAAATAAAAGTTTATTTTTAGTAAGAAATAAATATATTGATTATTAAAACTTTCCATAAAAAAATGTGTATAGTTTAGTTGGTAAGAGAAGTGGTTTTTCCTTCAACAACCAGGGTTGAAATTAGTACATGTCACTGCAATTTTAAACTATTGGATAACTGTTTCGAAGACACACATGGGTATCTCTTCAGGAAGAGCTTGATGACCATTCAATTGCTATAAATCCTAGATACTATAATGCACGAAATATTCTCTTAATTTTTTAGATAAACCATCCATTGTACAGTACCTTCGAATCTTATCTCATGTTATGTTTTTTCTGAACTCAAGTAAAGGCAAATCGGTATTAAAACTAAAGATTTGTTCAACACTTAAATGTGTAAATTTTCATGTTGAAATTCGGACTGAGAGTTCATTGTATCCTGAAGACAATTTACAAATTTCTTTCGTTTGCACTTGCTTGAAATACTAGAAAAATGACAACAAATTTGTCCTAAGAAATTGACTATTTGTGTTAAGCCTTGAACCTGATAGATTTGACTGTCTCATTATAATTTTTCGATCTTCCGTTGTTTGCTAGATTATATTTTTTCCTGCAAAACCTCCTAAAAATATAGTGGGAGTGAGCATCTCGTGATCATGGCTTCAATGCGTTTATTGAGCATGAGAAGTTGGTGAGCTCGTCACAGGCAGGAATGGCCTAACACACCTGTTTTACTTGTAAAACAGATGGATTTTTGGGCCCATTGTGGTATACATTAATCTGCTCCATCAAAGGGCCAGAATCCTTATCTGAACATTACCATTGGGAACAATGTAAAATTGCTTGTTGAGCCTCTTTTAAGTCCTGCATTGTGGCCCACTTAAGTTGGACGTGGATTTTCCCAGGAAGTCCTTGCCAAAGCCTTTCACAGGAAGTTCCTGCACGGGATGCAAGGTGGGGTTCACTGCGATGTTTATAAGAAATCCAACCCGTTAATCCATTTTTCAAGCTTATTTTAGGACATTCTTTTGGAAAACGAGGAATATACAAAACTCAATTGGGTCCTACAAGATGAAACAGTGGGAAAATGAATTCCTACCGTTGAAACCTTCCTAGGATGCATGTTAATGTTTATATGCCATCCAAACCGTTTATAAGTTCATTTTCATTGGGATGAAGTGAAAACACCAAAAACTTAGACCAACACAAAACTTATGTGGCCATATTAATATTCAATGGTGGTAACTAAATCCCCATTGTTTCCTCTCGTATGGCCCAATTGAGTTTTTGATCCACCTTATTTCTGATCGCATGCCTTAAAATGATCTCGCAAAACAAATGGACTTGTTGGATTTCTCACAAACATCACAATGGACCCCAACTAGAATCCCTGCGCGGGGACTTCCCGGGAAAGGGTTAAGCAGGTAATCAACGTCGGCCTAAGTTTTGTATCAAACTGATTTTTGTATCTTTACTTCATCCAGGTGAGTTAACCTCATTCAGGTGTGGATCTGAGTGAATTTTCCCAAGGACCCGTGATTGAGGTTAGAAGCAGATGGTGAAAGTGGATGTTTGATATGGGAGCCGATTAGGTGGGGCCCACCTTGATATATGTATTCCATGTCCACGCCAACCATATGCTTTTCCAGATTTTAAGGCATGAGCCTAACAATGAGGTAGATCAAACTCTCAGTCAACCATGGTGATTAAATGCTTCACCATTATAAACATCATAGGTCCACCGTAATGTTTTTTAATGTTTATTTGTCATTCAACCGGTTGATAAAGTAACATAAACTTGGATGAAGGACAAAAAAAAGAAATATCAGCTTCTATTTTTTTGTTAGCTTGTTAGTACACGCCACTGTCAGTTGACACTTCACTGTCAGCCACCAGCTTGATTCCAAACTTTTGTGACCCACAGTAACTTTTTAATGGTCAATCACCACATAAGATAGTAACTTTTTAATGGTCAATCACCATTATTTCTTATGGTATGATCCACCTGAGATTTGGATCTACTTCACTTTTGGAAAATGCCTTAAAATACTGTGCCAAAATGAATGGACAGTGTAGATATAGAATACATACATCAAGGTGGGCCCAGGGTGAAGGCTGCACAGTACTGGTGAGGCAGGGATCGCACCTAATCAGCTGCTGTTAGATACAGGACATGGCGGGCCCAAAGCAGCTTTGGTGTTGCAGCAACACAATCTCCTATTGGTTAAGGACAGCTGGCAGGAATCTATAGTCATTTTAAAATTTGATTTTTGGTAAAGTAGTTTTGAAATGCGTACCATTATTGGGAGACCGAATACCTAACTCAAGGAAACCCTGTGGGGCCCACTTGATGTACGTGTATTATCTCCTGTCCATCCTCTTTTTTTGTGGTGCGATTCACTTTGAGTTATGCCGTAAATTTTTTATTTTTTATTTTTAAAAAAATAATAAAAAATGATGCAGTAAAACATATGGATAGCGTGGATAAGACGCATATATCCGTGTGCCTCACAGATGTTACTGAGTATTAATAGCCAACCGAGCTACTCAGTATGCAATCTGAGTCCCATCATGGGAGGGTGAGAGATACATGCGCACCAATGATCATCTGTGTCATTGAGCCTGCGCAATCTTTCTCGAGTAAGGCGACTGAATGGCAATTGGAGAAGCGATTGTGTGGTGTGCCATACAACCAACCTCCGTGCTGTATCCAATTTCATCGGCCGACTGTCATGTGTGTATTATATCCAAACTTTTTATCCATTTTCCAGAGCTCATTTTATGACATCATCTTAGGCAGATGCAAACCTCAACAGGACTGCACCACATAATGCAGTGGTGTTTGAAGAGCACGTTAGATGGCAAATAAACATCCTGGTGGGCAATACGAAAGTTTGAATGGAGTTTCTCATTCCACTAATTGCATTATTTTGTGTGGTTCATTTGAGATTTGGATCTGCCTCATTTTCATGGATGGGCGGTGTTGACATACCACATACATTATGGTTGGGCCTATGGTACTTTGCGGCCTGAACAAAACGAATTGGCTACACACCCTGCCACTAGCCAATGGCTAGTGGTCGGTGCTATGTGGCTCCACCATGATGTATGTGTTTCATCCTGCTGTCCATCCATTCTTCCATATTATTTTATGGTATGAGCAGAAAAATAAAGTAGATCCAAATCTCAAGTAGACCGCACAATGTTGATTGAACGCCCACCATTCAAAATTTCTTGGGGGGCCACAAAAGTTTTGGATCAAGCTGGTATGTATTTTTAACTTCATCCAAGTCTTATCTAATCAAAATGTTAGATGTCAAATAACCATTACAGTGGGCACTAGGAGATTTTTAATGGTGGACATTCAATCACTAATGTTTTCCCATGGTGTGGTCCACTCCAGATTTAGATCTACCTCATTTTTGGGATCAAGCCCTAAAATTA
Source organism: Magnolia sinica (assembly GCF_029962835.1). Lineage (NCBI taxonomy): Eukaryota > Viridiplantae > Streptophyta > Magnoliopsida > Magnoliales > Magnoliaceae > Magnolia > Magnolia sinica. Next base: position 92,345,055 of record NC_080573.1, on the reverse strand, counting down.
TCTTTCAAAATGGATGGACATTATGGATAAAATACATACATCATAGTAGGCTCCACGTAGCACTGACCACTAGCGACCGGAACGTGGTGATGTCACTTCTCGCTACTGTCGGGTTCCGTGGCTAATCCCCGGATGCATGTTGCATCGTACTCTCGCCTAGACGGTAATCCGTCTGGGCAGGGCTCTATGGGGCCACCATGATGTATGTGTTTATTCACGCTGTTAATAGCTTTTCTTATATCATTTTAATACGTGAGACAAAAAATTGAGGCAGTTACAAGTCTTAGGTGGACCACAAAGTGGGGATTGAACTTCCACCAATAAAAACTTCTTGGGAGTTAGAGAAGTTTTGGATCTAGGTGATATTTGTGTTTTCACTTCATCTACGTCTACATGACCTTATGAATAGGGTGGCTTGTAAAAAAAAATCACGGTGGCCCTTAAAAAGGTTTCAACAGTGGGTATCATTATCACTGCAACTTCCTTTAGTGTGGTCTACTAGAGGTGTGGACCGGTTTCGTTTTTAGAAACATACCTTAAAATGATTTGAGAAAATCTATGAATGGCGTGGATAAAACACTTACATCACGGTGGGCCCCACAAAGCTTTGTCCAGACGAATTACCATCCAGGCAGGTGTAGGACGCAATTCGCTTCGGCCTTTAAGGCCTGTTTGGCCGGGTGGATTAAGAGGGATTAAGAGGGATTAGGAGGGATGGGATAGTAAAATGCCGGGATATGCCAAATGAGCCAAACAGACCAGATGAGCTTGTCCCGGGATATAGCAAACCCATGGATTTTAAACCAATACACTAACATCACCATCATTACCTTAAAATTGATCCCATCCCTCCTAATCTCATTCAATCATGCTTGGGGTGTGTTTGGTTGGATGGATTGGATGGTAAAATCTCGGAATATGCTGGCCATACGAAACAGACTTGATGAACTTGTCCCGGGATATAGCAATTCCATGGATCTTAAACCAATCCACTGACACCACCATCATTACCTTAAAATCCATCCCATCCCTCCTAATCCCATGCCATCTGTCCGGCCAAACAGGCCCTTAGTTTAATTGGGCGTATCCCACGTTACGTTTGTGCAAAATTCACTCCACCTATCAGTCGCCCTAGATTACACGCAGGACATGAGTTTATAAATTGAGTTAAAACTCAAGAGGACCATAAGAAATAGAACATTGGGATTGTTTAGAAAAAAAAAAAAAAAAAAACATTGGAAATGCGGTGGCTACCATGCAAACCTTTGAGGGAACCATCTTAACGTTTACATGACATCTGGCCTATTCATAACGTGGGAACATCTAAGGATGAAGAGAAAAACTCAAATGCAGCGTGATGAAGCATTTGGTGGGCTCAAAGAACGGTTCAATGGTATGCATCCCACTCACGTTGTTCACTTCGCTGTGGCTCACTCGGATGTTTAATCTCCCTGATTTTTAGGATGACGTCTTAAATTGAGCTGGAGCTATAAATGGATGGATCAGATTACACATCCCGCAGAGACCTATTGCAAGGGTGCACCGATCGAATCATCGCAGCATCATCACTCCTCTTTCTCACGAAAAAGCGGATGAAGGAAACGAGAGATGCCGTCCCGTTTGTAGACTTGCAAAAGCACGTTGCGTCGAGCCGAACTCGTTTTCGATTTGTTAACCGTCACCAGGCCGAGTTAAATTGCTCACTCTGACAAGATTGGCTAGATTCAGTACAAGTCATTTTCGCGTACGAACCTTGAGCCGACCATATGCACGGCAATCATGTAACTTTTGAGTAAGTTTGGACGCCGATTCCCTGCAAAAGCTTTTGGCATTAAATTTCTACACAGGGATGCTGGGTGGGGCCCACCTACATGATTGGGGGAAATTCAACCGCCCATCCGTTTTGAGATCTTATTTTAGAAGGTGAGACGAAAAATAAACTGCCAGCATTTAGTGAGCACTGTTGAAGCATTCCCATGGCCATGAAAGTTTTGTAAGGGGCTATCCTTTCGGCGTTTTCACTTCATTTCTTCGGGAACGAACTTGTAAACTGTTTGTATAACATATAAACATCAAAGTGGAGACCGGTAAGGTTTCAAATGTAGGAATGTTTTTTTCCTAATTTTTCCTCTCACGTGGCCTATTTGGATTTTCTATCCACTGCATTTTTAGTCACACATTTTAAAATGAGCTCACAAAACAAAGAGACACAATAAAATTCTTACATATATTGCAATGGCCCCACCCAGCATCCTTGGGCAGGAACTTACTGCCAAAGGCTTTAGCAGGAAATGAGCGTCGTGCGCATGCATCAGGTGGCGTTGCGAACAGTGGAAGGGGATTGGCTGATGTACCAGCCATCACCGACATGGCTGGTATTTTGACGTCACCAAGTTATATGAGTACCACCATGGGGTATTTGTTGTATTCAAACTGTCCGTCCATCTTATAACCTCATGGTAAATTTTGATCCAAAAAATAAGATATATGCAAAAATCAAGTTAACCACACTCAAAAAGCACTGGGGGTATTGAACATCTACCATTGAAACCCATTTGGCGTTCACAAAAATTTTGGATCAATATATTATTTATTTTTCCTATTTATTTAGGTTTTTGTGATCTTATGAATAGATTAGATAGAAAATAAAAGTTACAGTAAGCCCTACAAATATATTAATGATGTGAATCATTGTCCGGGTGCCTTTTATTGTCTGGTCCACTTGAGCTTTTGATATGACTCATTTTGAGGCTCAAGGTGTAAAATGATATCTTAAAATGGAAGAAGGGTATGGATATAATAAATACATCATTTTGGGCCCACGTAACTTTGACCTCCTTGGAACCATTGTTGGTGGGGCAAGTAGCGGCCTCGTTGGTCTTCGCACGATGCGTACACACACCAGCCAGGTCCGTGGTACGTGGTACACTAGCCAATCCGCTTCTGCCAACAACACCCTCAGCCGTGGTGTGTCAATGTGTTGGGCACTGAGGGGCCCAATGTAATGCAAGTATTTTATATTCACGCCGTCCATCCATTTCCCCCTTATTTTAGGGCGTGTTTGGACAGCCACGCTGGATGGGAGTAGGTGGTATTAGGTCGGCTATGGAAGGAGGACCCATCCCATCGCCTGTTTGGAAATGAAGGGTTATCTCATCACAGCTAGGGGGGCTGGTTTGAGAGGGATAGCCAAGCACGTTTTGGACCTGTCAAATCCGTACAGTCCACTGACAAAGGTGATTCTACATGGGACGACTTGGGAAATGGATTGGCTATGGTCGGTGCTCTGTGGGCCCCACCATGATGTATGTGTTTCATCCATGCCGTCCATCTATTTTTTTCGATCATTTTATGTTATGGGAAAAAAATGAAGTAAATCTCAATCTCATGTATACCACATTACAGGAAATAGTGTTAAATGAATTTTGACCCCTAAAAATGTTTTGGGGGCCATAAAAGTTTTGGATCAAGCTGATATTTGATTTTTCCCTTCATCTGGGTCTTTATGACCAAATCAACAGATTGGATGTCAAATAAACAGTACAGTGCGCCTTAGGAGGATTTTAATGGTGAATATCCATTCATTATTTTTGTCTTGTGGTGTGCCCCACCTAAGACTTATATCCCTATCATTTTTTGTATCTAGCCCTAAAATGATCTTTAAAAATGGATGAACGGAATGGATGAAACACGTACATCATGGTGGGGCGCAGGGTGGAGTGCGCGAATGGGTTTAGTCCAATCCCGCACGCATCCAAATGGGTTCACTTTACTCGTCCCAGGATGCAATTCAGTATCCAAATAAGCGGACTTTGTAGGTCCGGGATATAAGGAATCCATGGGATGTCCGACCGTCCACTGACACAGCCATCATTACCTTAAAACCGATCCCATCCCACCTAATCCCATCGAATCGGTCCGACCAAACACGGGCATGAACTAAGAAATGGAGTAGATCCTTAAGCTTAAGTGAACGATGCTACAGGAAACCGTGGTGATTGATACCCATCGTTAAAAACTTCTAGGAGCACAAGTTTTAGATCAAGCTTATATTTGTTTTAATTCAAAGTTCTGTACCATTGATCTGATGGGTGCCAACGTAGAGACACAAGACCTAAATCATTAAAATCTCCTGGTAACCGATTGTAAGAGGTCGTTTGGCACTAGAGTTGTGCACGTGACTACTCAACTAGTCCGACTCTATTACACCCAACTTGATCCCAACCGAGTGGGTGAGTTATCCAAACCGAGTAGATTTCATCTTATTCCAACTCAAACCCAGTCGAGTTTAAGTAACCTAGTAACTGACTCGGTACTAACTTAACTTGATTGGAAACTTTTATACACACACACACACACACACACACACACACACACACACACACACATATATATATATGGGAAGTGGTTCTATGCGGTTGAGCTCATGGGAACTTCCCATGAGGTTGAGCTGTGTGGGCCCCACCTTGATGTGTGTCAAACATCTACCCCATCAGTCAAATGCACCATTCCATGGTGGACCTTAGGCTTAAAAATCAAGTCAATCGATGACTTTTGTGGGCCACATCACATACAAAAGTTGAGAGGGGTTAACCTCCCATTAAAACATTTATAATCATTTGTTGGGCCCACCGACGTGTGGTTCACAAATCCAGCCCATCCATTATATGTTTCACACTTGGATGAGGGGTCATACCAAGTTTCAGATGCATACAAATTTTAGGTGGGCCCCACCAAGTGCTTTTATATGTTTTAGGCATGTCTTCACATGATTTTAAATGGTATGGCCCACCTTAGTTGGATATATAGTTGATTTTTGGGATATTCCATAATTTAAAGGGGACCCATCAAATGCACAGCTGAGATGAAGGCTTCATGGGTAGCATCTGTGACATCGAACAATGTTCGATTGCATCTAAATCCAAGCAAAATAGTCCAGCAACATCTGTAAAACAAGTTAAAATTTTCGATTGCAATCGAAATTCAAATTTTGATACATTGAACCGACTTCAATTGCATCCTCCTTAACCTCTTCCTAACAACTCTAATTTTTCTTTAAGGGCGTGTTTAGATCCACGTATAGGATTGTACTGTAATGTAAAACTATCCTGTCACGGCATTCGCGACACTGTAGCAAGATAGCGTCTGAATTGTGATTACCACTCACACTGTTTGGGTTAGAGTACACTTGTATATGCAAACATTTTGGATTTCCACAGTCAATGTTTGGGAGTGGAGTCTTGGTCGTGCTGCACTGGCTACAGTCATGAAGTATGACAATCACGTGTGGTGTAATAAACGTCCACCCGCGCTGAGTTGGAAGTTTCTGAAAGAGATCCCCAATGCAATCAATGGACTAATTAATGACCACACACTATGTGGGCCCCACCATGATGTTCTTGTTACATTCATACGGTTCAACTATTTTTATAGATCATCTACACCATTAGTCTGAAAACGACGTATATACAAACAGTACGATTGACCACATTACAGGAAGTGGTGTTGATCGGGAGTCGACCATTAAAGAACGATTGGGATGCACAACGGTTATGGATCGTCATTAATCAGCGACTTTTTTCTCTTCATTTGGGCTTATATAACATAATCTATAGTTTGGATGTGAAATATACAGCTTGATCGAGCCTTAGGTGGATTTTAACTGTGAATATCCAATCACTATTGTCGACAATTGGTGTGGTCTGACCAAGAGACTTATATCCCTCACAATATTAGTATCCAGCCTTAAAAAATCATGTTAAAATGGATGAATAGAATAAATGAGAAACATACATCATGGTGGGGCCCACAAACCATGGCGGCATATAGAAATTCTGTAAGTACTGTAATTAGATAAATACAGGAATCTACCATTATTAAAAAACAAACATATAAATTATCTGAATTTATAAACAATACTACATCTACCAGTATTCCTGTTAAAATGAGACACAATTAAAATTACAAATTCTCTTAAATTAAGAAAAGTACTCTGACGTCAAAATATTTCCAACAAAATGCAACAAGTTATTTGTTTGATTACTTTGGAATACCACAACATAAACCAACAATAGGGGAGAGAGATCTCCATGCAAGATTCCTAGTTCCATCTACTGGTGTGCCATCTCAACTCACAGTTTATGATATGAGACAATAAACAATCCAACTAACTACTAGATATATAAGCAACACCCCAATCACAACTTTCAAGAGAGCATTCATCATGCCAGAAGAATTATATTCTCCTCTCACGTTCGTCATCGATTCTCTGGATAAGTGCACCCCAATCGCGTCCTCTTGTACTTGAGCTGAACCATGAACAGGAGGAGCTTCTGACTCAAATCTCCTGGAAGGTCCTTCATAATTCTACCATGTGTTCTGTAGACATCATAATAAAAAATAAAAAATAAAAAAACACAATGACTAAAATGGTTTATAAATAGTTGGGAATCCAAAATTATTCACCCTTCCACCTTTCAATATTATAAAGCTTATACCGTACTTGAAAATTCTGCTAAGCTGTCGCAGCTTCATCGTATGACTTATAGGATTGGTGCTTACATCCGCTTTAACATCTACTTGTGCTCATGCATCCTCCCACCTGTAATATAAGCTTGGATGTCTGCCCACAAAGACCACGTAATATTTCTCCACACGTTCTTGAAAAAAAATTTCATTATCATTCATACATAATATGAAGTGAATGAAGCATCGACAACAGTTGCGATCATGTAAACTGTTAGCATATATTACAGTTTAGGATGATAAGTCAGAGAAGATAAATGGAAATTCTTCCATCCATAGACCACAAAAGTCTCACCTTATCAATAGGTTCTATTCACCGTTAAAGTGACATTTAATTCCATGAAATCATGGAATCTGATATTTCCCTTTATAACATGAAATATACCTACCCTGTTTATAGATTTATGGATGAGACTACATCAATGATCAAGTCATGGCATTTTAAGGATCAACTAACAAAATAGAGAATCAACAAATATCATTAAGTGGTGACATTTTTAGGATCAGCAAACAAAACAGATAATCAACATATATCATCAAGTGATGACATTTTAAGGATCAACTAACAAAACAGAGATTTAACATGGTTTAAATAAGATATCTCATAATAACGAACATGTTAATATATTTTGTCTGATAATTCACCTCAAACGAACATATCATTCGGCATCAGTCAACTGTTCGTATGTTCAGAGGCAGATATTCTGGTGTATCTACACTGATGCATTCCACTCCCATATTAGTTAGATATCAGATATAATCCCATTACCAACCATCAAACAAAAATTGCAGTGCCAATGTTTATAAGAACAGTATCTAGAAGATCTCAAAAGTTAGGTGTTAAGTACTCATGAAGCACCCAAAACATCCATCCCACCCATAATACCTATCCCCAAAACCACTTGTTTAATTTACACAAACCTAAAAAAAAAAGAGATAGTTTAGTAGTTTTAGCCAAGGCAAAAATTGTTCAGACAACTTGATTACAGTCGAGGAGCTTCTATGTCCAGTCCTTCATCCTCTCATGCCCTATTTTTTTTTTTTAAATAAAAATCGGCAGACACAATATCATCCTACAACAAGCGAGCAGCCCGGACCTAGTCCTCATGGCTGAGACCATCCACTTCCTCTAGAATGCCCAACAGTTTTTGGAGTCAGGTCGTGGTTTTCCCTTGTGCCATAGTAATTGTTAGGGTCCTCACAGCCTTAGCCATTTCACCCATCTTATCTCCAATGTGGTCACTCGGCGTACCCCTTCGTTGTCGGGTCATGCCATTAGTAGTGCTATGACTGTTTCTAAACCCTCTCGAGGTCTCCCCAGAGCCTTTATCAACCCTCTTTGACTACTTCTATGAACCCTCATTTAGACAACGGGCCGAACCACTGTCGTGTTCATACTCGTTATCTGAAGAAAGACGTACAGTTTCATTGCCATCATCTTTAGACTGGAAAGAGGTGAAGAGTACACGGTACTGGCATATGACCCATGGGCACAATCATTCCCAAACATAAAAGTGAAGTCATTGTATCTATCAATGTATTTTCCACGTACTCTTTCTGCAAATGAGTGAGACTGCAAAATTAGATTAGTATGTTAGCATGGAAGCAACTATATAATTAGATATCCAACACAAACCAAAAATCAGTATCAGATACTATTTTCAAATTAGATATACATATCTGTAACAATCAGCAGCGTCAACCATTTTTCAAATCAGATTTGCATGGTTTTATAAATCAGTAGCAACAACCATATTCTCCTCTCATATATGCAATGGGTAAAAAAATCAATAGTAACAACCATTTTCAAATCACATATAATAGGTTTAACAAATCAATAGCAACAACCATTTTGTCCTCTCAAATCTGCATAACTGAAACAATCAGCAGCAATAAGTATGTTCAAACCAGATATGCATAGCTAATAAAATCAACAGTATCATCCATTTTTACAAAATCAGATTTGCACAGTTTAAAAAATCATTAGCAATACCCATTTTCATTTTGTAACATCCTGAATTTCGAGGGTCGAGCAAAGCTCCACTCCCAAGATCCAGCACATCACTTATGCAACATAGATAATGATGTTTAGATGTCGTCCATATTAATGTATTAAACATGAGTGAGATTATACTAAAGTAATATATCATACTCTAGAGATAAGCATACGGAAGTCTAAAGGTTATATATTAAAATAAGTAAGCAATTCACAACTTCCAGAGTATGATGGTATAACAGGGTTTAACATATACAAGATTTGTTTCAAAATAGACAAAATGGGAAAATGTAAAATGTCCAACTAGACAAGTATCCCGATATCCCGATGAATCAGCTTTAGGTCTACGCAGACCTGCCTGAAAGCTGATAGTAGGAGAACTCCTCCTCCTCGTCCATGAAATCCTGCTCTGCCTCATAGACCTCATCATTACCTGCATCTAAACTAGTGTCTGGTTGGTGTTTTAAAATACCGTCCTAGAGTAAGAGTGAGTGATCAAATCAATGGTACTATAGTTTAACATGTTATTAAGTCAATCAAGCAGTGATGATAAAGCAGCATAACAATCACACCCTAACTATTCTTATTAATACAGGAATGGAGTGCAAGTAATGATACATGCTTTCGCATCAAAAGCTCCCTCAACAAGCGATGCCAACACTATATCGCATATGACCACATTGCCACTTGTGCGACTTCCACGCCTTTAAAGCACATCCTAATTAATGCAGTGCTATGCATGGTCATATTAGCCCAGTAATTAATTTTATTCATACAGTAGATTTGGGAAGCTAGGGTACCTCCCTTTATATCATTGACCCAAACTAAAGGATCTATCTAGGTTCGTCACTCCTAGTTAAGCAAATACGATAGGCAAGTTGTGGGGTCATCACTCCCAATGAAAAGTAGTCGATAGGCAAATTCATAAGTTTATAATCGCAATCACTACGGGGTGGCTAATCACCTCGGTGTAAGCTGACAGCTCGAACACGGTGTCTCACACCACCATGCCCAGCTCACGAGTTTGAGTTTGCTCACTGGTCACTACGGGGTAGGTGATCACCTCGGTGTAGGCCGACAGCTCGAACATGATGTCCCATACCACCATGCTTGGTTCATGAGTCTTAGTGGATTGTGGTACCATGGTTAAAGCGGGCCTTTACATCGGAGGGGGGTACCTTAGATTCAAGCAGTGGTGTCCATACATGGTTAACACACAATGGGCCAATTGATTTATTAGACACGTTCGATTAGTACGAGCACATGCCGACTTAATCGACATGGAGTACATAAGCACCCCTTGTGGCCTAACTACTATCGATGGTCGTTGTGCGACCCGGATTCGTCGAATTTATCCAGTGTGGCGAGACTAATTCAGCCACCTGACTTCGGATTTATCCAGTGCCTAGACTACGTTATGGCCCCAATCATACTCAGGTGCAGTATGTAAATACATGTAATAATAATTCCAGCATATGGCAATCAATCCAAACAAATCTCCCATTTGAGCATTTCATCATACACATTAAGTATATACCTATCACTTGCATTTTATCATAAATCGCATAGATTAAATTAAAATTACATGAAGGAAACTATATATATGCATAAAGTGATTTGAGAATCCTATTCTAATACTCTTAATAAATACAAATCATCACAATTTCTCATTCAAACATTTTATTAAACACTTAGGATATGCTTCACCAACAATACACAGACTAGATTAGTTACGTCATATATTATGGAAATTGTTGACACAAAGAGGTCATCATACATATGCCAAACATGAATCCTAGATTAATAGTCATGGCAAGCCTCAATCATGTTTACAAAGTCATTCAAACATTTCAACAAACACATAGGATGCATATTTTGTTCAGCATAGTTCGTACATAAAAAATATATAAAAAACGGTGTATCTAAGTCAACATGGCAACAATAAAGTCAGACATAAATTATTAGCTAACATTGAGAGCATTGATAACCATAACCTAAGCATTTATAGTTTGCACCTTTCATCGGAATTCTTGATTCGGACTTGGTTCGAATTCTATGTTCTCGAAAATGGAACGATGGGTACCTAAATGGTGAAATCTGTTAGCTAGGTCGACAAATGACTATTCTAGATCTTAACTACGGCGTTAGGGTTTGGATTTCTTACCAAAATCGTAGCTGAGATAGATCGTGTAGCGTAACAGGAAGGCGATTCAGTGTATAAAGTCATGGGAAAGAATCACAGCAATGATCTCCAAAACTTTCACTTCTCTCCTCACTCTTTTCTCTTATTTTCTCTCTTCTCTCTCCTAGGTTTGGAGAAATTCGTTTGAAATATAAATGGGGTGAAATAAGGGCTTTATATAAGTCTAGAAGTGATGCAAATGGCCTCAGGGCCATGGTATACTTAGTTTCTATCCAAAGGGCACCTGTTTCTGTCAAATGGGGTTCATATGGAGGTCCACTACTCACTTACATCATAGGGTAAGTCCCCTGATGATAGATCTATGCTAGGATATGATTTCGGTGCGATCGGACAAGCTGATTGACTGTGAAGGACCCGTGTCAGATCAACGATCGAACTTGCTCAATCAAGGCCAGCAGTATACTGATTTGTGCAGCGAAATTTCCCTTTTCCATGGTTGAAGTTTGGTCAGAAACTGACGGTCCAAAATCTTCAATTTCGCGTGTAAGCGAATGACCCAAACTTAAGTTTCATTACATTTTCTAAAGATATTCATGTTTCTTACACACTTTACTCAGGGCTCAAGTTATGTGTTTCTAGACACAGTCTGGGCTCGATTCCCGCGATGGTTGTCAAGCCTAGTAGGATGGATATAACCCTATAGTTTCGCGGTCATCGAACTTTCGATGTGCGGTCCAAGTCTGATACGGAGTTTTAATGTACTCCCGAAAGCGACAGGCTCACGGGATTTCTCCTAGGTTTTTAAGTAGTGTTGAGTTAGCGATATTGATGGTTTTGGGTCTTGCCATTTGTGTAAATGGTGGTTCGAGCTAAATCCACTGATTAATTAGGTTTAATACTTAATTAATTTTTGTTTAAATTACTACAGAATATGGTCCTTAGGTCTTTTTGCCTGAGGTGGTACTCGGGTCTTTGTATGAATTTTTTCGAGACATTACAATCTACCCCCCTTAAAGAAAAATTTCATCCCCGAAATTTGTACCTTTTCATACTCCTCGAGAATCTGAGGGTAGTTTTTACGAACTTCGACCTCCGTTTCCTAAGTAGCCTCTTCCTCGGTGTGGTGCATCCATAATAACTTCACAAGCGGGATCACTTTGTTGCGTAACACTTATTCCTTCTTATCAAGTACACGTGTTGGTCGCAGTACATAGGTAGCATCTTCACTTAACTATACTTGTTCCCATTTGATAATGTGGGTAGGGTCAAGAACATATTTCTTCAACATTGATACGTGAAATACGTTGTGCATGCCTACAGTGGTGTGGGCAAAGCGAGGCGTTATGCCACCACATCCACTCGGTCTAAAATCTGGAATGAGCTAATAAATAGCAGCGTAAGTTTCCCTTTCTTACCAAAGCGAAGGACTCCCTTCATTGGGGAAACATTAAGGAATACGTGATCTCCAACATCGAATTCCAGCTATCTCAGTCTCGTATCGGCATAACTTTTCTATCTGCTCTGGACTACAGGAAGTCGACGCCTAATAATATTAATCTTTTCTAAGGTCACCTATACCAAATCTAGGCCAGCCAGACTCTCCTCACCAACTTCTGTCCAACAATGTGGAGCTCGACATGGGCGCTCATACAAAGCTTCGTAGGGAGCCATGCCATTGCTCGCTTGGAAGCTGTTGTTATGAACAAACTCAGTATAGGGGAGACAGTCTTCCCAACTGTCCTTAAAATCAAGCACGCACTCTCACAGCATATCTTCTAGTATCTGATTACCCATTCTGTCTGCCCATTAGTCTGTGGGTGGAACACAGTACTGAATTTCAGTTTTACTCCCATTGCTTCTTGGATTCGAGTCCAAAAGATAGATGTGAATCATGTGTCTTGGTCCGACACAATTTTCATAGGAATTCCATGCAATCGTACTATCTCTTTAATGTATAGCTTGGCCAGGTCATCTATCGAATTAGAAACTCTAATCGGGAGGAAATGAGTCGATTTCGTCAAGCAGTCCATAATCATCCAAATGGAGTCATGCCCTTTTCTCTTCTTTGGTAACCCTAAAATGAAATCCATGAATATGAAGTCCCATTTACATTTAGCTATGGGCATAGGCTGAAGTAAATCAGGGGGTTGGCGATGTTCGGCCTTAACTTGCTGGCACGTGAGACAATGAGATATATAATCTACTATCTGGGTCTTCATGTTGTCCCACCAGTATAAACTCTTCATGTCTCGATATATCTTCGTACTGCTCGGATGCATCGCCATCTTTGAATTGTGAGTGGCTTCTAAGACTTCCCTTCTCAAGTCATGGAGATTCGGGACGCATAGGCTTCCACGATATCGCAAACCCCCATCCGAACCAACTCTTCATTCGGATTCTTCACTATCACTTGCTCGTTCTCTCATCTTCACCAATAGTTCATCTTCTTTCTGAGCCACAATGATTCGGTCATCAATAAGTAGCTATACGTGGATGTGTCGACGCTCTTAAATGGGTCCTCCACTGTCAGCTTTTACTCAAAATCCTGCACAAACTCTACCATATTCCACTCTTCCATCATCAGCAGAGTTACAAATTCTATCATTTTCTTGCGGTTCAATGCATCGGCCATAAGGTTGGCCTTACCAGGATGGTAGGAGACCTCAAACTCGAAATCTTTCAAGGTCTCCATCCAACGTCATTGCCTCATATCGGGTCTCTTTACGTAAAAATGTACTTGAGGCTCTTGTGGTCGCAAAAGAGCTCGAACTCCTCTTTGTAGAGGTAATGTCTCGATAGCTTTAATGCGAAGATGACTGCTGCCAATTCCAAGTCGTGCGTGGGGTAGTTTTCTTTGTGCTTCTTCAACTGTCGCGAGGCATAGGCGATCATCCTATCTTTCTGCATCAGTACACATCCCAAACTAGCACGAGAGGCGTCAGTGTAAATAGTGTACTTGACCCCTTGCTATGGCAATACGAGCACAGGTGCGGACGTCAGCTTGTCCTTTAATTCCTAAAAGGCTGCTTCTGCTTTCTTGTTCCAAGTAAACTTAAGATCTTTTCGAGTGAGTTGAGATAACGGTCAGGCTATCTTGGAAAAGTCTTTAATGAATTAGCGATAATAGCAGGTAAGTTCGAGTAAACTCCTCACTTCTGTAACTAAGCCGGGCTGCTCCTGGTCCTGTACCGCGGTCACCTTGGCAAGGTCCATGGTAATTCTTTCCTTGGACACCACGTGTCCCAGAAACTTGACTTCTTCCTACCAGAATTTGCATTTCCTATACTGAGTAAATAACTGATTCTGCCTGAGGGTATCAAAGACTGCTCGCAGGTACTCTTCGTGATCCTTCTGACTCTTGGAGTATATCAAAATGTCATTTATAAACATGATGACGAATCGGTAAAGATACGGCCGAAATACTCAGTTCTTGAGATCCATGAATGCGGCCGGTGCATTTGTAAGTCTAAATGGCATCATGAGGAATTTGTAATGATCAAAGCTAGTTCTGAATGCTGTTTTTTACACGTCTTCATTCCTGACGTGCAACTGATGATACCCTGACTGTAGGTAGGTCAATTTTAGAGAAATATTTTGCTCCCTTCAACTGGTCAAATAGGTCATCTATCTTGGGCAGATGATACTTGTTCTTCACCATAACGTGATTCAACCTACGATAATCTATACATAACCGTAGTGATCCATCCTTCTTCTTCATGAACAACACAGGAGCTCCCCAAGGGGATACGCTAGGCCGTATAAAACCTGAATCTAACAAATCATCTATCTGCTTCCTCAATTCCTTCATTTCACATGGAGGCATGAGGTATGTCAGTAAGGAAATAGACGTCGCATCTAGCACAAGGTCGGTAGTAAAGTCGATCTCACGCTGAGGAGGTAGTCCAAGGATCGTTCTGAACACGTCTGTGAAATCTTGGACTACTGGTGTGTTCCTAAGTGTCAGACTATCAAAATTTTCTAATAAAGAAGTGTAACAACGAACGTGGTAAAGACAATTGACCTGAACAGGAAAAGTGAAGGTCGTGTTCTGGGGCCCATGTGCCATCACTAATTGGGTTTCACAGTCGATCTCGACCTTCATTTCAGTGAGCCAATTCATGCCGAGGATGATATCATAATGATATATGGTGGTGACAATCAGGTCAATACACACCACCCTGCTTCCTAAGTCTATCAAGCAACCCTTACAAAGCTTAGTGGCGTCTGTAAAAGTTCCTTCTGCCGCAATTACTCTCACCCCAACCATAGGGGTAGTATTTAGCCCTAAACGCTTGACCGTAGAGTATGATATCATCGAATAGTGGACTCGGTGTCCACCTACAGAAATACAGGTGTACCTTGAATGTGGACAGTGACTTCAAAGGCTAAAGGCACTACAGTTGTTGACTCAGATGCGTCAGTTGCAAGTGCATGTACATGAGCTTGTTGTGGATGATTTGCTTGCACTGCAATAAGTCGTTGAGGTGGCCCACTTCGAGGTATGGGCGGTTGGTAAAATGGTTATGCTGGTGGTTCAGATCGTAGAGTTGGAGCTGCAATAACACACGGTAGCTGGCGGTTGATCTTCTGAGGTGGCGTGAAACCGTTGTCCTTCATCTTGGTAAAACAAAAGGGGTTAGTGTGTCCCCCCTTGTTACAATAAGTACACCAATGGTCAGTTCACCTTTGCTGGGTTGGTGGAGCCATTAGCCTATGAGGTGAATCCACATGTGGCCTTTTGTCGAGAACTGGTCGTTTCTGTAATTTAAGTCGAGGCCTTGGGCCCATTGGCATACGTGTCCGAGACAATCTCTCACCATCCTGCTCAGCTTCCAGGGACATGTTCACTAGCTCGCATAGTTGGGAATGCTAGCGCAACACATCTTAGTACGAATATTAGGCCATAGACCCTCTAAAAACTGTCGCATTCTCATCGGCTCATTCGCTAAGATCAATGGTGGCCAGCTCCGTGAAGCGGTTCTCGTATTTAGCCATTGTCATCCCCCCATTCGAAGGCAGAGGAATTCACCCTCCTTTTCATTACAGTAAGTGAGGGGGAAATATTTTCCATGGAAACGAGTTTTAAACGCGTCCCCACGTTCATACATATCGTGTGGGGATAGTTCGTAGGATGCTATCTCACCAAAGACTAGCCTCCTTCTCGAACATATAGGTAACAAGCTCAACTTGCTCTGCTTATATACAGTGCAACGGCTTCAACATGTTAGATATACGACCCAACCAATACTCAGCCTCCTCGGGTCGGTGAGTACCCGCAAAAATAGGAGGTCGGAAGCGCCGAAAGCGCTCAAATAAGCCACTTGTGTTCATAGCTCCAACAGGCTACACAGGTGGCATAGGCGGGACCACATTCATGTTTTAGGCAATGGCCCCCGCTATAACAGCTAAAAATTGTTATTGTTGCTGCATTAAGAGCATCATTTGCTCTAACCTATCAGGAGGAGAGGTCGCCTAAGGCACGTGTGGCATCAACGTAGACGCACGGTTTTGTCCTAGAACCAGTGGTGCACTAGGTGTTGGCCCATTGGTGGGGCCAGTGGCCAGCTGTGAATCCAACATTGTCTTAATATTCAGGCCCAAACTAGGGTCTGTATGGCTATCGCTTGGGGGAGGTGCCCCGTCAATCGATCTGCCAAGTGGGAGACGTGCCATATTTTGAGTGGTTTTAGGAGGCATTCCCTATATACAACATAGGGTACAATGTGTGTAAGATTAGGATAATATTACCCACTCTTTCCAAACATTCCACACATTTCAAATCAAAAGACGCTTCACATATTTCATTTAACCAAAATTTGTCACAATACATATGATGTAGCATTACATGAATTGTGACAGAGACTGCACGTGAGCTAATTTAACAAAAATCTTTAACATTGAGTATCCTAACATCCAATTAAGCCTGCCAAGGCTATTACAAAGAAGAGAAGAAACAAAGAAGACAAGAAGACAACTGCAACACATGACTAGTCCTCCAAATCTGGCAAAGGTGGAGGTGCACCCTTATCATGCATACAGCACAGGAGGGCCTTCAGGGTGCGAGACATTCTTTTGAACTTTTGCTTCAGATAGGCTTGATTCTCTTCAACCTTTTACTTCAACTGGGCCTAGTTTTCTTCTATCTTGGCCATGCGGGCTTTCAGGGTGACCTGATCATGGCGGTCTCCATGTGTAGTAGGAGGTCCCCCATATGAATCTTTGGCCTTCTCTTCTTCTTCCTGATCTTCCTCCTCACTGCCTTCCTCACCATTTCCTTCCTCATCTTCACTGCCTTCTTCCACTTCACTCTCTTCTTTTATTTCATCCCCATACTCATCGAGTCGGGCTTGGCGTTGCCAGGGCTAATTCCCATATTGTTAAGTGTAGTCTCAGTGATGAAGTCGATCGACGCAAGATTATCCATATGAAGTTTGAAATTGAAGTTGTGAGCAATCTTGCCAATAAGTCGGCAGAATGGGAGGGATGCGACCCCCCCTCGAGTAGATTGTGCAGTCCTAATTATCTGAGACAAGGCGAGCATAGGCAGACATACTTTTTCCCCTTGTCCAACTCTATACAAGAAGTCCACCATAAAGCGAGTTCATTCTGTGCGGTTACTCCACCTAGGATACATGTTATACATGCATATGTGGTGGAGCAGGTGGAAGTTTGCTGTCATGCTTGTCAACGTGAGGCTATTTTCTTACCTCCAATGAGCTAATCGGCCGTAAAGGAAACGTGTGCGATGATCTTTCTCTCGTCCACTAGCGAGATGAGTTTCACTAGCATGTACCAGCCCACGTTCAATTCCCATGATATGGGTCATCACATCCACATCGACTATGGCATCTTGTGTCACGCCCCAAACCTAAAAATTGGATTTACAAGAATCTCGATCACTGAATCCGTTGCCGACAGCCTCCATAGTACTCCATTATCGACTCCCAGTGCCCATATGCTAGGTTCCGATCTTAGGATCCTACAAGGAGGATTTTCCAACATACATTTATCTCGTAAGAAGCATAACCACAAGTTTACCCAAATCACAAAGGCAACATCATCATCACATATCCACTAATATAAACATTTAAATACAATGCTAAAAGGAAAATACATATGTCAAAATCAAAGCCCAAAAGTCAGCTACATGCTTCAAGCTCCACGCTGTTGTAACATAATATCACCTGCATGCATTTATCGTGCATAAGCTTATAGAAAGCTTAGAGGGTAGTGTGTGTGCATAAGGTAAGTGCCAAGTATTTAATATAATGCCATAATCATACAACATCAAAAATACTGGTAAGATCATGAATCATACGATATCAGAGTAAGCAAAATACTAACAAGTCCATAAAGATATCATCAACCTTATCCAAGATATGCGATGAAAAGACATAGCAAGCCAATGTCATATATTGAGAAAGTAATGTAAATTGGTTATGTAATGCAGAAACATAATGAACCAGATATCAGATATCGAGGATGCAATACAATATGAAATTGGGAAGAGCTATGAATACCATCAACCTCATCTAGGTCATATAAATGCAGAAACATAGCAACCCAGAATGCCATATGTCGAGGATATAATGCAATATGTAATATGTGGTGCGAATGAAATGACCAAGCTGCCACGTGAATTTGGGATGGCTGTACGTGGTATCGCAGGCTATGGGGCCTATCACAAAGGACTTCTATCCAAACCGGTCTCATACCTAAATTTGGATAGATAGACTCAATGTAGTAAGCTCTTGATCTCAGGTTAGTCGCGTGCCCCAACCAAAATCCTAGCCATTGCGAAAGTATACATAACGATTAATTGCGCACCACCAGCCCAAGTGGATAGTGAATGAATGAATGAATATAATGCTGAGATTGCAACTCCTGCTCCACAAATCAGTACTTTACATCTTTGGGATCATTATCGGGGTCTAGTACACTCCAAGCTAGCTACCAACCCAGCCGGCCGCGTAGCTCAGCAAGTGGAAAAGACCTCACTACCCGCCTACCAGTAGTATACCAACGCCTACCCGACTCATCGATAGCAGACCCATTTGGGAGCTAGTCAAACTCAGCCTAGCTTATAGCCCCCTCACTTTGGTGGATAAGGCCACACCCCCTCCCAATCGACCACGACACAGTGGGAGACCCGGCCTACTAGTTTTGGCACTTAGGCGCTCATCTATCCACTCAATTTAGACATTGAGGTGTCTCCTACCCTTGGAGGTTTAGAGACTTTCACCCATGGACATCCAAAGTGCCCAGATGCTCCAACCAAACATTTTCGGTGTCCAATCTGGCCATCCACGACATGCCTGTGGAGATCACAACCCTGATGTCGCTAGGGCGAACAGTAATCACAATCACACAATGCAAGATGCATGAGTCATGTAGTCCAACCATGCATCAATCCTATGCATATAGTGCACTCATGTGGGATAACTCCGCCTATCAGGGAGTCCCATAAACCACTTGCCCAATGACATATGCAATGGTCAACCACATCTCATAACAAACATGCAGATGATGCGTATGGGCATGTATCATGATGCTATGTTGTTACATACTCATAATCGGTATCAATAACCGGCATCAACAATCAACATCGACAATGTAGACATTTAACCAACATTGCCCCCAAGGAATGACCCACATAGAGCTTGATATATAGTGGACCCAAGGCCTTATACAAGGGACAAATATACAACACTATGGGCCTCACTTAAGAGCTTAATACACATCATGATGGGCCTTTCACATAGGCTTAACATACATCACAATGGGCTCCATCGCCTGACCCACATAGGCCTTATATACATCACATTGGGCCTTAAACACGAGTTGAATATACATCACAACGGGCCTCAAACACGGGCCGAATGCACATCACAATGGGCCTTAAATATGGGCCGCAATGCATCTCATTAGGCCTCGACAATCGGAATCGGCCTCGACAATCGAAATCGATATTGACAATCAGAATTGGCTTCGATAATCGGCCTCGACAATCGGAATCGGAATCGACCTCAACAATCGGCCTCGACAATCGGAATTAAAATCGACAACTGGAATCGATAATCAGAATCGGCCTCGATATCAGCCTCGACAATCGAAATTGGAATTGGCCTCAATAATCAGACTTGACAATCGAAATCTGAATCGGCCTCGATAATCAGCCTCCACAAACGGAATCAGAATCGGCCCTGACAATTAGAATCGGAATCGACCTCAACAATTGGAATCGGCCTCAATAATCGGCCTTGACAATCAAAATTAGCCTCAACAATCAGAATTGGAATCAGCTTAAACAACTGACCTCGACAAATGAAATTAGCTTCATTAATCGGCCTCGACAATCGGAATCAGATCGCCCTCAATAATCGGCCTCGACAATCAGAATCGGTATCGACAATCAGAATCGTCCTTGACAATCAGAATCGGAATCAGCCATGACAATCGGAATCAAAATCTACAATTGGAATCAAAATCTACAATTGGAATCAGCCTCGACAATCGAAATCTGAATCGGCCTCACAATCGGCCTCGACAATCGGAATTAGAACCAGCCTCAACAATCAGCCTCAACAATTGGAATCAGAATTGGAATTGGCCTAAACAATCAGCCTCGATAATCAGAATCGGCCTTGACAATCGGAATCGGCCTCGATAATCAGCCTCGACAATCAGAATCGGAATCGATGAGAATGGGCCTAACAAGGTCTAATGGAAGGTCACAATATGGATATTCAACCATCATTGCCCATCGATATGGACATTTAACCAACATTGCTCCAAAGGAGTGGCCCACATAAACATCATTACATATATCATGATAAAATCACACATCACATCGGGCCTTGAATACACAATAGGTGGGCCTTGCACCTCGGCCTCAAATACATCACATGGGCCTTATCACACGGGCCTCAAATACAAAACAGGTGGGCCCTGCACCTGGGCCTCAAATACATCACATGGGCCTCTCAAATAATCACGTCAGGCCTTGCCAAAGGTCATGAACACATCACAGTGAGCCTCCTCACGTGGGCCATGTATACATCAATGTGGGCCTTGCCAAATGGGCCACAAATACATCATAATGGGCCTCATATCTGTTCCACATATACATCACTATGGGCCTCATAACTGGGCCTCAAATACATCGCGATGGGCCACAACTCATGGGCCTCAAACATATCATGATGGGCCTTACTCATGGGCTTCATGTACGTCAAAGTGGGCCGCATGAGATGAACAGCTCGGATCAAACGCATACGTCACGTGGGGGCCACATGAATGGAAGGTGTGAATATAACACACACACACACACACACACACACACACACACACACACACACACACACACATATATATATATATATATATATATATATATATATATTGGTGGGTCCTACGTCCTGATGGACAGTGGGAGCTTGGATTACATCTAAAATCATTTCAATAGTGGCAGGTGCAACATGTGTATCACTGTACAGTATCATAGGGGTACATGGTTCACTAATGTGATCAACACTGTCCAAACATTGTCCATGTACATCAACACTGTTCGAACACTGTCCAGCACCGTCCAACACAATCTGGACAGTGTGGATACACACATGTGCAGCGAGGTGGGTCCTCGTCCCAAACAATTGGACAGCACGGATGAAACACATGCATCATGACACATACATTAGTGGCCCCACCATCCATTGCTGGATGGTGGTGAAAGCCACACCTAAATCATGTGGGTCCACGTGGTGTGGCCCACACACTACATATATATTATATTATATCATATGTATATAATATACATCACTGTCCACGTGGTGTGGCCCACCCACTACAGACATATATTATATTATATTATATACATCACCGTCCTGCTCCAGCGTCCAAGTGCGCTGGACGGATGGTCAGGATACTAGATACATACATACGTCATGTGGGCCCCTGGATGCATGGTGTGGAATTATAACACATATATCATGGCTGGCACATGATCTAGACGGCCAGGATGGGGTGGGCCTAGGTGTACAATACACCATCAGGTGGTCCACCTCCACACGCGCCATCAAAACATATGGATAGCATGGGATGAAATACATAAATCATGGATGGTGAGGCCCCACATCCAGATGGATGGTGAGGGCAGAATACATACACCAAGGTGGATCCCACCGTCCAGAGATGCTGACGGTGAGGATGCCACACATGCATTTTAGTGGGACCCACCCACGTCACCCTTTCCATGCAACAATGCCAGGTATGTGCTGGCAACATAGATGAAACACATACATCACGGTGGATCCCATTGTCCTTGCTAGACAGTGAGGAAGCCACACATGTGGTCTGGCTCCACCGTCTAGAAAACACTGGACGGTGTAGATATAAAATACATACATCTTGTGTGGGCCCCACAAAAGTTGCTGACATCATGGGACCCATAGCACATGATGACGCCAATACAGTAGCTATAATGCTAGTGTGTGGTAGACCAGGCAATCTACATCCACCGTCTAGAAAATACTGGACGGTGTGGATGCAACACATCAATACAAGGTGGGCCCCGTGTGCAGCCATGGTGGGGTCCACACGTGGGCCACCCCATACAACGTGGATAAAATACATGAATCATGGTTGGCCACAGATCAAAAGGAAGAGAGAGAGAGAGAGAGATAGAGAGATGTGAGTAGCGGAGGGACCTCGCCACTATGGATCCCTCTTTAAACAATGCATACATTAAGATGGGTCCCACCATCTATGGGCCCTCTAATCATCAAAATCATAAAAAAAATCACCCACCATTCGATCTTCTCTTCCTTCTTCCACCAACACGATTTAGAGCTCCAGAGGGTGGATTTTAATGGTTAAGGTGGACTTTGGATGGTGGGGATGGGAGTTAGGAAGGTGGGCCACACCAAGCTCTCTCTCATGGAGGTTGGGACATGAGTTGCTTGGGAGAAATGAGAGAGATGAGAGAGATGAGAGATATGAGTGATGGGTGAGTGAGTGATAGGAGTGCTTGTGTAAGGGAGAGAGTTGACTTTGGGAATGGGTAGTTGTACTTGGGGATGGGTGTGAGTGATGGGAGTGATGTGTACTTAATTGATATGATTGATGAGATTAATGTGATGGATTCTCTTGGGATTAGCAACGCGTAACATTTTTCTTGAATTGAATGCACGCCCACATTTCCTGGCCTAGGTATCGCCTCAACGCGCGAGACGTGGCATCGAAACCGCGGTGACGGTGCAGTCGCAAAAATACAAGTCTCGGATTGAGCTAATTCTGGAATACGGGATATGACTCAGGGTTACGTGCAAATGATGATAACAGATCACGGGTAGCTGAAATTTGACCGGGAGGACCGTGGAAGCCTATGGAATGGTACGGGCTAGGATACAGGCATCACATCCTACCTTCCCAAAGGGATAGTAAACTGAAGAGGGTCCAGAATTGGGTTCTGTATGTGGGTATAGAAGGCTCGTATGGTGCCTTCACTTGCATGAGCCTTCCCTTCAAATATGGGACCCCACCTGGTCTCCAACAGAAGGTCAATAACTGGATACAACCCAAATAGTTTCACATCAACATGAGCTTCAAATACAACTTTACAGTCATAGAACTTACCAAGTTCAGCACCTGCAGGTAGAGACCTTTCCAACGGGATTTGAGGATCGAGGTCCCATTTTGATCTTCGCTCTGCACTTGCCCTTGTCTTGGCACTCGTTTTCTTCCTAGAGCGGCTTGGACGGCTAGGCCTGGCCTTCTCCGGGGCTTCTCTCTTCTTTCCCATAAGGGAAAAGAGTGTTAAGATTGAGAAAATGGCGGTGACAAGCTTAAAGAGTGCCATGGAAGTGGAAAAGCTTGTTGAATGGGGTGGACTTGAAGGTTTGAAGGTTATGAGACACAAAATGTGGGTTTTGTATCCAAAGGAGTGGAAATAATGAAGATGGAGAGTTGTAAGAGATAATTTTAGGGGAATGGTGGTGGATGGGTGTAAGATGTGAAAGAAATGGAAGGTTTGAGTATATAAGAAAGGAAATTTGAGAGGGAAAGAGAATTTTTAGAGGGTTTGGGGGTGTTGGAGGGTTAGAAGTGGGATGAAATGAGCAAAAGGGCAAGGAGAGGGGTTAAGTGGGTGGTCCCACACATGTGAGGGCCCCACATGGGTGGCCGGTCGGCGGTGCGCCACCCTAGCGCGGTGCCACCGTGCCCTACTGTAGAGGCGGGCGCTGCTGCAGCGCCCCCCTGGGGTGTCTGGTGGTGGCCATCCCCTCCCAGGGTGCCGTATGGCTACATGAGATCCCCTAGGCCCCACCAAAATTTGTTGTTTAGGTGCCTAGACCTGTAGGGTCACTGTCCAACAAGTGTGTATTCGCGCCTTTTGGCCTGTTTCGGTTTGGGATTTGCTAACTTAAAGTTCAAACTCATCGATTGATAGCCTAAAAGGGACTGAGATCAATTCACATGATCTTGGACGTGTAGAGGCTACGCTACAGTAGTCAATCTTGCCCGTTGGTGAAACTTCGGGTTCCTATAATCGTTTCTAAATTCCATCACCCCCTTCCTAAGTCAGAATGCGTTAGAGTGCATCGTGTTACCTTAACCCTGGTCCAATTTAATCCAAATCATGCTCTGATACCAACTTGTAACGCCCTGAATTTCGAGGGTCGAACAAAGCTCCACTCCCGAGATCCAGCACATCACTTATGCAACATGGATAATGATATATAGATGTCGTCCGTATTAATGCATTAAACATGAGTGGGATTATACTAAAGTAACATATCATACTCCAGAGATAAGCATACAGAAGTTTGAAGGTTATGTATTAAAAGTAGGCAATTCGCAACTTCCAGAGTATGATGGTGTAATAGGGTTAATATATATAAGATTTGTTTCAAAATAGACAAAATGGGAAAATGTAAGATGTCCAGCTAGACAAGTATCTCGATATCCCGATGAATCAACTCTAGGTCTACGCAGACCTGCCTGAAAGCTGACAGTAGGAGAACTCCTCGTCCATGAAATCTTGCTCTGCCTCATAGACCTCATCATCACCTGCATCTAAACCAATGTTTAGTTGGTGTTTTAAAATACTGTCCGAGAGTGGGAGTGAGTGATCAACTCAGTGGTATTATAAGATAAAGGTTAACATGTTATCAAGTCAATCAAGCAGTAATGATAAAGCAACATAACAATCATATCCTAACTACTCTTATTAATGTAGGAATGGAGTGTAAGTAATGATGCATGCCCTCGCATCAAAAGCTCCCTTAATAAGCGATGCTGACACCATATCACATATGACCACACTACCACCTGTGCGACTTCCACACCTTTTAAAGCACGTCCCAACTAATGCAGTGCTATGCATGGTCATGTTAGCCCAATAATTAATTAAGTTTGTTCATACAATAGATTTGGGAAGCTAGGGCACCGCCCTTTATATCATTGACCCGAGCTGAAGGATCCATCTAGGTTCGTCACTCCTAGTCAAGCACATACGATAGACAAGTTATGGGGTCATCACTCCTAATGAAAAGTAGTCGATAGGTAAATTCATAAGTTTATACTCACGATCAATACGGGGTGGCAAATCACCTCGGCGTAGGCCGACAGCTCGAACACGGTGTCCTATACCACCATGCCTGTCTCACGAGTCTGAGTTTGCTCATTGGTCACTACGGGTGACTGATCACCTCAGCATAAGTCGACAGCTCGAACACGGTGTCTCATACCACCATACTCGGCTCATGAGTCTTAGCGAATCGTGGTATCATGGTTAAAGCGAGCCTTTACATCAGAGGGAGGTACCTTAGATTCAAGTAGTGGTGTCCATACATGGTAAACACACAATGAGCCAATTGGTTTATTAAACATGTTCGATTGGTACGAGCACATGCCAACTTAATTGACATGGAGTACATAACCACTGTCGATGGTCATTGTGTGACCTGGATTCGTCGAATTTATCCAGTGTGGTGAGACTAATTCGGCCACCTGAACAGAGACGGTTACCGATTGCCTGGACTGCGTTGTAGCCCCAATCATACTCAGGTGCAGTACGTATACACATGTAATAATAATTCCAGCATATGACAATCAATCCAAACAAATCTCTCATTTGAGCATGTTATCATATACATTGAGTATATACCTAACACTTGCATTTTATTATAAATTGCGTAGATGAAATTAAAATTACATGAAGGAAACTATACATATGCATAAAGTGATTTGAGAATCCTATTCTAATACTCTTGATAAATACAAATCATCATAATTTCTTATTTAAACATTTTATCAAATACGTAGGCTACGCTTCACCAAAAATACATAGACTAGATTACTTACGTCATATATTATGGCAATTGTTTACACAGAGGTCATCATGCATATGCCAAAGATGAATCCTAGATTAATAGTCATGGCAAGCCTCAATCACATTCACATTTACAAAGTCATTCAAACATTTCAACAAACACATAGGATGCATATTTTGTTCAGCATAGTTCATACATATAAAATATATCAAAAACGGCGTATCGAAGTCAACATGGAAGCAATCAAGTCAGACATAAATCATTGGCTGAAATTGAAAGCATTGATAACCATAACCTAAACATTTATAGTCGACACTTTTCATCAGAATTCTTGATTCAGACTTGGTTCGAATTCTACGTTCCTGAAAACGGAACAACAGGTACCTAAATGGTGAAATCTGTTAGCTAGGTTGACAAATGACTATTCTAGATCTTAACTACGGCATTAGGGTTTGGATTTCTTATCCAAATCATAGTTGAGATAGATCGTGTAGCGTAACAGGAAGGTGATTTAGTGTATGGAGTCGTGGGAAAGAATCACAGCAACGATCTCCAAAACTTTCACTTCTCTCCTCACTTTTTTCTCTTCTTTTCTCTCTTCTCTCTCCTAGGTTTGGAGAAATTCGTATGGAATATAAATAGGGTGAAATAAGGGCTTTATATAAGTCTAGAAGTGATGCAAATGGCCTTAGGGCCATGATATACTTAGTTTGTATCCAAAGGGCACCTATTTCAGGCAAATGGGGCTCATATGGAGGTCCACTACTCACTTACGTCATAGGGTAAGTCCCCTGACAATGGATCTATGCCAGGATATGATTTTGGTGTAATCGAACAAGCCGATCGACCGTGAAGGACCCGTGTCAGATCAACGGTCGAACTTGCTCGATCAGGTCCACCAGTATACCGATATGTGCAGCAAAATTTTCCTTTTCCATGGGTGAAGTTTGGTAAAAAACTGACGGTCCCAAATCTTCAATTTCGCATGTAAGTGAATGACCTAATTTACTTAAGTTTCATTACTTTTTCTAAAGATATTCGTATTTCTCACACACTTTACTTAGGGCTCAAGTTATGCATTTCTGGATACAGTCTGGGCTCAATTCCCGTAATGGTTGTCAAGCCCAGTAGGATGGATATAATCCTATAGTGTCACGGTCATCGGATTTTTGACGTGCGGTCCAGGTTTGATATGGAGTTTCAATGTACTCCCGAGAACGACAGGCTCATGGAATTTCTCCCAGGTTTTTAAGTAGTGTTGAGTTAGAGATATTGATGGTCTTGGGTCTTGCTATTTGTGTAAATGGTGGTTCGAGCAAAATCCTTTGATTAATTCAGTTTAGTACTTAATTAATTTTCGTTTAAATTATTATAGAATACGGTCCTTAGGTCTTTCTGCTTGAGGTGGTAATTGGTCCTTATCTCCATCCTAACATCCCAAGATCAGACCAAAATATTGTTGTTTAAAATTCTGCTATTACATAAACAACTTAATACATCAAATAAAGAAGAGGAAATTAATGCCGCTGTCGTGAATGAGGAAGATTGTCATTCTACATCCTCTCTGTAATCTCATCCCATTGTTTGGCCCACTCCTCTCTCACGCTGTCTGTCAAACAAGACAAAGCACAATCTTCATAAGCATTATTGACCTCTATAGGGGATGACGAAATTTCCTCAAAACTATCTCTACTATCCTCAAATGCTTTAATAAAATCGTCTTCACCATAATTATGGATGAAGTTGTGCACGATACAGCAAACTATAACAATTTTTACTTTAGTTATAAACTTGAACTGTGGTGCTATCTGCAGTATAGGGAATCAGCCCTTTAAAAGACTGAAACACCGTTCAATAACATTTCGCAACTGGGCATGATGATAATTGAAGAGTTCTTTCTTATTAGCGGGCTTCCTTCTTGTACGAAATTCATTCAAATGATATCAAACACCTTGATAAGGTGCCATGAATTTAGAAGAGTGGGCATATCCCACATCCAGAATATAATATTTTCCTACACAAAGCAATATATGAAAATTAAGCATGTGAACAATCGCATTCTACATATTTAGATGAATCAACAACAGTCAATCTTTACCATGAGGGATAAGGAAATAATTAGGGCGACAAGTTAATGCATTTTGCAACACATGAGCATTGGAGGCAAAACCATCCCAACCTACTAGCACATATATGAATTTCATATCGAATGTATAGACTGCCATTACATTCTAGAAAAGAAAAACTTTTTAATTTCAAAAGCTTGCACACACATCTTTCAGCTAATAGGCAGGAATGTTGGTGCCATCGAGTGGCCTAATGCAATCCTACAAGCAACATTCATCTGACTTTTAGGTTGTTATTATGCAAACATTAATTTAATTGTATCATAATTATAACATTATGTGATTGTAACACCTGAAAGTAGGGGCTCCACATTGGATTATCAGATATCTCTTTTCGGGTATGTAAACCAGGGAACTTGACATATTTCAGATAAAGACCAATTACAACATCAAGAACTCTATTGAAGTGTCGACTCACAGTTTCTCCAGGTCGTGAAAATTGATAACCAATGACACGGTTTCGCACGTTGTGGCCAATTGTATGTAGGAACATGACGACTTGTTCCTCTAAACTACATCTTCTTGTATCAGTCAGCAAATTCCTATCTTTTAACAAATAGCATAACTCGAAAAACTCATCTCGAGTCATTCATAGTTGTGCAAGACAGTCAACATCACTCTTCTATATGATTCCATTAACAAATCCATTTCTAGTTACATGACAATCTCGAGGCAACGACTTCATACAATAATGACGATAATATTCAGTAGCTCCCATAACACATGCAGAGGCTGCAATTGCAGTTAGTGCAACTGCTATTTCATTTTCATTCTAGTCACTATTGGATTAATTCTTGCGGCTAGAGTCATAACTACAAGACCTGATGAGTGAAATGGAAACTGACCTGTTACTTTTTCAAGTTACTTTGCATTTACAGATGCAAATAACATCAAAAACCCAAATGTACAAGCATATTATGATATAATATGCAGGGTTTTTATTTGATACATTACATCGATTATTAACATGATTGTGAATATATCAGAGATCTATTTCCTCTAGAACATGAAAACCATTTTCATATCAGACATAACACATGATACAGTCGAGAGTAATAAGTTTATGAGTTACAGACAGTTATCAGGCAGCCAATAGAAATCTCTTCAAGTATAATCAGAATAACGTATTAGTAATAGCTACCACAATATTTAGGATAAGCTGACCAGTAAAACACGCACCTATAAATAGTGTTATAATGGAAGGTACTGATTACTTTGAGGATCAGCACCTATGCAAGACTTTACTGCACATAAGGGCTACAATTAGACCTCATAACTCTACAAATCATCGTAGAACATGGAATGTATGAAGATATTTCATACATTATAATGTATGAGTCTAACAATATATGAATAGATATGAAGCTGACCATAAATACTGAAATTTTCTTAGAACTAAAATACAGTCAGTGCCTACATTGATTTTATCAACCAATATATGGAACATTTCAAATGAGAACAAGGATGCACTACCAGAAAAATGGGTAAAGGCTACGGATAAAATTCGTAGCCATAGACCTATGGCTACGGTTCTAGTCCGTAGCACGATCGTAGTGGTAGGTGCCATAACAATAGGTCTGGAACCTATAGCTACAGATTTAATCCGTAACTTTATGTTACAAGAGCTACAAATATAATCGTAGCAATTATATTTGTAGCGATAAGCATAAACAACTACGAATATTATTTGTAGCTAAAAGTCCATAACAATATGTCAAATTTAATAATGGCTACAGCTGTCAGATTACTGGCTATGGTCAATATCCGTAGCTATTTCATACATTAATTTTTTTTTAATCATTCATTCATTCAATTACCACCTGCATAATCGTTCATTCATTCGATTACAATCATTCATTCATTCAATTACAATTACTCATTGTAGTACATGCCCTAGTAGATCGACCCATCTAATATGCTGATAAAGATAAAGACTTTATGGCTTACAAATCCATTACCAATCTAAACTAATACGAATAAAGAATAATAGAAGAAATACATCACACTTAATTAATTACATGCATAACAAGAGAGTATTTTGTCTTATAAGCTCTTTCAAGGGCTATCATGTCTCTCACATATGATTATACAATTCTGTTGGAACACTAGAGAAACCCCCCCAAAAAAAAAAAAAAAAAAAAAAACCAAAGAAAAAGAAATAAAAAGAAAAGGTAAGATAGAAACAAAGAAAAGTTTATCTCTACTCCTTGCAAATCATCCCTGACCACATATGAGCAGAAAGAGCTCCATATAGCCATTCTACTCCTTGTGAATTGTCATCAACCAACAAGCCTGTCAAAAGAAGAAAAGAAAGAAATGAAAGAACTTAGAAACCTCCTTTCCAATTTGAGCAAACAATGATACACATCAAGAATAGAGCAAAAGAAAAAGGAAAGATAATGATATTCTTAGAAGCCTCCTTCTAATTTGAACAAAAAACTTTACATCAAGAACAGAGCTTTACTAAGTGCACATACATGTGCAATAAAGCAATCTAATCACATAAGCATATATTAAGAACAGATAAAATAGTTACATTCAATACTCATTTATAAATGGACGATTTGGCTCTTTGGGAAACATGTGTCCATGATGGAAGCCAATAGTAGATGATGGAAGCTAGTAGTATATTGTTTATTTGGAAAACAGAAACCAAATCCTAGCTTGCTTCTGACTATGAGTTTTCTTAATTTTCACTTTTTTTTTTTTACCTTGGCTTTTACCACGCTATATGTGAGACATGGCCAAAAATTGTAAATTTTCCACAATCCCAACCACTCAATTAGCATAAGACCCAAAAATGCTTGTGATCATAGTTCTACCACAATTCAAGGGCTTAGGATCATCCAAGAGGCTACAACTTTTGGGGCAAAGCCCATATTTGGTTTGTTCCGGAATTTTACACATCAACCTGGTGACCCATGGAAATGAGCACCTTACATTCAACAAACATTTGTTGAGCTGATGTGCAATACTAAATCATTCTCAGATAGAAAAAAAAATAATCAGAAGTGGGCTAATGTTAAGAGAACAACAAACTACCTAATGTATTCAGCAATGGAATTTGATCAACAAATAGATTTTCATGGAATCCTGCCTGGGTTGCCCCTAATAGCTAGGACAAGGCTATAGTGATGAAATAGATTTAGTAAAAACCATTTGATGCCTAACAAGTTATTTAAAAAAAATACATTTGAGGCCTTTGATTGCTAGCTAATTAGACAAAAAACCAAATTTAGACTACAAACAAAAGAAAATATTTAGGACAGCTACCTATGCACCATTTAGATCCACTTCCAAGAAAAAGATCCAGACATGTTAGAAGTATACATCCATATTGCAAATTACCTATTATATAACCAGCAAGGCAGCAATATAAAGTGCAATACAGGTTGCACATGGTGACCCAGATTATTATGTGGACCCAATCATGGATACACCATAGTGCCCAAATCACACTGATCGGACAACTACAATGATTTGATAAATGCATGAAGCATATATAGAATTATTTGCACTCGTGTATATTTACAGATTTGAAATAATATTAATTAAACAAGATTTAAAAATACAAGCACGTACATTTCCAACACATGGGCCGCAACGCTTAGTCCAAACACAACTAAAAACGGGATGCACTCTAGATGAGACATCTTATAAAGTGTTTCTTAACTCAAACTAATTCTCATGCATTAGGTTCACATTTTCCTGCCATCAACCAAAACAAGCATTTCTATTGCACCTGATTTTCTTCCTACTTATGAAATGGGTTGGCCTATGGTTCAATTTTTGAAACATTGGTCTGTATATGGTGCCGATGTTGTGTTAGTGAGTCTTAGTCACAGATCTCAAACTAGTCTAAGATCATAAGAATGTTGTCCATCTACATTAACACCTACCCTTTGACTGGTAAAACCCAAGTAATTAGCTCCCATCATGAATTCAAGCAGAGCATATTTGCATCCCTCAACAACTATAATAATAAAAAAAATAAAATCAAGCACATACCGTCCATTAAAAAGGGCAACATGTGTAAGCCTGGATTAGCCTTGAAAATTCAAATTGAATCCAAATTAGTCATTCGTATCCTCATAAATATTGAGTTGTCTAGTATACAATGTGTGCATTGATCAATGTTGAGTAGTATATAGGACAGTCCAAAAGCCAGCTGCCAAGAACTATTTGTCTATATAAAGAAGAAAACAGTACATGCCAAGCCCCACCCAACAAATGACCCATAATAATACCTTTTGAATTACCCAGCACCTATACATCTGAAGGCTCAAAGGTTGAAAGTAGCCAGCAAGCTGATTTGCTAGTTCTTTTCTTTGTTCAAGGCTTCCATGCTAAAAAAAACTGCAAAGACAAACAATAACCGAGCATTTTTATATCATAGGCGAACGAGTTCATACGACCAACATGAGAATGAATATAGAGACTACCAGATCACCAGCTCATAGCCTTTTAAAAAAGATAAAGGAGGGTAGATGAACAGGGGAAAAAGAATGGAAGGTATCTTTATGGGGAAAAGAAAAAAAAGAAAAAAAATGGAAGGAAACCAATGATTGTTTTTCCAGAAAAATCATACCTTTTCAATAACATAATTGCCGAACACATCAGTCATCAATGTTGGAGCATGTGGGAGAACTTCTTAAAAAGCAGAATAACTACAAAGTGAATCAAGAATCAAAACCAGCATAAATGACAACAACTAGCATATGGTAGCCACATCCACCATGAGACTTAGAAGTTTTACACAACTGTAAAATCCTACAAGGAACAAAATCCTCATCTTGCCACTAATCTTCCTAGATATTTACAGAGTTGTGTCATTTTTTTGAATGATGGAATTTTATTAATAATCCAGAAAGCCACACAAATACCTATTGTGCGTGGGAGAAAATGGTGAAGTATCCGATCTTCAATCAATTTATTACTTTTTGCAAAACAGAAAAGAAAAAATTTCAAGAAAGAAAAGGAAAAAAAGGAAAATTTCAAGAGTAAATACAGTAATATTAGAAGGAAGTAGGATTGCAGCTGCATCATTTGCATCTGCTCTACAGCCACTGCATTAGTCAAGGAAAAAAGAAATAAACAAGATTTGCCATTTAACTGAAATGTTCCCTTGTAATGAAAGTGGAACTCAGAAATGACAAAAGTACAATTTAGAAGGTTGCTTGCATAAAGAGTAAAATTAAAAAATTATACCAAACATACCCAGAACTTAATATGGATAAGTAAACAATGACAACCTCTTGGAAAAAATCAACCACCACAGTTATCAAACCAACCTATTTCCATGGCAGTAAATGACACATGGTAGGGGAATGCTTTTCAGGAAAGTTGATGGAACATAATGGCTGCACTTCAAAGTATGGCCTCTTCGATTTTGAAGCTGTTAAATTTAAAGAGGTATCATAGCAGCTTTAGCAAACACGACATGCAATAATGTAGTAAATTTTTATGCAATGGCTACAAAAAGACAGGAAAAACCTTGCCATTTGTACTTTCTACCTCCAAGATTGAATTCCTCTTCCCATGAATTCACAGCAAGGCATGAATAACCTTTTATGGATGGAGATTGAAAACTAAGAACTTTACTTGATGGATGAAGGAAGAAAAAACACACCTCATGAAGCGTACCATCACCTCCAATTGCTATCACAGCATCAGTTCCCTCCCTTACGGCCTATATAACCCACCAATATACAACCAGTTCAAAGCATACTTTCCTACCAAAATTTCCTAAAAATGACAAAAATGAACTAGGCTCATGTATCATACTTTCAAGGAAAATGTGTACCTCCCTTGTTATGTCAATAGCATGAGAAGGACCTAAAGTCAAGGATTCGTGTACCTGATCATAGTTTAGAGAAGTCATTAAGAATAGAAACATGACCAAATGAGTATTCACATCCATATATATATATATATATTAAAATACTTGATATGCCTAAGATTATTATTTTTTCATGCGTACTCATACTCTCCACACAAGCCTGCACACTCGTACCACAATGAGTCTATGAACCCTTGACCTCGTGTTGAAACTCCTATAAGTCTATTGTTGCCCATTAGGGTGCAGATCTAAGATATTTACCATGTTACATTCTCTTTTGAAGATGTTAGAGAGAGAAGGTAGGAAAGCTGCTAAAATACCACATCAAACTCTTTTTAATTATAGTTGTAAAGGTTTTACCAAAAAATAAATAAAAATTACTCATTGCATTAGTAAAAGAAAAATAGGCCTCCTCCAATGCTTTCATAAGGTGGACATTTTTTTACATCCTTTTAATTTATCACTCCATACACATAAGAGGTAAGATTTCAGGCATATTAAAAACGTCCCTTAGTTAAATGAACATGTACACCCACCTTGTGATCTAAATTATTTACAGGGTGGCCCCACCAAGAAGAGGAGATACTCTAGTGCCTTACTCCATGTTATCTCATTCGGCGGCTAAGATCATTTCAAGGGTGAGATAATTAAAGTCCGGCCCATCCAATCTCACAAGACACTCTAAGGTGGGCACCACATGTTAAACTGCTGGATTGCTCTTGATTGAGCACATCTAATCCTTTTTTTTTTTCTAAAATGCATCTATGGCTTCTTTCCACTTAACGAAATACAATCATCGAAGTAGAGAAAAAAGGACTGCACCCAAGTGGCTGTGTAAAACTGTAAACTATCTAGAGAAGTGGTCCTATTTTGTCCCACTGATGATGGACCATGACCAACAATTTCATGATTAATCAGTTTAACTTGGTGTAGAATATTGTGAAATTCGATGATTTTTGGTACAAAAAAAGTAGCCTTATAGATCAATGACAAGGTGATTAGAAATGAAATTAAGAAAGAAGAACCGGATAAAAAGGCATCGGTTACTAGTGGTAAGAAATGAAGTAAAGAAATATAACTGGTTAGGTGGGAAAGTAATAAACTAAACAAGGAAATCAATGTGTGGCACGAGATATTACCATCATGTGTGGGTAGGAAACCAATCCAATAAGATGAGCTATAATGGTATTTGCATTCTCTAAAATAGCCTCTTTCCCTATTTGTACATGTGGAAAACAAAAACTTCATATGAAACTTTGCATAACAAAACATGGAATCTAATATCATCTGGACTCGACAAAAGATGGAATAAGAATCTTCTCAAAAAATCAAAACCAAACATCTCACCTTTTCCCTATACATGTTCCTCAGCCTCCTAACCTCCTCATCCATGGGCTGATCAAGCTTCTGGCCCAAGACCGCTCCCTTTATTACTCTCCTCATTGGGCGGTGTCGATGCCATCAAAATTCCAAAATTAACAGGAATTAACACCAATAACTGGCCACTCAACCACGTCCCGAATCGAAGCAAATCCTAACATCAATAGCAGATCACTGAAACCCTAAGCCCACAAAGAAATCTATCAATTCTCGACGATGAAAACATACCAAAAATGCTTTAGACTGATGAAAAAAAGAAAAAGAAAAGTCATCTTTTCTATTAGTAGCCCAAAAAAATACAGCGATTCTCAACCCAACGAGGTTTGGGCGAATGGTCTTCACTGTAGGTTTGTTCCCTATAGGTGAGGGTTCGATTCCCCTCCTTGGCTTTACCCGATACACGTGGTTGTGGGTGATTGCGTGTATCCGCCGGGATTAGTCTCACTTCAAAAAAGAGGTGGGGACACCCTGTGTCTTAAAAAAAAGATACAACTATTCTCAATCAGCAAACCCATGAAACAAGGAGAAAAACAGGAAAATTTTCGGCTTTTCAGCTAAACAAACAAGAACTAACCACTTTCTACTTGAGGAAGAAACTCCTCATAAACTCTCGAAATGCTGAGAAAACAGTAAATTTTGAAGCTTTCGATGGATGCTAACATCGCAATCTAGAAAACTATGGAAATAACAAACCTAACCTCATTTAAAGCAGCAAAAAAGGAATAAATCTCACTTTACATGAAAAAGATAATACCAGTAATGGCTGTAAAACAAAATTCAGATTTCCCAACTCATCCAACCATCAAAATCTATCTTGGAAAAAGATTGAAAACTTTGTTAAATGAGGAAAAATAGTAAATTTAAAAACCAACCTCAGGGAAAAAAATACCCAACAAAAAATTCAAAACGAAAAAATTAATGGCCATCTCTCAACTTCGAAAAACAGTAACTTGAAAGCTTTCAACTTAAAAGCTAAACCTGGGGAAAAAACTTAAAAAAAAAATGACAACTCAGAAGAATCAGTGATAGAAAAACAAACCGATATCTCAGTTTCCACCATAAACCCAAAAAAAGAACTCTCTCTCTCTCTCTCTCTCTCTCTCTCTCTCTCTCTCCCCATTACAGAAGTAGTAAAATTCAAAGCTCCCAATTCATACAGAAACAATAAAAAATTAGAAAAAACTGCAAGAAAGATGCCCCAGTTGATAACAGTAGTAAATTCAAAGCTCTCAGCTAAAACTACCATCAAAATCTAATGCTAAAAACAGTCCAATAACAAATACCCACCTTAGAAAAGGAATCCAAAGATAAATCCATGCTAAAATTAATTTTTAAAAGTAAAAAAACACTTCAAATTAAAATTACCCAAGAACAAAAACCCACCTCAACAAAAAAAATAATAATAATACCGGCAGAATTTACAAAATAAAAAAGAAAAGAAAGAAAAACCCAAATCTCTCTAAAACAAAAACCCACCTCAGAAAAGGCAACAAAAAGATCACCAAAACAAAAATTTTGAAAAGAAAATAGAAAAAAGCAAAAAAATTGAACTATCATTTAATGCTAAAACCACCTAAAGAAAATCAGGAAACAGAAACTTCATATGAAACTTCAGAAGAGACGTCAGAGCATGGAGATCTGATTTGGTAGATTTATGGGGCATCTACCATCCATGTTGGGGTCCATCAGAGCAACTTTATTGGTCAATGAAAATGAGTTTCCATTCATAGGGATTGAAGGATGGTGCATTCAAACGCAATAAATTTCAGAAACAGAGAGAGAGAGAGAGAGAGAGAGAGAGAGAGAGAGAGAGAGACTAATCGTTCTTCTTCTCCTTCTCCTTCTTGTGGCGAAAGGGGGTTTTGAAAACCCTAGTGAGAGAGAGAGAGAGAGGGGTTGGGAAACAAAGAGAGGGGTATGCAGCTAAGAGACAGGGAGAGGGTGAGGGAGAGCAAAAGATCGAGAGAGGGCGAGGGAAAGAGAGAGGCTGAGTGAGAGAGAGAGACGAAGAGAGATTGAGAGAAGGGTTTTGGAGGCCTACTATGCATAGGAGAAAATGACAGATAGATTTTGCATTTCATTTTGGGAGGAGCGTGGCGGACGACGTTTATCTGATGGTTTTAGGACCGTGGGGCCCACCGTGATGTATTTTATTTATCCACTCTGTCCATTAGTTTTAAATTATTATTTTAACTATTGATGTAAAAAATGAGTCATATCAAAGCTGTAAGAAGACCACACAATATATTAACAATAGAAATTTAATTTTTATTATTTCTTATGGTGTGGTCTAGTTAGATCTTTAATTTACATAATTTTTGGGCTCATCCACTGAAATTATATATCAAAATTGATGGGTGGCTTAGATCAAACACACATATTCCAATGGGCCCCATGGAACTCCTTAAGCACCAACAATATCCAATAAAGTTACAGTGAGGAGGTAACTTTTAGCTACAGATCAATCAGGTTTTACCTACGGATTAATGCTACAGATTTAATCCGTAGCAAAAAAATTTCAAAGTCCGTAGCCTTTACTCTTTTTTTTGGTAGTGATGTTCGATCCAGTAGAAAACATTGCTAACATAGACAATGAATTATTACCTGGCCTATATAAGAACACCTAGACTCGGGGCAAAACGTAACGATATAATTAAGAAAACAATGTGAGAAGAAGGAAGACAAGAATATCTTATATAAACTTTCTAGAAATGGTTCTGATGAGGAGGGCAGATCAGTACGCCCACTCTCATTGACACACATAGGTCCTGTCGCATGTGGCAGTATACGGAATCCATCTCCCAGATACACTGCAAATACATAGTAAATCCGAAAGGTTCAACTGCCAGGAAAATCTTATTGGGGTGTCCTGCGCCTACTTGCCATCTTCGTAGAGTGATTTGGAAATGTGGTGGGTACTCCACAATTTCATGCATCCCCAAAACATCACTGTGTTTAGGGAGTATACCGAGTAAAGGAGAAATACATTCTCTAGATAACATCTATCCCCCACAAACATGAATACTCTCTCCCCGAATTGAGCATTAACGTTGTATATTACACCTTCTGTAAAGGAAACGCAAGGAAATACCTGTCTTCGCCAAATCACTCACAAGAATTTGTGGACGGAAGGAGGACAGAGAAACAAAAGCTTCAGGGATTTTCAACGATCGCTATGTGAATTATCGACCATAAATGATGGTGGACGTCTCTGGATAAGTGTACCACAGGACAATCTTCAACATCCAAGGTTGTGAGTAGGAAAAAATTATAAAAGAGAGAGTAGAGCTGAGAAATGATCCCCTAAACCATGTAGTTGAAAACAACCCTTTTTTTTTTACTTCTCTTTGCTGTGGCGTTGCAGTGCAATGAAAGCATTGTAATGCAACCTGCATTGTACTCTAACATACGAGACACGTGGAGTCCACAAAATGGTTCGGCGACGTACTTGGCCTGCCAACGAACCACGTGTTGATGTTTGGATTCAAATGAGTGAAATGTATATTTTATTAAAATATACAATGCTGTACCATATGGGCCCAACATCCAAACACGCCCTAAGTGTTATTTGATGTAATTAAATGCCTTTCGGTGCCATCAAAAGTAAATTATCAATGATATCGAAAGCAGATCGATCTCATACACCCTGATCCATGGCTCAAGTGGTAGACTTAGTGAAAGATACCTCGTTTCAACGCTTAGGTCTTGGTATCGATTCTCGAGGTGGCTAATAGTGAAGTGTGAACTAATAGTGGGGTGTACTAACAGGCTAACAAAAAAAAAGCAGGTTGATCTAATCAAAATTTGGACTAGTTAGTCTAACAAGCTTTTTAGGAAAATGTAATATTTTCGATTGCATCGAAGACAGTTCAATGACATCGAAGACAGTTCGATGTTCAAATTTCGATGGCATCGAAGGTCTAATCGATTGCATCGAAAAAGGGACAAATTTGTCCAGCAACCAAAGAGATCTTTACAAAGGAAATATCAATGACATCGAAGACATCTTCGATAACATCGAAGTATGCTCGATGGCATTGGACAGAATCTGCCCTGCACCTATTTGAAAAACCTTGGTGCATGAATATGATGACATCAAAGACCTTTCAATGGCATCGACAAGATCCAATTTCTGCCCTTTTTTTACCATTGGAATTCTTCTTTATATAAATTCTTAGGTAGTTACTTGAGAAAATAAGCAAGAATTGAAGAGAGCTTGAGAGAATTATCGTAGTAGTTAATGCCCTCATCCTCATGTCTTTTTTCCCATAAGAGTTCATCATTCAATCCATTACTCAAGCATTTATTGCCATCTTCATTGCTTAATTGAATTACAAACTCTGGCATTCATTTAGTTTCCAGCAACACATTTTAATGGAAAATCATTGTACTGGAATCTTTGAATGCTTAGCTCATGGGAATCTTCTCTAACTTCTAAAGACAAATCATTTATCAGAGAAGATCATACCAAACCTTAAACCAACAACCTCAGTCTATTGATTGGAGCATCAAAAAACGGTTGCGGTTCAAGGGATTTGAAGACTCTTCATCAATAAGAAGATCTTCTCCAACATGTGCTAACAAGGGGATCAATCTCTTACAAGTAAGTAATAGATTCCATAGAGTCTGAAGCCTCTTCCTTGTGTAGGATTTGGTTTTAGATTTTGTTCTCAAACTCACTAAGACCATTCGTAGGTCTCTGATGGGAGAATACATATGTTGTCTTTATGTATGACCTATTGCCTTGTATAGGCATGTGTATTTGCCTTGTATAGGCATGAGTGTTTGCCTTGTATATGCACAGTGAGTTGCCTTGTGTAGGCACCTAAGGATGTCTTATGTAGGCTCCTTAGTTAACCTTGTGTAGGTTGTAAAGGTTTATAGTTAACTTGATTTAAAATCATTAATAGTGAAATCTGGCACACTTTAGGGTGGATTGTGTCAACTGGGAGTGGAGTAGGCACATAGCCAAATCGTTATATATTGCTGCGTTTGTGATGATTGTTCTAGCTCATATGTATTGACCATTGGAATGTTTACTTTATACACAATATATGCTTGATATAATGCAACTCTTAGATTCCTCACTATCATAAAAGTTGAATATGAATGACTTCTTGATAATCCTACTTAACTTGTTTTAAATTGGTAGATTTATAGTTTAGGGGGATTAAAGTTTTAAAAGTCTATTTACCCCCCTCTAGGACACTTGGACATACATCCATACTTCAATAGTAGCAGTCCTACCACAATTTCAGTATTAACTATCTGAGGGTCAGGACTTTGTTCTCTCCTACATCCAGTAGTATAAAGGACTACAGAATAAGTAGAATAGTACATCCATCAAAAGGAAAATAGATATGGATGGTTAAATATTTTAATCCGATGGTTACTTTCCTCCTCAGCAAGAAGGAACCTGCAAAGCTCGTAACTAGACAAACATGCATAAGATTACACCCTAGTGAGGTTCCCATAGGACTTAACAATGACAAGGTTTGCCGCTCACCTGCCACGGAGGTTGTTAGTAAAGGGAGAAGAGGAGCAACTTGCATTTAGGAGAGGCTGCTCATCAAGCCACTTAAGCTTGCAAACTTAAGCCTGTAAGACCTTACTAAGGCTCGTGCAAGAGCAGATCAACCTAGCAAATGGATACTTCTGCAAATATCCCCACTCTGGTTTATATCTATACATTGGACATAGGCTCACCCTTTCACTGTCTTACGAGGGTTAAGCATACTCGATGCCCGCATGTAGGGGAGTTCACTCCCTTACTCCATTCTACCACAATAGGGATGAAGTCAGTTTCCCCACAAGCCACCTTCACCTTTTGTCTTTTCACTCCCTCTCGTAGTCTTTCTTTCGAGATGTTTGACTATGGGGCTTAGGAAGGAGCCCACGGTTCATAGCAGGAATCACCTATTACCATGGGTAAGAAGAGGAAGAAGACCCTACACTCGCTCACGACCATTTATTTAGTTGATATTGATTGTGAAGTACCGACCCAGACCTCGATCAAAAGAGGAAACTAGCTACCATCATGCCATTCGGGGATCTTAGTTAGGCCATTTTGCGGAGGCTGCCAGCGGGCTGGGAGCAAAGGGAATGAAGCCCTTGCAGGATTATAGGGCCTCATACTCTAAAAAGGGAGAGAAACTAAGAGCCCACATAAGATAGATGACTGACACAGAGCTTTATCTTGTATGGAGGAGAAGCAGTCGATGGGGTACTGGTACGCTTCACTCAAGTTGCCATTGCCATAGACCTGCGTTCAAAGTGGGGAGTGACTTCAGGCCAGCCAGTAAGGGCAACTTGTTCTCCTTGAAGATCAAGATATGTGAATCAAATTTTCCCCCCAATCTGCATCGCTATATCCTTCTAGGAGAAGACTTGTTCTTCTATACACCAGATTAAGATCCATGCATGAGTTCATTATCCTTAGCAATGCATTCCAATGCTCCAAACCGGGGTTACTAGTCAATTTACTAGTCACACTTACAGCACAAGCGATGTCTAGGCGAGTGCATGTTGTCGAGTGTCAAATATTGCATATTTCTCCTATTTATATCTTAGTTTTATGAACATGAAAATGCTTAATGGGTATATTTTATACATGTTTGTATTGTAAGGTGAGTTTAAGAGCTGGGATTGCAAAGAATATTAAAAGAATGGATTTGATGCTTAAGAATCACCAAGGCAAGGGATGGATCTTAGGAGATTAAAATTGAAGATTTTAAAATCCCAAGATTCAAGGAAACCAAGTAGAGAAGGTAAGAAGTCGAAAGTGCAAAGTGCAAAATTCATATAATCTAAACGTCACTATCTATGTCATCGACCAGCGGTTGATGACATCACATCGAAGCCAGTGTTTGATGACATCAAAGAATTACATGAAAATCAAGTTGGTTGCTGGAAAAATTGGATGTAGTTCTCAATGACATTAAAGCCCTGTTCGATTGCTCGAAGACCTGCTTGATAACATCGAAGGTAGTTCGATACATCAAGATTTTTATAGATTTTTAGAGCAACTCGCTGGAACACTCTGGACACATTCTCGATTGATCGAACACCCTTCGATGACATCGAAGGACTGTTCGATGACATCAAAGGTATGTTCAATGAAATGAAGAGTTATGCAGTGCAAAAGGCGTTGCACAGTGCGAAAAGGTGAAACTTTCAGATTTGATTTACGTTCGATGACATCGAAGGCGTTACACAGAGTGCGTAAATTTGAGGCAGTTTTCAAAGATGGTCGGATGAAGGCTATAAATATGTGTTGTTTGAGGAGTTCTATGAATGAATTAGGTTTTAAGAAGCAAATCGAAAGGGTGGAGCAGCCTCTCAAGAGTTTTTCTTCTTTCCTTATTTATTTTTAATGCTTTCTTTTAGGGTTTTAGAAACAATTATGTCTATGGTTGGCTAAACCTCTTAGCTAGGGCTAAGAGGTGAAGCTTGTAGCATGTTGGGATGATTTTCTCACTTTGATTCTTATTTTTCTTGAACCTCATTGATTTCTAGTTTGAATTTAAGGAATATTTTCATTTTTTATGATTTATTGTGACTCGAATTACAATAGATGCTGTGATAACTTTGAATATCTTCTTTTTCTATTTTAAGATTATGAGATTGGTAAATCCTATTATTCAACATCATTTCCTGAGCATGGTAGGATGATGGAAACCCTGCCAATCATCACAATACTCCTTCATGTGTGGCTAGGTCAATGAAGAGTTCAGATTTAGTGTACTTGCTTCATCTTCCAATTGGATAGGATAATACTCAAATTCCAATTGTATCTCTTGAATCAAAGTAAGGTAACATCCTAATAGCTACAAATGAATCCTTAGCACCCTAATTCCCACCTTTCAATTGATATTTTTAATCAATACTAATCGCAATTACTCTCCTTTATTCCAGATTTAGGTTTACATCTTATTCTAATTCTAATTCTAGTTACTTTCAAAATACGTACAAGTTTAGTCCATGTGGATTCGACCTTGTTCTCACCGAGTTATTACTACATCGTGACCCTACACTTAAGGTTATGAACAAGTTTTTGGCGCCGTTGCCGGGGACTACATCTGCATTTTTCTGAGATTAATTGGTATTAGAATTGGGTTAAGATTATGGTTTATTTTTTCTGCTATGCTTTTAGGTTGGGATTTTTCTAAAATTATTTTTAGAAACTAACTTTGTTTTCTATTTTGTGGGATCCTAACACAGCAACCCTAATCAGGTAACTTCTCTCCAATCTCCCTTATCTTTTGAGATTTCTTATTTGTTGTAGGTTTTAGCTTTATTTCCTTTTAGATTTCAATTGTTTAGTTACTTGAGGGTTGTGAGTGTTTCTTGCCC
Source organism: Magnolia sinica (assembly GCF_029962835.1). NCBI lineage: Eukaryota > Viridiplantae > Streptophyta > Magnoliopsida > Magnoliales > Magnoliaceae > Magnolia > Magnolia sinica. The sequence goes on along the minus strand of NC_080573.1, from coordinate 92,301,362 downwards.
AAGTGGGTTTGTGATAACACTTTTCGTCTCTTGAATGAAGGAGGATTTGTTAAAGTGTTGCCTATCCATCACCAGATTAAACACCACGTGAGATCCTCTGAGTTAATAGAAGCAATGGCTGCATATCAACCTTGACACCCAGTTAAGGAGGCCCAGGATTAGAATGAGGTGCATCATGCACCCTGCCTCGTACTCTACGAGATTATTTGCAACCGGTGGGGGTGAGTACACCTTCCTGCATAATATTCCCATTGAATGTATGAGCCATGGATGTTAAATTGGGGGTGATTCAATTCCTTCCTAAGTTTCATGGACTAGAATATGAAAGTCCATACTTGCGTATGAAAGAGTTTGATGAGATAATATTTACATTACACTTCCCAAACGTGTCTGAGGACATGGTAAGACTAAAATTGTTTCCTTTCTCTTTGAAAGAAAAGGCTAAATCGTGGTTACATTCCTTAAGACCACGATCTATTGGCACATGGGCTGAGATGATAAGGGAGTTCCTTAAAAGGTTCTTCCCATATCATAAAACAAATACCTTAAGGAAAGAAATCATGAATTTTGCTCAAAAAGAAGATGGGACCTTCTTCCAATGTTGGGAGCGATTTAAAGATCTCATAAATTCATATCCACAATATGGGTATGAAACATGGCATGTAACGAGCTTTTTCTATGAGGGATTGACCTCATCTATGCGCCAATTTGTGAAGATGATGTGTAATGGGGAATTCATGAACAAGGAAGCCGATGATGTGTGGGATTATTTTAATAAACTCGTTAACAGTGCACAATCATGGGATACCTCCTCAAGAACCACCACTTCTAAGCCTTCTTAATCAAAGGAAAGGAAAGGAATTTATGTTTTAAAAGAGGAAGATGATATAAATATAAGAATAGACAAACTCACAAGAAAAGTTGAGGCCATGGAACTTAAGAAGGTAGAACCCAAAAAGGCTGTGGAAGTTGTTTGTGGTATTTGTGCTTGTAACATACATATAACTGAAAATTGCCCAACAATTCCTACTTTTCAAGAGATATTGAATGAGAAATCAAATAATGTGAACAACTACCAAAGACCTTTTAGTAGACCCACCTCAAATACATATAACTCAAGTTGGAGGAACCATCCAAATTTCAATTGGAGGGATGGACAAACTGCTACTCCTTAAGGAATCCTTAACCAATTTCTAAACTAAAGGAAACCTCGGGAGGATCCGGTCTTAAAACACATGCAAAGCCAAGAGCTTTTTAATCAGGGTATGTTGCATGCCTTTCAAGACCTTACAAAGGCCATACGAAGGCTTGATACAAAAAATTCGATTGGGGTGAATGGGATCCTTCCGGCCCAACCTCTCCCCATCCCAAAATCACAATATGAAATAAGTGACCCAAGATCTTGAAATCAGATGGAGCAGGTTAAGCCTATCACTACTCTTAGGAGTGGGAAGATTATTGACAAAACTATTCCGGTGAGGGAAAAAAAGCCTAAGGACCTAGAAGAAACTAAGAATGATGAACCTACCAATGCCCCATATGAGGAAGAACCAGAAAGAGTGAGTAAGCCGATTGTGCCATTCCTTTTTGAGTGTCAAATATTGCATATTTTTTCCTGTTTATATCTTGCTTTTATGAACATGATAATACTTAATGGGTATATTTTATATATGTTATATTGTAAGGTGAATATGAGAGCTTGGATTGAAAAGAATGTTAAAAGCATGGATTTAATGCTCAAGAATCACCAACACAAGGGATGAATCTTATGATACCAAGATTGAAGATTTTAAGATCTCAAGATTTAAAGAAACCAAGTGGAGAAGGAAGTCAAAAGTGCAAAGTGCAGAAATTCACAGAATTTGAACTTCACTCCCTATATCATTGAGTACTGGTTAATGACATTGAAGCTAGTGTTCAATGACATTGAACATGGGTTAATGACATAGAAGAATTATATGAAATCAAGTTTGGTTGTTGGACAAATTGGATGCATTTCTCGATGACATCGAAGCCCTATTCGATTGCTCGAAGACCTTCTCGATGACATCGAAGGCAGTTCGATGACATCAAGATTTCTTCAAATTTTTAAAGCAACTCGCTGGAACACTCTAGACACATTCTCGATTAATCGAACACCTTTGATGACATGGAAAGACTGTTCGATGAGATTAAAGGTATGTTTGATGACATGAAAAGTTACACAGTGTGAAAGGTGTTACGTAGTGTGAAAAGGCATGACTTCTAGATTCGATTTACGTTCGATGACATCGAAGGTGTTACATAGAGTGCGTAAATTTGTTGCAGTTTTTAAAGATGGTCAGATAAAGGCTATAAAAATGGGTTCTTTGAGTAGTTCTAAATATGAATTAGGTTTTAAGAAGCAGAGCCAAAAGGTGGAGCAGCCTCCCAAGAGTTTTTCTTCATTCCTTATTTATTTGTAATACTTTCTTTTAGGGTTTTAGATCCAATCATGCCTATGGTTGCCTAAACCTCATAGTTAAGGCTAAGAGATGAAGCTTGTAGCAAGTTGGGATGATTTTCTTACTTTGATTCTTGTTTTTCTTGAACCTCATTGATTTCTAGTTTGAATTTAAGGAATCTTTTCAGTTTTCTACGATTTATTATGATTTAAATTACAATAGATGTTGTGATGGCTTTGAATATCTTCTTTTTCTGTTTTGAAATTATGAGATTGGTAAATGTTGTTGCTCACCATCATCTCCAGGGCATGGTAGGAAGATGAAATCCCTTTCAATCATCACAATACTCCTTCATGTGTGTCTAGGTCAATGAAAAGTTCATATTTGGTTTAATTACTTCATCTTCTAATTGGATAGGATAGGACTCCAATTCCAATTGTGTCCCTTAAATCAAAGTGAGGTAGCATCCTGATAGTTACAAGTGGGTCCTTGGCACCCTAGTTCCCACCTTTCAATTGATAATTTTAATCAAAATTATTTACAATTACTCTCTTTTATTCCAGATTTAGATTTAGATCTCCTTTTAGTTCTAGTTCTAATTATTTTTAGAATACATACAAGTTTAGTCTTAGTGGATTCGACCTCGATCTCATTGAGTTATTACTACATCACAACCCTACACTTGGGGTTGTGAACATTACCCCAGTGGTTGATTGCATCAAAACCTATATCTAATTCTAAGATATTCTAGAGGTTCTTAGCAAGTGAAGGTCAATATTCCTCTACTGGATGTCGTTAAACAAATCCCTTTATATGCCAAAATTTTGAAAGATCTATGTACTACCAAAAGACGGTAAAATATTCAAAAGAAAATTTTTCTGACAGAAAAGGTGAGTGTCATCCTCAAGCAAGATGTGCCATAAAAATATAAGTATCCTAGTAGCCCAACTATCACCTGTATAATTGGGAATCATTAGATTGAGTATGCAGTTCTTGACTTGGGAGTGAGCGTGAATTTGATTCCTTTCTCGGTATACAAACAATTGGGTCTAAGTGAATTAAAACCCACCCGTACCACATTACAACTTACTAATCGTTCAGTCCGTGTATTGAGAGGGATGATTAAGGATGTATTGTTCTAGGTTGAAAAATTCTACTATCCAGTATATTTTATCGTCCTGGATACTCACCCCATCATAAACATGAGCACTCAAATTCCTGTTATTCTTGGTCATCCATTCCTTGCTACATGAAATGCATTCATTAATTATAGGAATGAAATTATAATTTAACTTTCAAAAATATGACAGTGGAGCTCAATATTTTTTTCAACATGAGCAAACAGTCAGAGGATATTGATGATATCTACGACATTAACTTGATAGATTCTTTCGTAGAAGATAGAGCACTTTTAACTCTATACTTTAACCCTCTAGAGATGTGCATGGTCCACTCCCCTGATTTAGATGATGACATGATTACGCAGATGGATGCCTTGCTTGATGTTACACCAGTACTTGAAGTTAATAGGTGGAGGCCATAATTTGAGAAATTTTCCTAAACCGATGTAGTGCCTTTACCGTCAAGCCTCAAATCACCAAAGCTTGACCTATACCTTTGCCTGTTAATCTTAGATATGTCTATTTAGGTTAAGATGAGACATATTCGGTGGTGATTTTTTCCCACCTTGAGAAAAAATAAGAGTGTATACTTATTTCTACTCTCCTTGAGTATAAAGGAGCCATTGAATGGTCGATTGCGGACCTCAAGGGAATTGACCCTTTGATTTGTACTCACTGCATTCATCTTAAGGATAATGCAAAAACCTCCCAGCAACCACAACGTCGATTAAATCTAAAAATGAAGGAAGTGGTTAAGGCTGAGGTAATTAAGTTCTTGGAAGTGGCTATTATATACCCTATATCTGACAGTCAATGAGTGAGTCCAACTCAAGTAGTTCTTAAGAAGTTTGGAATCACCATAGTAGCCAATGCTGACAATGAACTTGGACTAACTAGAGTCACTACTAGTTGGAGAATGTGCATTGACTACAGGAAGTTGAATATCATTATAAGAAAGGACCACTTTTCTTTACCCTTCATTGATTAAATTTTGAAAAGGCTAGCTAGTCACTCTTACTACTATTTCCTTGACGGCTATTCGAGCTACAATTAGATAGGGATAAAGCTTGAAGATCAATAAAAAACAACATTCACATGTCCCTTTGGCACCTTGTCTTTCCGAAGGATGCCATTCGCACTGTGCAATGCCCCCGCCACTTTTCAACGCTGCATGTTAAGCATAGTTTCTAATATGGTGGGGTAATATTTAGAGGTCTTCATGGATGACTTCTCTATTTTTGGGCCATCCTTTAATAAATGTCTGAAAAATCTTTGAAATGTGTTGAAACGATGTGGGGAGAAGAATTTGGTTCTGTATTGGGAGAAATGCCATTTTATGGTTCCCAAGGTAATAGTACTTGGACATATAATTTCGTTCAAGGGAATTGAGGTAGACAAGGTTAAAATTGACCTTATCTCTAACCTACCTCCACCCAAGAGAATACGTGATGTGTGATCCTTCTTAGGACATGCCAAATTTTATAGACGATTCATAAAGGACTTTAGCCATCTCTCTCATCCTTTATGTAATCTCTTTCAAAAGGATGTACCATACGAGTAGACTGAATAATGCCAAGAAACTTTCACTAAGCTCAAGGCTATGTTGACTACCGCTCCTATCATGTAGCCACCCGGTTGGATCATCCCTTTTGAGATTATGCAATAATCGGCGATCTGAAGGTAATGGTCCGCACCTATTCTTGGTAGAAGGTTGCTGGGATTGTCCTAGCGACGCTGGGTCCATAAGCTCGAGGTGTCGGGGCCGTGCATTGCATGGAGCAGATAGAAAATCACATGCATGTTGTTAATAAAAAAAGGAAATGAGGTTTAGGACCCTATCTTACCTTAGATGAGGCAGAATTTCACTCCAACAACAAAATGTGTCGGTGCTTTCTGGTAATGGAGAGGTGAGGGTGTCGGAATTTTTAATTTCCAAGCACCAAGCTCACATGCACACCACAATGGCCCTTTTCTCTCCTCCCTTGCTCTCTCTCTCTCTCTCTCTCAAATTTTAGCTGCTGGAATCTTAACAAATGAGATAGGGTTGAACTTATATAGGTCCACATTTATTTCTGTTGGCCCTGAGTTTCTTGAAGTGCCTTTAATGGCCCTACGGGGCCCATTCTGGTTATTGGGGCTGCCCTGATGCACCCCTAGCCCATCTAATTTATTGGATAGGTTCCCCATGACCCGATGAAGGGTTGGGTAAAGTTTGATAGCAAACGGATGCGGGATTTTTCCGCAACAGCCCGATTCACGATCAACGGTCATCATTCCATGATCTATGGTCAGATTTTATGGGCAAGGGCAGGAAAATATTTCTAGCATATGGTGTAAATTTGGGTGAAATCTAATAGCTAAAATGCCCTAATTTATTATCCTAAGTGGTGGGACCATTTGCTATAAAATTCAGATTTTTTGTTAATACTAGGGAGAGTTGCATTTTACAAGTGCCGACAGGATAGTGCAAATCATCTATTTTTAGGCGTCATCTGAGTCTGTTGTCTGCAATGGACCACAAGCCCAAAGGTAGATATTACTCTACAATTTTGAAACTAGTGGCCCACTAACGAGCGATCTAGAGCTTGTTCGGGTAATCGGGGTATTTCTGGAATAAATTGGGTAGGAAAATTTCTTGGTCGCAGTTGTTAAGGTATGGATTAACTAAGTTCATAGTATGACCTATTCCAAATCAGTGAAAATGGTGATTCAGTCATGATCAGCCTAAACCGTCGGTTTTAGGCTAAAAGAGTAACTAGTTTGATTTGGTACATTAGTCAAGATCCGTGCCTTATATAACTTCGCTTCGGGTAGATCTTATCTTTTAATTTAGTTACAATTGTCTTGATTAATCAGTGGTAGGTCGGTTAGATTTGGGCCCGATGTGAACATATCATGGGGATAAACTTGATGTTTAAGTGATCGGTTGGGTTCATTAGTTTTCTGTGGTTGATCAATCTTATTTGTACGGTTCTTTATTAGTACCAGTCGCATGTAAGCTCACCTCGAGTGTCAATTGTCCATAAGTGATGACGTGGCTAGTTATTACAAAAAAAGTAAAGGATTTTTAGCAAATTCCAAGTAGCAAAAATCTGGGGTGTTACACTTTAAGTCAGTAGAAGTGATGGTTGCAAATCAACCTCAACCTCCAGTTGAGAAAGTTCAAGTTGAAAATGAGGTGCATAATGCACCCCCGCCTTATACTCTATGAGATTATTTACGACCAGCGGGGGTGAGTATACTTTCCTGCATGATATTCTCATTGAATGCAACAATTATGGATGTTAAACAGGTGGTTATTCAACTCCTTCCTAAGTTTCATGAACTAGAATCTTAAAGTCCATACTTGCATATGAAAGAGTTTGATGAGATAATATCTACATTACACTTCCCAAACGTGTCTGAGGACACAATAAGACTGAAATTGTTTTCTTTCTCTTTGAAAGAAAATACTAAGTTGTGGTTGCATTCCTTAAGACCACAGTCCATTGGCACATGGGCTGAGATGACAAGAGAGTTCCTCAAAAAGTTCTTTCCATATCACAAAATGAATACCTTAAGGAAAATAATCATGAATTTTGTACAAAAAGAAGATGAGACCTTCTAATGTTGGGAGCAATTTAACGATCTCATAAATTCATGTATACAACATGGCTATGAAACATGGAGGATTAGAAGATTTTTTTTGAGGGATTGACCTCATCCATACGACAATTTGTGGAGATGATGTGTAATGGGGAATTCATGAACAAGGAAGCCGATGATGCGTGGGATTATTTTAATAAACTCGCTAAAAACGCGCAATCATGGGATACCTCCTCAAGAACCACCACTTATAAGCCTACTTAATCAAAGGAAATGGGAGGAGTTTATGTCTTCAAAGAGGAAGATGATGTAAATGCAAGATTGGCCAAACTCACAAGAAAAGTCAAGGCCATGGAACTTAAGAAGGCAGAACCCGAAAAGGCTGCAGAAGTTGTTTATGGTATTTGTGTTTACAACATACATATAATTGAGAATTGCCTAATAATTCCTACTTTCAAGAGATATTGAATGAGTAATCAAATGCCGTAAACAACTACCAAAGACCTTTCAGTGGACCCACCTCAAATACATATAAATTTCAGTTGGAGGAATGGACAAACTGTTACTCCTTAAGGGATCCTTAACCAATTTCTTAATCAAAGGAAACCTCAAGAGGATCCGATCTTAAACACATTCAAAATCAAGAGCTTTTTAATTAGGGTATGCTACAAGCATTTCAAGACTTACAAAGGCCATAGAAGGGCTTGAGATAAAAAATTCGATTAGGGAGAAAGGTATCCTTCCGGCCTAGCCTCCTCCCAATCCAAAACCGCAATATGAAATAAGTAACTCAAACTCTTTAAATTAGATGGAGCAAGCTAAGTCTATCACCACTCTTAGGAGTGGGAAGATTATTGACAAAATTATTCCGGCAGGGCTGAAAAGCCTATGGACCCAAAAGAAGCTGAGAATGACAAACATAGCAATGCTCCACATGAGTTAGAACTAGAACCTCAAAGTAACTCGATTGCGCCATTCCCTCAATGATTGATTGCACCAAAACCTCTATTTAATTCTCAAGATATTCTAGAGGTACTTGTAGAAAGTAAAGGTCAACATTCCTCTGCTAAATGTCATTAAACAAATCCCTTCATATGTTAAATTTTTAAAAGATCTATGCACTACCAAAAGATGGCAAAACATTCAAAAGAAAATTTTTCTAACAGAAAAGGTGAGCATCATCCTCAAGCAATATGTGCCATAAAAATATAAAGACCCTTGTAGCCAAACTATCACATGTATAATTGGGAATCACTAGGTTAAGCATGCACTTCTTGACTTGGGGGCGAGTGTAAATCTGATGCCTTACTCAGTATACGAACAACTAGGTCTAGGTGAATTAAAACCCACTCAGACCACATTACAACTTGCTAATCGTTCAGTCCGTGTACCGAGTGCGATGATTGAGGATGTGCTGGTCCAAGTTGATAAATTCTACTATCCAATATACTTTATTGTCTTGAATACTCAACCCATCATAGATATGAGCACTCAAATTCCCATAATTCTTAGTCGTCCATTCCTTGCTACATCAAATGCAATCATTAATTGTAGGAATGAAATTATGAATTTATCTTTCAAAAATATGACATTAGAGCTTAATATATTTTTCAACATGGGTAAACATTTAAAGGATGTTGATGATATCCACGACATTAACTTGATAGTTTCTTTCGTAGAAGATAGAGCACTTTTGACTTTATACTCTGACACTCTAGAGACGTGCTTGGCTCACTCCCTTGATTTGGATTATGACATGATTAGGGAGATAGATGCCATGCTTGATGCTACACTGGTACTTGAAGTTAACCGCTGGAGGCCACAATTTAAGAAATTTCTATTAACCGATGTAGTGCCTCTACCCTCTAGCCTTAAAGCACCGAAGTTTGACCTAAACCCTTTGCCCGCTGATCTTAAATATGTCTACTTAGGTTAAAATGAGACATAAACGATGGTAATTTCTTCCCACCTTGAGAAAGAATAGGAGAGTGTGATTATTTCGACTCTTATTGAGCATAAATGAGCCCTTGGATAGTTGATTGCGGACCTTAAGAGAATTGACCATTTGATTTGTACTCACTGCATCCATCTTGAGAATAATATGAAAACCTTCCGGCAACCACGACATTGATTAAATCTAAATATGAAGGAAGTGGTTAAGGCTGAGGTACTTAAGTTATTGGTTATGGGTATTATATACCATATATCTGACAATCAATGGGTGAGTCCAACTCAGGTGGTTCCTAAGAAGTCCGGACTCACCATCGTGGCTAATGCCAACAATGAACTCATGCTAACTAGAGTCACTACTAGTTGGAGAATGTGTATTGACTACAAAAAATTGAACACTGTCACAAGGATAAACTACTTTCCTTTGCACTTCATTGATCAAATTTTGGAAAGGCTAGCTAGTCACTCTTACTATTGTTTCCTTGACGGGTATTCTAGGTCTAATCTGATGGAGATAGCCCTTGAAAATCAAGAAAAGACAACATTCACATGTCCCTTTTGCATCTTTGCTTACCGAAGGATGCCATTCGGACTGTGTAATGCTCCCGACACTTTTTAGCAATGCATGTTAAGTATTTTTTCTGACATGATGGGGCAATATTTAGAGGTCTTCATGGATGAGTTCTCTATTTTTGGCCCATTCTTCAGCAAGTGTTTGGAAAATCTTAAAAATATGCTGAAGCAATGAGAGGAAAAGAATTTGATTCTAAATTGGGAGAAATGCAATTTCATGGTTCCGAAGGGAATAGTGCTTGGACATATAATTTCGTATAAGAGAATTGAGGTAGACAATGCTAAAATTGACCTTATCTCTAACTTACCTCCACCCAAGAGTATACGTGATGTGCGATCCTTCTTAAGATACGCCAAATTTTATAGACGATTCATAAAGGAGTTTAACCACCTCTCTCATCCTTTATGTAATCTAATTCAAAAGGATGCACCATATGAGTGAACTGAGCAATGCTAAGAAGTTTTCACTAAGCTTAAAGGCATGTTGACAACCACACCTATCATACAATCACTGGATTGGAGCATCCCTTTTGAGATCATGTGCGATGCGTTTGACTATGCTATTGGGGTGGTGTTAGGCCAAAGAAAAGAGAAGAAGTCCTATGTAATTCATTATGCGAGTAGAACTATAAATTCTGCTTAAGTGAACTACTCTACTACGGAAAAGGAACTCTTAGCCGTAGTGTTCGCTTTGGACAAATTTAGGTCCTACTTGATCGGATTCAAGACTATCATTTACATTGATCATGAGGTACTAAAGTACCTTCTTTCTAAGAATGATGCTAAGTCCTGCTTGATAAGATGGATCCTTCTACTCCAAGAATTCAACATAGAAATACGAGACAAAAAGGGAGTAGAAAACGTAGTGGCTGACCATCTCTTTAGGCTTGATCTTCCTGATTCCCTTGAGTCGATACCAATAAATGACATATTACCTGATGAACAATTGTTTAAACTCTCCTAATTACCTTGGTTTGTTAACATTGCAAATTATTTTGCCACAGGTTTCACGCCAACATATTAGATTACGCAAGATAAGAAAAAAATTCTTTGCTAAGGTACGTAAGTTTTTCTGGGATGATCCTTATCTATTTAAGTATTGCCCAAGCCAAATTCTAAGGAGATGTGTGCTAGACGATGAACATCAGAGTCATCTCCTTTTTTCACCTCAGGCCCGTGGTGGTCACTTTTCTGTTAAAAAGACCATCGTCAAAATTCTGCAGTGCAGCTTTTACTGGCTCACTATGTTTAGAGATATTCATGAGTTTTGTAAAACTTGTTAACGTTTTCAGAAATTAGGAGGATTGTCTCGTTGAAATATGATGCCATTAAACCTAATTCTTATCATTGAAGCATTTGATTGATGGGGCATCGATTTCATGGGGCCATTCCCCTAATCCTTTGGAAATATTTATATCTTATTGGTAGTAGACTATGTCATTAAGTGGGTTGAAGTGATCCCATGCCGGTGCAATGATCATCGAACGGTCATTAAATTCTTAAAAGAGAACATTCTTTCCAGCTTCGGAACGCCTCGGGTCATTATTAGTGATGGTGGTTCATACTTTTGTAATAGGCCATTCGAGAACGTAATGAAGAAATATGGTATCTCTCACAAGGTAGCACTCCATACCACCCAGAGACAAGTGGACAAGTTGAGATTTCCAACAGGAAAATTAAAAAAATTCTGAAAATAACGGTTAACCCCAACCGTAAGGATTGGTCAATCTAATTGACCGATGTTTTATGGGCTACCGTATAGCCTAGAAGACCCCCATTGGAATATCTCCCTTTTGACTAGTTTATGGGAAAGCTTGTCACCTACTTGTGGAGTTGGAACATAGAGCCCACTGAGAAATCAAAAATCTGAATTTTAACTTGGACAATGGTAGCTCGCTACATAAATTTCAATTAAATAAACTCGAGAAAATCCGAAATGATGCATACGAGAACTCAAGAATTTACAAGGATAGGATGAAGGTATTTCATGATCGGAACATCCTTCGGAAATCATTCACACCTAGTCAAAAGTCATTTTGTATAATTTTTGGTTACATCTTTTTCCAGGTCAGCTTCTATCTCGTTGGACTAGACCTTTCATTGTTACTAATGTTAATCCTCATGGGGATGTCGAAATAAAGAATCTAATGAATGGCAATGTTTTTAAGGTAAATGGACATCGTCTAAAGCCATTTGTTGAGAAGTTTGATTCAGAGGATATGTTCATGCCTCTGATTGATCTTGTGCATCAGGATTGACCTCCTAGTCTGATGGAGGTGTAGTTAGGTTCATTGATTTCATAAGATTTAGTATTAGGATATTTTATTTTTCAATAAGTTTAGTCTTCATACTAACCCATCACATGTTAAGAACTTTGGAAAAGCTTCAATTCAACTTCTTCAGGTACTACCTTTCCATCACTTCTCCTTTCTTTTTGTTGTCTAATGTGCATTGCATGATTATTTCTTTTACATTGAGGACAACGTTGATTTTAGGTTGGGGGGTGTTGATTAGGTAAACTAATTAATATTCTCTTAGCCCTTGAGTGAAAATTTTAAAACATTTCAACTTCTTAAATTAAAAACCTGTTTGGAAAATGATAGTTTGTGCACTTAAGAATGCTTTTAGTATGATGATAAGATATAAATCGAATTTTGAATTGTTGGAGTTTGATAAACTAAATAGACTATCACTTAAGCTCTCTCATCAAATTGACTAAGAGGAAGTTTGAATATCATGTTGATCTAAATCATAAGACACATTCAACCTATTTTCTGTGAATTGTGCTAGAATTTCTGATTGTTAGTACGTGAATCATTGATAGATGTTGAGAATTAAGTTTGGAGAATTTTATCTAGCTTAAAAAGATGAAAAGAACTAGTTAAAAAACAGAGAGATCAACAAAAAAGTCATATATGATGAAAAAGAATGAAAAGTCTGAAAAGAATGAAGATGAAAAGACTAAAAAAATGAATAAATAAAAGCGAATATAAAATCAAAAATTGGAAAAATAAGAAAAAGGGGATAAGTTCGAAATCAACACTTGATTATTCAATCAATCTTGAGATGATGAGCATGACTAACATTATGAAACGATAATATTTTTATGGAAAGTAAGTTGGAATTCACTGAGCACATAAGAAAAACTTGATATATGAACTTATACTTTTACGTGATTTGTCACGCCCCAAACTCAAAAATCGGATTCACAGGAATCCTGATCACTGAATCTGGTGCCGACAGCCTCCTTAGTACCCCATTCTTGGCTCTCAGCGCCCATATGGCAGGTTCCGATCCTGGGATCCCATAAGGAGGATTTTCCAATGTACATTTATCTCGTAAGAAGCATAACCACAAGTTTACCTAAATCACAAAAGCAACATCATCATCACATATCCTCTAATATAAAATTTGAATACAATGCTGAAAAAGAAATACATATGTCAAAATAAAATCAAAGCTCCAGAAGACAGCTGCACGCTCTAAGCTTAACGCCACTGCGACTAACGCCACCTGCACGCATCTATCGTCCATAAGCTTATAAAAAGCTTAGAGGGTGGTGAAAGTGTATGTGCAAGATAAGTGCCAAGCACACAAATACATCATCATAATCATACAATATCAGAAATACTGGTAAGATCATGAATCATACGATATCAGAGTAAGTGAAAATATTGACAAGTCCATGAGTCAAACAATATCAGAGTACGCAATACAGATTAGTTATGCAAATGAGGAGTCATAAAGAGGCAAATATCAGATGCCGAGGATGTAATGTAATATATAATTTCTGATGAGTTCACGAGTATCATTAGCCGTATCTAGACCATATAAATGCAGAAACATAGTAACCCAAAATGCCACATGCCGCGGATGTAATGCAATATGTGGTGTGAATGGAATGATCATGCTGGAATGTGAAGTCGAGATGATAGTACGTAGTATCACAGGCTATGGGGTCCATCACAAGGGATTTCTATCTAAACCAGTTCCATACCTAATTTGGATAGTCAGATTCAATGTGGTAAACTCTTCATCTCAGGTTAGTCTTGCGCTTCAACTGAAATCTTAGCCATTACGAAGGTACACATAACAAATAGTTGCGCACCACCGGCCTGAGTGGATAGTGAATGAATGAGTAAGCAACTCCTGCTCAACAAGTCTACATATTAGTACTATTCATCTCTGAGATCATCACCGGGGTCTAGTACACTCTACATGCAAATCGTCACCCACTGACGTGAGACTATGCAAGTGGAAAAGATCTTACTATTCGCTTGGCTAGTAGTCAACCAATATCTACCAGGCATGTCGATAGCGGACCCATTCACAAGCTGGTCAAACTCAGCCTAGCTATGCCCCCTACCCTTGGGTGGGTAAGGCCACACCCCCTCCCAACTAACCACGACACAGTGAGAGACGCGGCATCTTGGTATTCAGCACTCAGGCGCTCATGTATCCACTCAGTCTTGAAGTTGGGGCGTCCTCTGGTACCAAGAGGGTTTAGGAATTTTAATCCAGGGCCATCTATGACAATCCGATTCTAATAATAGATTTCTGGTGTCCCATCTAGGCATCCACGATATGCCTGTGGAGGATTTGGCCCTGATGTCGCTAGGGCGTACAGTAATCACAACACACAATACAAGATGTATGAGTCATACAATCCAGTCATGCATCAGTTCTGCGCATATCGTGCGCTCATGTGAGATACCTCCGCCTATCAGGGAGTCTTATAAACCACTGTCACTATGGCATATGTAATGGTCAATCATATCTCATAACAAACATGCAGATGATGTGTATGGGCATGTATCATGATGCTATGCTATTACATACTCATAATCGGTATCAATAACTGGCATTGACAATCGACCTTGACAATGTGGACATTTAACCAACATTTCCCCCAAGGAATGGCCCACATAGAGCTTAACATATAGTGGACCCGTGGCCTCGCACAAGGGACAAATATACAACAACATGGGCCTCACTCAAGAGCTTAATACACCACGATGGGCCTTTCATATGGGCTTAACATACATAACAATGGGCTCCATCGCCTGGCCCTCAAATGCATCACAATGAGCCTCATCACATAGGCCTCATATACATCAATTGGGCCTTAAACATGGGCTGAATACACATCACAATGAGCCTCAAATTTGGGCCGCATATACATCACATTGGGCCTCAAACATGGACCAAATGCACATCACAATGGGCCGCAAATACGGGTCACATATACATTACAATGGGCCTCGTCAATCGGCTTAGATATCTAGCCTCGATAATCAACCTCGATAATCAGAATTAGCCTTGATAATTGACCTCGACAATTGGCCTATATAATCGGCCTCAACAATAAGAATTGACCTCGACAATTGGCCTCGACAATCGGATCGGCCTCGGCCTCAACAATTAGCCTCGACAATTGGAATTAGCCTCGATAATTGAAATCAAAATCGGCTTCAACAATCGAAATCAGCCTCAACAATAAGAATTGGTATCGACAATCAGAATCAGAATCAACCTCAACAATTGGAATCAAAATTGGCCTTAACAATCGGCTTTGATAATCGGCCTAACAAGAGGCCTAAGGGAAGGTCACAATGTGGACATTTAACCATCATCTCCTATCAATGTGGACATTTAACCAACATCACTCTTAAGAAGTGGCCCACATATAGCTAAAGCCAAACATATAGTAGGCCCATGACCTCACACAAAGGCCTCATATACAATACAATGGGCTGCATACAATCTCAATAGGCCTCATACAATCATAATGGGCCTTATACAAGGGTCTCATACATCACAATGGGCCTCATATCTAGGCCTCAAATACCTCATAATGGGCCTTACACACAACACATCGAGGCGGGCCCAACACATATCAAATGGGCCCCAACAGATGAACAATGTACCTGCTGTACACACATAAAGGTGGGCGGCATAAGTGGACAGCATAGATGAAACACATACAACATGGTGGGCCCTGCGATTACATTGCAGATGAGCCCATCGTCCAGCAAGCTAGATGGTGCAGAATTATACAACACAAACATAACGGTGACCCCACGTCTCTCATGGAAGGACGGAATAGATACAACACATACATCAAGTCGGGCCCACATCCCATGGACGGTGCAAATAAAACATGTACTTCATAATGGGCCCATATGTACATCACATTGGGCCATATTTCATGGGCCCCAAACACATTAAGTGGGCTGCATCGCTTGGCCCTCAAATTCATCACAATAGGCCTCATCACTTAGGCCCAATATACATCACAATAGGCCACGACATATGGGCCAGAATTACATTATAATGGGCCTTGCTAAATAGGCCATAAATACACGATAGGTGGGCCTGCTAGATATTACAAAGAATGGACGGTCCTAGATACACATTATAATGGGCCTGTTAGGCAGCCCATGGTCCTTAAAAATGGATGGACAGTGTGTATATAGCACATATATATCATGGTGGATCTCACAAGATAATGGGGCCCACGGCCCTACTGGTAAAATGGATGGGTGCTTTGTATACGACACATACATCATGGTGGTCTCCCATCCCAAACAATGGTTGGTGTGGATGAATCACATACATCACGGTGGTCCCACGTGACACACTAATGACGATCAGCACCACCCAAACATTGTCCATGTAAATCAGCACTATCCCAACATTGTCTATGTAAATCAGCACCATCTGGACACTGTCCAGCTCATTAGCAACATCAAAATATTGTCCAGCACATGTGGATGAAGCAGAAACATCACAGTTGGCCCCACAGCACCATCCGGAGATGGACAGTGTGGGCATAAAATACATACATCAAGTTAGGGCCCACCATAGCTTATATTCTTCATCCAATTTGGTCATAACGTCACAAGATTAAGAATGAAAATAAATTTCATATTTATCCAAAACTTCTGTGACCCAAAAAGTGTTTCAATGGTAGATGTTCAATCCCCACTATTTGCATTGTGGTCCACCTGATAGACAGCGTGGATATAGAATAAATACATCAGGGGTGGGTCCCACCGTCCTGCCATCTGGACGGTGTGGATGAGACTCATACATCATAGTGGAGTCCACCTGATGGAAGGTGTGGATTACAATACATACATCAGTGGGCACACAGAGCTCCTGACATCAAAGCAGCAGCATTTCTTCTGCGTGGGCCCCACTGACCAGACGGACGGTGTGTGTGTGTGTGTGTGTGTATATAATACCTCATGATCAGATGGTTGGACGGTTGGACATATAGCACATACCTCATGATCTAGACCCACACAACAGGTGGACGGCTTTGATGAAACACTAATGGATGGCGTGAATGAAACACATATCATGGTGGACCCCTCCTGCCAAAATAGATGAACGGCTTGGATAAAACACATGGCTCACACGGGACCCATAGAACTTGCTGCGTCAACACAGCAGCTATTCTGCTGCTCGTCCACAAATGGACGGTGTTGATGAAGCACATAAGCACGGTGGGTTCCTTCCTTACTCTTCACAGCAGCAACCTGCTAGTGTGAGGCACGTCAGCAATCCACCTTCCCCACCATCCAGGGATTGGACTGTGTGGATATACATATCTCTAAGGTAGGCCTCACGTGTGGGAGTGGGCCCCACCGTCCAAGCAATGGATGGTGTGGATGAGGCCCATACGTCTGGTGTGCTGATGCCCTCCACACCATGATATATAGATGGTGTGATATACACCGGCCAATCTACTTCAGCACGTGGGTCCCACGTGGGCCCACCACCATCATATATATTATATATGATATATACTACCATTATTATATTATTATTAAAAAATCCAACGTCCAGATGTTTGGATGTTTGGACAGACTAACGGTGGGATGGAGCCCACAGAACTTACCGACGGTCCAGCAGCTACGTGCTGTTGGGCGTCCAACTGATGGACGACCCGAATTCAATGCTCGCATGAGGTGGGCACACATGTGTGGAACCCACCAGTAGCTTTAGATAAGCTGATATTTGTGTCTTCCTCCAATCAGGCTCGTCCGAACGGTGGGCCCACTCGGAGGACAGCATGGATAAAATACATTCATCATGGTGGGATCCATTCAGGTGGGCCACACGACCACATCACCACTAAAGAAATGAAAGAGAGGGAGAGAAAGAGAAGGATGGTGTAGTGGAGGGACCCCGACACTATGGGCCCCTCATATGATTATATGCATACATCAAGAAGTGTCCCACATACGTAGGCCCTCAAATCATCAAATCAAAACAAAAATCACCCACCCATTGGCCACCTTCTTGGTCCAATGGATCGCCAAACTCCTTGGCTTCGACTTTGATGGAGGATGATGGAGATTGGATAGCTAGATTGGGTGGTAGGGAGGTGGGCCACACATGACTTCTCTCCCATGGATGAACACCTCTCCCATGGTTGCTTGGAAGATGGATTTTGAAAATGAGAGAGAGAGAGAGATTGAAAGAGAGAGAGTGATGGGGTGAGTGATGGGTGTACTTGAAAAGGGATGGGTGGAGAGAGAAAGAGTTGACTTTGGGTTACTTTTGGGTGATGTGACATGTCCTTAATTGATTTGACATGTTGTAGAGATTCTCTTGGGATTTCACAAATGCATGGCATTTTCTCGAACTGAATGCCGGCCCACATCTCCTGACCTGGGTATTGTTTCGGCGTGCGAGATGTGACGTCGGAACCGCAGCGACGGCGCGGTCGCTAGGGTACATCTTTCGGGTCAAGTCAACTCCGATATGCATGACTCGGCTTAGGATCGCGAGCAAACATTGGATACAGGTCGAGGGTTGCCTAAATTTGACCGAGAGGACCGTAGAAGCCCATGGAACAGTACGGACTAGGATACAGGTCTCACATGATTGATGAAGAGCCTATTTGATTAATTTCTTGTGTGATCCGGCTCAAAGTTTTTAAATTTTCACTCTTGCTTTTTTGGATTATACTCATCATATTTGGTTGCACAAAAGATTGTTTTGTGAAAGTGATTTGAACATTGAGAATTAAAGATTTTGTCATGCATGTTTTTCTCGGGACCAGCAAAATGCTAGTTGGGGGTGTGTTGAGTGTCAAATGTTGCATATTTCTCCCTATTTATATCTTGGTTTTATGAACATGATATCGCTAAATGGGTATATTTTATACATGTTTGTATTGCAATGTGAGTTTAAGAGCTTGAACTAAAAAGAATATTAAAAGCTTAGATTTGATGTTCAAGAATCACCAAGGCAAGGAATGGATCTTAGGAGACCAATATTGAAGATTTCAAAACCCCAAGATCAAAGGAAAGTGAGTGGGGAAGGAAGGAAGTCGAAAGTGCAGAGTGCAGAAATTTCACTATCTATGTCATCGACCACCGTTCGATGACATCGAAGAATTACAGAAAATCAATTCTGGTTGCTAGATAAATTAGATGCAGTTCTCGATGACATCGAAGGCAGTTTGATGACATTAAACTTTTTACATATTTTTAAAGCAACTTGTTGAAACACTCTGGACACATTCTTAATGGATTGAAGACCCTTCGATGACATCGAAGGACTATTTAATGACATTGAAGGCTGGTTCGATGACATGAAAAGTTAAGCAGTGCGAAACGTGTCACGTAGTGTGAAAAGGCATGACTTTCAGATTCAACTTACATTCGATGACATCAAAGGCTATTCGATGACATCGAAGGTCTTACGCAGAGTTATGTAAACTGCTTAAAATTGAGGCAATTTTCTGAAATTAGACGGACACAACTATAAATATAGGTTTTTCTAAGAGTTATAAACATGAATTAGGTTACAAGGAGTAGAGCCAAATGGTGGAGAGCCTCCCAAAGTTTTTCTTCTTTCCTTTTCTATTTTGAATGCTTTCTTTTAGGGTTTTAGATCCAATCATGTCTATGGTTGGCTAAACCTCTTAGCTAGGGCTAAGAGGTGAAGCTTGTAGTGTGTTAGGATGATTTTCTTGCTTTGATTTTTATTTTTGTTGAACCTCATTGATTTCGAGTTTGATATTAAAGGAATATTTTCAGTTTTCTATGATTTATTATGACTCAAATTACAATAGATATTATGATAGCTTTGAATATTTTCTTTTCCTGTTTAGAGATTGTGAGATTGGTAAATTGTGTTTTTACCATCATCTCCTGGGCATGATAGGGTGATGGAATCCCTTCCAATCATCACAATTCTCCTCCATTGAGTATTAGGTCAATGAAAAGTTCAGATTTTGTATAATTACTTTATCTTCCAATTGGATAGGATAGGACTCCAATTCCAATTGTGTCTCTTAAATCAAGCAAGGTAGCATCCTGATAGCTACAAGTGGATCCTTGGCACCCTAGTTCCCTTTTAATTACTATATGATATTCCAGATGGGTAGTACCTTTCCATCTGCATGTTAAGAACTTTGGAAATGTCTCAATTCTCCTTATTCAGGTACTACCTGTCCATCACTTCTCCTTTCTTTTGTTGTCATATGTGCATTACATGCTTATATCTTTTACGTTGAGGACAATGTAGATTTTAGGTTGGGGGTGTGGATTAGGTAAACTAACAAGTGTTTTCTTAGTCTTTGAGCAAAAAGTTTTAAAAATTTTCAATTTTTCAAGTAGAAAACTATTTAGAAAATAAAAGTCTAATTAATTAAGAATGCTTTGAGTATGATGATAAGATGGAGATCGAATTTTGAATTGTTGGAGTTTGATCAATTGAGTAGACTATCACTTAAGTTCTCTCATCTAATTGATTAAGCGGAAGTTTGAATATCATGTTGACCTAAATCACAAGACACATTCAATTTATTTTCTGTGAATTATCCTAGAATTTCTGATTGTTAATATGTGAATCATTGATAGACGTTGAGAATTAAGTCTGGAGAATTTTATCCACCTTAAAAAAATGAAAAGCACTAGTTTGAAAATAGAGAGATCGACAAAAAGGTCATGTAAGATGAAAAGACTAGAAAAGAATGAAAAGACTAAAAAGAATGAATACATAAAAGTGACTGTTGATATAAAATCAAAAATTGAAAAAAGAAGAAAAATGAGATAAGTTCGGAATCAGCACTTGACTATTCAATCAATCTTGAGGTGATGAGCATGGCTAACACTATGAAATGATAGTACTTTTATGGAAAGTAAGTAGGAATTCACTGAACATATTAGAAAAACTTGGTATATGAACTTACTCTCCTAAGTAATTAATAAAGAACCTATATTGATTGATTACTCGTATGATTTGACTTTAGGTTTTCGAATTTTCAATCTCGCTTCTTTGAATTATACTCATTCATACTTGATTACACAAAAGATTATTTTCTAAAAGATGTTTAAACATTAAGAATTGAAGATTATGTCAAGTGTGTTTTATTTGGGACTAGCAAAATGCTGGTTGGGGGTGTGTTGAGTGTTAAATATTGCATACTTTTCCCAATTTATATCTTGATTTTATGAACATAATAATGCTTAATGGGTATATTTTATACATGTTTGTATTGTAAGGTGAATCTGAGAGCTGGATTGAAAAAAATGTTAAAAGCATAGATTTGATGCTCAAGAATCACCAAGGCAAGAGATGAATCTTAGGAAACCAAGATTGAAGATTTCAAGATCCCAAGATTCAAGGAAACTAAGTGAAGAAGGAAAGAAGTCAAAAGTGCAAAATGCAGAAATTCACAAAGTCTGAACTTCACTATCTATGTCATCTACCGCTAGTTGATGACATCGAAGCTAGTGTTCGATAACATCGAACACGGGTCGATGACATCGAAGAGCTACATGAAAACCAAGTTGGTTACTGGACAAATTGGATGCAGTTCTCGATGACATCGAAGGCAGTTCGATGACATTGAGATTTTTGCATATTTTTTTAGCAATTTACTGGAACACACTGGACACATTCTCGATTGATTGAACACCCTTTGATGACATCAAAGGACTGTCCGATGACATCGAAAGAAGGTTCGATGACATGAAGAGTTATATAGTGCAAAAAGGCGTGACTTACAAATTCAAGTTACGTTCGATGACATCGAAGGTTGTTCGATAACATTGAAGGCGTTACGCAGAGTGCATAAATTTGAGGCAGTTTTCAACGACAGTCAAACAAAGGCTACAAATATAGGTTCTTTGAGGAGTTCTAAACATGAATTAGGTTTTAAGAAGTAGAGCTAAAGGGTGGAGTAGCCTCCCAAGAGCTTTTCTTCCTTCTTTAGTTTTTTTAATGCTTTCTTTTAGGGTTTTAGATCCAATCATGTATATGGTTAGCTAAACCTCTTGGCTAGGGCTAAGAGGTGAAGCTTATAGCATACTAGGATGATTTTCTTACTTTAATTCTTATTTTTACTGAACATCATTGACTTCTAGTTTGAATTTAAGGAATATTTTCAGTTTTCTATGACTTATTGTGATGTAAATTACAATAGATGCTGTGATGGATTTGAATATCTTCTTTTCCTGTTTTGAGATTATGAGATTGGTAAATCCTGTTATTCACCATCATCTCCTAGGCATGGTAGGATGATGGAATACCTTCTAATCATAACAATACTCCATGTGTGGTTAGGTTAATGAAAAGTTCAGATTTGGTTTAATTGCTTCATCTTCCAATTGGATAGGATAGGACTTCAATTCCAATTATGTTTCTTGAATCAAAGTAAGGTAACATCCTGACAGCTACAAGTGGATGCTTGGCACTCTAGTTTCCTTTGATATTTGATATTTTATTCACAATTACTCTCAATTATTCCAGATTTAGATTTAGATCCTATTCTAGTTCTAGTTCTAGTTATTTTCAGAATACGTACAAGTTTAGTCCTTGTAGATTTGACCTCAGTCTCACCGAGTTATTACTACATCACGACCCTACACTTGGGGTTGTGAATTACATACATTATGCTTCCAACTACAAATGCATAAGGGAATTCTGCCATCCTTTCTTTAGATTTTTAATCTGTTGGATACATCTCGGAAGAGAGCTTTAGACAAGGATTGAAAGGACTACTAACCACTTTATGATCATACACATCATGGTGCTTTAGAAGATAATAAATATCTTATATTGGGAGAGCTTTATGGTTTTCTTTGTTCTATCCCTTAACATCAAGATTCCTAGAATAACATTAGCTTGGAACCATCTCCAGCCATTGCCTTCACCTTAACTCCTCCCTTTTTCCTTATATTTAATAGTAGTGCAAGAGGGATTTTTTGTTTAACTTATGAAATGTCAGTCCTAAGTAGATGAACTCATTGAAATCTGTGCATACATTGATTTTGGGCTTAGAAGGAGCATCATGGAGTTCAAGGGTACTTTCTACAGTACCCCGCCGACGGTTTCGATCTGAGGCGCTCAATTAGGTCAAAGGTACAATTTAAATTCATCATTTTAGAATGATAACCTTTGTCTATTATGAGTGATCGAGACCCAGGGGAGGTTTTTGAGTGATGCCCTGAGTCTTAAGTGATGCCTTGAGTCTTGAGGTCAGTAGATCGGTCAGTCCTCCTGAGTAGAGAAGGTCGACGTGCTCCATTGTTAGTATTGCACAGTCAGTCCAACATGAGTGGATCCAGTTTAGTCTGAATAATACTTTTATCCTGAGTTGAGTAGTAACCTCATGGAGGAATATGAGGAAATGAATATTGAGTGGATGAGATAAGATGTTTATTGAGGAGTAGGCTTAACCATGCGGAGTAAAAAGACCAGTGAGGAGCACCTTTAGAACTATTATATGCCCAGCAAGTCCCAGGAAAGCCTAAGTTGGGTAGGTCAAAACTTCCAGTATGGGACAAACGAAGTGATTGGCCGGTTGGTGAGCCTGTCCATTTTGTGGAGTGTTAATTCCATTCCTGAGGTTCTTTCTTCGCAAGTGTCAATGCTAATAACACAAGACTGGACTAAATACCTAAATGTCAAGCAAGCTCGTCAATCCTGATGCTAGCGAAGCGTCACTTCAACTAGTCCATTCTAAAGGAAAGCCGGTAAGCCATGTGATGCAGTGACACTTCCAATCTTGGAGGGAGTTCCTACTTGAGTAGAGGCGCACAGGTATGCGACTAGGAAAGTAGTCTTTATCCGCGTCAAGCATATAAAGTACCGAATAACCCGAACTATGGATAGACCAAACAGCCCAAGGAGTAGCTTCCCGATGTGGAGACTCTATTCATGCTGAGGAGTCTAAAGCCTGACCATCCCATTCCAAACAATGGCTCTACAGAACATTCTCCTGATAAAAGCATAACAAGTGGGTGGCCTAAGTGTGGAAGATGTAACTACAGACCATGCCGAATATGTCTTTGCTGAAGAATGCAGAACCGTAGAACCCTACCGAATGACATTCCAACCAAGTGGTGAACAAGGCCGAGTAGTTTGAACATACTGAACCTAGAGGGAAGGGAGCTTTCCAATGAGTAAGAGGCTTTTTGATGAGGAACTCTATTCCTTAGGTTCGAAGGTTAATAGGTTCATGGGTCTATAGGTCTATATCTTACGGAGATGAACCCGCACCACATTTTATAACCTTTGAACCGAAACCCCCAAAACAAGATGGAATTCTAGAACTTAAACAACTTAGTTGAGAGCTCTGTGACTGATTCAAGTCCAGGTCCACCAATGATTTATAGGCCATTCCTCCCCCCTTCCCTCCATTGTTACTGATTCATTCAAAACATAGACTCCTTTGTCTTTGTTTTATTATCGTAGGTGTTCGTCAATAATGAAAGTCGTTGAACTTCAAACTCGAGTGGAGAAAGAGGGCTAGGCCCAGGAGGGCTTTCAGGGACTGGGGAAGACGGGTTGATCATAGGGCTAGGGGTAGATCGAAGTAATGTCCCTTGGGCATTCCCGAGCCTCGACTGGGCCAGCCAACATGAAAAACTTCTCCCATTGCATCATTAATCGGTGTAGGATTAAAGATCAAGTCCAGGATTCGCGTCAAACATCAACCTTCCCTCTCATCTCTAGGTGAGGCAAGGAATTCAATCAAATGTTTTTTGTTCAATATGTCGGCTACTCAAGAAGTTGGACTAGTTGTTCCACCTATTACATAAGGGCTCGGAGTTTATTTTAGGGGAAGGGCAGAGCCTCACCTTGCTTTAGGAAGGTGTTCGTTGCTAGGATGAGTTAAAAAATATGGACCAAAGGGATGGGAGGAGGAATTCAGGAATTTGAAGGCCTCAGAACTGAATCAATTTGAACAACTTTAATTCCCTTTTTGAATCTTTATAACAATGCCTCTTATATCGATTGAGCATAATCTTATTATCCCCAGGGCCTTACCTACTTGGCGGTTAATCTCTCTTTCAAATCACCTTTCTTTTAGGAATTCATTTGCGGATCAAACCCTAGAAGCAGGAAAGCTCATGCGGGTGTATTACAGTTGTGAGTGATTGGCCACGACACAAGGGGAAGAGGCTCACCTTCTCTCCGAGTACTTGAGTTGAATAATCAGAGGAGATAACCCATTGATGGTGAGACTGTGGAAGGACTGCTAAAGCATGTATCAGGAAGAAGGGCCCTTATAAGCATGTGACGGGAGTGAATAGGCGACCCTTCCTTCAATTCATGTGCTCCTTGATTGAATTGAAAGGTCATTTTGAGGCAACCCCTAATGACATGATCCTATCACCCACTTCTTATTAGATTGGTAGTTAGTAGTGTTTGCGGGACCGGGGGGTTGCGACACCCGGATTCAAGCCCCCAGTCAAGCTAAGCTTTAAGGCACAGGTCGAGAAACTACCTTACTGAAGCGAAGATGATTTGTTCAGGAGGCTAGTTTTCTTCCTTTGACTCCATGTTATATAGGTAAAAACACCAATAATAGTAGCCATAGGGAGCGAGATCCCAACGTTCGTAAGTATGATTCCGACCTTCAGTGCATGGATGTCCCACTCCTTCTAATTCGAGAACAAATAGCCCCTATACCTATTCATTCCAACAGGATTTGGGGTTTATGTGTCTCCCAGTAACAGATCCAACTCTCAGATGTATTTATTGAAGTAGTAGTTAGAGATGCAGTTCCATCAATTCCATAAAGATTGAAGGGCCTTTCTCTAGCCTTACAACTAGATTCAAGGAGCTCAGAGAAATGGCTCTGGCTCACCTCTCCTTTTATATCCTGTTGATTATGCCATTGATCAATGTTAGGGTCAATTAGCGCACACAGGATCATATATATGCGCCTTTGGTTAAACATTCCATTAGGAAGCCCTGTCTTGACTCTTTTGTGTGGTATTCATTCTCATTCAGCTCTTGGAATCACATCCATCAGTGGTTGGAACAGCTCACAAAATCCAACCACTTCACCTACTTCATTGCCCCAACCATTTCCCATACCTCTATTAAAACAAAATGGCTTCATGTTCCTTCATCGCTTAGTTATTCCACTCCATTCATATCTCGTTCTCCAATTTTGATCTCAATTAGTTCAAAAGATTGAATGGCCAAGTCATTAAAAATCCTCAATTCAATTGTTTTCCAAGAATGTTAAGCAGGATATGTAAGCCATGTATCTGGGAGGAACTTCAAAGAAGGGCTTTCGGTTCCCCTGTATTGGTGTTGTAGCTATATTTCGATTCATCCTCCTCTTGTTTGAATAATTGGATATTGAACCCTTGATATATATATATATATGGGAAATGGTACTATGAGGTCAAACTATGTGGACCCACAGTGATGTTTGTTGAACATCTACCCCATCAGTCAGATAAACCGATTCCATGCTAGTCCACTGCCTTAAAAATCAAGTCAATCCATGACTTGGGTGGGCCACACCACATACAACATTTGAGAGGAGTTACTCTCCCATTAAAACATTCATAATCATTTATTAGGCCCACTGAAATGTGGTTCACAAATCCAACCCATCCAATGTGTGTGTCCCACTTGGATGAAGGGTCAGACCAAGTTTCAATTGCATCAAAAACTCAGGTAAGCCCCACCAAATGCTTTTATATGTTTTAGGCATGTGTTTACATGATTTTAGATGGTATGGCCCAACTGAGTTCCATATACGACAATTTTTTGGGATATCCCATAACCTAAAGGGAACTCATCAAATGCACGGTGTTGATATTCAACACACATCATGGTAGGGCCCACACTGCTCAACCTCATGGGATGTTCCCATGAGTTCGACCTCACAGTACTATTTCCATATTTGTGTGTGTGTGTGTGTGCATATATGCACATATATGAATGTGTATGTATGTATATGTGCATCTATTCACATATACATGCATATATACATATATATACATTTACACACACACACACACACACACACACACACACACACACACACACACACACACACATATAAAGAGAGAGGAATGCTCACTTGCAAACCTTCTTACATGAGCACCTTTGCACATGGGTCATGGGCACAAAATCTGAACAGTCCACATGATGTGGAACCCCTTGAAACTCTATGGGCCCAATTATTAGCCTGATTAACACTTTAGTGGGCCATAACAAAGAGAAATACACATCAAGGGAGGAAACTGTTTCCCTTTGCCATGGCCCACCAGAGTGTTGGATCGAGCTAAAAATTGGGCGCATGTGGTTTTAAGGGGTGTTGCATCATGTGGACTATTCAGATTCTATGTCCATGGCACATGTGCAAAGGTGCCCATGGGTGCTCACGTAAGAAGGTGTGCAAAGGAATGCTCACCTACACACTAGTTCTCATGAGTTCTCGTGAGAACTTTTTCACAGCTCATCACATGTGATGTGGGCCCAAAATCTAAACTATCCATGTGATGTAGCACTCCATGAAATCCCCAAGGCTCAACTTTCAAACTGATCTAAAACTTTGGTGGGCCATGGAAAAAGGAAACTATTTCCTCCCTTTGACTTGTCTCTCTTTTTTGTAACGGCCCACCAAAGTTTTGGATAAGGGTAAAAGTTAGGCCCCGAGGTTTCATGGAGTGCTGCATCACATGAACAGTTCAGATTTTGGGCACACATTTATGTATATTTTTGCCCTTCTTTGGTGCAACATTATATGCATGACACTGAGACCTACACTTCATATGGCAAACAGATCCTCCACTGTCTTGAGGAGAATCTTACATATGAAGTATATCTAACTACATTCTTTTCTCTAAATAAAATTAAAAAAAAAAAGACATTCATGCCTTTCTTTGAAGGAGAATACGGCCCAGGCTAGCTTACCGGCCACTTTACATTAGAAGACGAGTAGATTGCGACTCGGTCTCATTAGGCATGGAGGAGCTATCTCATCAGTTGAGATCTTCCATATTGAGGGTTGGTTGAGCAAGGTAAGAATGCCAAAGTTGGGGTTGAATAATATTACCCCTAGTTTCTTGCTCAGCAACTCGGCCTAGTTAAGTGCATCCCTTGCGCTCTCACTAAGAAAACTTGCAACTAGCTGCTCTTTAATTGTGGTGTGGTGATCGATGTAGGTCTTTATCCATCCATCCATTCTTCCTTCTGTAATACAGCTAACACTCTCAAACTTCCCAATTATCCCAACTTATCACAAGCAATGGATAGGTTCCATGAGTGGTGGGAGAATTACTATTACAAGTTACTGAGGCAGAAGCATCATAAAGATATCATTGCTCCCTCTGTTTGCAACTCATGATGAAAGGAAAGAAAAGAGTAGCAGTCCCCTTGGCTGCCATTGCACCTCCTAAGAAAATAAGTAAGCCGAAGATAAGATCGTCCACCTCCTCTCCTTCCAAAACTCCAACGAGTGAGGCTGCTGCTCTAATAAGCCAAGAGGTCATGATAGAGACTTTCGCTGCTCCTGGTCCTGTGCCAGCTCCTCAACCTCCAACAGCTCTAAAGAGGATTTTAGACTTGGAAGCCCCACTTGGTCCGCCTCCTAAGGCACCAGTCTTGATCCTCTGGCATGTCAATCCCCTCAACCCCACAACAATAATCGAGGCTCGACCGCTGCCAGCATCCTCCGAGCCTTAGCTACCATCAGGTACTTCTTCGGCTAAGGCCATCCCTTCTTTTGAAATGTATTTTAAAACCAAATACTAGCCGGGTCTTTTCATCACTGATTACTTAAAAGAAATCAAAGAAGGCTTGAAATGTCACGAAGATGCTCATTACAATAAATGTTGGAATAAATGGTGGGGGATAGAGAGAGAGAGAGAGAGAGAGAGAGAGAGAGAGAGAGAGAGAGATTAAATAATCCCAATCTTCCCTTTAATAAGAAGTATCTTACTCCCTACTGTCCTAATTCACCACTATTCCCTACTTTAACTCAACTGCTGGCGACAATAATAAGAAAGCCTCAGGCTGTTAGTAATCGGCTCACTATCTACATTGTCTGATCTGACTTAAGTGGAGATCGCTCGCTTATATGTATATTTAACTATTCTGAATTCCCTATTTTTACATCAGCTAACTCTCCTTGTTTCTTTTATAGTCACTCAGGGAGCTTACAGCTGTAGACAAATAAATTCGCATGGCACAACCACAACAACAACAACAACCATCATTAGTGGTCGATGCTCCTGTGGTCACTGAGATTCAGACCATTGATTCAGAAAGAATGATTAACAATGAGGTCCTTCCTTCCCATAACCCTTCTAAAGTCAGTACTCTCCCTTCTAATTCAGAGTACGTGATCTAGATCCCTTCCAGTCCTTCCACTCTTGCCGATCAAAAGGCAGCTGAGGCACCTCTCTCCCACCGATCGGCCGAGAAACTATTTGTTCAGCTGATGCTCCCTGCTGCAGAACCAACTCTTTTAATGATCGTGGGAGTCCCGGCTCTGGAAGAAGCTATGGTTGTAACTGAAGAGACAACAACAGTCGAGGCTCCATCATTTGCTTTAAACTCGCCTGATTGACAAATAAGGTGCATAAAGTAGTGCACTAACAAAGTCAGGCATAAAGTCTACTTAGCAATCACTACCATGCATCCAATGGGGCTAGTCAATGGAGGCATTATGTTTAAAAATCAGACCTATCAAACAACATTGTTCATAACTTTTTATACTCTTCTTTATGATGAACATAAAGATTTTGTTTAGGGGAAGAGGATTGCATTCAACCCTGCCTGGACAGAAATTGGTCTAGGTAGGGGCTCTGTGGAGCTTCATTTATTTTTCCATGTCATTTTAAGATAGGACCCAAGCTCAGGTACCGCACCATTTGAAGTAACATAGATGAAAAATACAAATTTCATGTTAATAGAAAACTTTTATGCTCTGAAGAAGTTTTAAATAGTGGACATTCATCCTCATTGTGTGGTCCACTTGGGCTTTGGATTTGCCTTATTTTTGGGCTCATTTTGTTTCCTAAAATAATAAAAAAAAATGGGGATGAAATCTACACATCATGGTGGCCCTATATAGCCCTTGCCTAGTCCAATTCTGCCACCCTCGGGGATTGGTACTAACGGGCATGTGCCAACATTTAAACAAGCCGAGGTTCTGAGGGCCTATCACGATGTATGGATTTTATCCGCACCATCCACCTAGATTGTCATATCATTTAAGGTTTAAGCACAAAAATTACATGGATCCAAGGTTGAAATAAACAACATAGTGGGGATTAAATTCTTACCACCGAAAACTACTTATGGGCTAAAGAAGTTTTGGATCAAGCTGATATTTTGTGTTTTCTCTTCATCTAGGTTTACGTGACTACATGAATAGGTTGGATGTGAAAAATATCATCCTTTCCATAAAAAGGTTTTAACCTATCCCTACTACACCTCGTTTATGGTCCAATTTATCCTTGTATTCACATTTTTCTTTTTTACACACACCACAGTGAATTTTCACCACAATGGGTACTAGAACCCATGAGCTCGTGTTACAACTTTTGAGATCCTTAGATTTACCTTAATTTTGATATTATAGCCTAAAATAATATGGTAAAATAAATAAACAGTGTGGATAAAATCCATACATAATGGCGTCCTACCTTTGCCAAGTTCGGACAGGGCCAGTTATTACCCAATCCGCATCCTAAAGATATAGTTGTGCGGTATCACGCTTTCCCAGGCTCATACAAGCATTTCTTATCATGGTACATGTCATCCATGGTTACGGAGCTGTTGCTGACAACTAGGATTACTGTCAGCCTCTATCTAGGATCTAGGATTACTGTTAGTCTATGTGGTTGTAGGCTAGATGTCATTTCCATACCATATTGTCCAGTGGACTTCACTATTTGGATGCAACTGTCACGTCACATGACACAAGTGTCCATCGGCTAGGTATATAAAATGAGTAAACAAAAAAGAAAGAAGAAAATAGAAAACAACAAAATAAGAAAAAATATGCTAGAAAGGAACGCGGATTGCTGGGAAAAGCTTTAGGCGGACCTTACAACAACCGAAAACTAATAGGGAATCGTGATGTTTGTGGAAAATTCACATTGTCCATCTATTTTGGAAATCCACCTCATTTACCTATTTTTCAGATCATGTTAAGACATAGGTCCAAAAATAATGCCAAGTCACATTCACATTGTCCAACTATTTTAGCTAATTTTTTTTATCTTTTTAGCTCGTACCAATAGGAATGACTTATGAACAGTATGAAGGGTAAGTAAACACCACGTTTGATCCCGAGGAGGTTTCAATGGTAGGCATTTACACACCTCGTTTGATCCTAAGGACGTTTCAATGGTAGGCATTTACCTACTTACATTTCCTTAGCATGACATCGGAAACGTATGAAAGGGGTGGATTTCCCCTAAACATCAGTCAACACCACCTAACTTTCCTGTAGCGAGTTGGCAGGAAAACTGCTTAGGGCTAGGGATGTACATCGAGTTGAACGGCCACCAACTTAACTCAGCTCGAACTCGGCTCAGCTTGGTCCTCAAGCTTGACTGGCCTGCTCAGCTTGATTTGGTCAGCAGCTCAGGCTAGCTCGAGCGAGTTCACCTGTGCAACATTTTCACAAACACCTGGATTATGCCTTTAAAATCTCATTGTATTTAAGACAACAGCAATGGTTTTACAGTTATTTTATCAAACACCTTCTAAGCAACATTAAAATCAAGAAAAAATGGGTATTGGTTTCATATACATACCTTCCTTGCCACCAGCCACACTTTGTTAAGTCATCTCATCCACTTCGTTAAGTCATCTCATCAAACACTTGGTAAGCAACATCAATATCAAAGTAACCGAGTCACCGAACTGGTTCAATCTGAGTTCAATTCGAGCTGGGTTCGATCTGAGTTGAGTCGAGCTAGGGCCAGCTTGAATTCAGCTTGAACTCATTTTCAAGCTAAAAAAATTATCTTGACTTGGCTCTAACTCAGCTTCGAATCGAGTTGAATTGAGCCTTTTCAAGTCGAGTTAAGCGAGCTAACTAAGCTAGCTCGGTTTGTGTACACCTCTACGTAGGGCCAACAGATGATGAGGATTAGCTACTGACAGGTTTGAGTAGTGAGATTGGCTGTTGAAGTGATGTCACCAAGTTCTATGGGGCCCACCGTAATATATGTTTTGTATTTACACCGTCCATCCATTTGGAGACATTATTTTAGTGCACCAGACAAAGAATGAGGAAGATCCAGAGCATTAATGGACCCCACCATAGAAAACAGTAGGGAGAGTGACACCCACCCTTGAAACCTACCTAAGGTCTAGGATGATGTTTATTTGGATCCTTACACTTGCTCAAGTGGTAGACTTTTAGGATTTTCAACACCCGGTCAAGGGTTCGAGTATCCATAGGTGGTGAAATTCAACTAGCGTGAGTGTGTGGGGTGTGTGTGCGTGTAAAAAAAAAGAAAAAAAGAAAAAGAAATAGAAAAGAAGGATGATGTTTATTTGAGATCTAACTTGTTTATAAATTAAGAAGTAAGGAAAAACACAAATATCAGCTTGATCGAAAACTTTCATGGCCCTTAGAAGTTTTTAATGAGCATCACTCTCCCCACCATTTTCTGTGGTGTGGTCCACTAGATCCAAAAGCTTTGGATCTAAACCATTCTTTGCATCATGCCCTAATATGATCTCTCCAAATGGATGGATTGCATGGATACAAAACATACATCATGAAGGAGCCTACAAAACTAGATGATGTCACTTCAATAGCCAGGCTGGCTAATTCGCGTCCTCCAACAAAGGCTTTTATGAAAATTTCTCCATAGATGTAGATGAGCCACATAAGTTTACACAGACATGGATAAAGGGAAAACAAAAATATCAGCTTGATCGAAAAAATTTGTGGCCACAAGAAATTTTTAAGGATAGGCGTTCAATTCCCCCTGTTTTTTGTGGTGAGGTCCACTTGAGCTTTGAATCTGCCTCATTCTTTGACTCATGCCTTAAAATGATCTCTTTAAATGGATGAATGGTGTAGATATAACACACGCAGCATAGTGGGGCCACATAACTTGGTGACACCACTTTAGTAGTTAGATTAGTAGCTAATTCGTGTCCTTTCTCCATGCTCCATGTGTATTGCCACAACAAGCTTGAGTAAATGCATGATGACAATATACGACTTGTATTTCCATAGAGCATGTTCATATTTCAAGGCCATGTATTATGTTGATGTAGTTTTTTGGCAGAACCTCCCTGATTAACCCATCTAGACTTGCACAAATAAAAACAAGAGACAAAGGAGACCCTGACTTGTACAGGGGATCCACCGATGCTTAAGTCAGATCTTTGGGGTCTTTTGTAGGGTATGATCTCTTTGGAAAAGAGTTAACAATCAAGTATTAGGGTATAGGTGTGCATAACTTACATTGGTTGAGGATACCTCTATTTATAATAGAAGGAAGGTGATACCGTGAAGAGTCTTTCCTGATATGTAGGAGATAAATCCGCTTGGAGATTCGTCCAGGATCTTCCCAAGATTATTGTCATTCGAGACTCTTGGGATCTGTTATGATCCTCCAAAGATCTTTAGAAGATCTTCGAGCTGTCGGAGACATTCTCAGGCTGTTAATCCGAGGATAGATCATAAAGAGTATGTCAGATGTCATTTAATAGGCAACTGCCTTGTCAGGGTAGTTTCGACCTATGGGCTCGGTCAACAATTGGCCATTCGAAGTGATCTTATTATTGCATTCTCTTCGAGTGTTCTTATAGTTGAATTGACCTCCTTGAAGGTCGGCCTATTTCTGGGCATGAAAACCCCTTGGGGGTCGAATTTTGAGGGCTCGTGCTGTTTAGTAGAGTTGGTCTATTCCATAAGTCGACCTATTCGACTTAAACTATTTTTCCACCCAATAGTAAGCCCCCATTACTTTTCAAGATGATCTAAAGAGGCTTGAGAAGTAAGCCTGACTCAGTTTGGGTCGGATTTAGGTTAGGTCGTGAAGTCATAAATGCCAATTATGGCGGCTAGCACTATAATGCTCCAAACTCAAAAATCGAGCTCACAGAATTCCTGATTGCCAAATCCCGTGCCGATAGCCTCCATAGTGCCCCATTCTCGGCTCCCAGCACCCATATGCCAGATTCCAATCCTAGGATCCTACAAGGAGGATTTTTAAATGTACATTTATCTCGTAATAAGTATAACCACAAGTTTACCCAATCACAAAGGCAACATCATCATCACATATCCACTAATATAAAAAGTTGAATACAGTGCTGAAAGGGAAATATACATATATCAAAAATTAAAGTTCCAGAAGACCGCTGCACACTCCAGGCTCAACGCTGCTGTAACCTAATGTCACATGCACGTATCTATCATGCATAAGTTTATAAAAAGCTTAGAGAGTGGTGTAAGTGTGTGCTTAAGGTAAGTGCTAAGTATACAATATCAGAGCAATGCGAAAATATGTTGGTAAGTCCATAAATACCATTAGCCTTATCCAGGCTATGTGATGCAAAAAGATAATAAGCCAATATCATATACTGAGGAAGCAATGTAGATCAGCTATGGAATACGGAGACATAGTAAACTAAATATCATATACTGAGGATATAATGCAATATGCAAATCCTGACGAGTCCACGAATGCCGTCAACCTCATCTAGTCCATATAAATGCAGAAACGTAGCAACCAAGAATACCATATGCCACGGATGTAATGCAATATGTGGTGCGAATGAAATGACCAAGCTGGAGTGTGAAGTCGGGATGATAGTATATAGTATTGCAGGCTACGGGGTTCATCACAAGGGACTTCTATCCATACCAGTCCCATATCTAAATTTGGATAGATAGACTCAATGTGATAAACTCCTGACCTCAAGTTGGTCGCGTGCCCCAACCAAAATTCTTACCATTGCGAAGATACACATAATAATTAGTTACGCACCACTAGCCCGAGTGGATAGTGAATGAATGAGTGAATGAGTATGCAACTCCTCCTCAATAAGTTCACATATTAGTACCGTACATCTATGGGATCATCACCGGGGTCTAGTACACTCTACACATGATTCCCTCCCACTGGATGCACAACCATGCAAGTGGAAGAGACCTCACTATCCGCCTGGCCAGTAATCAGGAAATATCTACCCGACACATCGATGCAGACCCATTTATGAGCCGGTCCAACTCAACCTAGCTATGCCTCTTACCCTCGGGAGGGTAAGGCCACACCCCCTTCCAACCGACCATGATACAGTGGGAGATGTGGCTTATGGTATTCGGCACTCGGGTGCTCATGTATTCACTCAGTCTAGACATTGGAGTATCTCCTGGTCACGGAGGTTTAGGGACTTTCACCCAACAACATCTATGATACCCCATGTAGAAAAAGATTTTTGGTGTCCCCTCTAGCCACCCACGATATACCTGTGAAGGCCACGACCCTAATGTCGCTAGGGCGTATAGTAGTCATATCCCAAAATGCGAGATGCATGAGTCACACAGTCTAATCATGCATCAACCCTGCGGATACCATGTGCTTATGTGGGACGACTCCACCTATCAGGGAGTCCCATAAACAACCTACCCTGTTGCATATGCAATAGTCATCCACATCTCATAACAAGCATGCAGATGATGCGTATGGGCATGTATCATAATGCTATGTTGTCACATACTTATAATTGGTATCGATAACAAGCATCAATAATCGGCATCAACAATCGGCCTAACAAAGGGTCTAAGGGAAGGTTACAATGTGGACATTTAACTAACATTGCTCCCAAGGAGTGGCCTTCATAGGGCCAAACATATAGTGGGCCTATGGCCTCACACAAGGGCCTCATACACAATATAATGGGCCACATACAATCTCAACAGGCCTCATACAATCATAATGGGCCTTACCATTAGGGCCTCACATACCACAATGGGCCGCTTCACATGGGCTTCATAAACAACACATCGGGCCTCATCATATGGGCCTTATATACATCGAGTGGGCCGCAGCAACGGGCTACACCAATGGGCCTCATAAATGTCAAGTGGGCCGCATTACATGGGTCTAATACATATCACAATGGCCACATACAATCTCAATGGGCCTCATTACATCACATCAGGCCTTACCAAATGGGCCTTATACACATCAGATTGGGCCTCACATATGGGTAGTTTGGATTAAACACGTATATCACATGGGGCCCACGTCTTATGTGGACGGTATGGATATACATCAGGTGGGCCTTGCAGATGCACGGTGTGGGTTTAACACATATCACGATGGGCCACAAATGGACAACGTGTATATAAAATACATAAATCAAGATGGACCCCACCTATCCAGAGAATGGACAACATGGGTCAAAAACACACTCATCATGATGTGCACCACATAGCAGGAATGAAACACATACATCATGCATGCCCCACCGGCGTGAATGTATCACATACACCTGGTCAGGGCCTACCGTCTAGCTCCTTGTTAGACGTGCTGGGGAAATACATACATCATGGTGGTATCCGGACCGTCTAGCTAGGACGGTCCTGATTTGCTGGACGATGCAACACATATCACAGTCGGACACCCAGATGGACGGTGGATATACAATATATACATCAGGGCAAGCCACAAACATCTGGGCCCACCATCCAATACACATGGACGGTATGGGTATAAAGCATATTGTAACGCCCTGAATTTCAAGGGTCGAGCAAAGCTCTGCTCCGAGATCCAGAACATCACTTATGCGATATGGGTGATGATGTTCAGATTTCGTCCATATTAATGAGTTAATCATGAGTAGAATTATACTAAAACAATATATCATACTACGGATATAATTAAATTAAGCAAGCGGAAGTCTGAAACATATATATTTAAACATGTAAGTGTTTCACAAACTTCCAGTGTATGAATATGTAATCAGGCACAATATATACATAAATTTTTTCAAAATATACAAAATGCAGAAAAGTAGATGTGTCCAACTAAGCAAAGTATCCCTATAGTCCCTGTGCATCGGCACGAGGTCTACGTAGACTCACCCGAGAGCTGAAAGTAGAAGAACTCCTCCTCATCCATAAAGTCCTGCTCCGTCACATAGACTTCATCAACACTTGCATCTAAACCAGAGTCTAGTTGGTGTTTTAAAATACCATCCCAGAGTGAGAATGAGTGGCCAACTCAGTGGTATTATAAAGCAAAAGTTAACATGTTATCAAGTCAATCAAGCAGTAATGATAAGGCAATCATAACAATCACTACCTAACTACTCTTGTTAATCAGGAATGGAGTGCAAGTAATGATATATGCCCTCGCATCAAAGCTCTCTCACAAGCAACTCCGACAACCTATTTTTCAAATGACATCACTGACTCTCGTGCAAACTTCATCGCCTTTAAAGCACATCCTAACTAATGCAATGCAATGCATGGCCATGTTAGCTAAGTACTTAATTAATCTTATTCATACAACAAATTTGGAAAGCTAGGGTACCTCTCTTTATATCATTGACCCGAACTGAAGGATCCATCTAGGTTCGTCCCTCCTAGTTAGGGATTACAATAGGTAAGTTGTAGGGCATCACTCCTAATGAAAAATAGTCGATAAACAAATTTAAGAATTTATACTCGCGGTCATTACTGGAGGCTTGTCACCTCAGCATAGGCCGACAGCTCGAGCATAGTGTCCTATACCACCATGCCTGGCTCACGAGTCTTGGTTGCTCATTAGTCACTACAGGGAGGCTCATCACCCTAGCATAGGCCGACAGCTCGAACACGGTGTCCCATACCACCATGCTCGACTCATGAGTCTTAGCGGATCGTGGTACCATGGT
Organism: Magnolia sinica; assembly: GCF_029962835.1. Taxonomy (NCBI): domain Eukaryota; kingdom Viridiplantae; phylum Streptophyta; class Magnoliopsida; order Magnoliales; family Magnoliaceae; genus Magnolia; species Magnolia sinica. The sequence goes on along the minus strand of NC_080573.1, from coordinate 92,263,558 downwards.
TAAAGTGGGCCTTTATATTGGTGAGGGGTACCTTAGATTCAAGCAGTAATGTTCATACATGGTAAACACATAATAGGCCAATCGAGTTGTTAGGCAAGCTTGATTGGTATGGACACACATTGAATTAATCGACATGAAGCGCATAAGCACTCCTCGTGGCCTAGCCACTGTCGACAATCTTCGTGCGACCTGGATTCATCGAGTATACCCAATGTGGTGAGACTAGTTCGGCCACCCGAACAGGGACTGTAACCGATTGCTTAGGCTACGTTGTAGCCCCAATCTTACTCACATGCAGCAAATAAACATATGTAATTATCATTTTAGCATTTAACAAACAATCCAAGTATTTCCTCATTCGAGCATTTCATCAAACACATTGATCTTGTTACCAAACACTTGCATTTTATCTATAAATTGCGTAGAGGCAAATATGATAACATGGAAGAGACTATACATACAAATAAGGTAATTAAGAATCCTATCTTAATACTCTTAATAAATACAAATCATCAATAATTTCTCATTCAGACAATTCATCAAACACTTAGACTATAATTCACCAAATACATAGACTAGATTAGTTACAACATATATTTTAACAATTCCTTATACAGAGAGATCAACATGCATATGACGATGATGAATCCTAGATTAGTAATCATGGCAAGCACAAATCATGTTTAAATGTTCATTCAAATATTTCAACAAGCACATGGGATGCATCTTTTGCTTAACACATTTCATACATGTATATTATACCGAAAACAGCGTATCTAAGATGACACGACAGCAATCAAATCAGGCATAAATCATTAGCTGACATTGAAAGCAATGAGAACTATAACCTAAGCATTTATAGTATGCACCCTTCGTCAGAATACTCATTCAAACTCGGTTCAAGCTTTACGTTTCTGAAAATGGGACGTCGGGCACCTAAATAACGTGATAGGTTAGCTAGTTTGACGAATAATCAACTTGAATTTCTACAACGATATTAGGGTTAAGTTTTCTTACCCAAAATTGTAACCGAAAGAGATTCAGTAGCTTGACGGGATGGAGATTTGGTGCATGGAATCGTGTGAGAAGATTCCTGCAACGATCTCCTAAAATCCTTCTTCTCTCCTTCCTCTTTTCTCTTCTTTTCTCTCCTCTCTCCCTTAGGGTTTTGGAGAAATTCGTATATGAGAGAGATGGTGTGGAATAAGGGCTATTTATAACCCCAAAAGTGATGCACATAGCCCTAGGGCCACCATATACATGGTTTATACCCTTTGGGCGACTGTTTTTGACAAACAAGGCTGATAGGGAGGCCTACTGCCCACCTACGTCATAGGGTATGCTCCTTGACAATGGATCTATGCTAGGACATGATTTCGGTGTGATCGGATAGGCTGATCATCTGTGGAGGACTTGTGTCAGAACAACGGTTATACTTACTCGATCAGGGCCACAGTTATACGGATATGTGCAGGGAAATTTTCTGTTCCATAGCCGAAGTTTGGTCAAAAACTGACGGTCTAAAATTCTCAATTTTGCGTGAGAGCGAATGCCCCAATTCACTTAAGTTTTGGTTTGTTTTCTAAAGATATCACGTTTCTCACACACTTTACTCTTGGCCCAAGTTGTACGTTTTTGGACACTATCTAGGCTTGATTCCCGTGTTGGTTGTCAAGCCCAGTAGAACAGACATAGTCCTATAGTTCCGCGGTCATCGGACCCTCAACGTGCGGTCTAGGTCGGATACGGGGTTTCAATGTACTCCCGAGAGCAACAAGCTCTTGGGATTTCTCCTAGTTCTTTAAGTGACGTTGAGTCAGTGGTATTAATGGTTTTAGGCCTTCTCATTTGTGAAAATAGTGACCCGAGCTTAATTCATTGGTTATTTAATTTAGTACTTAACTAAATTTTGCCTAAAATATACGACAAGATGCAGTCCTTGGGTAGTTCTGCCTGAGGTGGTACTCGGGTCCTTGTTTGGATTTTTTTGAGATGTTATAATCTACCCCTCTTAAAGAAAAATTTCATCCCCAAAATTAGTACCTTTTCTCCCTCCTCGAGGATCTGAGCGTAGTTCTTACGGACTTTAGCTTCCGTTTTCCAAGTAGTTTCCTCCTCGGTATGGTGTGTCCATAACACTTTCATGAGTGGGATAACCTTCCTACGTAACACTTGTTCCTTCATATCTAGAAGACACTTGGGCTGCAATACATAGGCAGCGCCTTCACTTAGCTACACTTACTCTCACTTGATAATATGAGTAGGGTTGGGAACATACTTCTTCAACATCGACGCATGAAACACATTGTGTATGCCTGCGAGTGGTGTGGGCAAGGCGAGACGGTATGCCACCACACCCACTCGGTCTAAAATCTGGAATGGGCTAATGAATCTCGGCATGAGTTTCCCCTTCCTACTAAACAAAGTACTCCTTTCATTGGAGAAACTTTAAGGAATACATGGTCCCCAACTTTGCATTCTAACTATCTCCGTCTCATATCAGCGTAACTCTTCTGTCTACTCTAGGCTATAAGGAGTCAACGCCTGATAATATCAATCTTTTCTGAGGTCGCCTGAACCAGATCTAGGCCAACCAAGCTTTTCTCGCCAACTTTCGCCCAACAATGCAGGGCTCAACATGGGCGTCTATACAAGTCTTTGTAAGGAGCCATGCCAATGCTTGTTTGGAAGTTGTTGTTATAAGAAAACTCAGCATAAGGGAGACAGTTATCCTAGTTGTCCTTGAAGTCAAGTACACATACTCGTAACATGTCCTTAAGTATTTGATTTACCCGCTCTGTCTGCCCATCGGTCTGTGGGTGGAACGCGGTACTGAACTTCAGTTTCACTCCCATTGCTTCTTAGATTCGAGTCCAGAAAATACACGTGAATCGTATGTCTCGGTCTGACACAGTCTCTATAGGAACCCCATGCAGTCATACTATCTCCTTGATGTACAGCTTGTCCAGATCATCTACTGAATTATAAATTCTAATCGGGAGAAAATGGGTTGATTTCGTTAATCGGTCCACAATCACCCAAATGGAGTCATGTCCCTTTCTCATCTTTGGTAACCCGAAAATGAAATCCATAGATATGAAATCCCACTTCCACTCAACTATGGGCATGGGCTATAGTAAACCAGGGGGTCGACGATACTAGGCCTTGACTTGCTGGCACGTAAGGCATCGGGACACAAAATCTGCAATTTGGGCCTTCATGTTTTTCCACCAGTATGAACGATTCACGTCTTGATACATATTTGTACTACTTGGATGCATCGCCAACTTTGAATTGTGGGCGGCCTCAAGGACTTCTCTCCTCAAGTCGTGAAGGTTCAGGACGCATAGGCGGCCTCGATACTGTAGGCCTCTATCCAGGTCGATTCTCCATTCTGAGTCTTCACTATCGCCTGCACACTCTCTCATCTTCGACAGTAGCTCATCATCTTCTTGAGCCACAATGATCTAGTCGTCAATAAGTGGTTGCATGTGGAAGTGTGTGACACTCTAAAATTGCTCCTCTAATATCAGCTTCTGTTCAAAATCTTACACGAACTCCACCATATTCCACTCTCCTATCATCAGTGGAGCCGCAAATTCTATAGTTTTCTTGTGACTCAGTGCATCGGCAGTAAGGTTGGCCTTGCCAGGATGGTAGGAGACTTCAAACTAGTCTTTCAAAGTCTTCATCCAATGTCATTGCCTCATATTCAGGTCCCTCTATGTAAAGATGTACTTGAGGCTCTTATGGTCATAAAAGAGCTCGAACTCCTCTCCATAGAGGTAATGTCCCCATAGTTTTAATGCGAAGATGACTGCCGCAAACTCCAGATCATGAGTGGGGTAATTTTCTTCATGTTTCCTCAACTTTCAGGAGGCATAGGCAATCACCCTATCCTCCTGCATAAGTACACACCCCAAATTGACTCGAGAAGCGTCGGTGTAAATACTATATCTAACCCCTTACTCTGGCAGTACTAGTAAGGGTGTAGACATCAGCTTGTCCTTAAATTCCTGAAAGGCTGCCTCTGTTTTCTCATTCCAAGCAAAATCAAGATCTTTCCGAGTCTTTGAGTATATTAAAATGTTATCTATGAATACGATGATGAATCGGTAAAGGTACGGGCAAAATACCCGGTTCATAAGATCCATGAATAAGGCCAGTGCATTTGTAAGTCCAAATGGCATCACGAGGAATTCTTAGTGCCCGAAACTGGTTCTGAATACAGTTTTTTACACATCTTCATTCTTGACTTGTAATTAATGATACTAGGACTATAAGTCTATCTTAGAAAAATACTGCGCCCCCTTCAATTCATTGAATAAGTCATCTATCTTGGGCAGAGGATACTTGTTCTTCACCGTGACATGGTTTAGCCGGGGATAATCTCTACACAATCGCAGCAATCCATCATTCTTTTTCACAAACAACATAGGTGATCCCCAAGGAGATACACTCAGCTGTATGAATCCCGAGTCCAACAAATTATCTATCTGCTTCCTCAGTTTCTCCATTTCACATGGATGCATGCGATACATCGGTAAGGAAATAAGTGTCGCAACTAGAACAAGGTCAATAGTAAAGTCAATCTCGCGCGGAGGAGGTAATCCAGGAATCATTCTGAACATGTCCATGAAATCTTGAATTACTGGCGTGTCCCCAAGTGACAGACTATCACAATTTTCCAACAGGGAGGCGTAATAATGGATGCGGTAAGCACAATTGACCTGAACTGAGAAGGTGAAGGCCGTGCCCTCGGGCCCATGGGTTGTCACCAATCTGGTTTCACAGTTGATTTCTGCCTTCATTTTAGTGCGCTAATCCATGCCGATGATGACGTCGTAATGATATATTGTGGTGACAATCAGGTCAATGTGCACCATTCTGCTCCCTAAGTCTACCGGGCAACTCTTGCAAAGCTTAGTGGCATCTGAGAAGGTTCCTGCTGCGGTGATGACTCTCACCCCTAAAATCACGGTAATGACTACTTTAGTTGAAGTGAGAATATGCCAATATGTCCTAGAGGGGGGGGGGGGGAATAGGACTTTTTAAAATTTTATGCTAATTTAAAATCCTATCAAACTTATCCTAAGAAAAATATGCATATATCAGGATTTCTTCAAAGTAACTCTAATGGCTTCCAAGCCAAATAGAGGATCCAGTCAAAACACTATTTGAAAGATGAACAAAATGCAAATCATAGTTTATAATGGATGTAACTGTGTGTGAGGTGTTGTCTTAGATAAATATATTCAAAAGCATTTAGGGAAATTACAGAAGCAATCAAAGAAAATATCAATCTCAAACACGTTTGTTTTTATAATGGTTCGACTACTTGTTTACTCCACTTGCAGTGGACGCACTCAACCCTTGAGTGTACTTGATCTCACTAACGGAGGTTTTAGAGCAGGTTCACCTTAAACCCGGAGGTTTTAAATCAGGTTCACCTCTAACCAGTACAACCTACACCTAGGCTGACACAACGTGTCTACACGAAACAAGTTTATGCTCCCATGAGCAAGGGTCAACACACAACACCCAACTTTTATGCCACACAGGCCAAGGATCCACACAAGGAACCTCACCAATTTATGCTCCCATGAGCAAGGGTCAACACACAACACCCAACTTTTAGACCACATAGGTTAAGGACCTACACAAGGACCTAAGGAAGATAGAGTGATTCTAATCATCTATGCATTCAAGGCATCCCAGTTTAATGATTTGCCATTAAGGTAGTAGCTATAGGATCCTTGAATGTGAAAGTTCATTCTCTAATCCACTCTATTGAATGTCACTGATGAGGGTGGATTGGAGGATGAACTTTTATGAGAGAAGAGACTTAGGGTATATGATCTACGGTTAAATACACAAAAACACTCTCTATTTTCTCTACAAACAACCAAGGGAAAACTCTCATTAAAGGTTCCCATGGATATAAAACGGTTACATTTTTTACAGAGCTTGATATCATCGAGCATATACTCCCGATAGCATCGACTGGCCGCTCGATGATACGAACTCAACTGTCAAACGCTTTTAAAATCTTTTGCCAATTGGTCGAGGAAATTGAACGGGTGTCGATGTCATCGGATTTCGAACTCTGATTTCATCGACACGAGGTTCGATTCATTGACATTTGAAAATGTGAGAGCACTTGCCATTGAAATATTTTAGGTATATGATATGATCGAGCATCACTCGATATCATCAGAATTTGAATATCGATGATATCAAGGGCAATGTCGATTCATCGATAATTCTAAGAAATTTTCCTATAAGCTTGTTGGACAGTTTATGTCCACTTTCGATGACATCGACCTTGCCTCGATATGATTGATATTTGAATGTCAATTTTATCGAGTGACTCTCGGTCGAAGAAAAATAACTTGAACACTTACTGGATAGATATGTGTCCTAATCTGATATCATCAAAGGACTTTCGATATCATCGAGATTTGAATTTCGAGGATATTGAGGAGCTCTTTGATATATTGAGGATTATATGATTTGTTTTAGCAGTACTTTGGACACATCAGGACAGATGTTAACTTTATCGAGTTAGTTCGATGGACTTAAGATTCAAACTTCGATGATATCGATGAGTCCATCGATCCATCGATAATTCAGTCCAGATATTTTTATGGTTGCTGGACATCTTAGGTCCTCATTTCGATAAGATCGAGTGAGCTTCGAGGACATTGGCAACAGGATTCGATTTCATCAAACCACTTGTCGATAAATCGACAAAGGTAGAAAACTTAAGATTTTCCTGAAGTTTGAAAAAATTTTCTAGCAAAAAACCCTAAGGTGTTCTATTCAATTTTAAGGATTTTATTTACCTGGTGTTTTAGGACATGGGGATGTGAGGCTAAGTTTTACCTATGACGAGTTCGGGCACACATCCAGTTGAGGCAGATGCTTGATCAATCTTCCTATGGGGATCCTTTGTCTTGCTGACTCAATGCTCACGCTAATTGACAAACCAGGGCACCTTCGACCCCAACCATAGGGGTAGTGTCCAACCCTAATTACTTGACTAAAGAGCATGCTATCATAGAAACATTGGACCCAGTGTCCACCAATAGAAATACAAATCTCGATAATATCGGAAGATAACGACACTTCAACCGTAGATTCAGACGCTTCGGCTGCAAGGGCATGTACTCAAGCTTTATGTGGATGATTTGGTTGCATTGCCATAGGTCGTTGAGGTGGCCTATTACGGGATATAAGAGGTCAGTTGTATGGTTGCGCTGGTGCCACAGATCGTAAAGGTGGGGCTAAAATGGCGTGTTGTGGTGGGCAGTTGATCTTCTGAGGCAGTGAGTAGCTATTGTCCCTCATCTTGGTAAAAAAAAAGGGGCAACATGGTATGCTTTGTTACAATAAGTATACCAAAGATCAGTTCACCTCTGCTAAGCCGGCGGAGCCATTAGTCTGGAAGGTGAGTTCATACGCGGCCTCTTGCCGAGAAATGACCGATTCTATAATTCAGGCATGTGTGTTCAAGACACTCTTTCACCATCCTGCTCAGCTCGCACGGACATGTTCACTAGATCAGCATAGTTGGGGATGCTACCGCAACACATCTTAGTGCGTATGTCAGCCCACAACCCTTCTGAAAGTCGCCGCATTCTCATCGGCTCGTTTGCCAAAATCAAAGGAGCATATCTAGCCATCTTCGTGAACCGATTCTCGTATTCTGCCATTGTCATTTCCCCTATCAGAGATGAAGGAATTCGCCCTCCTTTTCATTGCGGTAAGTGAGGGGGAAATACTTCTTATGGAAGTGTACCTCGAATTCGTCCCATGTCCACGCAAATCCTGTGGGAACGGTTCGAAGGACACTGTCCCACTATAGGCTAGCTTCCTTTTCAAACATATATGTGACTAGCTCAACTTGTTCCGCCTCTGTACAGTGTAACAGCTTTAACATCTTAAAAATGTGATCCTACCAATACTCAGCCTCCTCGAGTCTATGAGTACCCGTAAAATTGGAAGGATGGAGGCGCTGAAAGCGTTCGAACGGGCCACTTGTAGTCATAGTCCCACTAGGCTATACAGGTGGCATCAACGGGGCCACATTCATGTTTTGTGCGATGGCCCCCACTATAGTGGCCAGAACTTGTTGTTGTTGTTGCATTAGGAGCATCATCTGCTCCAACCTATCAGGGGGAGAGGCCGCCTGAGGCATGTGTGGCATCAACGAAGACGCACGGTTCTGACCCAGATCTGGTGGTGCACTCGGTGTTGGCCCATTTGTGGGGCCAGTGGCCAGTTGTGAATCCGGCATTGTCTCGATACCTGGGCCCAAACTAGGGTCCATGTGACTATTGCTCGGGGAATCGATCCACTAAGTGGGAGACGTGCCATGTTCCGAGTATTTTTAAGAGGCATTCCCTATATACAATATAGGGTGCAACGTTTATATGATTAGGATAACATCATCCACTTTTTTCACACATTCTAGACATCTCTACACAAAAGAAGCTTCATGCATTTCATTTAATAAAATTGTACAGTTACATATGTAGTGGTATTCAAGTACTATGACAGGGAATACATGATAGCTCACAAAAGGAAACTTCAACACTTACTAACTTAACATCCAAACTATGCCTACCCAAGGCTATTACAAAAAGCAACAAGAAGTAACTACAACTACACTACTAGTCCTCCAATTCTTGTGAAGGTAGAGGTGCTCCCTTATCTTGCATATAGCACAGGAGGGCCTTCAGGGTGTGGGACATTCTCTTAAACTTTTGCTTCAGGTAAGCATGGTTCTCCTCGAACTTCTGTTTCAAGTAGGCTTGATTTTCTTTGATCTTGGCCATGTGGGCTTCTAGGGTGGCCCGGTCATGGTGGTCCTCACGAGCAATAAGAGTTCCCTTGTCTAAGTCCTGGGCCCCCTCTTCTTCTTCCTGCCCCTCTTCTTCACTGCCTTCCTCTTCTTCACTGTTTTCCCTGTCTTTGGTCTCTTCTTCTATTTCATCCCCGAACTCATCAATTTTGGCTTGGCGTTACTTGGGGCATATTCTCATATTGTTGAGTGTTGTTTCACTGATGAAATGGGTAGGGGCGAGATTATCCATATGGAGCCTGAAGCCAAAATTGTGAGCGATCTTGCAAATGAGTCGGCCGAATGGGAGGGAGGCATCCCCACGAGTAGACCGTGTAGTATTAATTATCTGAGTCAAGGTGAGAGTAGGTAGGCACACTTTTTCTCCTTATCCAACTCGATACAGGAAGTCTACCATAAATCTTATGCATTATGTGCAGTTACTCCACCTAGGATACACGTTGTATGTGCATATATGGTAGAGCAGGCAGAAATCTTCCGTCATTCAGGTCGATGCGAGACTATTTCCTCACTTCCATCGACAAGTTGGCCGCAAAAGAAATGTGTGCGGCGATCTCTCCCATCCACTAGCAAGATTTGTATCACTGGCATGTACAACTCCCCGCTCTATTCCCATGATACGTGCCATGATATCCACATCGACCCTGGCTTCTGATCTCCCCAACGGAAAGGTAAACTGGAGAGGCTCAAGAGTTGGGTCCCGTATGTGTGCATAGAAGGCTCATACAGTGCCCTCACTAGCGTGTGTTTTCCCTCAAATATGGGACCCCACTCGTTCTCCAGGAGGTGGACAATGACAGGATATATGCCAAACAACTTCTTATCCACGTGTGCTTCGAAAATAACTTTGTGATTATGAAACTTACCGAGTCCGGTGCCCATTGATAGGGACCTCTTTGCTAGGATTCGAGGGTCGAGGTCCCGTTTCGACCTTCTCTCAGCGTTTGCACTTGCTTCGACATTCTTCTTCTTTTTAGAAGGGCTTGAACGGGTAGGCCCGATCTCATCCAGGGCCGCTCTCTTCTTTCCCATAAGGGAAAGGAGCATTGAAATGGAGAAGATGGTGATCACAATCTCAAAGAGAGCCATTGAGATAGAAAAGCTTTAAGGATGAAGTAGATTTGAAAGTATGAAGGTTATGATACACAAAAAAGAGGATTTTGTGCTTAAATGAGTGAGAATAAGGGAGATTAGGGGTTGTAAGGGATAATTATGGAGAAATAGTGGTGGTGGGGTGTAGGATGTAGAGAAAAATGGGTGTTTGAACGTATGGAAATGAAGATTTAAGAGAGGAAGGGAGTTTTTGGAGGGTTAAAAGTGCTTAGAGGGTTAGGGAACGGTGAAATGAGGGAGAAATGGGTGTTTGGGGTGTTAAAAGGGGGGCCTCACATGTGGGAGGGACCCACCAAGGTCGGCCTGATAGCGGTGCGCTTCCGCACCCTCGGTGCCGCATCCTTAATGCCGCCACAGCTGGTTGGGCCGGTCGGCGGTGTGCCGCCTATCGGGCGGTGCCGCCGAGCTTACCTAGGTTGCCTGGCAGTGCACTACCGATGGGGTGGTGCCGCCACCCTTTCCTAGTTGGTCCGACGGTGGCCACCCCCCGATATCGGGTTTTGATGTGTGGGACCCCCTGGGCCCCACCGAATAACGTGACACGGGTCTGTTTTCGCGGTCCAACGCATGCATATTCATGCCATTTGGATCTGTTTCAGGTTCGAGATTTGTCAACTACGACTCAAACCCATCAACTGAAGGCCTAGAGGTGATCTAAGATACGTTGTGGACCATACAACTGTGTTTGGTCTTGCCCATTGATGAAAAATTGGGATCCTGATGTGGTCTCTAAATTCCATCGCCCCCTTCCTAAGTCAGAGTGCTTCAGAGTGCGTCGTGTTACCTATAACCCAAGTTCGATTTAATCCAAATCATACTTTAATACCAACTTGTAACGCCTTAAATTTCAAGGGTCGAGTAAAGCTCTACTCCCGAGATCCAGAACATCACTTATGTAATATGGGTGATGATGTTCAGATTTCGTCTATATTAATGAGTTAAGTATGAGTAGAATTATACTAAAATAATATATCATACTCTGGATATAATTAAATTAAGCAAGCGGAAGTCTGAAACATATATATTTAAACATGTAAGTGTTTCACAAACTTCCAGAGTATGAATATGTAACCGGGCTCAATATATACATAAATTGTTTCAAAATATACAAAATGCAAAAAATTAGATGTGTCCAACTAAGAAAAGTATCCCTGTAGTTCCTGCACATTAGCACGAGGTCTATGTAGACCCGCCCGAGGGCTGAAAGTAGGAGAACTCCTTATACATAAAGTCCTGCTCCGTCGCATAGACTTCATCAGTACATGCATCTAAACTAGAGTCTGGTTAATGTTTTAAAACACCATCCTAGGGTGGGAATGAGTGGCCAACTCAGTGGTACTATAAGGTAAAACTTAACATGTTATCAAGTCAATCAAGCAGTAATGATAAGGGAATCATAACAATCACTTCCTAACTACTCTTGTTAATTCAGGAATAGAGTGCAAGTAATGATGTATGCCCTTGCATCAAAGCTCCCTCATAAGTGACTCCGACAACATATTTCGTAAAGCACATCCTAACTGATGCAATGAATAGAGTGCAAGTAATGACATCATTGCCTCTCGTCCAATCTTCATCGCCTTTAAAGCACATCCTAACTGATGCAATGTGATGCATGGTCGTGTTAGCTGAGTACTTAATTAAGCTTATTCATACAATAGATTTAGGAAGTTAGGGTACCTCCCTTTATATCATTGACCCGAACCAAAGGATCCATTTAGGTTCGTCACTCCTAGTTAGGCACATATGATAGGCAAGTTGTCGGGCATCACTCTTAATGGAAAACAGTCGATAGGAAAATTTAAGAATTTATACTCGCGGTCACTACGGGAGGCTCGTCACCTTAGTGTAGGCCGACAGCTCGAACACGGTGTCTCATACCACCATGCCTGGCTCACGAATCTTGGTTGTTCATTGGTCACTATGGGGAGGCTCGTCACCCCAGCGTAGGCTGACAATTAGAATACGATGTCCCATACCACAATGCTCGGCTCATGAGTCTTAGCGAATCATGGTACCATGCTGTAAGTGGGCCTTTACATTGGTGAGGGGTACCTTAGATTCAAGCAGTAGTGTCCATACATGGTAAACATACAATAGGCCAATCAGGTTGTTAGGCAAGCTCAATTGGTACGGGCACACATTGACTTAATCGACATGGAGCGCATAAGCACTCCTCGTGGCCTAGACACTATCAACAATAGTCGTGCGACCCGGATTCATCGAGTATACCCAATGTGGCGAGACTAGTTCGGCCACTTGAACAGGGACTGTTACCGATTGTCTAGGCTATGTTGTAGCCCCAATCTTACTCAGATGTAGCAAGTAAACACATGTAATAATCATTTTAGCATTTAACAAACAATCTAAGTAATTTTCTCAATTAAGCATTTCATCAAACAAATTGATCATGTTACCAAACACTTGCATTTTATCCATAAATTGCGTAGAGGCAAATATGATTACATGGAAGAGGCTATACATATGAATAAGGTAATTAAGAATCCCATCTTTATACTCTTAATAAATACAAATCGTCAACAATTTCTCGTTCAGACAATTCATCAAACACTTAGACTATAATTCACCAAATACATAGACTAGAATAGTTACAATATATATTTTAACAATTCCTTATACAGAGAGATTAGGATGCATATGATGATGATGAATCCTAGATAAGTAATCATGGCAGGCACAAATCATGTTTAAATGTTCATTCAAACATTTCAACAAACGCATGAGATGCATCTTTTACTCAACACATTTCACACATGTATATTATACCAAAAACGACGTATCTAAGACAATACGACAACAATCAAATCAAGCATAAATCATTAGCTAACATTGAAAGCATTGATAAGCGCAACCTAAGTGTTTATAGTCCACACCTTTCGTCAGAATACTTTATTTGAACTTGATCCAGCTCTACGTTTCTGAAAATGGGATGTCGGGCACCTAAATGATGTGATAGGTTAGCTAGTTTGACGAATAATCAATCTGGATTTCTATAATGACATTAGGGTTAGGTTTTCTTACACAAAATTGTAACCAAAAGAGATTTGGTAGTGCTACGGGATGGAGATTTGGTGCATGGAATCGTGGGAGAAGATTCCTGCAACGATCTCCCAAAATCCTTCTTCTCTCCTTTCTCTTTTCTCTTATTTTCTCTCCTCTCTCCCTTAGGGTTTTAGAGAAATTCGTATATAAGAGAGATGGGGTGGAATAAGGGCTATTTATAAGCCTAGAAGTGATGTAAATGGCTTCAGGGCCACCATATACATGGTTTATACCCTTTGGGCAACTGTTTTTGACAAACAGGGCGGATAGGGAGGCCCACTACCCACCTACATCACAGGGTATGCTTCCTGATAATGGATCCATGCCAGGACATGATTTCGGTGTGATTGGATAGGCCGATCATCCGTGGAGGACTTGTGTCAGATCAACGGTCATACTTACTCATTGGGGCCACGGTTATATGGATATATGCAGGGAAATTTCCTTTTCCCATTGGCGAAGTTTAGTCAGAAATTGAAGGTCCGAAATTCTCAATTTCGTGTGAGAGCGAATGGCCCAATTCACTTAAGTTTTGGTTTGTTTTCTAAAGATATTCGTGTTTCTCACACACTCCACTCTTGGTCCAAGTTGTACGTTTTTGGAAATTGTCTGGGCTTAATTCCTACGTTGGTTGTCAACCCAGTAGGACGGAAATAGTCCTATAGTTTCATGGTCATCGGACCCTCGATGTGCGGTCTAGGTTTGATATGGGGTTTCATTGTATTCCCGAGAGTGACAAGCTCTTGGGATTTCTCCTAGGTCTTTAAGTGACGTTGAGTCAGTGGTTTTAATGGTTTTAGGCCTTCTCATTTGTGAAAATGGTGGCCCAAGCTTAATTCATCAATTATTTAGTTTATTACTTAACTAAATTCTGCCTAAACTAAACGACAAGATGCAGTCCTTGGGTAGTTCTGCCTGAGGTGGTACTCAGGTCCTTGTATGGATTTTTTCGAGACATTACACATACGGTGGGTCCCACAGAACTACCTGACGTCACTGCAGGTGGCACCTACAAAACTAGCAAATGTCAATGTAGCAACCATGCTGCTGGGATCCACCGTCCCTCCAACGGATGGCTTGGATACAGAACACATACATCATTGTGGGCCCCACCTTCACACGTGCAGCAAGTGTGAGTGGGTCCCACGGTTGCCTAAAAAATGGATGGACAGTTTGTATAAGATATATACATCAAGTTGGCACCACAACACATCCCAATGGATGGTGTGGATGACAAACAGTTACACCAAGGTGGGGTCCCACCAGCCCACACGTGTCACATGTGTGGGGTGGGCCCCATGCGTCCAAACGGACGAACGGTTTGATATAACTCATACCACATGATGGGGTCCACAACATTTGCTGACGGTGTGGATTAAATCCATATATCTGGTGGGCCCCACCCTCACACATGCCACACATGTGAGGTGGGTCCCCATGCCCTAAGAACGGACGACATTGATGAAACACTTACATTAGGGTGTGTACCACCATCCAGCTGCTGGACGGTGAATACAACACATATTACGGTGGTTCCCACAACATCGTCCAGGGATGGCATACATCTAGTGGGTCCACACGTATGGCCCACCAACTTGTACCAAGTCGATATCTGTGTTTTCATTTCATCCAGGCTAGTGGACGGACGACCTGGATGATACGTGGCTATCAGGTGGGTCCCACGTGGTGGCCCACCAGGGGTTTTATCAACTTGAGATTTGTGTTTTCTCTACAATCGGGCTTGTCCAGGTAGGTGAGCCTACCTACTGGGCGGTCCGGCGTTCCACAAATGGGATGGCATGGATGCAGCACATGTATCACAGTGGCGTCCCGCCATCCTAATCAAGTGGATGATGAGGATATAGAATACATTCATCAAGGTGGGCCCCAAGATGGGAAGGAGATATATATATATATATATATATATATATAGAGAGAGAGAGAGAGAGAGAGAGACGTGAGACAGTGTGGTTGAGGGACCCCGCCACTATGGTCCCCTCTTAGATCACAACACATACATCAAAGTGGGTCCCATCATAAGTGGGCCCTAAATCAAAATCAATGGTGGATCACCCACCGATTGCAAATCTTTTAGGCTCCTTAATCTCCCGAGCTCCTAAACTTCCTCTATGATGGAGGATGATGAGAGTTAAAGGGTTGGATGATGAGGATTGAGGGGGTAGGAAGTTGGCCACACCTAGCTCTTCTCATGGAGAGCTTGGACGCCCACTCTTCTTGCTTGCTCAGAAGATGGATTTGAGAAAATGAGAGAGAGAGAGTGATGGATGGGAGAGAGGGTTGGGTGTGATGGGTGAGTGATGGTATGAGTGATGGGTGTACTTGAGAGGTAAGGTTGTGTTGACTTTTGGGTGAGAGAGATATGGGTGTTGTACTTGACTGATTGATGGGATTGATTTGATGTTTGGTAAAGATTCCCTTGCACAGCATTTTCTTGAAATAAATGCGGGCCCACATCTTCTGGCCTGGGTATCACATTAATGTTAAGACGTGGCGTTGGAACTGTGGTGATAGTGCGGTCTTAATGGTACAAGTCTCAAGTCGAGCCGACTCGGATTGACAGGGTATGACTCAGGGTCGCATGCAAATACTGATTACAGATTGTGGGTCGCCGAAATATGATGAGGAGGACCGTAGGAATCTACAGAACGATACGAACTAGGATACGAGTCTTACAAGCGCAGTGCTCGAGGAAGTTCATTAAATGAATGCAGCATGTCATTTCGTGGTTCGAGGTCACATGGGGCGTTAGGCAGCCGTTTTGGTGACAGTCGAATAAGGGCGCAATATGTGACTTAGTACTCAATATTAGGGTCAAGCAGCACATGGGGTCGTGTCATGTGTCCATAGGTGGGTACCCGAAAGGACATTGTATGGCCAGCATTGATGGCCGTACTCAAGCAATGCCATGAGGCATCCCTATATAAGGGAAGCCCTTGCTCTCGGTCGGCCCTATTTACAAGTTGCATTCTCCTTCTGGCCATTTCCTTTAAAACAGCTAGGCAATTTCTAGCGACCGTAGCCACCGGCGTTCAGACATCTGTTCCATCTCTGGTAAGCTTCATACACTTGCCCCCTCCTCTTTTTCTTTTTTCCTTTTAGTAACTCTCAACATCTATAAAAGAGATGCAATGTCGGACGCTTTCAGCTCACAAGAGGGGGCCTCCGATGGCGATAGCGGGTCTAGTAGCCTTTGGGTAATGTTGAATCTAATGTCGCCATTGGTGATGATGGCAGATGTCAGTTTTCTAGCATCTCGGGCAACAAAGCAATCCCCGGTAAAGAGACTGCTAGACGCAGAGCGCGACCTTCCCAGAGAGGATGACCCAGATGGGTCAGGCAACGAGGAGGGTCAGGGGGGTCCAGTGCCCTCTACCCTTAATGTTAAAGATCTATCCTAGATAAGGCTCAAGTATCACATCCCCAAATCTGTAGTTCTTCGGCTTCCCATGCCGGATGAACTTCCAGACCATTGCAATCTTCCAAGTCGCCCTTCCGTGCGGCCAACAGCTTCCACTGCAAGGTCTGGTGAGGTGCTTGCTGGCTCGTTTGAACTTGCCCCTGAGACAAATGATCCCCAATGGATAGAGGGCTTTGATCACCTGCTGGTCCTATGGTCCAAGCTAGAGCAACCCGAGCTGACAGTAAAGGAATTCCTCCACTGTACCAAGTAAAGCGGAACCATAATCAACTCGGTTGATACTATCTCTCTGCTTAGCGGGGGACTAGAGGGAGCCTTATTATTGACCCTCTGACATCCAACAAGAACTGGAGGGACAAATGGTTCTGAGCGTCCGGGTGTTGGGAGGTAGCCGACCTACCTTTAGCTTTGGATCACCACTGGGTCCCTACGGCGTTCTCTGGACCCAGATAAATATTCCTCGGATGTAGTCATTTTTTAGATCATCTTCAATTGGTCTGCTCTTGATTGTGCCAATTTCCTTTTCCAGTCATTCCTAAATAAGCTACTTTGTTCAACAATGGGTCGCTTGCTCGGATCAGAGGGGCAAGAGTGCTAAAAGAGGAAAAGAGGTCTTGGAGCATGCTCCTTCAACCAGAGCTACTTCTTCGGTCAGGGTTGGATTCCGCTCTTTTTGGTAAGCCATTAGGTAACACCTCCTATAACATCTCAGAAAAATCCATATAAAGACCCAAGTACCACCTCAGGAAAAAATACGTAAGGACCATACCTTATCGTAATTTAGACGGAAGTTAATTAAGTACTAAACTAAATTAATCAATGGATTTAGCTCGAACCACCATTTTCACAAATGGTGAGACCTATAACTAGCAATACCGCTAAACACTACTTAAAGACCTAGGAAAAATCCCAAGAGCTTGTCGCTCTCGGGAGTATGTTGAAACTCCGTATCGGACCTAGACCACACGTCGAGAGTCCGATGATCGCGGAACTATAGGGTTATGTCGATTCTACTGGGCTTGACAACCATCATAGGATTCGAGCCCAGATAATGTCCAGAAATGCATGACTTGAGCCCTGCATAAAGTGTGAGAGAAATTGAATATCTTTAGAAAATGTAATAAAACTTAAGTGAATTGGGCCATTCACTCACACGCGAAATTAAAGATTTCAGACTGTCAGTTTGTGACCAAACTTCACCCATGGGAAATGGAAATTTCCCTACATATATCCATATACTTATGGCCCTGATTGAGTGAGAATGACCGTTGATCTGATACAGGTCCTCCACGGTCGATCAGCTTATCAGATCGCACTAAAATCACATCCTATCATAGATCCATTGTCAGGAAACTTATACTATAACGTTGGTGAGTAATGGGCCTCCCTGTGAGACCCGTTTGTCAGAAACAGTCGCCCTTTGAGTATAAACTAAGTATACCAAGGCCCTAGGGCCATTTGCATCACTTATGGGCCTATATATAGCCCTTATACCACCCCATCTCTCTCTCATAAGAATTTCTCCAAACCCTAGGAGAGAGAAGGGAAAAGGAAGAGAAAAGACTAAGGAGAGAAGAGAAACCTTGGGAGATTATTGCAGTGTTTTTATTCCACAACTCCACGCACTGAATCACCTCCCCATTTCGCTACATGACTTGTTTTAGCTACGATTTGGGTAAGAAATCCTAAGCCTAATACTGTAGTTGAGATCCAGAATGGTTGTTTGTCAACCTACATAAACGATTTCACCATTTAGGTACCCGACATTCTATTTTCAAGAACATAGAATTCGAACCTAGTCTGAATTGAGTATTCCAATGAAGGTGCAGACTATAAACATTTAGGTTATGGTTTTCAATGCTTTCAATGTCAGCTAATGATCTATGTTTGACTTGATTTCTACCATATCATCTTAGACACGCCGATTTCGATATATTTTACATGTATTAACTATGTTAAACAAAATATGCATCCCATGTGTTTGTTGAAATGTTTAAATGAACATGTAAATATGATTTGTGCCTACCATGACTACCAATCTATGATTCATCGTTGTTATATGCATACTGACCTCTTTGTATAAGGATTTGCTAAAACATACATTGTAACTAATGTAGTCTACATATTTGGTGAAGTATAGCTCAAGTGTTTGATAAATTGTCTGAATGAGAAATTGTTGATGATTTGTATTTATTAAGAGTATTGAGATAGGATTCTCAATTACCTTATTCATAAGTATGGTTTCCTTCATGTAATCTTATTTGCCTTTATGCGATTTACGAATAAAATGCAAGTCTCAGATGATGTGATCAATGTGTTTGATGAAATGCTCAAATGAGGAACTTATTTAGATTAGTTGTTGAATGCTGACATGATTATTACATGTGTCTACCTATTACATCTGAGTAAGATTGGGGCTATAATGTAGTCCAGGCAATCAGTAACAGTCTTGTTCGGGTGACCGAATTAGTCTCGCCACATTGGATATGTTCGCCGAATCTGGGTCGCATGACGATTGTCGACAGTGGTTAGGCCACAAGAGGTGCTTATGCTCTCTAAGTCAATTAAGTCAGCGTGTGCTCGTACTAATCGAACTTGTCTAATAAACCAATTGGCCTATTGTGTTTACTATGTATGGACATTACTGCTTGAATCTAAGGTACCCGTACCAATGTAAAGGCCCACTTTAACCATGGTACCACGATCCAATAAGACTCAGTGGTATGGGACACCGTGGTCGAGCTGTCGTCCTACGTTGGGGTGACGAGCCTCCCCGTAGTGACCAGTAAGCAACCCAAACTCGTGAGTCAGGCATATTGTATGGGACATATGTTCGAGCTGTCGGCCTATGCCGAGGTGATTAGCCACCCCGTAGTGACCGCGAGTATAAACTTTGAACTTGCCTATTGACTATTTTTCATTAGGAGTAATGCCCTACAACTTACCTATCGTATGTGATTAACTTGAACTGAAGACCCTAGATGGATCCTTCGATTCAGGTTAATAATATAAAGGGAGGTACCTTAGCTTCCCAAACTTGCTATAAGAATAAGCTTAATTAAGTACTCGGCTAACACGGCCCTGCATCGCATTGCATTAGCTAGGACGTGCTTTTGGTGAGGAAGGTGCACTTTAGGGAGTGTTGACATATTTGAAATTGGTTATTAAAGTCCCTTTTGAGGGAGCTTTGTTGTATTAACAAGAGTAGTTAAGAAGTGATTGTTGCATTGCTTTATCATTATTGCTTGATTGACTTGATAACGTGTTAGCCTTTGCCTTATAGTACCACTGAGTTGATCACTCACTCCTACCCTAGGACGGTATTTTAAAACACTAACTAGACTTTGGTTTAAATGCAAGTGATGACGAAGTCTATGCGACGGATGAAGACTTCATGGATGAGGAGGAAGAGTTCTCCTACGTTCAACTCTCGAGGGGTCTGTGTAGATTTCGTACCGATGAGTAGGGACTACTGGGATACTTGTTTTAGTTGGATACCTTACATTTCCTCATTTTATATGTTTTGAAACAATACATGTATATATTCAGCCTGGTTACATACTCATACTCCGGAGTTTGTGAAACACTTTCATATTTAAATACATATGCTTCAGTCTTCCGCTTGCTTGATTTAATTATATATGGAGTATGATATGCTGTTTTGGTATAATCCTACTCATGTTTAACTTATTAATGTGGACAAAATCTGAACATCATTATCCATGTTGCATAAGTGATGTGCTGGATCTTGGGAGTAGAGCTTTACTCGACCCTCGAAATTCAGGGTGTTACAAGTTTGTATCAGAGCATGATTTAGATTAAAATGGACCTGGGTTATAGGTAACACGATGCATTCTGACACACTCTGACTTAGGAAGGGGCGATGGAATTTAAAGACTGCATCAGGACCGCAATGTTTCGCCGATAGGTGAGATCAAACGTTGTAATAAAGTTCCTAAAGTATATCTAAGGGACTTGGATCACGTGCATTGACCCAAGTCAACTCTGGGCCATTGGTCGATGAGTTTAGATCATTGGTCGATGAATGCCAATTCTAAAATAGATCCAAAAGGCACGAATACGTGCGTCTTCAAGGCTTAAAACCCCAAAGTGCAAAATTTGGTGGGACACAGGGGGGCCCACGCATCAAACAGGCACCCCGGGAGGGGGTGGCCACCTCCCTAGGGCAGAACCACCGCCGGACTCCCCAGGGGGGCGCGACGGCACCCCCCAGGCGGTGGCACACTGTCCGCCTCTATAGCAGGGTGCGGTGGCACCACAAAAGCGGTGGCGCACAGCCAAATGACCGTGCATGTGGGGCCACTCCCACTTAACCCCCTCTTTGCCCCCATTGCTCATTTCACGCTATTCTTACCCCACCAACACCCCCAAACCCTCTAAAACTCTCTTTCCCTCTCAAATCTCCTCCTTCATACATTCAAATCTTCCATTTCCTTTACATCCTACACCCATCCACCACCATTCCCCTAAAAACTATCCCTTACAACTCTCCATCTTCCTTATTTCCACTCATTTGGGCACAAAACCTACCTTTTTATGTCTCATAACCTTCAAACTTTCAAACCCACTTCATTCCCAAAGCCTTTCCACCTTCATAGCTCTCTTTGAGCTTGTCATCGCTATTTTCTCCATCTCAACACTCCTTTCCCTTATGGGAAAGAAGAGAGCGGCCCTGGATGAGGCCACGCCTAGTTATTCAAGTCGTTCTGGGAAGAAGACGAGCGTTGAGATTAGTGCAAGCACCGATAAAGTCGAAATGGGACCTCGGCCCTCGAATCTTGATAGAAAGATCTCTACCGGCCGGCACTGAACTTGGTAAGTTCCGTGATTGCAAGGTTGTGTTTAAAGCTCATGTTAATGAGAAATTATTTAAGTGTATCCAGTTATCGACCTTTTTCTGGAGACCGGTTGGGGTCCCATATTTGAAGGAAAGGCTCATGCAAGTGAAGGCACCGTACGAGCCTTCTATGCTCACTTACGGAACCCAACTCTAGAGCCCCTCTAGTTTACTATTCCATTGGGGAGACAGGAATCTAGAGTCAATGTGGTTGTTATGGCCCGCATCATGGGAATAGAGCGTGGAGTTGTACATGCTAGTGAAGCTAACCTCGCTAGTGAGCGAGAGAGAATTCGCCGCTCATGTTTCCTTATGGCCAACTTGAAGAGTGGATGCGAGGGAATAGCCTTACATCGACCAGTATGACACCGAATTTTCGCCTGCTCCATCACATATGCATGTACAACGTGTATCCCAGGTGGAGTAACTGCACATAATGAACCTGATTTATGGTGGGCTTCTTATACAGAGTTGGACAAGAGGAAAAAGGTGTGTCTGCCTACTCTCGCCTTGTCTCAGATAATCAAGACTACACGATCTACTCGGGGGGACTCATCCCTCCCATTTGGCTGACTCATCTGCAAGATCGCCCATAATTTCAATTTCAGGCTTCTTATGGATAATCTTCTGCCTATCTACTTCATCAATGAGACTACACTCAACAATATGGGAATTGGCCCTAGGCAACGCCAAGCCCAACTCGATGAATACAGGGATGAAATAGAAGAAGAGACTGAAGAGGAAAAAGGCAGTGAAGATGAGGAAGGAAATGGAGAGACAAAAGGTAGTGAGGAAGAAGAGCAGGAAGAAGAAGAGGAGACCTAAGACTCAGATGGGAGACCTCTTATTACACATGAAGACTGCCATGATCAGGCCATCCTAGAAGCCTGCATGGCTAAGATTGAAGAAAATCGGCCCATTTGAAGTAGAAGTTTGAAGAGAACCAGGCCTATCTTAGACAAAAGTTCAAGAGAATGTCTCGCATCCTGAAGGCCCTCCTGTGCTATATGCCGGATAAGGGTGCACCTCTGCCTTCCCCAGAGTCAAAGGACTAGTCATGTGTTGTAGTTGTTTTCTTGTTTTATTTGTAATAGCCATGGTTAGGCATAGATGGATGTTAGGTTAGTAAGTGTTAAAGTCTTTTGTTAAATTAGCTCACATGCATTCTCTGTCATAATTCATGTAATGCTACATCATGTGTATTGTGACAAATTTTGGTTAAATGAAATGCATGAAGCTTCTTCTATTTCGAAATGTGTAGCATGTTTGGAAAAAGTGGATGATGTATCCCAATCCTGTAAATGTTGCACCCTATGTTGTATATAAGGAATGCCTCATAAAACCACTCGGAATATGGCACGTCTCCCACTTGACAGATCAATTGACGGGGCACCTCCCCTGAGCGATAGCCACATGGACCCCAGTTTGAGCCCGGGTATTGAGACAATGTCGGATTCATAGCTGGCCACTGGCTCCACGAATGGGCCAATACCTAGTGCACCACCAGTTCTAATCAGAACCGTGCGTCTACGTTGACGCCACACGTGCCTCAGGCGGCCTCTCCCCCTGATAGGTTGGAGCAGATGATGCTCCTAATGCAACAACAACAACAAGTTTTGGCTACTATTGTGGGGGCCATTGCCCAAAACATGAATGTGGTCCCTCCTATGCCACCTGTGCAGCCTGCTGGAACTATGAATACAAGTGGCCTATTTAAGCACTTTCAGTGCTTCTGCCCTCCTACTTTCGCGGGTAATCACCGACCCAAGTAGGCTGAGTGTTGGTTAGATCACATATCCAAGATGTTGAAGCCATTACACTGTACTGAGGTAGAGCAAGTTGAGCTTGTTACCTATATGTTTGAGAAGGAAGCTAGTCTTTGGTGGGATAACATCCTACAAACCGTTCTCGTAGGATTCGTGTGGATGTGAGACAAGTTTGAAACTCGTTTTCATGGGAAGTACTTTCCCCTCACTTACCGTAATGAAAAGGAGGGTGAATTTCTCTGCCTCTGACAAGGAGGAATGACTGTGGCAGAATACAAGAAGCGTTTCATAGAGCTGGCCATGTATGCTCCATTGATCCTACTAAATGAGCCGATGAGGATGTGACAATTTTCAGAGGGTTTGCAAGCTGATATCCGCATGAAGATGTGTTGTGCTAGCATTTCCAACTATATTGAGCTAGCAAACATATCCCTGCGAACCAATCAGGATGTGAAAGAGTGTCCCAGACATGTATGCCAATGGGCCCGAGGCCTTGGCCTGAATTACAGAACCGGCTGTTTCTCGACAAGAGGTCGCGTGGGAATTTGCCTCCTAAGCAACTGGCTCCACCAACCCAACAGAGGCGATTTGATCTTTGGTGCGCCTATTGTAACAAGATAGGCCATACAGAACCCTTTTGTTTTACCGAGATGAAAGACAACGACTTTACGCCGCTGCAGAAGGCCAACCGCCAGCTACCACATGTCATTTCAGCTCCACCTCTATGATCTGCACCCCAGCACAGCCATTTAACTGACCTGTCACACCTCGGAATAGGCCGCCTCAACGACCTATGGTAGTGCAACCTAATCATCTATAACAAGCTCGAGTACATGCGCTCGCCACTGAAGCATTTGAATCTGTGGTTGTTGTACCCCTAGCTTTTGAAGTTACTTCTCACATCTAAGGTACACCTGTATTTCTATTGATGGACACCAGGTCAACTATTTCTATGATATCGTGCTCTACGGTCAAGCGCTTAGGGTTGGACACTACCTCTATGGTTAGGGTGAGAGTCATCACCATAGCAGAAACTTTCACAGATGCCACTAAGCTTTGTAAGGATTAACTGGTAGATTAGGGTGCCGAATGGTATGCAATGACCTGATTGTCACCACGACATATCATTATGACAGCATCCTCGTCATGGATTGGCTTACTGAAATAAAGGCAGAGATTGACTGTGAAACCAGATTGGTGACAACACATGGGCCTAAGGGCACGACCTTCACCTTCTCAGTTCAGCTCAGTTGACCCTATCACATTCGTTTTTATACCTCCCTGTTGGAAAGTTGTGATAGTCCTTCACTTGGGAACATGCCAGTAGTCCAAGATTTCATGGACATGTTTAAAGCGATCCTTGGACTACCTCCTCAACACAAGATCGACTTTACTATCGACCTGGTGCCAGATGCGATGCCTTTTTCCTTACCAAAATACCACATGCCTCTGTGTAAAATGGAGGAATTGAGGAAGCAAATTGATGATCTGTTGGATTCAGGTTTCATACGGCCAAGTGTATCTCCTTGGAGAGCTCCTATGTTGTTCGTGAAAAAGAAGGATGGATCGCTACGATTGTGTAAAGATTATCACAGGTTAAACCACATCACAGTGAAGAATAAGTATCCTCTTCCTAGGATAGATGACTTGTTTAACTAGTTGAAAAGGGCGAGTATTTTTCTAAAATAGACTTATAGTCCGGGTATCATTAGTTGTGCATCAGGAATGAAGACATGCAGAAAATAGCTTTTAGGACTAGTTTTGGGCACTACGAATTCCTCGTGATGTCGTTTGGACTTACAAATGCACCGGTCGTATTCATGGATCTCATGAACCGGGTATTTCAGCCGTATCTATACCGATTCGTCATCGTATTTATAAATGACATTTTGATATATTTAAAGAGTCGAAAGGATTATAAAGAGCACTTGCCAGTAGTCTTTACTACCCTAAGGAATTATTTGCACAGTACCAGAAATGCAACTTCTGGAAGGAAGAAGTCAAGTTCCTGGGAGACATAGTTTCCAAGTAATCGTCGTGGACCTTGCCAAGGTAACCGCGGTATAAGACTGGGAGCAGCCCAGTTCGGTTACTGAAGTGATGAGTTTACTCAGACTCGCTAGCTATTATCACTAATTCATTAAAGACTTCTCCACGATAGCCCGACCGTTCTCGCAACTCACTCAGAAAGATCTTAAGTTTGCTTGGAACAAGAAAGTAGAAGTAGCCTTTATAGAATTAAAGGACAAGATGACGTCCGCACTCGTGTTAGTACTGCCAAAGTAAGGGGTCAAATATACTATATACACTAACACCTCTCGTGTCGGTTTTAGATGTGTACTTATGCAGAAAGATAGGGTCATCGCCAATGCCTCATGACTGTTTAGGAAACATGAAGAAAACTACCCTACTCACGACTTGAAATTGGCAGCAGTCATCTTCGCATTAAAGCTCTGGAGATATTACTTCTATGGAGAGGAGTTTGAGCTCTTTTGTGACTACAAGAGCCTCAAGTACATTTTTACGTAGAGGGACTTGAATATGAGGAAACGATGTTTGATGAAGACCTTGAAAGACTTCAAGTTTGAGGTTTCCTACCATCTTGGCAAGGCCAACCTTGTGGCCGATGTGTTGAACCACAAGAAAATATTAGAATTTACAGCCCCACTGATGATAGAAGAGTGGAATATGGTGGATTTTATGTGAGATTTTAAATAAAAGCTGACAGTGGAGGAGCAATTCGAGAGCATCGCACACATCCAGGTGCAGCCACTTATTAATGACCGAATCATTGTAGCTTAGAATGAAGATGAACTATTGCTGAAGATGAGAGGATGTGAAAGTGACAGTGAAGAATGCGAATAGAGGGTTGGCTTGGATGGAGGTTTGCAATATCGTGGCCACCTATGCGTCCCGAACCGTCACGACTTGGGGAGAGAAGTTTTAGAGGCCGCACACAATTCAAAGATGGTGATGCATTCGAGCAGTACAAAGATGTATAGAGGCATGAAGCGTTCATACTAGTGTGACAACATGAATGCCTAAATAGCAGATTATGAATCCCGTTGTCTCACGTGCCAGTAAGTCAAGGCCGAGCATCGCCGACCCCCTAGTTTACTTTAGCCCATGCCCATAGCTGAATGGAAGTGGGATTTCTATCTATGGATTTCATTTTCGGGTTGCCTAAGATGAGAAAGGGGCATGACTCCATTTGGGTGATTATGGACCGGTTGACGAAATCGGCTCATTTCCTCCCGATTAGAGTTTCTAATTCGGCAGATGATCTAGTCAAGCTGTACATCAAAGAGATAGTACGATTACATGAAATTCCTGTGGAGATTGTGTCGGACTGAGACACGATTCATGTCCATTTTCTGGACTTAAATCCAAGAAGCCATGGGAGTGAAACTAAAATTCAGTACCATGTTCCACCCATAGACCGATGGGCAGACAAAACGAATAAATCAAATACTTGAGGACATGTTACAAGCATGCGTGCTTGACTTTAAGGACAATTGGGATAACTGTCTCCCTTATGCCGAGTTTTTTTTATAACAATAACTTCCAAGTAAGCATTGGCATGGCTCCCTACGAAGCCTTATATGGGCACCCATGTCGAGCTCCACATTCTTGGGTAGAAGTTGGCGAGAAGAGCTTAGTTGGCCTAGACCTGGTTCAGACAACCTCAGAGAAGATTGATATTATCAGGTGTCGACTCCTTGCGAGCCAGAGTAGACAGAAGAGTTACGCCGATATGAGACAGAGACAGTTAGAATTTGAAGTTGGGGACCATGTATTCCTGAAAGTTTTCCCAATGAAGGGAGTCCTTTATTTTGACTAGAAACGGAAACTCATGCCGAGATTCATTAGTCCATTCCAGATCCTAGACCAAGTGGGTGTAGTGGCATATTGTCTTGCCTTACCCACACCACTCGCAGGCATGCATAACGTATTTCACGTATCAATGTTGAAGAAATATGTTCCTGACCCGACCCACATTATAAAATGGGACTAAGTACAACTAAGTGAAGATGCTACCTATGTACTGCGACCAACACGTGTTCTAGATAGGAAGGATCAAGTACTACGCAACAAAGTTATCCCACTCATGAAGGTAATATGGACACACCACACTGAGGAAGAGGCTACTTGGGAAATAGAAGCCGAGGTCCGTAAGAACTACCCTCAGATCCTTGAGGAGTACGAAAAGGTACTAATTTCGAGGATGAAATTTTTCTTCAAGGGCGGTAGATTGGAACATCTCGAAAAAAATTTGTACAAAGACCCGAGTACCACCTCAGGCAGAAATACCAAGGACCGTACCCTGTCGTAATTTAAACAGAAATTAATTAAGTACTAAACCAAATTAATTGGTGAATTTAGCTCGAACCACCATTTCCACAAATGGCAAGACCTAAAACCAGCAATATCGCTAACTCAACATTACTTAAAGACCTAGGAAAAATCCCAAGAGCCTGTCACTCTCGAGAGTACGTTGAAACTCCGTATCGGACCTAGACCAACGTCGAGATACCTATGACTATGAAACTATAGGGTTATGTCCGTTCTACTGGGCTTGACAACCATCACGAGAATCGAGCCTAGATAATGTCCAGAAACGCACAAATTGAGCCCTGAGTAAAGTGTGTGAGAAACGTGAATATCTTTAGAAAATGTAATAAAACTTAAGTGAATTGGGCAATTCACTCACACTCAAAATTGAAGATTTCAAACTGTCAGTTTTTTACCAAACTTCACCCATGGGAAAAGGAAATTTTCCTGCACATATCCATATAATTGTGGCCCCGATTGAGTGAGAACAACCGTTGATCTGACACAGGTCCTCCACGATCGATCAGCTTATCAAATCACACTAAAATCACATCCTGACATAGATCCATTGTCAGGGAACTTACACTATGATGTAGGTGAGTAGTGGGCCTCCTTGTGAGCCTCATTTGTCAGAAACAGTCACCCTATGGATATAAACTAAGTATACCATGGCCCTGGGGCCATTTGCATCACTTCTAGGCCTATATATAGCCCTTATACCACCCCATCTCTCTCTCATACTAATTTCTCCAAACCTTAGGAGAGAGAAGAGAGAAAGGAAGAGAAAAGACTAAGGAGAGAAGAGAAACCTTGGGAGATTGTTGCAGTGTTTCTCTCCCACAACTCCACACACTGAATCACCTCCCCATTTCACTACACGACTTGTTTCAATTACGATTTGGGTAAGAAATCCTAACCCCAATACCATAGTTGAGATCCAGAATAGTTGTTTGTCAACCTACCTAACTGATTTCACCATTTAGGTACCTAATGTTCTATTTTCGGGAATATAGAATTCGAAACTAGTCCGAATCGCATTTCTGACGAAAGGTGTGGACTATAAATGTTTAAGTTATCATTTTCAATGCTTTCAATGTCAGCTAATGATTTATGTCTGACTTGATTGCTACCATATCGTCCTAGACACACCGATTTTGATATATTTTACATGTATGAACTATGTTGAACAAAATATGCATCCCTTGTATTTGTTGAAATGTTTGAATGAACATGTAAATATGATTTGTACCTGCCATGACTACCAATATATGATTCATCATTGTTATATGCATACTGACCTCTTTGTATAAGGATTTGCTAAAACATACGTTGTAACTAACCTGGTCTACATATTTGGTGAAGCGTAGCTTAAGTGTTTGATAAATTGTCTGAATGAGAAATTGTTGATGATTTGTATTTATTAATGGTATTGAGATAGGATTCTCAATTACCTTATTCATACGTATGGTTTCCTTCATGTAATCTTATTTGCCTCTATGCGATTTATGAATAAAATGCAAGTCTTAGGTGATGTGATCAATGTGTTTGATAAAATGCTCAAATGAGGAACTTATTTGGATTAGTTGTTGAATGTCAACATGATTATTACATGTGTCTACCTATTGCATCTGAGTAAGATTGGGGCTACAACATAGTTTAGGCAATCGGTAACAGTCTTGTTCGGGTGGCCGAATTAGTCTCACCACATTAGATATGTTCGACGAATCTGGGTCACACAATGACTGTCGACAATGGTTAGGGCACAAGGGGTGCTTATGCTCTCCATGTCGATTAAGTCAGTGTGTGCTCGTGCCAATCGAACCTGCGTAATAAACCGTTTGGCCTATTGTGCGTTTACTAGGTATGGACATTACTGCTTGCATCTAAGTTACCCCTATCAATGTAAAGGCCCACTTTAACCATGGTACCATGATCCGCTACGACTCATGAGCTGGGCATGGTGGTATGGGACATCGTGGTCGAGCTATCAGCCTACGCTGGGGTGACAAGCCTCTCCGTAGTGACTAGTGAGCAACCCAAACTCGTGAGCTGGGCATGGTGGTATGGAACATCGTGTTCGACCTATTGGCCTACACTGTGGTGATTAGCCTCCCCGTAGTGACCGCAAGTATAAACTTTGAACTTGCCTATCGACTGTTTTTCATTAGGAGTGATGCCCTGCAACTTGCCTATCGTATGTGATTAACTAGGATTGACAACCTTAGATGGATCATTCAGTTCGGGTTAATAATATAAAGGGAGGTACCTTAGCTTCACAAACCTGCTATATGAATAAGCTTAATTAAATACTCGACTAACACGGCCATGCATCACATTGCATTGGCTAAGAGATGCTTTTGGCGAGGAAGGTGCACTTTAGGGAGTGTTGATATATTTGAAATTGGTTATCGGAGTCGCTTTTAAGGGAGCTTTGTGCGAGGGCATACATCATTACTTGCACTCCATTTCTGCATTAACAAGAGTAGTTAGGAAGTGATTGTTGTATTGCTTTATCATTACTGCTTGATTGACTTGATAACATTTAACCTTTGCCTTATAGTCCAATTGAGTTGATCACTCACTCCCACCCTGGGATGGTGTTTTAATACACCAACCAGACTCTGGTTTAGATGCAAGTGATGACGAAGTTTATGCAACGGAGCATGACTTCATGGATGAGGAAGAAGAGTTCTCCTACGTTCAACTCTCGGGTGGGTCTATGTAGATCTCATACCGATGCGCAGGGACTACTAAGATACTTGTTTTAGTTGGACACCTTACATTTCCTCATTTTGTAAGTTTTGAAACAATACATATATATATATATTCATCCCGGTTACATACTCATACTCCGGAGTTTGTGAAATGCTTTCATATTTAAATACATATGATTTAGTCTTCCGCTTGCTTGATTTAATTGTATCTGGAGTATGATATGTTGTTTTAATATAATCTCACTCATATTTAACTCATTAATGTGGATGAATTCTAAACATCATTATCATTAATGTGATGTGTTGGATCTCGGGAGTAGAGTTTTGCTCGACCCTTGAAATTCAGCGCATTACACCTCCAACCGATCTGTAGAACTTAGGAAAATTTATGAATTCCTCTGACATGTTTCCTTTGTGCTCGATGTAGAGATGCCCGAAGCTCGTCCTCTTCTTCCGCCTCCTTCCAAACTTCGTGCACCCCATAAGGATGAGTTGCCGGTGCCGATGAGAAAGAACATTTAGACCTCCTCCAATAGCAAGGGGAAGGTCGGCCCTTCCTATCATGTCGTAATAGAAATGGAAGGAGAGGGAACGAAGGTGGAGACCTCCTTTGGTGCCGCTAGAGTGGCAAGGAAGATGGTCCCAGAAGACATTACCCCTGCCAAAGTGTAGGGTGCTCCTAAGCTTTCCACGGAAGCTCGGTCTTCAAGAACTGAGGAGGTAGCTTGCCCTTCCTCAGCTCAAGAGGGGTGAGGTAGGGGTATCCACCAGACTGTTGAGGAGATCCTTCCTTGGGCAGACTGCCACATGCAAGAGGCAAATTCTACAGTTTGTTCGATTCCCCTACGAAATCGGCTCTGACACACATGACAACGAGCCTCCTTAGGGTACGACTCTTTCTGAAGTTAGGTCAATCTTTGTTTTTCCATCGCTCATTCTCACTTAATTTCTTTCCTCGCTTTTATAGTTCACCCCACGTGTACTGAAGGCATGAGCTGAGTTCACTTGGATGTGCGAATAGGTGGGCGAGGCTGGCCAAAAGCTCACTCAATCGGAGACTCGGGCTGCGATTGTAGAGGCTAAGTTAGGGGCTGTAAAGAAGCTTCTACAAAAAAAGTCAAGGAAATAGCGAAGCTAGAGGAGACCAAGGCTTGGTATAGGGAGTGCAGAGCTAAGACCAAGGCGAAGCTCGAGGAACTCAAGGTAGGGACTCAAGCTGCCCTCGCTCTAGCTCGAAAGGATGCAGTAAAGGAATTCGAGTCTTCCTAGGCGTACATGGAGGACAAAGATGCCCTTTATCACCAAGACTATGACAAGTGCATCGAGGCTATGAAGGAGACCTTCCCAAAGTTGGATCTCTCTGCCATTGACAAGTCTAAGTCGGGATCTGATGGGTTGGGCAACGAAGCGGCTCCCGAGCAGCCCCCCAAGGCTTGAAGATCGGCTTTTGCAGAGTAGTACTTCATTTTTTGCAAAATAGTATTTCCTTTACTCTAAAATATCTATTCATGGTTGTGTAATACCTTTCCCTTTTTTGTCTTTTGTTAATGTGGACTGATGTAAATGTGCCCTCTAGGGCTTTGATTGGTGTAATCATGCCCTCCGGTGATTCATCAATGTAAAATACTTCTTTTTGAAAAAGATTTGCCTCGAATTCTTAATCTTTAAGTTAAGTAGATCGCCCTCAATTTTGTATCAGCGGGTTGAACTTGAACCCAATTGCTTGGATGTAAATCGCATCCGATACTCAGGTCTTATATCAAGTCCTGGTCGGACTTTGATTGGGCCTTTAGCGAACCTTGGTCAAATCTGATAGGTCGGATATAGGTCGAACATAAGTTGGACATAGGTCAGATCTTAGTCAGATCTTATGGGGATAACAGATTGCGTAAAAATCATGGCAGAGCTTTATCAATGCTAACTTGAGGTTGATCGATAAGCAGCAAACTTTACGCTAGTCAATTAAGGATAATAGATCTTGAGATGCTCGACATTCTAGGGATGCGAAAGGATCTAGCCATTTAGGTCTTCTAGTCAATATGAACTAGGTCGGCTTATACTCGTTACTACGTAAGGTCCCTCTCAATTTGGGCCCAAGGTTCCTGACCCTATCTCCTTGGTATTCTAGAAGGTCTTCTAAAGGACTAGATCGCCAGCTTGGAATCTTCTAACCTTTATCCGAGTATTGTAGAAATGCATCACTTGTTGTTGGTGAACAGCGGTCCGAATTTGAACTTGTTCCCTTTATTCTTCAAGAGGGTCGAGACTCAGTGTCATTAGCTCAGTGTTAAATTGTTCATTGAAGGATTCTGTTCAATATCTACAGGAGTGACTGTTTCTGCCCCATATGCTAAAGATAAAGGGGTTTCCCCAGTAATTATTTGGGTAATTGTTCGATACGCCCAGAGAACTTTAGGCAGTTCGTCAGCCCATGCTCCCTTTGTGAAGCCCGTATCTTAGACCATACCATTTCGTAGGCTTCCATGGTCATCCCGGTCGAATTTCGGTGACCCGCGATCTGTTATTGGCATTTCCACGCAATCTTGAGTCGTGTCCCGTATATCAGTGCCGGCTTGACTCGAAACTTGTATCATTATGACTACGCCGTCGCCGCGGTTCCGATGCCGCATCTCACGCGTCGAGGAGATACCCGGGCCAAAAGATGTGGACTCATATTCAGTTCGAGGGAAACGCGCACATTTGCGATCCCGAGGGAATCTTTACGACTTGTCACATCAATCCATCAATCAAGTACAAGCAACCCAACCCATCCCTCTCTTACACAACCTTACCTAAAGTCAACTCTCACCCTTACATGTCAAGTACACATCACTCACCTTTTCACCCATCACTCACCCTTTCACCCATCACACCCATCCCTCACTTCTCTTACATCACTCTCTCTCTCATCTCTCTCTCATTCTCCAAAACAAGCAACCTACGTCTCAACACCCCCCATGAGAGAACTTGGTGTGGCCCACCTCCCTGCCTCCCATCTCCACCATCCAAGCTTCATCTCGACCGTTGAATCGTAACCCTTGGAGCTCTAGATCGCATTGGCGGAAGAGGGAAGAAGAAGATCCTCCAATGGGTGATTTATGATTTGAATTTGATTATTTGAGAGCCCACTCGTGGTGGGACCCATCTTGATGTATGATTTGTATGAGGGGCCTATAGTGGCGGGGTCCCTCCGCTACTCCGATCTCTCTCTCTCTCTCTCTTTTAATATGTGTGGCCCACCTTGATGCACCCCCATCATGATGTATGTATTATATCCATACCATCCATACGTGGGGCCACCTTGATGTGCATGGCTACTGGGCCATGTGTACATAGACCCCACATTGACGCAGGTGTTGTATTCACCACCGTCCAGCAGCTGAGGCTGCTAGACTGCATGAAGGAAAATACAAATATCAGTTTGGTCCTAAGTTGGTGGGCCACCTATGTGGGTCCCACCTTGAGGCATCTGCCGTATACGTGAACCCCACGTGATATATATGTTTTATATCCACACTGTCCAGCTTTCTGGACAGTGGAAACCCACCGTGAGATTTGTGTTTAATCCAGCCGTCCGTCCAATCCCTGGATGTTGGATGCAGTACCACGCAACTACCTAGCTGCTGCTGACATGCATCAGTAGGTTCTGTGGCCCCTGCCTCTGATGTATGCGTTGTATACCTAAACCGTCCGACCATTTTGAAGAGGACGTGGAGCCCACCTTAGTGGCGTGCTGAGTGCAGCACGTGGACCCATGTTGGATGTTTTACATCCACACCATCCATCATATAATCCAAGACCGTCCATCTGTCCAGCGTTCAGGTCTGGACGTTGGAATTTTTTTCAAAAAAAAAGAAAGAAAGAAGAAAGTGATAAGTAATAATATAATAATATATATACTATATATATATATATATATATATATGAACGTGGTGGGCCCCATGTGGGACCCACGTTGATATATTTATTATATAATATATATATATATTATATCTGGTGGGCCCCATGTGGGACCCACCTTGATGTAAGTATCTTATACCCACACCGTCCGTATTTGGACGGTGGTAGGTGCAGCACACTGTGATGTATGTGTAATCCACTCCATCCATGTAATAAGGAAACGTGGACCCCACCTTGATGCATGTGCTTCATTCCATGCCGTCCATCTCAAGGGTCCATCGTGATGCATGTATTTCTCTAAGCCATCCATCGGTTCAGATCAATGGGACCCATCTTATTGTATCCATTTTATTTGTTGTCCATGCACAACACGTGTGGGCATCGATTTGCATGTAGAGTATACTAGACCCCGATGATGATCCCAGAGATGAACAGTACTGATATGTGGACTTATTGGGCAGGAGTTGCATACTCATTCATTCATTCGTTCACTATCCACTCGGGCTGGTGTGCACAACTATTTGTTACGTGTGCCTTCGCAATAGCCAGGATTTCAGTTGGGGCGCGCGACTAACCTGAGATCAGGAGTTTGTCACATTACGTCTGACTATCCAAATTTAGGTATGGGATGGTTTAGAGAGAAGTCCCTTTTGATGGACCCCGTAGCCTGCGATACTACGTACTATCATCCCGACTTCACATTTCAGCATGGTCATTCCATTCGCACCACATATTGCATTACATCCACGGCATATGGCATTTTGGGTCACTGTATTTCTATATTTATATGGTCTACGTACAGCTGACGCTATTTGTGAACTCATCAGGAATTGTATATTGCATTATATCCTTGGCATATAATATTTAGCTCTTTATGACTCCTCATTTGCATAGCCGATTTGTATTACGCAATCTGATATTGATTGACTCATGGACTTGTCAGTATTTCCACTTACTCTAATTACTCTGATATTACTTACTTGGCACTTTCCTTGTGCACACACTTTCACCACCCCCTAAGCTTTTTATAAGCTTATGCACGATAGATGCATGCAGGTGGCGTTAGGTTGCAGCAGCGTTGAGCTTAGAGCATGCAGCTGTCTTCTAGAGCTTTGATTTTAATATATGTATTTTCCTTTCAGCATTGTATTCAGATGTTTATATTAGTGGATATGTGGTGATGATTTTGTTCTTATGATTTGGGTATACTTATGGTTATGCTTCTAATGAGACAAATGTACGTAAAAAACAAATCTCCCTTGTAGGATCCCAGGATCGGAATATAACTTATAGACGTTGGAAGCCAAGAATGGGGTACTACGAAGGCTGTCAGCACAGGATTCGACAATCAGGAATTTTGTGAGCCCGGTTTCCGAGTTTGGGGCGTAACACCCTTAGTGTTCTCGAGCTTAACTCGGAGATGGTGCTTGATGATTTTATTGACTGCCTCGACTTGCCCATTTATCTATAGATGTCATGGCGATAACTAAACGTTGCAGATACTGAGGTTTTCACACATCTCTTGGTATTGTTTGTTATCAAATTGCTTCCTATTATCGGAGATGATGGTTCGAGAAATTCCGAACCTACAAATTATATTCTTCCAAACGAAGTTGGTGATCTTTTGCTCAGTTATCTTTGCTAATGGTTCGGCTTCAACCCATTTTGTGAAGTAGTTAACAGCCTCCACGACAAACATTGTTTGACCTTTACTATTATGGAGTGGACCAATAATATCTATTCCCCATTGAGCAAACAGCCATGGCCCAGTCATTGGAGTGAGCTCCTTAGGCAACTGCCAATGTATGTTAGCAAAGCACTGGTACATATCACATTTTCGAACAAGCTCCGAGTGTCATACTGGATGGTTAGCCAGTAATAACCCTATTGGATCACCTTATGGGCTAATTCTTGTCCTCCAAAATGGTTTCCTCAGATTCCCTTATGGATCTCCATTAGGACATACTTTACTTCTTCCAGTCAGAGGCACCTCAAGTAAGGAAGGTAAAATCCTTTCTTATAGAGGACACCGATGAGTATGGTGTATAGGGAAGCTTTAGTTTGCAATCTTTGTGCTTCCATTCGATCTTCGGGTAGCTGGCCCTCTTTGAGATAGTTGATGATCGAATCCATCCAGGTCGGTTCCGAGCTAACTGGAAGAACTTTGACGAGATTGGCTCCGTCAATGCTCAGTTTTGCTAGGAACTCGATTGGAATAGATCTCGGAATCTCATCTTCATCTGCGGTGGCAAGATTCGCCAACATGTTTACCGTATAATTCTCGGCCCGAGGGATCAGGGCAATGCTACATTTCTAAAAGCTCCTGATTAATTCTTTGACCTTCCGAAGATATGCTTTCATGCATTCTTTTTTGGTCTGGTATGCTTCAACTAGTTTATTGACGACCAATTGGGAGTCACTAAAGACTTTAAGATGTTGAGCCCCCATATTGGCTACCAATTTAAGTTTGACAAGTAAGGCTTCATATTCCGCTGTATTGGAGGCTTGAAATCTAAATCTTAAGGCATATTGCACGCATGTATGGTTTGGGGTGTGTAGGACTATCCCTGCCCCGCTTGCCCTAGAATTGGAAGAGTCATCAATGTAGAGCGTCCACTTAGGTGGGTCAGGAATTGTTTTGGAGTTGGATAATACACCCAAGACGAGCTCTATACTAGGTGAATCAGTGGTTTGTTCGGGCACATGAGTTAGCTCGACGATGAAATTTGCCACCGCTTGACCTTTGATGGCTACTCGGGGTTGATACAGGATGTCAAACTCACTTAACTCGATTGCCCACTTAGTTAATCGTCCCGTAGCCTCAGGTTTTTGGAGCACCTGATGTAGTGGTTGATCTGTTAAGACAACGACTATATAAGCTTGAAAATATGGCCGCAGGCGTCAAGAGGAGACGACCAAGGCCAAAGCCAATTTTTCCAAGGTTAAATACCTTGTGTTGGCAGAAACTAGGGCTTTGCTAACATAGTATACTTGAGAACTATTTTCCCTCATGCTCCCTAATTAAGCCGAGCTAACCGCAGCATTAGAAATAACCAGGTATAATAGTAGCGACTCTCCTTACTTAGGTTTAAAGAGCAGTGGTGGTGACCTTAGATATTGTTTAAGCTGCTGGAAGGCTGCCTCGCATTTCTCTGTCCAGTCTACTATCTGTTTTTCTTTCAACTGTTTGAAGAAGGGGAGACACATGTTAGTAGCTCGGGACACAAAGCAATTGAGGGCAGGGATCCTTCCAGTTAGCTGCTGAACATCTTTGGTCATCTTTGGTGATTGCATATCAAGGAGAGCCTTAATTTTTTTGAGGTTCACTTCAATTCCTTACTGGTTGACTAAGAAGATGAGGAACTTTCCCCTGTTAACTCTAAAGGCACATTTTCCTGGGTTTAGCTTCATCCGATACTTTCAAAGGATGAGGAACATCTACTTGAGGTCAACAGTATGATCTATAGCTTTAACGCTCTTGACGAGCATGTCGTCAATATAGGCTTCAATTTGTTTGCCCTATCTATTGGGTGAACATCTTGTTAACCAGACGCTGATAAGTAACACCTACATTCTTCAATCTAAAGGGTATGACTCGGTAACGATAACGAGCTTTGTCAGTGACAAAGGCAGTTTTTGTGTTATCATTTAGATGTATTAAAATTTGATTATATTCGGAATACGCATCCATGAAACTCAGCAGTTCATGTCCTGTTGTGCTATTGATCAGTTGGTCGATCTGAGGGAGAGGAAAGCTATCTTTGGGGTAGGCTTTGTTTAAGTCTGTATAGTCCACACAAACCCGTCATTTCCTGTTAGCTTTTTGTACCAACACAATGTTGGCTATCTAGTCCAGATAATACACTTCCTTAATGAAGCTGGCTTAAAGGAGTTTGTTGACTTCTTCTCAGATCACAGCGTATCTATCGAGATCAAGCGCACGTCGCTTCCGTCGAACTGGTTGATGAGCGAGGTCAATGTTCGGTCGGTGTTAAATGACCTTAGGGTCGATGTCGGGCATGTCTTTGTGAGACCATGCGAAGATGTTTGCATTATGTCGGAGGAGAGCTATCATGTTATCCCGTAGCGGTGTGCTCAGCGATAACCTAATTTGGACAGTCTTAGATGGGTTGGTTTCTTCGAGCGAGATCTGAATGAGATCTTCCATGGGATGACCTCTTTCTTCGGATTCTTCATATGGGTCTAAGGAAGTAATTGTTATGGTTTAATGCAGGTTCCCTAGTATCATTGCGTAGCACTGTCGAGCATCGTATTGGTCACCCTTAACTATTCCAATGACTTGCTCTGTTGGGAACTTCATGCCCAAATGGTATGTAGAGACCACAGCTCGTAAAGCGTTTAGGGACGGTCACCCAAGAATAGCATTGTAGACTGAAGGATGGTCGACTACAAGAAAGTCGATCATCATAGTGACTAGATTACTCCTTCCAGTATGACCTATCCGCCTGAGAAACCGAGCAAGAGGGTTTTGACGGGTCGAAGTAGGGATCAATCGACTCCCATCTTGTCAAAGGTTTGGGCGAAGAGTACATCAGCAGACGATCCGGTGTTGATGAGGATCCAAAACACTTTTTAATTGACTATGGTCAGGGTGACCACCAGCGCATCGTCGTGTGGGTGGTGGATCCCTCGAGCATCCTCTTTAGTGAAAGTTATGATGTGTTTCTCCACCTTTTTCTCTTTTAGAGGCCTCCCAATTAGCTGGACTTCTTCTTCGGGACGAGCAATGCTTCTGGCAAGTACCTTTCAAGCATTGTTCGAGTCACCTCCACCTCTATGGCCCCTGAAGATAGTGCTGATTTCCCCGATTGACTGATTGTCAATTGGTTGTTCATCTGTTGCTGCAACCCAATCTCCTCTGCAGTTATGTACTCCCCAAGATGGCCATCGTGAATGAGTGCCTCAATCTCTTGCTTAAGGTCGAAGTAGTCACTCGTATTATGCCCATGATCTTGATGAAAGAAGCAGTATTCGTTCGACCAATGAAGGATGCGCATATCTTTGATCTCCATCAGAACTTGTTCTGGCATTTTGGTGAGAGGAGTGTAAGTTTTAAACTTATTGTCAAGCTACTTGTTTAGCCTTTGGTCATCTCACGGTCGGTCGTCTTTCCTCTTTTTGCTCGTACTGGCTAAATTTGGTTTTGCCTTTATGTGTTCTTTGGTTAGGGCGACCTTGTTTTGGATGGCGTCCTACGAGATTCGAGACTCTTCAGCATTAGCGTATTTCTGAGATCTATTCAGTAGTTCAACCATTGTCATAGGAGGGTTTTTGTCTAGCGAGAAGAGGAATGGTTTATCCCTCAGCTCGCTCATAATAGCGTTAAGGGTGACCTCTTCTGAGTGCTTACGGACCTATAAGGCTTCCAGGTTGAAGCATTTGATATAATCCTTCAAAAGCTCACCAGGCTTTTGAAAAATGTGAAAGAGGTGGGCTGAAGCCTTGAGCCTTTTCTTTCCTCTGATGAAGTTTGTGACGAAAGCCTGGCTGAGTTGAGAAAACGAACTGATGGAGTTTGACTTCAACTGCTTAAACCACAGTCAGGCAGCATTAGCCAAAGTCAAGGAAAAACCTCAACACAAGACCGCATCGGAGGCATTGTGGAGTTCCATGTAGATTCTAAAGGACTCCATATGGTCCGATGGGTCGGTGCTCCCTGAGAAGGGAGTGGTCTAGGATAGTCGAAACCTGTCCGGCAATCGCGCCCACAAGATGTCGATAGTAAACAGAGATTCAGACTCTTCCACCACGGCCTGCATCGACCCGTTGGCTCGGACAGTTTGTTATATGTTTCCAATATGATCTCGCAAACTTTTTATCTTGGCCTTCTACGGTTCCCTGCTTTCAGTAGTAGTTTCTATTGGAGCTTTGCCACGCCTTTTCCGATTTAGCTCGTGGTGTAGGTCAGAGGCGAGTAATGGCGCTGTCTTAAAAACGTGGGATGGAGTGGGATTGGCTGAGCTTTGTTGTTGGCTTCGATGGGAAGGGGCATGCATACAGGAGGGGTGAGGAGCATTATTGCATGGTTCGTCTTCATGTCGAGGCTATAGTTGCTCTAGCATCTACCTCATGTAATTCATGTTTTCTGTTATGTCCCTGACTTCTCTTTTGAGGGTGTTCTGTCGACCTCCCTTCGCATGAGATCGCTGACCTCGTCTGCCAGAGCCAGAATTGACCTGAAGTTATGAGGAAGAGGCCCAATGGCTTTCATGTTGCTCGGGCTATTCCAACTGCCCAGGGGGCGATGGTGTGCAATCAGGTACGAGCAGGTTTGTGATGAAAACTGCCATTGTAACCAGAGGAGACTAATCTTTCTTCTTCTGTCTAGCCATTATAGATTATCTGGAGTGCTTCTGGTAGAGCAGGAACGACTTAAGATGTAGTTCCCATAGATGACGCTAAACCGTTGATGTAGTTTTCCAGTAGACCCTCCTTGATTAACCCGTCTAGACCTGCATAGGTAAAAATAAGAGACAAAGGA
This sequence comes from Magnolia sinica, assembly GCF_029962835.1. NCBI lineage: Eukaryota > Viridiplantae > Streptophyta > Magnoliopsida > Magnoliales > Magnoliaceae > Magnolia > Magnolia sinica. The sequence goes on along the minus strand of NC_080573.1, from coordinate 92,223,005 downwards.
GTCCTTGACTTGTACAGGGGACCCTCTGATGCTTAAGTCAGATCTTTGGGGTCTTTTGTATGGTAGGATATCTTTGGAAAAGAGTCACCAATCGAGTATTAGGGTATAGGTGTGTGTACCTTACATTGGTTGAAGATACCTCTATTTATAATAGAAGGAAGTTGATACCGTGAAGAGTCTTTCCCGATATGTAGGAGATAAATCCACTTGGAGATTCGTCCAAGATCTTCCTAAGATCATCATCATCCGAGATTCTTGGGATCCGGTCTGATCCTTCGAAGATCTTGAGAGAGATCTTCGGGCTATCAGAGACATTCTCGGGTTGTTAATCCAAAGATAGATCATAAAGATTATATCAGATGTCGTTTAATAGGCAACTGCCTTATAGGGGTAGTTCCGATCTATGGCCGAGCTATAGTCGAGCTATATGGCCGATCTATGGCCGACCTATAGCCGAGCTATGGCTGACCTATGGGCTAGGTTGGCAATTAGCCATTTAAGTGATATTATTGCATTCTCTTCGAATGTCCTCATAGTTGCATCAACCTTCTTGAAGGTCGGCTTGTTTCTAGACATGGAAGTCCCTTGGGGCTTGAATTTTGAGGGCCCGTGTTATTTAGTAGAGTTGGTCCATTCCATAAGTCGACCTATCAGACTTGACTATTTTTCCACCCAACATATTACATGGCTCAAATCTAGTGAATCAATGGCATGGCTCAAATCTATTGAATCAGTGGCATGTTGGCAAATGCACTATTATAATTCATCCTGGGAATAAACGGAAGCTTAAATAACTACAAATAGAATTTGGGTGAATGTTACCTTGCATGAGTAATACAAAGTTACAAGATTCGTCACCTAGGCTTCCTGGGATAACAATCCCATAACTAGCTTTCACCTTATGAGATCAATAAGCTATTTATTTAATAAAAGTTAATTTGGTAAGTTCCTTTCTAAAATTAACTTATTATTAGCTTGAACTTGCTGTCCACGAGAATACAATTTTACCTATATTTTCTCACTTACCTTTATCATTTTCATCTATCCTTCGGTTCGTATATCAAAGGTGGCTTCATATGATACGGAGGGCTTAAATAGAAGGTGAAGCCCACATGATAGACAATCCACGTCATAGGTGAGCTCCACATGATGGGTAGTAGACAATGAAGGTGAACACCCCACATGAAGACCATTCAGTATTTTTTGAAGCTTAGTCCCTCTCCCAGATGAACTATATAGTCAAGAGAAACACCCATAAGTGAATATCCTCGTTAGAGTATATCTCTCTTAGTATATCTAGATAATAGGTAAGACCATCAATTAAAACATTACGAAGCTAGTTATTGAATAGTTAGCATTATATATAAAAATATTCCTCCATAGAGTAGTTGTTAATATGAATAATAAAAGCTCTGTTATAGCTAATTCAACCCAAATACCACATCAATCCCGACACATGGGTATATTCGACCCCGATATCTGATCGAGCAGGACATAATATTTTTATCCTTATAATCCGCAATCTAAACATTTAATATCATGATCATTCAATAATTTGAAATGAAGAAAGCATCATCACATTCCAATTTCATAATATAAAAGTTGTCCAAAACACCATTTACAATTAACTAAAAGTTCAACCGAAACTTATTACAATCAAGAAGATGTTTAATCTATTAAGGAACTAAAAATAATAATCAAATCTTCAGTTCCTTTGTGTATGAATTGATGTGTAAGCCATCAACCACGGATTTGGATGAGCCAATAGCTGATAAGTGAGTAAATTTTATGCAATCTTTCTCCAAAAATAAAAATATCTACATTTACAAGAGATCATAGAAAAATCACGAGTAAGAGAGAAAATATTAAATTCAATGTATAAATAAGTGATACAATACATAGAGTGTACCTTTATGCCAATTGGTCCAAACTCTGGTAATAACTGGCCACCTAGTCTATATAGGTGGTCTGTTGCACTCCAATGTGCTCACTCACCCAACCTTGATCAATGGATGACCCATTTGTATGTCAGTTGATCAAACTACTACTCCACTTGACATACGTAAGTAGTATGTTGCACTCCAATGCGTTTAACCACCCAACCTTGATCAAAGAAGGTTCCAAATGGTACCAATTGGGATTTAGGGACTTTTAACCCTAAGTGTCTCGATCACCCTACCTATTTACGCTTTAAGGATTTTTAAAATCTAAGGGTCTCGATTGCCCTCCGTATTTACACTTTAGGGATTTTCAAATGTGAGTAAATCACCCTACCTATTTTTCTGGTATTCTAATTCGGTTCTTAATTCTCATGAATATGTGGTATGGTTTTTATTGAAATTATCATTCCTAACATTTCCCAATAAACTCAATTTTTTATCGTCGAAAATCAATTCCAATGTCATGATCATTCAAATCATTTACACAGTATAAGTATGATGCTTCTAAGGAAATCACAATATGTAAAGTTTCCAAACAAAATGGATCGAGATAGAAACAATATAAATTCAGCATTCTTAGGTCGTTTTTTGTTCGCACGATCCATATCACACCATCTTGTGTATGTGCGTACTAGTAATTTTTAGGTAGTTTTGTACTCAATAAAAAATTTAGGTACTGTACATTCCGTGTGCACCAATCTATGGCCAGACTTGTATGGAGTTTACAATGGCCTATTTGTAGCCTCTTATATGCCAACTCATGCCTAGATTTAAACCCCCCACACCCACCCCCCCCCCCAAATTAAAAAAAAAACAAAAAAAAAAAAAAAAAACAAAAAAAAAAGAAAAAAGAAAAAGAAAAAGAAAAAAGGCCTAATCAATGGATAGTTGTAAATCATATACATACTAAAACTATGAGCATTATTATACACAACTTGTACACTAAACAAAGGGGTAGATGCACACTAAATCAATGGTCCAAATTTAGGAATCTTTTTGGCCATCCAACAGTCCATTAATGGATAGATTTATGAGCTGATTGATGGTTTATAAATGGACAGATTTAAGGATCGAATGTTGGTCCATTTTGTGGTAAGTCTATGGATTACTCAAAAGTCCATTTTCAGACTGTTTTATGGGCCATCAACGGTCCCATTTTTTATTTATTTTTGGACAGTCCAACGGTCCAGATTTTTAGCAGTTTTTTTTTTCACAGTAGGGTGCATCAAAATTGGTCAACCTTGGGCGCATCAAAATTGGTCAACCTTGGGCACATCAAAACTGGTCACAGTTGGGCCCATTTATGCATGTCAAAACTGATCAAGTTTGGGCCTGTTTCTGCATGCCAAATCTGGTCAGGTTTGCATGATTATTCAGTGGACGATTTGCATGCTTTCTGTACGTTAAAACTAGGAAGATTTGTCCCCTGGTGCATCATAGTTTTATGGTCTAGGTCAAACCTCTTTGGACAGCAGATCAAGCGTCCAAATGGAAACCCTATTGGCACCCAAACAAAGGCCCATATTGGGCAGTTTTGGACACTTATATATTCATGGGTCCAAACGATCGAGATAGATTTAGCCTTAGTTCCTTGTCTATTTAATGGATAGATCTGGCAAGATTTAGACACTTGAAACTGTGGTAATCCACATTATTTAAATACATTAAAAAAATGGTGAATAGAGTCGCATGCATTCAACATATGAAATGGTGGACAAATTTGGGGAGCATTGGGCGTCACATTAGTGGTCCAAATGGGACAGCGCTAGACGTCCAATTAGTGGTCCGATTTGACAGATTTTGGACATCCAAGAGTGGGTGATTGAGATCAGTTTTGGGCGTCCAAACAGAGGTCCAATATTTTGTATGGCGTTGGATGCGCATTTTATGGTTTAATTTGAACAATTTTAGACACCCCTTCACTAATCCAAATTAAGCAAATTTGAGTACTAGTTGATGTTGTAATAGATGTCTTAAATCAAGTCTGTTACAGGGCCTGTCGATGCAATCAATAATTTGTTCGATGTCACCTTCAATGGCATCAAAGAGTGCTCGATCCCATCAGGATTTTCTGGATTCTCTTCATTAGTCATTGGACTAACTGGGCGTTTTTTTTTTTTTTTTTTTTTATGTCATCGATATGTTTTCGATGGCATCAAAAAAGGCTCGATGCAATCGAGATTTTTCGGATAATCATGTTTTGTTTTTGGACAGTTGAGGGGTTATTTCGATGCCATTGAAGGATTAGTTCCGATGACATCAAAGACTGTTCAATGCCATCGACAGTTTTCGCGCAATTTTACGCAGAGTTGTGATTTTACGGGATTGTTTTTTATTTTGCTTGGGATCCTTCTATAGGCTATATATGAGTGTAAGCGGGATTGGGAGGATATACTAAGGTTCAAAAATTGTCCAAGGGTTTCAAAGGGTGTAGCAAGGGTGATATTCGAGGTTGTTCGAATCAGGTAATTTATTTCTCTTTGTAATTTCTTCTTTCATAGTGATATTTGTCACTTTGTGTTGTGCTTTTTTCCCACAAAGATTTTTTCACGTTAAAATCATTGTGTTCTTTTCGTGTTTGCTTGGTGCTATTGGATTAGTATCCTAGATTCATCTTTGTGTGCTTCCACAGTCCCCCAACAAGTGGTATTAGAGCAAAATGTTGGAGCGCATGCTTGAATCTGAAGGATTAGTATTAATGGGAAATACTAAATATGATATTTAGAAGTATTCAAGAAAAAATAATTTTGAGTTATGGAAGGTTAAAATGATTAGCCTATTAACTAAGCAAGGCGAAGATGGGGCTCTTGAGGAGTGATGACATCTATGAGTGATGATAATTGGGAGACCTTCGATAAGAAAGCCAAATCCTTTATCCAATTGTGTCTAATGGATGAGGTTCTCTACAATGTTATGAGGGAGAAAACTGCAGCGGATATGTGGGCAAAGTTAGAGGATGTTTATGTCATAAAGTCCCTTGAAAATCACCCACACTTAAAGTTGCAGTTGTTCAACTTTAAGATGACAGAAGGTGAAGATGTGAAAGCCCACATCAGTAATTTTAATAAGTTGATTTGCAAGTTGCTAGACATAGAGGAAGTGGTCAAAGATGAAGATCAGGCATGTATTTTGTTGAATTTTCTTCCAGCATCGTATGAGTCATTCGGGGACTCATTGTGCACCGATAATAAGTTTCTAAGTGTGGATACTATTATCTCATCCCTTTAAGGAAAGGTCATGAGAAAGATAAATGGTAGTATAGGGACCTCTTCTGATGCGTTGCTTATCAGAGGTAGGAATATTGAGTGAGATACAGGATCTTCGAGATCTAAATCCAAATCCTAGGGTAAAAGCAAAGGCAAGTTAAAGTGTTGGAATTGTGAGATGACTGGAGACATGAAGAAGGATTGTACAGATCCTAAGTTGAAGAAGGAAAACTCAGAGGCTTCTTCCAAGGAGGCCAATATTGTCACATCTTATGAAGCGACAAGCACATATGATGTTTTTTTTCTATGTCTATGATCGGACACTTGTACAATGATCGTAGAGACGAGTGGATCCTTGACATAGGAGCATCACATCACATGACTTCCCATCAGAGTTGGTTCGCTAGTTATAGAGAGTGCAATGGTGGATAGGTCATTATGGGCAATGACAATGCTTATAAAGTTGTGGTTATTAGTATGGTATGCATCAAGATGTTTGATGGAATAGAGCGTACCTTGACTAATGGTAAGCACACTCCTGATGTGGAGAAGAGGTTGATTTCTCTCGGTGAGTATGCGAAGATAGATATTTTCTGGATTTTTCTTTTGCATGTTATTATCCCTACTTGGGATTCTTTTTGGATGCTATTGCCCATGCTTAGGCAACATACTTGTGGATGATTGAGCCCATGAGGGCTTCTGGCTTATGTTGTTACTCATGTTTGGGGTAGCTTCTTCTATGGTTGAATGATGATATCTTTATATGGCATGTGTGTTTTGTAGATTCTTAGACATGTTGCTAGGAAGTACAAGTCTCACATTAGGTTGATTATGATTGTATCCTAAATGTTAAAATTATATGCTTTCATGATTAGAAGAAATGGGAGGTTAAAGAGGTAACAAATGCCACACACACATACACCCATATCTATTGGACCCTCTATAGGCTTGGAAGACTTAGAGTTTCTTTTGTGTTTATATCATGACTCTTTTTTACTCCTATACCTTTTTCATATATGAATTCAATATATTATATTCTCCAACTTCAGTTATGTAACCTAACATTGATCTTTACAGATTGACCATTTGCCCATGACTGAAAAAATGGGAGAGAAATATATCCCACCATTATGATTTTATGATCTCTTTTTAAGTAATGGTGATGCAGGATGATAGGGGGAGCAAACAATAGAGTTTTGAGTTGTTTTCATTTTAGGATGAAATATTATAAATTTGTGTAATGTCTATTGTACATACAATTTAATTAGTTTCTCTAGGTGTTTTGTCACGTAATTGACAAAGGGGGAGATTGAAAGTACCCTTGTTTGTTAAATAACATGACAAGTGAGACATAGAGTCTAGTGAGCCTCACATGATGACTACAAGATGAAAACTCAATAAAGAGGATGTGTTTAAAGGTCTCCAAAGGTAAATGAAAACCTCACATCCCATGACCAAAACACCTTAGGTAAAATCTCCTTTAAAAAGCTCTAATCTATCCCAAAACCATCTAGGAAAACATCTTTGGAAGATTATAAAATGGAAAACATAGTTGCAAGAACATATGAAAATATATAAAGTTTTTCTACAACTATCGATGACATCAAACATTGATTCGATGACTTCAAAATTCAGGTTTCAATGACATTGAGATGTATTCGATGTCATCGAAATTGTGCCTAAATATGTAACACTCCGCACCTTCGATACACAGGTATTACCATTAAAACCTATATTAGTATAAGCATGAGCCTAATTAGTGAATGGTTCTAGCCTAAATCAAGACAGTGGGAATAACCTTCACCCATTCCTCAAGTCGCCCAACAGTTCATTAATACCTGGACAAGTCATTGAAACATTTTAAAGACTAATCGAGCCATCCATTAGCAACTTTGATTCCTGGATCACCATCTTTAGATCCACAACATTCTATGGATCAATTTAACGATCCCTATTTCGACCATTGAATTATAAGATCCAACCACAAACTACTCAAGGAACAGAGGTGCCTGAGATTGGATAGATGGCTGAACATTGACGATCCTGATCAAAGATAGATCCTATAAATAAATGAACAGATGAATGAGTGTCCAGGTGTACACGTGTAGTAACAATACATGAAGAGTATAATAGTACGAATGAGAGTATTCAACAAATAAAGTGCTTGGACTTGAACACACCAATGACTCTTAGGACCCCTTCTGACCGTTGATAGTTGAATTCAGGATGATCTGACCCTTAGAACGATAGAAACCCATGAATGGACGCTTTGATCACAATGTATGGGCCACCCGAACCTTGGATCAGTTTGATCGTTGGACTGAGGTCTCAAATGAGACCCCTAAAGAGAATGGACAGTGTGGATTTGGAAAATACACCATTGTGGGCCCCACATTAGTGTGTGAGTGCATCAGGGTCGGTGCACCTATGATGCACCAGACGATCAACATGGTCAAACTAGGAGCTGACCCGATAAATCTTAAATTAGAGAGATTTTTCTCTCTTTTTCCCACCCGGACCAAGTTTGAATGAGCAGTGCCATTCTCACCGATTGTGGCCCACCATTACAAACCAAATGAACAATCTAGATCGACCATCGTGCTCAAAGCGAGGACTCGACTAGAGATAGGGGTGGCCCACTTGATAAAACACATGTGTATGCACATGCGTACCAGCACAAGTGATGTGCCATGTGCAGTCAAAGCCTTTCGAAAATGGAAATTATCTCCATGCATTTCGCTGCCAGCTTGGCAATCCAAGTGCAGCTACATCTTCAAATCTCGGTCGTTCTTCCCAGCTCCGAAAAAGGAGGAGAAGCCTGTTAAAGGAAGAAAAGCGGTGGGAGTTTTTCCTTTTTGAGAGAACATAGCGGGCTTAATCCAAGCCATACACTAGGCTTCGCCAGACGATCTTGGCCGTTTGATTTAGGATAGCTGGCTTAGGGTGACCAGCTTCTCGAAAACAACACTTTTCACGCGAGATGGTGATTGCGGCTGAATTTCTCATGGGATGTTAATGGATTCACGGTTGCTGATGGGATAAGTGGGCCCCGCAGTGATCAGAGGCCCCATCTGGTCCATCCAGATGGATTGGATTTCCATCTTAACCAGTCAACAAAAAATCATCATTAGAGGCAACATCATCTTCTCCGTCCAACCTAAGAACCCACCATGATGGCGTGGGCCCCATTTGCAGATCATAGTTACTTTTCCGGTGGGCCACAGTGATAGAAATCCATCCGTCACAGTAGATTGGACCCATGCACACAAGAAACAGAGAAGAGGATGTGAGTGAGTGTTCACGACCCCAAGTGTAGGGTCGTGATGTAGTAATAATCTTGGTAAGACCGAGGTCGAATCCACAGAGACTGAAACTTGTACGTTTCTGAAATTAACTAGAAGTAGAACTAGAAGAAGATGTGAAACTAATTCTGAAGTATTTGAGAGAATAATTATGAATAAAGTAATTAAAACTAAGAATTTAAAGGTAGGAACTATAGTGCCAAGGATCCACTTGTAGTGATCAGGGAGCCCTCTTGTTCGATTCAAGTAACACAATTAGAATTGGAGTCCTATCCTATCCAATTGGAAAATAAATCCATAAAACCAAATCTAAACTTCCATTGACCCAATCTCAATGAAGGAGAACTATGATAATTGGTAGGGATTCCATCACCAAACCATGCTCAGGAGACAATGGCAAACAACAGGATTTACCAATCCTATAATCTCAAAGCAGGAGAATTATGAAGATTAGAAAGGATTCCATCACCCTACCATGCCCAAGAGACGATGGTGAACAACAAGACTTACTAATTTCACAATCTCAAATCAGGAAAAAAATATACTCAAAGCCATTGTAGATCTACTGTAATTTGAGTCACAATAAACCATTAAAAAATGAAAGTATTCCTTAAATATCAAATTAGAATCCATGAAGTTCAACATAAACATGAATCAAAGCAATAGAAACATCCCATCATGCTACAAGCTTCACCTCTTAGCCCTAACTAAGAGGTTTAGCCAACCATAGACATGATTGGACTAAAGTCTCTTAAGAAAAACATGAAAACAATTACAGAAAAAAAAAAACTCTTGGCAACGGCTTCTCCACCCTTTTACTCTACTCCTTAAACCCTAGAAGATACCTAGGAAAATCTTAGGGAGTCCTATTTATAGTTGTGGAACTCTAACTTTCGCACCTAGTTGGAAAACTCTATAAACTGCTTCAAATTTATGCAGTTTACTAAATTAGACTTTACTCTGTGCAGTTTTTCAAAATAGACTTCACTTTGTGCAATTTCACAAAATGACCCAGAGTTTCAGAATATATTTTTTCAAGACAATTTCAAGATTCCTTTTCTTCACTTCAAATCTTTGATTCTCTTCATTCCTCACTTGGTTTTCTTGGAGCTTTGGCATGTAAATTCTTCAATCTTGGTCTCCTAAGATCCATCCCTTGCCTTGGTGATTCTTGATCATCAAATCCATGCTTTTAGCACCCTTTTCAATTCAAGATCTTAAATTCACCTTACAACACAAACATGAGTAAAATAAAATATTAAGCATTATCATGTTAATAAAACCAATATATAAATGGGGGATAATACGCAATATTTGACCCTCAATACAATCCCCAACCAACATTTTAATAGTCCTGAGCAATGTATGCAAAAAATATTTTAAGAACTATACAATAATTTCTATAAGCTCAAGTGGTTTTAAAAAATAAATCCAGATAATAGAATTCTAAAATACATAAATATTGTGCATTACCTTCTCCTAAATTCTAACACTTGGTAAGTTTCATAATCAAGTTTATAGCATTAATCTTCCAATTAGAACAATTCCAAACATTGAGTTCCATGGGTGTATAATGAAGTCTAGACTTATCACAATCAAAGATTCAATTCGTCACTTTCATGATAACATTGATAATTAAAAGAGCATTCAGGACAACTAAAACCTAAACCAGAACTTGCCTTACAGTTCATCTTTTAGTTCCCTCTTTTATTCCTCCAGCTTTTGATTTTTCCATCGATAGCTTTCACGTTATGTCAACTTTTTTAAAGATATTTAATAGGTAGCCCTTTTCGACGACAATTGCTTTTTAATTAGGTATTTTCTTTTTCTTTCTTTTCAATTCTTCCTATTGAACATGATGGACAAATTTCCCAAGTTGGTTCCTTTCATGCTTAATAATCATCAAGTTAACAATTCAATATCAAACTGACACTTTAATGTGTAAGTTGGATGTGACATGTGAAATTATGACTCAATCAATGTTTAAAACGTCTAATCGAGGATTAATGACTTAACTTAATTTTGAGATCTCTCAAGTGACTAAAATTCAAGAGACATACGGCATCAACATTAAGTATCTTTTAATTCTAATTCATAAATTAACTTCGAGATCACTTAAATTTGCAGAAATTTTAAAAAAAATTCTCAATTTTTCACAACTTCGACCAAAGACTAAGAAAACAACTGATTAGCTTGCCTAATCCACACTCCCAACCTAAAATCTACATTGTCCTCAATGTAAAAGAGATAAACATTCAATGCAAATGAGGCAACGAAAAGAAAAGGGAAGTAGTAGAAAGGTAGTACCTAAAGAAGGAATTTTAAATTTTTTTATTCAAAATATCTCAATGTGAAGATGGTTTAGCACAAGAATTAAACCATTAGAAAGAAAACTTTCCTAACAGCAAAAGCAAACTATCCTAAACGGCAAAAATCAAACTATTCTAGTTGGTTCTCGATGATGGTTTTAAAAAAATAGATATAGGTTGTTTCCTATCATAATCATCTGACAGCCCTTCACAGTTTCTCACATTCTTTAAAACTAGCTCAGCATACTAGCGTTCCTACTCTTGTATGTACATGGTGAAACCCTAATCCTAAACCTAATCTTAAAATAAAATTACAGCAATATGAAAAGTAGAGGAGAAGTTAGGAGTTTACCAATTTTGAGAGTTCTATGTTAGGATCCTGCAAAATAGAAAACAATGTTAATTTCTAAAAATAAATCAGAAAAAGCCCTAACTTAAAAACAAAACAAAAAGTTAGTCCTAAAAACAAATTAGTTTCTTAAAAAATTAAGAAAGTTTCTAAATCTGGAAATAGAAAGAAAAGTTTAGTTTCTAAAAACAAATTAGGAAAGTTTCTAAATTTATAAATAGAAAGAAAAGTTAGTTTCTAAAAATAAATTAGGAAAGTTTCTAAATCTGAAAATAAAAAGAAAATTTAGTTTCTAAAAAAATTAAGAAAATTTCTAAATCTGGAAATAAAAAGAAAAGTTAGTTTCTAAAAAAAATTAGAAAAGTTTTTATCCTAGAATTAGAAAGTAAATTAGTTTCTAAACATAAAAAAGGAAAGTTTCTAAACTTAGGAATATAAAGCTAAATTAGTTTCTAAAATAATTATGAAAAAAACCTAACCTAAAAATAAAAAGTAGAAAAATTATAATCTTAACCTAATTCCAAAACTAATCTAATTCAAAAAACGCAACCGTCAATCCATGGCAACAGTGCCAAAAACTTGTTCACAACCCCAAGTGTAGGGTTGTGATGTAGTAATAATCTCGGTAAGACCGAGGTCGAATCCACAGTGACTGAAACTTGTATGTTTCTGAAATTAACTAGAAGTAGAACTAGAAGAAGATGTGAAACTAATTCGTAACTATTTGAGAGAGTAATTGTAAATAGAGTAATTAAAACTAAGAATTTCAAGGTGGGAACTAGGGTGTCAAGGATCCACTTGTAGTAATCAGGGAGGCCTCTTGCTTAATTCAAGTAACATAATTAGAATTGGAGTCTTATCCTATCCAATTGGAAAATATATCAATAAAACCAAATCTGAACTTCCATTGACCTAATTCTCAATGAAGGAGAACTATGATAATTGGTAGGAATTCCATCATCAAACTATGTCCAGGAGATAATGGCAAACAACAGGATTTATCAATCTCATAATCTCAAAGCAGGAGAATCGTGAAGATTAGGAAGGATTCCATCACCCTACCATGCCAAAGGGACGACGGTGAACAGCAAGAATTACTAATTTCACAATCTCAAATCAAGAAAAGAAGATAATCAAAGCTATTGCAGATCTATTGTAATTTGAGTCACAATAAAAAATTAAAATTTGAAAGAATTCCTTAAATATCAAATTAGAATCCATGGAGTTCAACATAAACATAAATCAAAGTAACAGAAACATCTCATCATGTTATAAGCTTCACCTCTTAGCCCTATCTAAGAGGTTTAGCTAACCATAAACATGATTGGACCAAAGTCTCTTAAGAAAAACATGAAAACAACTAAGGAAGAAGAAGAAAAACTCTTGATGATGGCTTCTCCACCCTTTTGCTCCACTCCTAAAACCCTAGAAGATACCTAGGAACATCTTAAGGAGTCCTATTTATAGTTTTGGAACTCCAACTTTCACACCTAGTTGGAAAACTCTAGAAACCGCCTCAAATTTACGTAGTTTGCTAAAATAGACTTTACTCTGCGCGATTTTCCAAAATATACTTCACTCTGCGCAATTTCACAAAATGACCTAGAGTTTTAGAATATATTTTTTCAGGATGATTTTAGGATTCCTTTTCTTCACTTCAAATCTTTGATTCTCTTCATTCCTCACTTACTTTTCATGGATCTTTGGCATGTGAATTCTTTAATCTTGGTCTCCTAAGATCCATCCCTTGCCTTGGTCATTCTTGAGCATTAAATCCATGCTTTTAGCACCTTATTCAATCCAAGCTCTTAAATTCACCTTGCAACACAAACATGAGTAAAAAAGAACATTATGCATTATCATGTTCATAAAACCAAGATATAAATGAGGGATTATATGCAATATTTGACCCTTAACAATGAGGCCGCACCAATCTTGACCATTCACTGAATAGTGCAAGTGAACCCTAGGGCTATAAATAGGACCCTATTCCCTTGGGATTCCCACTAACAAGTTCAGAGAGAGAGAGAGAGGGAGAGAAAAGAGGAAGGGAAAGAGTATGTGAGTGCAAACATAGGTGTTGAACTTGATACCGCACTGCACTAAGTCAACCTAGTCAGTTTGGATCAAGTTGGGTCAGTGCAGACCAGAAACACCACTGCAAGGAAGAAGAACAGAGGGTGAAGCAGGAGAAAGCGAAAGAGGGAGAGAGTGAGAGAGAGAGAGAGAAGAGAAAGGGAAGGAGAGAGTGGATACATACATAGGTGCTAAACTCGGTACCACACTACACCAAGTTGACCCGGTCAGCTCGGATCGAGTTGGGTCAGTGCAAGCCAGAAGCACCACTGAAAGGAGGAACAAAGGGAGAAGTAAGAGAGAGAGAGAGTGAGTGAGAGAACTTGGAGATGAGCAACACGCTATTGGGTTCAAGGCCGAGTCTAGTTTTCAGACTCGCTAGCAAAACTGTTGAGCCATTAGAAACGTTGGGACTATCAGGGGTGGTGGTGAGCCAAACCAGCTTGGCCAGCCCTGCACTCATCAGAGGGTCAGGGTTGCATTCAAGCTACACCTCCCTGCTCACACTAGGAGGGCCTCCAAAACTAAGCTAGCTCCATTCATGGCTAAATTTTTGACAGTAAGGTGAGTTAGGTTGTTGGAACTGATCGAGTTGACTCACCTTGAGTTCCATGAGCTGACTCGAATTTATGGTTGTTACAGGGGCATATTCAACCGTTAGCACGACCTTAGATGTCTCTTCTGACCATGTCCTAACTAACCAAGTTAACTCGATCAGGTTAACTCAGTTGCCACTTAACTAGCACCAATCTAGTTCAACTCAGGTTTAGTAGCTTCTCCAGGAGCAAACCCGATTTCTCAGCCCCTAACTAAGTCAAATCCTAAGGTAAACCTCCTCATATGATTCAGTACTCGAATGAGTAGGTCATAGACTATTAACTCGATAATGCATGAGGTTTAAGAAGGATTAATCTGAATTGGCCCATATGGACAACAACATTTGGGAGGTATGACAAGCTAAATCTCCAATCAAGTGCGGTTAAGATTGAGTCCATCGCCTCTGTATGGTAGCCTCGAATATAGTGATGTTCCTCAAATGCTCCGTCACTTAAGAATTACTAAGGTTAATTGATTGCCTAATTCAATGCCTTATATGATTATGTCTTCATCTAGATAGGTAACTTCCACTCAAAGTTGATTTAAATCAATCGCCTTACTCCAATCAAAAGGGGAGCAAATAGGGTTCAATCTTAAGAAATCACACACTCACACACACCTTGTAAGAACAACACCACTAAGAGAAACAACTCTCAAGGTGATGACTTCTTCCCCTTAAGCTTTCCATTACCAAATTAGCTTAAGGAATAGTTTTCATTGGAATTACAAATGTTATCTTATATCTTATGGTCACTTATGTTAGTTATCAACTCTTAAGGGATGGCTTACATTTGAATTACAGTTAATAGCTTGTAAACCATAATCACATGCAATAATTACTTACATGTTAGCTTCCATCTAAATTCCAATTCATAGCTTAAGTATTTGATTTATGAACTATTATGATAGTTATGAACTTGATGACATATATCTTCCATGTTGTATCTATACACTTTCACATGTCAATGAATTATTTGTAAGTCGCTTATAGAATTCACTTCTCACTACATCTATTAGTGGAAAGCTCCACTTATGTATGTGAACCCACACTTAAGATGTAATGGGACGAAATGTGTTAGAAATGGACCCTCGACTTGGAGGTTATCTTGGATGGTGGAATACCAACGTGGGTTTACCATCCATAATTTGTTTTGCCTATGTGGATCTGGGAATGACTTCTTTACCACTCTAATTTAATGTTTCCCTACACAACCTCTTTACCATTTCGGTTTTGTATTTATTTTGTACACTTTTTACTGCTTCGAGTTGGTATTTGTCCCATGGTTTAATATTTTCCATATGTGGCTTCGACGGTTCATTCTCATATAACCATGCGATGGCAATTCCCACATATTAAATTGTTGGCCACTAGTCGATGGGATTCCATTAAACATCCTGAGGTGAAAAATCTCATGAGCCGAGGATGGTGGGAATGGGACACTATGCCTAAGCTATCGGCCTACGCTGAGTGATGAACCCCCCGTAATGACCTTTGAGCTTTATTAAATTGGCTGGTTATAAATGGAATAATAACGGTTGGGCTAATCATACATTCATAGCATACGGGCGATGATAGGTGGCTAATACTAGCTATTGTAGCACGTGCCCTTAGTCGTGGTATCGTTTCGCTAGCTTCCAAACCATTAATTATCGACCCACTTTCGATGAGTTTGGCACTATGCATGTACGAGATGTACTTTCACTGGTGACTGGCCACATGCATGGGTTTTGCCCAAAAGCCAACTGGATGAGCATCCTCAGTTGATGTGCACTCATGCATCCATGCATTAATCAAGACTGCATCATGAATTATTTTAAATTTCTTATTATTTTAAACTATACTTAGCTAAGGCGACGTTATGTAATCTTAAGGGGAATTCACACTGAGTTGGCCACTCATTCATCGTATATTCAACCGTACTGAGAATGCAGGTTTAGATGAGGATGACTTTATTGCAGGTCCCGATGCCGTTGCGATAGTATTGGAGTACTACGAGGAGGAGTGTGAGACTCGTATCCTAGCCCGTACCATTCCGTAGGCTTCCACGGTCCCTCCGGTCAAATTTTGGTGATCCGTGATCTGTTATCGGCGTTTGCACGCGATGCTGAGTAGTATTTCATATATTAGAGTCGGCTTGACCCGATACTTGTACCAGTGCGATCGTGCCGTCGCCGCATTCTGATGCTGCGTCTTGCGCGCCAAGGTGATATTTAGGCTAGGAGAAGTGGGCCCGCGTTCAGTTCAAGGAAAATTTTTCCACACGTTACAATCCCAAGAGAATGTCCCATCAATCATATCAAAAGTCAAGTACTCCATCTCATCAAGTCAAGTACAAGCAACCATCCCCCTCTTACATCACCCTTACCTAAAGTCAACTCTCTCCCTTACACAAGTACACCCATCCATCCCTCTCTCCCATTACTCCTCTCCCATCATCTCTCTCTCTCTCATTCTCTCTCTCATTTTTCCTCCCAAGCAACCCACGTCCAAGCTCCCCATGAGAGAGATAGTGTGGTCCACCTTCTTACCTCCCATCTCCACCATTCAAAGTCCATCTCAACCGTCAGAATCGTTTCCTTGGAGCTCTAGAGACTATACGCGGAAGAAGGAAGAGAAGATCAAAGGTGGGTGTTTCTATAGGCCTAGATTTTATTCATTAGATGAAGGGCCAAGTGAGGTCTACCGATTGATGGTATGGATCTCACTTTGGACCCTAGGTGTGGCCGATGGCCCACCTTGATTCTCATAATCATTCCATGATGGGGCCAATCTCCATGGACCCCATCATGATGCTTACTTTCTAGCTTGAATGAGGTCATCTAGACCTTCCATTTTGGTGGAGAAGGAATCTCCACCGTTGTATCTTGATTTGGTGGGCCCACATGTATTGGGACCCACTTAATGTATGATTGAGTGCAAGGGAGGGCTCATAGTGTCGAGGTCCCTCCATCACACGTGTCTCTCTCTCTCTCTCTCTCTCTCTCTCTCTTTCATATTTCTTTTGTGTGATGATGTGGCCATGTAGCTCACCGGATGGACCCCATCTTGATGTATCTATTACCCAAGCCATCCAACCTTTTTTGGTGGCCCACCTGTAGTATGTCTATAGGTGGGGCCCACCTTAAATGTATGTGTTATGACCAAACCATCTAGCGTCCAGGGACGCTAGACGTGAACAGAAAATAAAAAAAAGCATCACCGTAATTTCAAACTTTTGGCTGGGCCACTTGTGTAGGTCTCACCTTGATGTATAAGTTTAATCCACGCCGTCCATCTCATTCCCCATTTCATTTTAGGTGTTGAGCCAAAAAATGAAGCAAATCCGACTATCTGACAGGCCATAGTATAGAAAACAGTGGCTTTACTGTTGAAATCCACTTTGATTTTTCTACACACCGAAATATGTTGAATATTGGGCTCATTTAGACTGTCTTGAGCTGTAGGATTGAATGGGTGGGGTGGATGCTCCGGATGCGGGCCATACCATGAAAAAACCTAAGAAAAATAAAAAAATAAGCATGCAGCAGGGCTACTGCTGTTGACATCTAGAGGATGCTACAACAGCGTCCTTTGTTAATGTGGCTCACTAGAGGCAGGGACGTGGTCCCAGCCCTAGGCCCCACGTGATGTGTGTTGAACATCACACCGTACATAGGGTGGGCCCCTTTTAGCTGTGAGCCCCGCCCCAAAAATCCATTCGTACTCAAGCTCAGGTGGCCCACGTCACAGGAAAACAATGGGGTTGAACGGCTGCCATTGAAACCCTGTTTGGGTTCACCGAAGTTTTAAATCATTATGAAATTTGTTTTTCCTCTTTATCCAGGTTTGTGTGACCTTGTTAACAGATTGGATGACAGATAAATGTTATGGTGGGCCCCACGTGGGACCCACTGATGTAAGTGTATTGCCCACTCTATCCCCACGTGTGGGAGGTGGGATGGTTGGTGGACCTCACTCCAACTATATAGCTGCTGTAGTGACATTACCAAGGTCTGTGGGGCATGCCTTAATTTATGTGGTATATATCCACACCGTCCAGATCATGTGGACCCCACCTGATGCATGTGCCCTTCATATTGTCTACCCAACTAGTCTAGCAAGTGGGGACCTTCATTGATGATGTGTTGTAAACACATCGTCCCTTCATGGGACATCACCGTGATTTATGAGTTTATCCACACCGCCCAATGTCTGGGACTGTGGGACCACCCTACATGTTTTGCACATGTAAGGTGTGGGGCCTACCATTTGGGATGTGTTATATCCTCACCGTCCAGGGAGTGGATGGTGGGAAGTTGATTGGCTGTTGTGCCTTAAAACAGCTATATAGCTGCTGCATTAACGCATGATCAGTGGGTTTGATCATGTGGTACGTGTTTTATCCACACTATGCATCTGTGGGCCACACATGATATATATGTTTTACCCATGTAGCATAGTAGCCATGGGACCCACGCACGTGTGGACTCCACATGATACATGTGTTCATCCCAACCATCCATCTATTCATCTAACTGATGGGTGTGGGTCCACCATGATGTAAATGTTTTATCCACTCTGTCCAGTCCATGGATGTGGACCACCACTATGATATATGAGTTTCATCCTACCGTTCATCTTTGGCCCACCATGATATGTGTTATATCCTAACTGTCCATCTAGATAGTGCAGTCACATGGCTGCTGGCTGACGCCAGTCAGCTCTGTGGGATACCATGATGTATGTGTTATTTCCATGTCATCTATCTGACGGGCTACGTGGGGCACACCGTGATGCATTTGTGATCCACACTGTCCATCTATCAAGTAAACCACACTGCATAAGCAGTAGGAGATTAAATAGAAAAAAAATGTTATGGTGGGCCTTGTGAATTTTAAACAATGAAAATCGTTATCTCCACTGCTATTTAGGGTGTGGTCTAGATGATCTTTCGACATGATTCATTTTTTGGCTAAATGATCTCCAAAAATGGATGTACGGTGTAGATAGTTCACCTAAAACGGTTGGCCCGATTAGATGTAAGTGAGGCCACCTATTGTGTATTTGAGGCCCATTGGTGTGGCCCGCCTGTTATGTGTATTAGGCCCATTTAAGTGGCCCATTGTGATATGTATCAGGTCCATTTGGTGAGGCCCACATTGATGTATATATATGGCGGTGAGGCCCACATTGATGTATATATATGGCCCACGTAAGGAGACCCACCGTGATATGTTTGTGACCTTTGGCGAGGCCGACGTGATGTATATGAGAGGCCCATGTGATGTATTTGAGGCCCAGGTGTAGGGCCCACCTGTTGTGTATTCAAGGCCCGATGTGATGTGTGATTTTGCCATGAGTATGTAATGATGTTCACATTGATGGGCAATGATGGTTGAATATCCACATTGTGACCTTCCCTTGGGCCTTGTTAGGCCCATTCTCATTGATGCCGATTGTCAAGACTGATTATCATGACTGACTGTCAATTTCGATTATCGATCAGTTCCGATTGTTGTGGCCGATTGCCGATTCCGATTATCTAGGCCGATTATCGATCGATTCCGATTGTTGTGGCCGATTGTCGATTTCGATTATCAAGGCTGATTATCGATCAATTCCGATTGTTGTGGCCAATTGCCAATTTTGATTATCGAGGCCGATTATCGATCGATTTCGATTGTTGTGGCCGATTGCCAATTCCGATTATTGATCGATTCCGATTGTTGTGGCCGATTGCTGATTTCGATTATCGAGGTCAATTATCAATCGATTCTGATTGTTGTGGCTGATTGTCGATTTTGATTATCGAGGCCAATTATCGATCGATTCTAATTATTGTGGCCGATTGTCGATTCTAATTATTGAGGTCGATTATCGATCGGTTCCGATTGTTGTGGCTGATTGCTGAATCCGATTATCGAGGTTGATTATCGATCGATTCCGATTGTTGTGGTTGATTGCTGATTCCGATCATCAAGGCCGATTGTTGATCGATTCCGAATGTTGTGGCTGATTGCTAATTTCGATTATCGAGGTCGAGTGTCAAGGCCCAATGTGATGTATATGTGGCCCATATTAGAGGCCCATTGTGATGTACATTCGGCCCGTGTTTGAGGCCCAATGTCATGTATATGTGGCCTGTATTTGAGGCCCATTGCGATGTGTATTTAGCTTGTGTTTAAGGCCCAATGTGATTTATATGAGGCCTATGTGATGAGGTCCATTATGATGCATTGGGGGTCAGGCGATGAGCCCACTGTGATGTATATTAGGCCCGTATGAGAGTCTCATCATGATGTGTATTAAGCTCTTGAGTGAGGCCCATAGTGTTATATATTTGGCCCTTGTGTGAGGCCATGGGGACACTATATGTTGGCTCTATGTGGGCCATTCTTTGGGGGCAATGTTAAGTAAATGTTCACAATGTCGAGGTCGATTGTCAATGCCGGTTATTGATACCGGTTATGTGTATGTGACAACATAGCATCATGATACATGCCCATACGCATCATCTGGATGTTTGTTATGAGATATGATTGATCATTGCATATGTCATTGGGCAGGTTGATATGAGACTCCCTGACAGGTGGAGATTGTCTCACATGAGCCACGGTATGTGCAAGATTGATGCATGATTGAATTGTATGACTCATGCATCTTGCATTATGTGTCATAGCGACATTAGGGCCATAGCCTCCACATGCATATCGTGGATGGCCAGATGGGACATTGGAAATATTTGGTTCTAGCATATGGGTGTCATAGATGTCCCTGGGTAAAAATTCCTAAACCTCCGTGGCCAGGAGATGCCCCAACGTCAAGACCGAGTGGATATATATGAGTGCATGAGGGCCGAATACCAGGAGGCCATGTCTCCCACTGTGTCATGGTCGGTTGGGAGGGGGTGTGACCTAACCCGCCTGAGTGAAGGGGCAATATCTAAGTTGAGTTTGACCAGCTTGAGGAATGGGTCTACTATCAACAAGTTAAGCTCGATATTGGCAGGCGGATAGTGAGGTCTCTTCCACTTACCCAGTTATGCGCTCGGATAGGGCCGACAAGTTGACGTAGAGTGTAATAGACCCCGATGATGATTCCAGAGAGAAACCATATTGATATGTGGACTTATCGAGTAGTAGTTACATATTTATTCATTTATTCATTCACTATCCACTAGGGTTGGTGGTGCACAACTAATTGTTGTGTACCTTCGTAATGGCAAGGATTTCGGTTGGGCATGCAACTAACATGAGATCAGGGGTTTATCACATTGAGTTTGATTATCCAAATTTAGGTATGGGACTGGTTTGGATAAAAGTCCCTTGTGATGGACTCCATAGCCTGTGATATTACATACTATCATCTCGACTTCACACTCAGCATGGTCATTCCATTCACACCGCATATCGCATTATATCCGCAGCATATGACATTTTGGGTTACTATATTTATGCATTTATACGGCCTAGATACGACTGACGGTATTTGTAAACTCATTAGGATTTACATATTGCATTGCATCATCAGCATCTGATATTTGGCTTGCTGTCTCCGCATTGCATAACTAATCTATATTGCTTCATCAGTATATGATATTATATTTATTATATTTCTGCATCGCATAGCCTGGATAATGCTGATGGTATTTATGGGCCTATCAGTATGTTTTCGCATTACTCTGATATCATATGATTTATGAACTTACCAGTATTTCTGACATCGTATGATTTATGAGCTTGTCAGTATTTCCGCTTACTCCGATTACTCTGATGTTGCTTACTTAGCACTTGCCTTATGCACACACTTTCACCACCCACTAAGCTTTCTATAAGCTTATGTACAATAGATGCGTGCAGGTGGTGTCAGGTTACAGTAGCGTTGAGCTTGGAGCATACAGCGGACCTCTAGAGTTTTGATTTTGTCATATGTATTTCCCTTTTAGCACTGTATTCAAATGATTATATTAGTGGATATGTGATGATGATGTTGCCTTTGTGATTTGGGTATACTTGTGGTTATGCTTATTACGAGTTAAATGTACATTGGAAAATCCTCTTTGTAGGATCCCAGGATCAGAATTTGGCATATGGACGCTAGAAGCCGAGAATGGGGTACTATGGAGGTTGTCGGCACTGCGTTTGGAGATTGGGATTCCTGTGAATCCAATTTCCAGATTTGGGGCGTGACAAGGAACCACATCAGGAGGTGGCGGATTACTACAGACTCAATTAGTAGTTATAGTTATTTCCTTTCTAATATATGTCTGATACATTTGAAAACTCGTGATTTTCATACTTAAGGCCCCCAGCTGAGTGGGTCAAGATCTTAATATTTTGGTTATGTGATGGATTACTTGTAACACCTGGTCCAATCAGAACAGTGTCCTGAGGTGTCTGCATGTGAATTGATGTAGGACAGTACAATTCGATCGCACGTGTGGATTTATTACCGATAAATTAATCCAGATTAAGCTACTAATGTGATTGAATCCAATTATGATCGGGCCGAACACTTGCCGTAGAACCGGTCAGCCCAATTGTACTTAGCAAATGTCTTTACAAGTCGTGCATCGCCCAAGGTAGGACAAAAATTTTTGAAAGTAGAAGTGGATGACAGACTCGGACGATGCCTGAAAACGAACGAATCACACCGTCCAGTCGGCATTTGTAAAGTAGAAGTCGCCCTAGCTTTGAAAATAAAATCTGAATTTTTAAAACAAATGGCCCCGCTACTTGGGATGGTGAATTGGGGCATTTCAACCATCGGATTTCTTCCTAACTTACATCGAAGGCTGAAGAAATTTCCCTACACTCGTCCACAAAATCTTACCCTTAATCAAGAATCGGTGACCAATGATCACGAATCAGACATTTGTGATAAAAACCCGCATCTGTTTGCCATCAAACTTTACACAGCCCTTCATCAGGCCATGGGGCACCTATCTCATGAAGTAGATGGACCAAGGGGCCAGCAGGGCATCCCCAACAACTAGAAATGGGTCCCACAAGGCCATTTGAAGCAATTAACAAAACCCAGGGTCAACTAGCCTAAATCCAAGGTATAAAACCCTTAAATCCCTCTCTCTCACTCACTTATAGAAACTCCAGCAACTGAGAGAGAGAGAGAGGGAAAGAGCGTGTGTGGGTGCATATTGTGCTTGAGGACCGAAATTTCCCGCACACTCGCTTCCACATTGTCGGGAATCTCGACTCTATTGTTATAAGGAAGATCTACGTCTGATCCAAGGTGAGAACCGGAACTCCTATCCATCTTTCCCTAGCTAAGATAGCATGCATGTGTCTTAACACGGGGTTCATGTGACGTAGGGCCCCGACACGTCAACTTTCTGGACCCGACGATGCTAGAGCGATCGCAAGGGCTTCCGGTCGATAATAGGTGCGGACCATTACCTCTAGGTGGCCGATTATCGTGCCTAGCGTAAATCATAGTGATTTTAGGTG
Organism: Magnolia sinica; assembly: GCF_029962835.1. Classification (NCBI taxonomy): domain Eukaryota; kingdom Viridiplantae; phylum Streptophyta; class Magnoliopsida; order Magnoliales; family Magnoliaceae; genus Magnolia; species Magnolia sinica. The sequence goes on along the minus strand of NC_080573.1, from coordinate 92,199,782 downwards.
ATGTATGCATATGCATGTTGCTAAAATTTAGGTATTACTTGACTTAGAACACATGCATAAAATTTCCTTAAATTTAGGAAAGGGAATTAGGTCCCGAGGATCCCCTGATGTGTAGATGGTTGCTTTGTCGATCAGTTTGGAGAATTATGAGTGTAATTCCCCAAATGTGTCCAATGTGTACGTTACATGTTAGTGATTTGTATGTCACATGTTGGTTGTTGATTTGTATGTTACACATTGGTTGCTGATTTGTATGTCACATGTTGGTTGTTGATTTGTGTGTTACATGTTGGTTGCTGATTTGTATGTTATATGATTGGTTGCTAATTGATATGTTATATGTTGTTTGGTTGATTTGCACGATATATATGTTGGTACATGCAATTGAATTGATGTGAGTTGGGTGTATGGTTGTCCAATTTGTTGAATTACTGAAACATGTTGAGCTTGATCTCCATTACTGTTAATCCCATAGGATTGATTTGTCAACATGTGAATGTTTCGTGGGATCTAATGTATTGCTGTCCATATTGTCGGTATTCAGAACATTCTGATGTTTACTAGAATAGTTCCTGGCAATTGTTGAATACATGCTATATATTTGCACACATGTCCCTTTGTGGATCGACTAGCCAACCGGAACTCATTTGGGTAACCTTTCCATTGGGTCAGCCCATGGGAAGTTTGGCCTTACTAATCGAACCGCGAATTTTCAGTCATAGTTGGACTACATGAGATGTTGTTTTCAGGCTGCAGTCTGTGGTTTGTCTAGTGGGGGCAGATTAGTCCAATGATTGGTCATCCTTGTATGTTAACCATGGTTGTACACGCCTACTGGAACCTGAGGCACCCTATAATCCTTGTGCCCACTGATAACCAAAAATTACAGCCCACAAGACTTATGAGCCGAGAATGGTGGTATGGGACACTATGCCAAAGTTGTCGGCCTATGTTAGGGTGATGAGTCTCCCCGTAGTGACCAGTGAGCACTAAAGACTTGTGAGCCAGGGATAGTGGTATGGAACACTATGCCCGAGCTGTCGGCCTGTGCTGGGGTGATGACCTCCCTGTAATGACCACGAGCAGGACTCTAATGTCCTAATAGTTTTCGTATGGGCTTAAGAGCTATAGGAATGATGAACCCACAAGGTTTAAGGATCACAAGAGTCGCACGACCACAACCATCAAAGCCACGTGATTGGATTAGGGCAATGATTCATCGGGGTATCTCAGTTTTCCCAACCTGCTAGATGAATAAACTTAACTAATCAACTCGGCTAACATGTGCATTACATGCATTGGTTACTTTTGCGATTTGGTAGTCGTGGTCATTTGTGGGAGTGTTGGTTTGCGAACATTAGATGGTGTCGTAAGAGGGAGTGTTGTGGTGAGAGGCATGTATTATATCATTAAACCATGCATTGAATTAACCAGAGTATCTAGGGTTCTGTGAATGTATGTTTTTCACTAAATTTACTCTTGTGTATGATAATTTGTGTAACCTTAATGGTACCACTAACTTAGCTACTCACTTCCACTCTGGGACGGTGTTTTAAAACACCAACCAGAACCTGTCATAGATGTAGGGACGATGGAGCTGGATGCACAGGAGGATGCCGATGTGGACGACGAGGAGGAGCGAGCGTACTACCAGACCTTTGGCGGGTCTTTCTAGTTCAAATTTGGTGATCACGAGATTGGGCCATAGCCCTAGTCATTTTGGGTTATGTGTATGGATGGGACTAGTTCCCTGTTTAGATGTTATTTTAGATTTCTTTTGGACTTGTGTATGGATACTTACATGATTAGTAGCACTTGACGTTTCCATATGACTTATTTATGCTCTATGTCTTGCTTAATTCTCCATTGCCCATAGGATACTTTACATATAATCACATACGAGGCCCATTCAGGTATATGTCACACTTGGGAATTCGGGAGCCGAGTTCTTGCTCGACCCTTCAATTTGAGGGCGTTATATTGCTACACTTGGTTATGTCATCAAACTCTGATTACTATTTACATGTTTAGTTAACACCCGGGTTTTTAAGGAACAAGTGGTATACTCAGGTTCTAAAAATTGAGGCGTTACAAAATGAGATGACATCGAATGGATCTTGATTACATCAAATAATTCAATGTGATCCTCATTATATCTCCAACAACCATTGGACATATCTCTAGAATAATTCGATGTAATCGAGATCCATTCGATGTCCTCAAAATTCAAACTTTGAATAGGAGAATCATGATTTATTCAATGAAATCGAATCGCATTTGATGACATCGAATTTCAAACGTCAATGACATCAAAAAAAAGTTTGATAACATCGATATTGGAACCAATCTGTTCAGAGAGTTTATGAAGAAAAATAGAAATTATTCGATGTCATCGAACTCCATTTGATGTCATCAAAATTCAAACTTCGATGACATCGATGTAGTCTCGATGACATCGAATATCGAATCCTATAACTCTCCAAGAAATCCTCAGGTTCTTTCAACAGAAAATCTCGATGACATCAGAGTCAGTTCAAGTCATCGAAGGAAACTTCGATGACATCGAACGACCTTCGATGACATCGAAAGCAAATATATTTCTTCTTGTTTTATTACCATTGGAACTTTATTGTCTATTTAAAGAGAGTTGCTTCTTAGGTTCCAAAAACAGAAAAAAGAGAGATTTATTAGAGTTATTGTTATAGTTGATCTACCCTCCATCTTAAATCCCTTTTCTCATAGGAGTTCATCATTCAATCCCCTCTTGAATACTATCATCGTTAAATCAATAGATTGGATTGAAGAATGAATTCCACCATTCAAAGATCCTTTAGCAACACTCTTAATGGTAAATTATTAAGCTGCAATCCTTTGAATGGTTAATATTCTGGAATCTTTATCACTTCAAGACCAACATTTAATAGAGAAGATTCCTTAGAATACCCTAACCCAACATTAGAGACTTGTATTGGATCATCTACAACAGTTGTGGATCAAGAGAGCTGAAGACACTTCATCAACAAGGAAGGTCATCTTCAGCATGAGTTAATAACGGGGCTCACCTACTTACAAGTAAGTTATTAGAGTTCAATGACCCTAAAGATCTTTCCTTATATAAGACTGATATTTAGTGGTTAACATACTATGACCTTCATAGGCCTCTGATAGGAGAATACGTTGAGTCCTTGTGTAGGACGTTGTTACCTTGTGTAGGTAGTTATGATTGCCTTATGTAGGCATTGATAGCCTTGTGTAGGCTTCGTCTTGTGTAGGCATAGGTAGCCATGTGTAGGCTCCTAGTTATGTCCTTACGTAGGACTTGTTTGTCTTGTGTAGGCTTCTAAGGTTGTCTTATGTAGACTCCTTAGGTAACCTTGTGTAGTTGTGAAAGTTAATGGTTAACCTGATTTAAAACCATTTGATAGTGAAATTCGGCACACTCTAAGGGGGAGTGCGACAGCCGAGAGTGGAGTAGGCACATAGTCGAGCCACTATATATTGTTGTGTTTGTGATGATTATTTATGCTCATATAGATATTGACTGATTGAATATTTAAATTATGCACAATAAATGTTTGATATGATGAGATAGTTAGATTTCCACTATCTAAGTTGATTTCATGATAACCCTACTAACTCATGTTAAAATTGGTAGAATTTTCAGTTAAGAATGATTAAAGTTTTAAAAGTCATATTCAACCCCCCCGGCGCGCGACATTTGGTCATATATCCATACTTCATTAACAGCAGTCTTTCGATAATCTCAAAAGGAATATTCCAATAGGGTGGTTGCATGATAGGAGTGATGGTCAACATCCAAGGGCTTCATTATGTTCCTAGAGAGTAGAAATGAGCACACTTTCCTATTTCTCATCAAGATGGGAAGAGATCGCCACTGGGTATGTCTTGTCTTAAATGGACATATTTAAGATTAATAGGTAAATGTTTTAGTTCAAGCTTTGATGCCTTAAGACTAGATGGTAGAGGCATTGTAGCATTTTGGGACAAAGTCTCAAATTGTGGCCTCCACCGGTTAATTTCAAGTACCAGCATTGTATCAAGCAAGGCATTCATCTCCCTAATCATGTCATTATTTAAATAAGGTGATTGGGCCAAGCACATCTCCTAAGGGTCAGACTATAGAGTCAAAAGTGCTCTATCTTCCATGAATGAATTGATCGTGTTAATATTGTGGGTATCGTCAACATCCTCTAATTGTTAGCTCATATTGAAAAAAAAACATTAAGCTCCAATGTTATGTTCCCAAAAGATAAGTTCATAACTCCATTCCTATAATTAATGATGGCATTTTATGTAGTTAGGAATGGGCAATCAAGAATGACGGGAATCTGAGTGCCCATAGACTGAGTATCTAAAATGATAAAATCCACTAGATAGTAGAATTTATCGACTTGAACTAACACATCCTCAATCATCCCTCTTGGTACATGAACCAATCGATCAACAAGTTGTAGTATGGTTTGGGTGGGTTTTAATTCACCCAGACCCAGCTGTTCGTAAACCAAGTAAGGGATCAGATTTACACTTGCCCCTAAGTCAAAGAGTGAGTGCTCAATCCAGTGATTCCCAATTATACAAGTGATGGTTGGGCTGCTGGGATCCTTGTATTTTTATGGCACATCTTGCTTGAGGATGGAACTCACTTTTTCTGTTGAAAAGACTTTCTTTTGTATGTTTTGTCATCTTTTAGTAGTGCATAAATCTTTTAGGAATTTGGCATATGAAGGAATTTTTTTAATGATATCTAAAAGAGGGATATTGACTTTCACCTGTTTAGGCACCTCTAAAATATCCTGGGAATTAGATAGAAGTTTTTGTGCAATCAACTGCTAGGGGAATGGCGCAACCAGCTTATATGCTCTTTCCAACTTTTCCTCTTGTGGAGCAGTGCCAGGTCTATCACTCTCAACTTCTTTCAAGTCCTTAGGATTTTCAGCCCTCACCAAAGTAGTTTTGTCAATTGTCTTTCCACTTCTAAGAGTGGTGATAGACTTAGCGTTCTCTATGTTATGCGAATAACTGGGTCACTTAATTCACATTGTGGTTTTGGATTGGGTAAAGGTTGGGCTGGAAAAATCACTTTTTCTTCAATCGCTAAGTGTGACTTAATCTTTTGTATGGCCTTAGTAAGGTCTTGGAATGCTTGTAATGAGCCTTAATTGAAGAACTCTTGGTTTTAAATGTTCTTTAGAACCAGATCCTCTCGAGGTTTCCTTTGATTTCAAAGTTGAGTAAGGGCCTCTTGAGGATTGGTCATTTGTCCCTTCCTCCAACTAAAGTTTGGATGGTTTTTCCAACTGGGATTGTATGTATTTGAAGTGGGTCCGCTGAATGGTCGTTGGTAATTGTTTACGGCATTTGATTGTTCATTCAATAGCTCTTAAAAAGCAATAATTGTGGGACAATCCTGCATTATATATATGTTGCTAGTACAAATACAGTGAACAACTTCCCCAACCTCCTTGGGTTTGATAGTTTTTACCTTCTTAAGTTCCATGACCTCAACTTTCCTTGTGAGATTGGCCACCCTTGTGCTCATGTCGTCTTCTTTCCTTAAAATAAACATTCCTCCTTTATCTCTTGATTGAGTAAGCTTAGAAGTGGTGGGTCTTGGGGAGGTGTCCCATGATTGCGCGTTCTCTACAAGTTATCAAAATAGTCCAATACATCATCTGCCTCCTTATTCATGAACTCACTATTATACATTATCTCTACAAATTGGCACATGGGCGAAGTCAATCCATTATAGAAAAAGCTTATTACCCATTAGATTTGACATGAATTCGTGAGTTCCTTGAACATCTCCCAGCATTAGAAGAAAGTTTCTTCCTCTTTTTGGGCAAAGTTCATGATTATTTTCCTTAAAGTATTTGTTTTACTAAATGTGAAGAACATTTTAAGAAATTTCTCGATAATCTCAGCCCATGTGCCGATATATCGCAACTTTAAGGAGTACAACCATGATTTAGCCTTCTCCTTCAATGAGAAGGGAAACAACTTCAGTCTTTGTGTCTTCAGACATGTTTGGTAAGTGCAATGTGGCAACTATCTTGTCAAATTCTTTAATGTGCAAGTATGGACTTTTAGAGTCTAGTCCATGAAATTTTGAAAGGATTTGTATCACTCCTGGTTTAAAATCCACGTTTCTGTTGAGGGTCAAATATTGCATATTAGACCCCAGTTATCACATGGTTTTACGAATATGATAATGTTTAACGTCCTATTTTAATTATGCTTTTGTTGTAAGGTGAATTTAAGAGCTTGGATTGAAAAAGGGTACTAAAGGCATGGATTTAATGCTCACAAATCACCAGGGACAGATCTTAGAGGACCAAGATTGAAGAATTCACACATCAAAGATCTGAGAAAATCAAGTAATTAATGGTGAAAGAGGCCTAAAAATCATCTTGAATGCAAGATCACAAGGTTCCCATCATCCATTTGTCTTGAAACTTTATATCTGGCCTCAGCACCATAAAGTAACCGTACACGTTAAATTTCAGCCATTGTATCTTTGTGAAAGTGGCCCAACGGACAGATTAGCCACTAAATCAATGATTTGGGGCCCACCTGATATTTGGATATGCTTCAATTTTTATCACACCCCAAACTCAAAAACCGGACTCACAAAATTCTCGATCACCGAATCCGGTACCGACAGCCCCCGTAGTACCCCATTCTCGGCTCCTAGTGTCCATACGCCAAATTCCAATCCTGGGATCTTAGAAGGAGGATTTTTTTTAATGTACATTTAACTCATTATAAGCATAACCACAAGTTTACTGAAATTATAAGGGCAACATCATCATCATATATCCACTAATATAAATATTTGAGTATAGTACCGAAAGGAAAATACATATATCAAAAATCAAAGCTCCAGAAGACCACTGCACGCTCCAAGCTCAATGTTGCTGCAACCTAATGTCACCTACATGCATCTATCGTGCATAAGCTTATAGAAAGCTTAGAGGGTGGTGTAAGTATGTGCATGAGGTAAGTGCCAAGCATGCAAATATCAGAGTAAGCCGAAAGACTGCCAAGTTCATGAGTCATACAATATCAGAGTAAGCAATATAGATCAGCTATGCAAATGAGGAGTCATAGAGAGTCAAATATCAGATGCCAAGGGTACAATATAATATGTAAATCCTTCTAAGATCACGAATACCATCAGTCATATCTAGACCATATAAATGCAGAAACACAGTAACCCAAAATTCCATATGCCACAGATGTAATGCAATATGCAGTGTGAATAGGATGACCATGGTGGAGTGTGAAGTTGGGATGATAATACGTAATATCGCAGGCTATGGAGTCTACCATAAGGAACTACTATCCAAACTAGTCCGATACCTAATTTGGATAGTCAGACTCAATATGGTAAACTCCTGATCTTAGGTTAGTCGCGTGCCCCAACTGAAATCCTGGCCATTACGAAGGCACACGTAACAAATTGTTGTGCACTACCAGCCCAAGTGGATAGTGAACGAATGAATGAGTATGCAACGCCTACTCCACAATCCGCATTATACATCTCTGGGATTATCACCGGGGTCTAGTACACTCTACATGCAAATTGCAGCCCACTGACGCACGACCATGCAAGTGAAAGAGACCTCACTATCCGCCTGACCAGTAGTCAGCCAATATTTATCCTGCACATCGATAGCAGACCCATTCACGAGCTAGTCAAACTCAGCCTAGTTATGCCCCCTACTCTCGGGCAGGTAAGGCCACACCCCCTCCCCCTCCTAACCGACCACGACATAATGTGAGACATAACCTCCTGGTATTCGGTACTCGGGTGCTCATGCATCTAATCGGTCTTGACGTTGGGATGTCTCCTGGCCTCGGAGGTTTAGGAACTTTCACCCACGGATATCCAAAGTGCCCAGATGCTCGAACCAAACATTTTTGGTGTCCCATCTAGCCATCCATGACATACTTGTGGAGGTCATAGCCTTGATGTCGGTAGGACGTACAATAATCACAATCACACAATGCAAGATGCATGAGTTATGTAGTCTAAACATGCATCACTCCTGTGCATACCGTGCGCTCATGTGGGATAACTCCACCTATCAGGGAGTCCCATAACTATCTGCCCAATGGCACATACGATGGTCAATCACATCTCATAACAAACATATAGATAATGCTTATGGGCATGTATTATGATGCTATGTTGTCACATACTCATAATCGACATTGATAATTGGCCTAACGAGGCCTGAGGGAAGGTCACAATGTGGACCTTTAACCATCATTGCCCATCAATGTGGACATTCAACCAACATTACTCCCAAGGAGTGGTCCACATAGGGCTGAACATATAGTGGGCCCATGACCTCACACAAGGGCCTAATATACAATATCATGGGCCTCATACAAGGACTACATACACATCACTATGGGCCTTATCACATGGGCCTCAAATACATCACGATGGGCCTCGCTCATGGGCCTCATATACACAACAGGTGGGCCCTGCACATGAGCCTTAGATACATCACACGGCTATAACCCCTGGGTCTAATGCATATCATAATGGGCCTCATTAAATGGGTTATAAAAACATCACAATGGTCACACCATATGGGTTGAAAATACACCTCAATAAGCCTTACCAAATGGGCTAGAAATACATTACAATGGGCCACGACATATGGGCTGAAAACACATCTCAATGGGCTACGACCCATGGGCCTCAGATACACCAAGTGGGCCTCATCAACGGGTCTGATATACACCACATATGGGCCTCACATATGGGCCTCATACACAATAGGTGGGCTGCATCAATGGGTCGCACTAATGGGCCTCATACACATCAAGCGAGTTGCATCAATGGGTTGCACTAATGGGCCTCATACACATCAAGTGAGTTACATCAATGGGCCGCAATAATGGGTGTAACGACCTTGGAATTTTTGTGCTAATCTTTCCTTAAGTAGTTGTTTTTGGGGTAATTAGCGCTTTACTTGATTGCTTGTGAAATTCGCATCAATCACTTTAAATTGTATCTGCATGGCTCTCAACGTGTAGATTAGTGAGCGCTACGTTACTCTGAAATCTGGGATCCATCACTAAATCCAGATGTTCTGGGGAATTTTTGGAAGATCTGGATCGGACCTAGACCGCGCGTCGAAAGTCCGATAGCGATGATCTTAGGCTGTTGCGGTCACTGAGTTGGGCTTGGTCTTCACCTCAAAAATCAAGTCGATCTGATGTTCTGGGTCGATTTGGTTGAGCTCGGAGTGAAGAGTGTGAGAACGGTTGGAATTTAATAAGCTTTTTATGAAATCTGAGTCGTGTCGCTTGCGCGACGATTTTAAGCTATCTGACCGTTGGATTCTGACCCAATTTCACCCTCTGATCAGGATGGTTGGCCCAGGCATATCCTAGTGCTTGTGGACCTGATCGAGTTTCCGTGACCGTTGAATTGAGTGTGGTCCGCCACGGCTGATCTGAAGAGCCGGTCGGTACGAAAACTCAGCCTGACCTAGATCCATGGTCAATGAGCTTAAGTCCGACCTTTCGTGGTTATAGGCCCACCAGAAGTGCTTCGTTGGATCGAGAAAGGCGTACTTTGGTTATAACCTAAGTATACCTTGACCCTGGGGTTATTTCCATCATTTTAAGGTCTATATATAGTCCTTAAACCCTAGCTCTCATTTCCATACGAATTTTCTCAAACCCAAGCTTGGAACGAGAGTGGAAACGAGAGAGTTAGTGAGAGAGATTGGTTGGTTAATCATCTTGATTCTTCCTTGTTCTTCTTCACCTTTGAATCTTCACTTTGAATCGTTCCTTTGGCGATTCTGAGTTCTTTTGGGGTAATTAACCTAACCCTAATTTGTGTTAGAGCTTAGACTAGACTTGGTGTTGTTGTATCTCATTTCTATCCTTATTTTAGGGTATTCTTGCGCCGTTGTCGAAGACAACTCGTCTAAATCAGTTCGGGGGTTCTTTCTTTGCTTAAGGTGCGGACTTTAAGTGTATAGGTTATGGTTTTCAAGGCTTTCAATCCCGATTAGTGATTTATTCTTGTTATGGATGAGATTTCACATGTCAAATGTTATGTTTACATTGCTTTCTTGATATGCATGTGCTATATTGAGATTTGTGTATTATAAGTGTATTTATAAAGTACCGTATACGTATAAAATACGCACTTGTGTTTGCCATGATTATTGGTCATGTATGTATGCTAGATGCATGTATGACAACTCCTTGGGAAAAGGAATTGTCTAAGTGCACGTATTTCAACATGCGTCATGTATGTTGTTCCATGTATGCTAAGTGTTTGTAGAAATGCATGAATGATCTAAGTGTAACTGATTACACTAATTGTGGGCGTTGAGAAGTGATTCTCAATACTCCTATGATGCGCATGATTTCCTTTATGCAAGTTACATTTCAAGTTATTTAAATTCAAGTATTCCTATGCTTACATTTATATTAAGTTGATTATTCTTCAGATGTGTATGTAACATGATTTGAGTTGTTGATCCATTCCTGTTTTACAGTCCATATGAATATCTGTCGTAGTGTAGGATGTTTGGGACTATGCCTTAGTCCAGGAAATCGGTAATTGACCCTATGGTCGTGGTTGAGATTGCTTTCGCCACGTGAGACGCATTAGACGAACCCGAGTCGTATTAGAGTTGTCGGCAGTGGTTCGACCACGCGGAGTGTTTGCGCACTCCATGTCGTTCAATTCAACGTGCGCTCGTGCTAGTCGAGTTCGTCAAATAACCCGATTGTCCGATGTATGTTAACCATGTATGGACGCTCCTGCTTGAATCTAGGGTACCGAACTTACCAGTGAAATCCTAATAACCATGGTACCTGATCCGCTAAGACTCATGAGCCGGACATGGTGGTATGGGACACCGTGGTCGAGCTGTCGGCCTACGCTGGGGTGACGAGCCTCCCCGTAGTGACCAATGAGCAACTTAACTCGTGAGCCGATTATGGTGGTATGGGACACTATATTCGTGCTGTCGGCCTACATTGATTGGTGATGAGCCCTTTGTAGTGACCTCGAGCATACCTGGATACCGCAAGGAGGTGACGAGCCGATCTGTGGTAGTAAAGGCATGAAAGGCGTGCATTGATTGGTGACGAGCCCTTTGCTACGACCTCAACTATATGATCGTATGAGATATCTAGGATTGACGACCCTAGTATGGATCACTGTTTAGATGGTGATTTGAGGAAGGTATCTTAGCTTCCCAATCCTGTTGTGTGAAATGGACTAATAACAACTTGGTAATCATAACCATGCACCGCATTTGCATGTGCTTTGTAGATGTGGTGCACTTTGAGGCGATGTCATGCGTAACGTAAGATGAAGACGCTGAGGGTGTACGTGTGAGGGCACGCATCATATTGCATTCATACTTGCATTAATAAGAGTAATTAGGCTTTATTTAAGTGTTATGCTTTATCATTCTTGTTTGATTGAGCGATACATGTTAACGATTGCCTTATTGTTCCACCGAGTTGATCACTCACTCCCACGTTTCGGGACGGTGTTGTACACCACCAGACTCTGTCTTAGGCCCCGATGTTGCAGATGTGGATGCGACGCCCGAGGCAGAGCGGAGCCGGATGACGACGAGGCCGCCTTCTCCTATATGCGGTTTTCGAGACGGGTTCTAGCGAGCCTCGGTGTGTTGCGGGATCTATGGGATTACTATTTTGGGAACTGAAATTATGTAACTTGTACTTATAATTTTGATAAATAACACTTTTACACGATCTGGTTGTATATGTAATTCAGGGACTTACACTTATACACATATTTTACTTAAGTCTTTCGCTTGCTTTATTCACTTATCCCTGAATCATATTTGCGTTTTGGCTTAATCTATCCCATGTTTATGTGCTAATACAGTCGACATACATCATTCATTAATTATGTTGCATAAGTGATGTTTTGGAACTCGGGAGCTGAGTTATGCTCGACCCCCGAATTTCAGGGCGTTACAAGTTGGTATCAAAGCATGATCTGGATTAAACCGGACCTGGGTTATGGTCACACACCGCACGTTGTCGCCACTATAGTGTATTTGGGTGCGGGTCTATCATCGCTTTGTGTTTGTGCTCCGTAGTTTCTATCGGCGAAAGTTTCTTGAAAACCTTTGCCGAGATCGAGTCTGTACTCTTACCTGATCACACACAGCGACCCGAAACCTTTCCTAGACCCTCTATTAATGAGTGTAGACGGTCTATCTTCCCTTTTTTCATCTTTAAACCTTCCAGAAATCGCTGTTTGAATCAGATTTCTGTCAGAATGACCCGATAGGCTTCAAACTACACAAGGGGCCAATCGGGGCATTTTCTGTGGGACCCAGGGGGGGAACCACATCATTTGGACCAAGGAGGACCAGGAGGACCTCGCCAAATCGGCGAGGCATCGCCGATATGTCCAGAGACCGGCGATGCCATCGCCGGTTCGGCGAGGGATCGCCGGTCGGCGGGCCGGGCCGACGCGGGCCGATCGTCCCTAGGCTCAATGTGGCCCACCCCTCCACGGTTTTCATTTTAAAACCCTTCCTTTCATCTATTTCCTTCACAACACCCACCTCCAAGCTTTCCTTTTCTTCCAAAACCTCTCCAAACTCTCTCAAATCTCTCCCAAATCTTCATCTTCCTTCAATTTTCGTGCAAACCCATCACTCCATTCTCAAATCTTCTATTCCATTGCTGATTTCTCCATCTTTCCCTCTCATTTGAGCCCTTTCATTCCCTATTTGGCTAATAGTTGTGTGGAAGCTTCACCATCTTCCTATTTCTCTCTTTCTCTCATTTCTCATGGCCCTCTTTGAGATTGTGACGGCCATCTTTTCCATTTCTTCCCTTCTTTCCTTGATGGGGAAGAAGAGAGCACCTGTGGATGAAGCCGGGCCGAGCCGCCCAACCCGTGCACGGAGGCCGAGAGGTGCCGCCGCTAGCACGTCCACCACGCGCGAGTTCCAGACGAAGCGGGACCTCGATCCTCGAGCTCCTGTCAGTAGGACCTTGTTGGCGGAATTGTCGCATGGAGTCTATGAGGGGCGTAGAGTCCTTTTTGAGGCTCATGTTGATCCGCGGCTCTTTGGAGAGTTCTTTTTGTTGGAGCGCCTAGAAGGGGCCGGTTGGGGTCCCTTGTTCGAAGGCGAGTATCGCGCGAATGCTAGCACTGTTCGGGCCTTCTATGCCAACATTCTGGAGCCTTCGCTGGATCCTCTGCAGTTCAAGATTCCCTGTGGTAGCGGTCGAGTTGGAATTGTCAATATTGCTTTGATATCCCGACTCTTGAAGGTGCCACTTGGGGAAGTGCAGCGAGAAGAATGTGGACAGTGTGCGCGAGAGGGATCGTCGCACCCGATCCTTGTGTGGTCGTCTGGTTGAATGGCAGCCGAATAGGAGTCTTCTGGCTTCTTTCATGACGGACGACTTCCGTTTGCTTCACCACATCTTTACGTTCAATGTGTATCCCAGGTGGAGCAATCGCAGCGAGTGTACGCGCCTGATGGTAGATTTTCTATATCAGGTGGGGCAGGATGCGAAGTTGTGTGTGCCGACGTACGTCCTGCGTCAGATTATTCTCATCGCTCGTTCGAGTAGACGGACCGAGTCTCTTCCCTTTGGCCGCCTCATTTGCAAGATCGCACATGAGTTTGGCTATAGGCTTGGAGCTGAGAAGCCGGTCCCTGTTCGCCATATCAACTTGAGGACCCTTAAGCTGATGGAGGTTGGTTCTGGTCGGCTTGCCTCTGAGGGTGAGGCCGGGTCTGAGAGTGGTGATGATGAGAGTTATGCTGAAGGCGGTGCGGAGTCTGAGGAAGAAGCAGAGCAAGACGAGGAAGAGATTGAGGCACAGGATTCGAGTGATCGCTCTCCTCCTGTGGTGCCAGAGCAGGGCGCAGAGCAGACTGCCAGAGATGCCCGTCTTATACGGCTTGAAGAAGGCAAACTGCTTTACGCCAGGAGATGGTTGATCTTCGAGGCTTGGTTAAGCACAAGTTTAAGAAGATGTCCCGGACTTTGAAGTCTATCCTGTGTTGCTTGCAGGATAAGGGTGCTCCGCCTCCATCTCCTGATTCCGACGAGTAGCTGTCGTCGTGGCCGTCTTTGCTTTGTTGTGTTTTTCTTTCCGTGTGTAGTCGTTGTTGGCTTGTAGTTGGAGTTGTTGTAGTGTTGTAGTTGTTAGTGGTTGTAGTTGTTGTGGCTGTTGAAGTGTTAGATGTTGTTGTTTTCATGCTTTCCTAGTCGTGATTCATGTATTGCTGCACTACTTGTATTGCGACGATTTTGGTTAATGGAATGCATGTTGTTTGTTTTTGGAGTTGTGCTGTGTTGTTGTTGTGTGGATGGATTATGTGACTTAGAATCTGACAGGTTGCATCCTTTGATTTAATGTAGGGATGCCTCCTAAGGGTTCGAAGACTTCGGCCCGTCTTTCTCTGATTGAGTCGCTTGCTGGGGTTCCTCCCTTGAGCGATAGCCAGTCAGATCCACAGGCGGGTCCATCTCGTGCTGGTGTTGGGTCGACACCTATGGCTCCTCCAGTCACACCCTCGGTTCTAAGCCGAGCCATGCACCTTCTTCTCGCTTCACTGTTGATAGGTTTGAGCGAGATGATGTTGTTGATGCGGACGATTTGGCCAGAGCGGCGAGGCGGCAGCAGCAGGAGTTCCTCTCCTCCATGGCCGGCATCTTTGCTCAGTCAGTAGGGGAGACTCCAACTGTTTCACCTATGCCTCCATCCGGGAGTGCCAGTGCCAGTGTTAGGCCAGCGACACTTCTGAGCGATTCAGCGCTTGCGACCTCCTACTTTTGCGGGTTCTCATAGACCGAGGAGGCCGAGTATTGGATTGACCGCATCTCTAAGATCTTGAGGCCGCTTCACTCTGAGGTCGAGCAAGTTGAGCTTGCCACCTTCATGTTTGAGAAGGAGGCCGGTTTGTGGTGGGACAGTGTGCTTCGCACTGTGTCGAAGAGGACTTCGTGTGGTCGTGGCGGGCGTTTGAGGCGCGCTTCCACGAGAAGTATTTCCGGTCGTTCTGACATGAGAAGGAGAGTGAGTTCCTTCGCCTCAGCCAAGGAGGGTTGTCGGTTACGGAGTATGAGAACCGGTTTGAGTTGGGGCGGTATGTTCCTTTGATCTGGGCGATCATCAGCCGATGAGGATGCGGCATTTTTATGAGGGGTTGAGGCCTGAGAGAAGATTTGTTGTGCTAGCATTTCTTCATATGCGGAGCTAGTGAGCATGTCCTTGCGAGCGAAGCAGGACGGGGATAGGGCGTCCCGCATGCGAGCACCGATGCCTCCTAGGCCGAGCCGGATTTCCGGGTGCACCTTTCCTCGGCAAGAGGCCGCGTGTTGATTCTCCTCCAAGGCGGCGCCGCCCGCTCGGCAGATGAGAGCTGATCTTGAGATGTTCTTATTGTGGGAAGGTGGGGCACTTGGACCGTTTGTGCTTCTCCCGTATGCGAGGTGGTTTTACTCCACCGGAGAGGGTTAGCCGTCCGATGCCTCGGTTATTTCTCCTCCTCCTCTTCGATCGGCGCCGGCTCATCCATCCTTCAGACCTCGGTTCCTGGTTTCAGGCCACCTCGGCGGCCCATGGTTCCTCCGCCGAATCGTCGGCAAGCTCGTGTTCATGCGCTTTCGGTTGAAGCGTATGTCTGACTTGGTGCCGAGGTCCTTTGAGGTGACAGCGCATATTGAAGGTATTCCCGTTTCTGTGTTAGTGGATACAGGGTCCACTACTTCTCTTATTTCTTATGCGGCAGTTAGGCGTTTGGGTTTGAGATCTGTTCCTATGCCTGGAGTGACGCTTACTACCGCTATGGGGATGTCCTCTGCCTTGGGCAAGGTTGTATGGATTGTTTGGTCGATCTGGGGAGTGGATCGATCCGTGTTGATTTGCTAGTCGCACCGCTTTATCACTACGATGTTATTATGGGTATGGATTGGCTCACGAGGATGCGAGTTGAGATTAATTGTGAAGCGAGATCAGTGACGATCCATGGAGGGCGAGATTGTTACTTTCCCAGTTCAGGTCAGTTACCCTATTCGTATTGATTTTTATTCTTCTCTGTTGGAGAGTTCGGCCGAGTCAGCGTTGGTTAGTACGCCGGTGGTTCAGGAGTTTGAAGATGTGTTTGAGTCGATTCCTGGATTACCTCCTCAGCGTGAGATTGATTTTGCTATCGATCTTATGCCTGGTGCGGCGCCCATTTCTTTACCCACCTATCGGATGCCTCCGAGTGAAATGGAGGAGTTGAGGAAGCAGATAGATGGTTTGCTGGAATTGGGTTTTATTCGGCTCAGTGTGTCTCCTTGGGGAGCACATTGTTTGTGAAGAAGAAGGATGGTTCCTTGCGATTGTGTATTGATTATCGCGAGTTGAATTAAGTAAACTGTGAAGAATAAGTACCCCTTGCCCGGGATTGATGATCTGTTTGATCGATTGAAGGGGCACGGTACTTCTCGAAGGTTGATCTGCGATCGGGGTATCATCGATTGCGCGTCGAGGATGGAGGCGTGCGAGACCGCTTAGGACCCGGTCATTATGAGTTCCTTGTGATGTCGTTGGTGACGAATGCACCGGCCGTGTTCATGGATCGAATGAACAGGGGTTTCGGCCGTTTCTGTTTCGATTCGTCATTGTATTTATTGATGACATCTTGATTTATTCGGCGACGAGCACGAGGAGCACTTAAGAGCGGTTTTGGTACTCTTAGGGAGCATCAGCTTTTCGCACAATTCAAGAAGTGTGATTTCCGGAAAGAGGAAGTCAAGTTCTGGGACATGTGGTGTCCAAGGAAGGTATAGCCGTCGACCTTGCCAAGGTAGCTGCGGTGCAGGTGCTCACTCGACAAACATTCTTGAGGTGAGGAGTTTTCTTGGCCTTGCAAGGATATTATCAACGCTTTATTCAGGACTTCTCAAAGATTGCCACCGTTGTCGTAGGTGACACGGAAGGATTTGAAGTTTGCTTGGAGTGAGCGGGCGGAGTTCTTTTCAGGAGGTGAAGGACAAGTTGACGTCCGCCCCTGTGCTAGTATTGCGAGCAAGGGGTTAAGTATATTATATATCCTGACGCCTCTCGCGTTGGTCTGGTTTGTCCTTATGCAGAAGGACAGGTGATTGCTTATGCTTGCGTCAATTAAGGAAACACGAAGAGAATTACCCTACGCACGACCAGGAATTGGCATTGTCATCTTCGCATTAAAGCTTTGGAGACATTACCTCTATGGTGAGGAGTTCGAGCTCTTTTGCGACCACAAGAGCCTTAAGTATATTTTCACGCAGCGTGATTTGAATATGAGGCGGCGAGATGGATGGAAACATTGAAGGACTTCAAGTTCGATGTTTCTTACCATCCCTGGTAAGGCGAACCTTGTGGCGGATGCGTTGAGTCGCGAAGGCTTTGAGTTTGCGGCTCACGTGATGATAGCAGTGGGATATGTTGGAGTTCGTGCGCGATTTTGAGCGAAGCTTACGGTGGTTGAGCCGTATGAGGTTATCGCACACATTCGTGTACGGCCCTTATCGGCGAGAGGATCGTTGCAGCTCAGGGAGATGATGAGCTTTTGGTGAAGATGAGGCGGCGGGTTGGTACAGATGAGAACTCCACTGGAGTGTTAGTTCCGATGGGGGCCTACGTTTTCGTGGCGGTTATGTGTTCCTAACTCCCTGACTTGAGGCGTGAGGTTCTCGAGTTAGCCCATAGTTCTAAGCTTGCGATGCATCCAGTAGCACGAAGATGTATCGGGATATGAAGAGGTCTTATTGGTGGGACAATATGAAGGTCAATTGCCGAATTTGTTTCTCGTTGTCTCACGTGCCGGTAGGTCAAGGGCGAGCATCGCCGACCTCCTGGGTTGTTGCGCCCATGCCCATAGCGGAATGGAAGTGGGATTTCATCTCTATGGATTTTATTTATGGGTTTCTGGGGACGAGAAAGGGATTTGACTCTATTTGGGTGATCGTCGATCGATTAACGAAGTCGGCGCATTTCTTACCGATCGAGTCACTTACTCTGCGAGACGAGTTGGCTAGGTTGTATATCAAGGAGATAGTGCGTCGCATGGAGTTCCCCCGGAGATTGTGTCGATAGAGACACGCGTTTTACATCTATCTTATGGACTCTTATCCAGGAAGCAATGGGTGTGGAAATCACCGCGTTTCATCCGCAAACAGATGGGCGGACGGAGCGCGTGAATCAAGTCTGGAGGATATGTTGCGAGCTTGTGTTTTGGATTTCAAAGACGGTTGGGATGATTGTCTTCAGTATGCCGAGTTCGCGTATAATAATAGTTTCGCGAGTATCGGCATGGCTCCCTTCGAGGCGTTGTATGGTCGCCGTGCGAGCACCACATTGTTGGGCGATTGGTGAGCGTAGTTTGCTTGGCCCGAAGTTGTGCAGGTGACTTGAGAGAAGGTTGACATCATTCGGCGTCGACTTCTGACAGCGCAGAGCAGAAGAGTTATGTTGATACGAGGCGTCGACCGCTTGAGTTCGTAGTGGGAGATCATGTTTTTACGAAGGTCTCTCCTATGAAGGGAGTTTTGCGGTTCGGTAAGAAGGGAAGGCGCCGAGATTTATTGGTCCATTTCAAGTTGGATCGAGTGGGAGCGGTAGCATACCGCCTTGCTTTGCCCACACCTCTTGCGGGCGTGCATAACGTATTTCATATCTCTATCTGAAGAAGTGCGTTCCTGATCCTTCGCATATTATCGTTGGGAGCAGGTGCAGTTAAGTGAGGATGCCACTTATGTCTGCGGCCGACGCGTATTCTCGAATAGGAAGGAGCAGTGCTGCGTAGCAAGGTTATCCCTCTCGTGAAGGTCTTATGGACGCATCATGGCGTAGAAGAGGCTACTTGGGAATCGAAATGAGGTCAAGAAGACCTACCCTCGATCCTCGAGGATTATATGAAGGTATGAATTTCGAGGACGAAATTTTCTTTAAGGGGGTAGATTGTAACGACCTTGGAATTTTTGTGCTAATCTTTCCTTAAGTAGTTGTTTTTGGGGTAATTAGCGCTTTACTTGATTGCTTGTGAAATTCGCATCAATCACTTTAAATTGTATCTGCATGGCTCTCAACGTGTAGATTAGTGAGCGCTACGTTACTCTGAAATCTGGGATCCATCGCTAAATCCAGTTGTTCTGGGGAATTTTTGGAAGATCTGGATCGGACCTAGACCGCGTGTCGAAAGTCCGATAGCGATGATCTTAGGCTGTTGCGGTCACCGAGTTGGGCTTGGTCTTCACCTCGAAAATCAAGTCGATCTGATGTTCTGGGTCGATTTGGTTGAGCTCGGAGTGAAGAGTGTGAGAACGGTTGGAATTTAATAAGCTTTTATTGAAATCTGAGTCGGTCGCTTTTGCGACGATTTTAAGCTATCGACCATTGGATTCTAACCCAATTTCACCCTCTGATCAGGATGGTTGGCTCAGGCATATCCTAGTGCTTGTGGACCTGATCGAGATTCCGTGACCGTTGAATTGAGTGTGGTCCGCCACGGCTGATCTGAAGAGCCGGTCGGTACGAAAACTCAGCCTGACCTAGATCCATGGTCAGTGAGCTTAGGTCCGACCTTTCGTGGTTATAGGCCCACCAGAAGTGCTTCGTTGGATCGAGAAAGGCGTACTTTGGTTATAACCTAAGTATACCTTGACCCTGGGGTTATTTCCATCATTTTAAGGTCTATATATAGTCCTTAAACCCTAGCTCTCATTTCCATACGAATTTTCTCTAACCCTAGCTTGGAAAGAGAGTGGAAAGAGAGAGTTAGTGAGAGAGATTGGTTGGTGAATCATCTTGATTCTTCCTTGTTCTTCTTCACCTTTGAATCTTCACTTTGAATCGTTCCTTTGGCGATTCTAAGTTCTTTTGGGGTAAGTTAACCTAACCCTAACCGTGTTAGAGCTTAGATTAGACTTGGTGTTGTTGTATCTCATTTGTATCCTTATTTGAGGGTAATCTAGCGCCCTTGTCGAAGACAACTCGTCTTATTCAGTTCGTCTGTTCTTTGTTTGCTTAACGTGCGGTCTTTAATGGTATAGGTTATGGTTTTCAAGGCTTTCAATCCCGATTAGTGATTTATTCTTGTTATGGATGAGATTTCACATGTCAAATGTTATGTTTACATTGCTTTCTTGATATGCATGTGCTATTGAGATTTGTGTATTTTAAGTGTATTTATAAAGTACCGTATACGTATAAAATACGCACTTGTGTTTGCCATGATTATTGGTCATGTATGTATGCTAGATGCATGTATGACAACTCCTTGGGAAAAGGAATTGTCTAAGTGCATGTATTTCAACATCGTCATGTATGTTGTTCCATGTATGCTAAGTGTTTGTAGAAATGCATGAATGATCTAAGTGTAATCGATTACACTAATTGTGGGCGTTGAGAAGTGATTCTCAATACTCCTATTGATGCGCATGATTTCCTTTATGCAAGTTACATTTCAAGTTATTTAAATTCAAGCATTCCTATGCTTACATTTATATTAAGTTGATTATTCTTCAGATGTGTATGTAAAATGATTTGAGTGGTTGTTCCATTACTGTTTTACATTCCATATAAATATCTGTAGTAGTGTAGGATGTTTGGGACTATGCCTTAGTCCAGGAAATCGGTAATTGACCCTATGGTCGTGGTTGAGATTGCTTTCGCCACGTGAGACGCATTAGACGAACCCGAGTCGTATTAGAGTTGTCGGCAGTGGTTCGACCACGCGGAGTGTTTGCGCACTCCATGTCGTTCAATTCAACGTGCGCTCGTGCTAGTCGAGTTCGTCAAATAACCCGATTGTCCGATGTATGTTAACCATGTATGGACGCTACTGCTTGAATCTAGGGTACCGAACTTACCAGTGAAATCCTAATAACCATGGTACCTGATCCGCTAAGACTCATGAGCCGGACATGGTGGTATGGGACACCGTGGTCGAGCTGTCGGCCTATGCTGGGGTGACGAGCCTCCCCGTAGTGACCAGTGAGCAACTTAACTCGTGAGCCGATTATGGTGGTATGGGACACTATATTCGTGCTGTCGGCCTACATTGATTGGTGACGAGCCCTTTGTAGTGACCTCGAGCATACCTGGATACCGCAAGGAGGTGACGAGCCGATCTGTGGTAGTAAAGGCATGAAAGGCGTGCATTGATTGGTGACGAGCCCTTTGCTACGACCTCAACTATATGATCGTATGAGATGTCTAGGATTGACGACCCTAGTATGGATCACTGTTTGGATGGTGATATGAGGAAGGTATCTTAGCTTCCCAATCCTGTTGTGTGAAATGGACTAATAACAACTTGGTAATCATATCCATGCACCGCATTTGCATGTGCTTTGTAGATGTGGCGCACTTTGAGGCGATGTCATGCGTAACGTAAGATGAAGACGCTGAGAGTGTACGTGTGAGGGCACGCATCATATTGCATTCATACTGCATTAATAAGAGTACTTAGGATTTATTTAAGTGTTATGCTTTATCATTCTTGTTTGATTGAGTGATAGCATGTTAACCGATTGCCTTATTGTTCCACCGAGTTGATCACTCACTCCCACGTTTATGGGGCTTCTGAACACCCACCGGACTGTCTTAGTTGTCTGATGTTGCAGATGTGGATGCGACGTCTGAGGCAGAGCGGGAGCTGGATGATGACGAGGCTGCCTTCTCCTATATGCAGTTTTCAGACGGGTTCTAGCGAGCCTCGGTCTGTTGCGCGGGATCTATGGGATTACTATTTTGGGAACTGAAATGATGTAACTTGTACTTATAATTTTGATAAATAACACTTTTACACGATCTGGTTGTATATGTAATTCAGGGACTTACACTTGCACACATATTTTACTATAAGTCTTCCGCTTGCTTTATTCACTTATCCCTGAATCATATCTGCGTTTTGGCTTAATCTATCCCATGTTTATGTGCTAATACAGTCAACATACATCATTCATTAATTATGTTGCATAAGTGATGTTTTGGAACTCGGGAGCTGAGTTATGCTCGACTCCTGAATTTCAGGGCGTTACAATGGGCCTCATAAATGGGCTACAAATATATCAAAGTGGGCCTCACAGATGGGCCACAAGTATATCAAAGTGGGCCTCATCACATAGGTCTAACAATACAAACAGGTGGGCCCCGCCGATGGGCCAAAATACACCATGATGGGTCTCACCAATGGGCTTCATGTATATCAAATTGAACCACACTAGTGGGCCTTATATATATTAAGGTGGGCCTCAACGGATGGGCCAAAAGTACATCAAGATGGGCCTCAATAATGGGCCTTATATATATCAAGATGGGCCTCGACAACAGGCCTTATACACATCAAGGTGGGCCTCAACAACAGGCCCTATAAATTCCCAAAAAAATGAGTTATATTGAAGGATCATTTAGAACATACCACAATAGCAATGGAGATAATAATTTTCATGGTTAAATAAATCACAGGGCGCACTATAAAGTTTATTTTCCAACCAATCTAATCATAAGGTCATAAAGACCTGGATTAAGAGGGAAAACAAATCCTATATTGATCCAAAACTTCCATGGCCCCAGAGGGTTTCAATGGTAGAGTTCAAATCCCCCTATTTCTTTATGGTGTGGTCTACTGATCATAGGGCTAGTCACATCACGGTGTGGCCTGTCGTGATGTATTTGAAATCCAACCTATTCATAAGTTAACATAGTGATAGATGAAGTAAAAACCAAAAATATAGGCTTGAGTGGAAACTGCTATGGCCCTTAGAAGTTTGTACGGTGGAGGTCACTATCCACTATGATGGTGAGGTCCACTTGAGCCTTAGATCTGACTCATTCTTTTACTCATGCCATAAAATGATATCTCACATGGTTAGACGATTTGCAAACAACACATTCATCATGATGGGTCCCACCGTCCAAACAGTGGATGGTGGAGATAAAGCACATACATCATTGGGACCTGCAGAACTAGTTGACATCTAAGAGAAAGAGCAGGTACATAGTTGTTGTACGGGCAACATTTGCTGCTTAAAGAGGCAAAGGTGGGTCCCACGTAGGGCCAACCCTCATATATGCATATATACAATAATATATATATATATATATATATATATATATATATATATAAATCCTTAGCTGCTGTAGTGCAACTTTTCTGCATTTAAGTGAGCAGAGGTGAGTCCCACGTAGGGCCCACCATAACATTTGCATTAAATATATAATATTTTTTTACATTGTAATATAATATATAATATATCCTATCATATATTATATTAATATAATATAATATATTAATATTATATTTAATAAATATACAACGTCTAGGCCCTGGGCGGCCTGGACATACACATACATCATGTGTAGCCCCACACATAAGGTGGGTCCCATCGTCCAGGGACGGTGGACGGTATGGATAAAACACATAAACCATGGTGGGTTCCACCGTCCAATACCGTGGACGTCGTGAATAAAACACATACGTCATTGTGGGTCCCTCGTGGGGCCCACCATAATGTTTATCGGCCATCCAAACCATTGATAAGGTCACACAGACCCAAATGAAGAGGAAAAACAAATTTCATAATGATCCAAAACTTCTATGACAACCCAAAAGGGTTTCAATGGCAGACGTTCAATCCCATTGTTTCCTACGACGTGGGCCACCTAAGTTCCACAGACGACTGATTTTTGGGGTGGCCTACTGTCTAAACAGGGCCCATCAAATGCACAGTATGGATGTTCAGCACACATTACGGTGGGGACATACCAGGTACCCACGTTTGGGCCAACACGTGCATCACGGTGGGGCCTGCCCGGTAGCGCACAGTGCAGCAGGCACATGTCAGCGGCAGCAGGTGATGCTGCTTATATATATATATTTTTTATTTTTTTAAGGAAAAGGGTTTTTTCATAGTTTTCCCTATGTGGGGCCCACATCAGGGGAATCCGACCGAGCCGTTAGTTTTTATGGCCTAAGATAGACCCATCAAGCACAATATTTGACATATTTTGGCGTACAGAAACATCAGGGGGGATTTCAATGGTAGAAAATACTATTTTCTTTGTTATGGCCCGCCAGATAGTCAGATTAGCCTTATTTTTCGGCTAAACACCTAAAATGAGTAGGGAAATGGGATGGATGGCGTGGATTAGATTTACACATCAAAGTGGGGCCTGTAGGAGTGGCCCACCCAAAAAGCTTTAAGAAATCAAATGGCCATATATATATATATATATATATATATATATATATATATATATATATATTCTTGTGAGACCATCCCAAGCCAGCAACTCCTCTTTACAACGTCCAGCGTCTAGGGACGCTGGACGGATGACGTGGATATTCATGGCATCAAGGTAGGTTCCACGTGCGGGGACTACGGCTGGTGGGTCCCACGTGGACGTGGACCACTTGATCAATCTGATATTAGCGTTTTTCCCATCCTCATTTAGATAGGGCCCACATGACTTGGACGATGTAGATCCAACACATCCATCAAGTGGGTCCCACGATGGTGGACGATAAGGATGAGTTTCATACATCAAGATGGGTCCCACCATATGTGGGCCCTCAAATCAGAAAAATCATACAAATCAAACCTTAGAAGAACACCCACCTAAGATCTTCTTCTCCTTCTTTCCCCAAAGCATGCTAGAGCTCCAATGGATGGACTTCAACAGTTGAGATTGATTTTAGAGGGTGGGATTAGATAATAGGAAGGTGGGCCACACCTAGCTCTTTCTCATGGAGAGCTTGGACGTCCACCTCACATGGTTGCTTGGAGAATGAGGAAGAAAGAGGGAGGGAGAGAGAGATAAGAGAGAGAGAGGGGAGTTATGGCTTGTCATAATATGTAAGGCCATCATAAATGCATAGGTAAGGAGAGGTGTTGACTTTTGGGAAAAGGAGAGGAATTGATTACCTAGCACATCACCCCATGATGGCTTAGAAAATTGTGCCATTACAATAGGTGGGTCCCGCAACATGCAGTCTATAGTCATTACAATACGTAGACCACAACTTATGATTTAAGTATCGCATTGACGCACGAAACGTGGCATTGGAACTGCGGTGATGACACGATCGCGAGGGTATAAGTCTTGGGTCTAGCTGACTCTGGAATACGGGACATGACTCAGGATCGCGCATAAATGGCAATAGCAGATCACGGGTCACCAAAATTCGATCAGGAGGACCACAGAGGCATATGAAACAGTACGGACTAAGATATGGGCCTTACAGCTCTCCCCTCCTAATAAAAATTTTATCCTTAAAATTTATAGAATAAACAAGGGAAGAGGAAATATCATCAAGTATATATGTTAAGGCTCAATCAAACTACAAAAGGATGAAGATAGTGCTCTCTAATCTCAGCCTTGCATTCCCAAGACACCTCATCAACACTTTAGTGCCCCCTACTAAACCTCAGATCATGAATCAGAAACAATCGAAACTAGGATACCTTGCAACCTTATCCTCTCACCAATGACTAATCTAACAAGATGGTCCTAATGCCTGGTTGTGTGAATTGTCGGTGACTCCTGACGACTGAGGGTCCTACAGAGCTGCATAAAACCTGTCTTAGGCCTGCTGGGTTGTACATGCCATAATATCAAAAATGTTCTCCACATCGGAGTGCCATCTCTCGGCTGCTGTCGGATCTGGCTCGCCCTGAAAACACGAAAGATCGAGCTGTCTGAACTCTCGAAGAAGGGTACTTGCATGCTCCTACTCTGCCTAGGCTAGTGAAATAATGGGGTGCCTGCCCTACCCCTAGAGGGCGATCATCATAACCTGCAACATCTGCTGTAACTAGGAGGTACTCAAAAGTATGGTTAGATCCGCACCAGCCCCGGGTAGAGGAGTGGCATCTTCATGCTGGGGAGCAGGGCTCTCAGGTGGTGGAGTGGAAGTCGCTCGAATCGCTTTCCTGGATAGCATGTCCTATAGGGAAGAACAAAGGCGCTTATCAACCTTAAGAACTCTCAAAGGCACGTACGTTAAGAATCTATAACAGAATATCGCTAAGTTATTCAAACTCGAGACCTAATCATTCTAAGTTCTCAACAATCATATGGTGTAGGGTAGCTATCAGCAGATATGTGATGTTATCCTCAGGTATTCCCAAGTTATGCTCTGATACCAACTTCTGTTACGCCCCAAACTCGGAAACCAGGCTCACTAAATTCCTGATCACCGAATCTAGTGCCGAAAGCCCCCATAGTACCCCATTCTCGGCTCCCAGCATCCATATGCCAGATTCCGATCCTGGGACCCCACCGACCTCCAGTGACCGCCTTCCTGCTGCCTATAAAAGAAAGAGAGAAGTAGATGTGAGGAATCATTTAGGGAACGTGAGAGCGAATGTGAGAGAGAGAGAGAGAGAGAGGAGAGAGAGAGAGAGAGAGAGAGTGGGATGGTTGTAAGAGTTCTTCTCTTTCTTCCTTGTTTTTCCTTTACTTAATGTTTTTCTGAGATTTTAGATCATTATGTCCATGATGAGCTAAACTTCTTAGCTAGGGCTAAGAGGTGAAGCTTGTAGCATGATGAGATCCTTTCTATGGCTTTGATTCATATTTATTGTACTCTCTTTGATTCTAGTTTGATTATGAGGAATACTCTCAGTTTTTAATGGTTTGTTGTGACTTAAATTACAATGGATCTGCGATAGCTTTGAGTATGTTCTTTTCATTATAGAGATTATGAACTTGGGAACCCTGTTGTTCACCATTGTCTCTTGGGCATGGTTAAATGATGGAATACTTCCAAACTTTCATAACTCACTTAGATTGGTTGTGGATTAGTCAGATTTTGTTGTTTTCTTTATCTCATGGGCATGGTTTAGTGATGGAATCACTTCTAGTACTCACACCTATCATTCATTAAAAACTAGATCAAAAGTAATTCATAGTTGATTTTTAATGATATATCTTCCAATTGGATGAAGATGAGTCACTAATTCCAGTTGTATTCTTGAATCAAGCATAGATCTCTCTGATCTCTACAAGTGGATCCTTGGAAACCCTAGTTTTCAACCTTTGAATTTTATAAGTTTTAGTTTAATAATTCACCATTATTCTCTTGAATTCTTCTGATTTAGTTTACATCTTCTTCTAGTTCTAGTTACTTTCGTACAAGGTTTAGTCCCTATGTGTAAGACCCATATCATAGTCCGTACCATTCTGTAGATTCTCGCGATCCGACCTGTCAAATTTCGGCAACCCTCAACCTGTACCCGACATTTGTACGTGACCCCAAGATGCACGCCGTCAACTAGAGTCAGCTCAACCTGAGATTTGTACCCTAATGACCACGCCATCGCTGCGATTCTGATGCCACGTCTCCAGCGTCGAGGCGATACCCAGGCCAGGAGATGTGAGCCCGTGTTCAGTTTGAGAAAAACACCGCATGTTGCAAAACCCAAGAGAATCTCTACAACATGTCACCTCAATCAATCAATCAATCCCATCAAGGGTCAAGTACATGTCAAGTATACATCACTTCACACCCATCCCCAAGCAACCCCAAAAGTAAAAAAGTTCTTACACACCCCATACCTTTCTTACACCATCTACCCCTAAAGTCAAAAAGCTCTTACACATCCATCACTCACCACATCCATGACCCATCTCTCTCTCTCTTTACAACCCTCTCTCTCTCTCATTCTCAAACCACTTTCCCAAGCAAGAGAAAAATCACATGCCCAAGCTCTTTCAACCTCCAAGAGAGCTTTGTGTGTGGCCCACTTCCTACCCTCTCATCTCCCATCTCAACCATCAAAACTCCATCTCTTCCGTTAGGATCGAAGATAAAGAGCAAAGGAAGCTTAGGGAGTAAGAAGAAGTGGACGGTGGGTGATCTTGGACCCATATTTTTATTCCTTTTTATATTATCTTTCATGATCTAAGGGCCCACATATGGTGGGACCCACTGTGATGTATGCTTGTATCCAAGAGGGGACCATAGTGGTGAGGCCCCTCCATTATCTCCGATCTTTCTTTCTCTCTTTCTACCTTCCTCTCTCTTCTCTCTCTCTCTCTCTCTCTCTCTCTCTCTTTCTATGATCATGGCCCACTATGATGTATGTATTTTACCCATGCCATCCAAAATGGTGTGGCCCACCTTGATCATACCTTTTTAATCAACGTCGTCCATCTGTTTTATCCAGGCCATCTAATGGGCCTGGATGATGAGCAAACACAAATATCAGGTTGATTCAAAATAGGTGGCCATGTGGGACCCACCTTAAAGAGCTGTTCATCCACACCGTCTGTCCAGGGACGCTAGACGTAACTGAGGGTATGGCAGACAGTGAAGTGTCAACTGTCAGGGGGCGTACTAATAGTGAAGAGTGTGTTGACAGTGGGGTCCGTAAGACCCATCCACGTCCTCCACCCTTTGTATGGGCCACACCATAGTATATGGGTTTTATCCAAATCGTCCACCGCCCCTGGAAGGTGGGACCCACATCCGTGTGGGGCCCTCCTTGATGCATTTATCCACACCCAGATCCATAGCTCTAGTGGTAGACTATGTGAAAGGTACCTTGTTTCAATGTTGAGGTCTTGACATTGATTCCCTAGTAGGGTGGCTAACGTTGAAGTGTGATCAGACAGTGGGGTCCGTGGGACCCACCCACGCCATCCATTCATGTTGGTGGGCCACACTATGATGCGTGTGGGACATCCACTGTCCCTGGACGGTGGGACCCACCCCACGTGTGGGGCCACCTTAGCGTGTGCGTCTGTCCAAGCCGTCCAGGGCCTGGACGTCAGGTACATATTAAATATAATATCAATATATTATATTATATTAATATAATATATGGTACATATATTATATATTATATTATATTATAATATAATATCTTATATGTATTGAGGGTGGGCTCTACGTGGGACCCACCTCTGCTCCCCTTTTAATGTAGTAAAGCTGCACCAGCAGTGACCATATATATGTATTAGATATATTATATTATATACTTTATGTATATATAAGGGTGGGGCCTACGTGGGACCCACCTCTGCCTCTTTTAAGCAGCAATAGCTACATGTACATGGCAGCTATAAAGCAACCATATTGCTACTGTGCACAGCAGCAAGTGGACCCTAACGCCAGCTGTTGTTCATGGCAGTAAGTTTCGTGGGTCCCACTTGTTTCACCCATGCCATCTATCTATGTGACCCATCACGATGCATGTGTTGTATACAAATCATTCAACCAGTTGTGAGATCATTTTATGGCATGGGGTAAAAGAGTGAGATCCAAAATTCAAGTGAACCCCACCATTTGTAATAATAATGGGGTACAGTGACATCCACCATTTAAAACTTCTTAGGAGCCACAATGGTTCCCACACAAGCTAATATTTGGCTTTCACTTCATCTATCTCTATGTTAACTTATGAGTAGGTTGGATCTCAAATACATAAGGGTGAGCCCGATTTGATATACATTTGTGCCATTAGTATGACCTAATTTCTTACACATTTGGCCCATTAGTACGGCTCGATTTGATACACATTTGGTCCATTAGTGCGGCCCGATTTAATATACATGAAGCCCATTCGACTCAGCCCATTTAAATCAGCCCATTGGTTTGGCCCATTGATCGGCCAATTAATTTGGCCCATTGGTTCGGCCCATTGATCGGCCCATTGATTCGGCCCATTTAATTCAGCCCATTTGATTAGGGATTCCACCATGATTGTGTAATGATGTTTTTGACGATTATGCCCTGGGAGCAATGATAGTTTGACATCCACATTGTAGAAGCAAAGATGGTTAAATGTCCGCATTGTGACTGTCCCTAGGGCCCATTGATAGACCCATACTTGTAGTGTGTAGGCCATTTAGGCCCATCTTTGTTACGAACAAGAATCCATCGCCATATAACATGTTTAGTATAGTTCCATGATTCATGATCAAACGCATCATATGTATGCTTGATATGAGAAGTGACTGATCATAGCATAGTCTTTGGGTAGATTGTTTATGGGCTCCCAGATAGGCGTTGTTACCTTACATGAGCACACGATACACGCAAGATTGCTACATGGTTGGATAGTGTGATTCATGCATTTCGCATTGTGTGACATAATTACTATACACCCTAGTGACATCAGGGCCGTAGCCTCCACATGCATATCATGGTTGGTAGGATTGGATACCAAAAATCTTACTTTACATTAGGTGCTATAGATATCTCTATGTGAAAGTCCCTAAACCCTTATGGTACCAGGAGATTGCTCCAACATTTAGACCTAGTGGGTGCATGAGCACCGAGTGCCAATTACCAAAAGGCCACGCTTTCCACTTTGTCACGGTCGGTTGGAAGGGGATGTAGCCTTGCCCGCCCAAGAGGAGGGGGCAAAGCTAGGCTAAATTTGACCAGCTTGAGGAATGGGTCCGCTATCGACGAGCCAAGTTCGATATTGGTAGGCGGATAGTGAGGTCTTTTCCACTTACCTTGCTGCGCGTGATGATGCAACAATCTAGTTGGAGTGTACTAGACCCCAGTGATTCCAGAGTTGAGCTGTATTGATATGTGGACTTAGATGAGGATTTGTATGCTTGAGTTGCATCTTACATCGTATGGCCTTAGTATGGCCGACATCATTCATGCCTTGCATTGTATGGCCTTGGTATGGCCGACATCATTCATGCCTTGCATTGCATGGCCTTGGTATGACCAATAGTATTTATGGATTCATCAGCATATTTCACATTATTCTCATACTGCATAATTACTACATTGCACACATACTTTCACCACCCTCTACACTTTCCATAAGCTTATGTATAACCATTGCGTGTAGGTAACATTGGATTGCAGCAGCGCTAAGGCAGGAGCGCGTAGTAGATCATTTTGGAGCTTTTATCTATCATCATTATATTTCCCTTTATGCGCACTGTACTTATAAATTTTTTATCATAGTGAAAATGTGATGTAGTTTTTGGTTGTTGTTTGTGGGTTATGCCTTTGGTTATGCTTATTATAAATCAAACTAACATTGGAAATCTTCCTCGTAGCATCCCAAGATCAGAACAAGGCGAATAGGTACTAAGAGCTGAGAATGGGGTACTACGGAGGCTGTTGGCATCAGATTCGGTGATCGAGAATTTTGTTAGCCCCGTTTCTGAGTTTGGGGCATGACAGAAGTTGGTATCAGAGCATAACTTAGGAATAACTAAGAACAACATTACATGTCTTCTATGAATGATTAAGTCCTAAGCTCGGATAGCCTAACGATCTTTTATTACAGACCCTTAACGTATGTGCCTTTGAGAGTTTTCAAAGTTGATAGGTGCCTTTGCTCTTTCCTTTAGGACATGACTAGGAGAGTGACCCGATCGACTCCCCCTCCACCACTTGAGACTCTCACTTCACCACCTGTGACTCTCGCCCTACTTGAGACTCCCCACTCCACCACCAGAGATTCCTACTGCCTAGCCTGAGGATACCGCTCCCCTACCAGAGACTGGTGTGGATCCGACCGTACCCGCGAGTGCTTCCTAGTTATAATAGATGTTGCAGACTGTGAAGGCCGCCCTTGCCCTTCAAGGACAAGGCAGGCACCCCATTGTTTCGCCAGCCCAAGCAGAGCAGGAGCGTGCATGCGCCCTTCTTCGAGAGTTCCGGTAGCTCCATCCCCTGCATTTCCAGGGTGAACCAGACCCGACAGTAGCTGAGAGATGGCACTCAGATGTGGAGAAGATATTTAATACGATGAGATATACGACCCAGTGATGAGTCCGATTAGCAGTGTTCCTTCTCCAGGGTGAGGCTGAGTACTGGTGGACATCAGTCTCCCGAGCAGCAAGTGCTAATTTTGAGTGGACCAGAGAGGACTTTATTGATCGGTTTGACTGACAGTATTTTCCTGATCACATCTGATGACAGCGAGCATTGGAGTTTGAGGCCCTAGTAACGGATCATTTTGTAGTGTTGTCTAAATTTGCACCATATCTGGTAGATGATGAGGAGTGGAGAGCCCGCCGATTCGAGGACGGCTTACGTTAGGGTCTTCGAGGTTGTGTTATTGGGCATGAGCTCCGGACTTTTGAGGAGGTGGTACGGAAGCCCAATTTTTTTAGGCTGAGCGTACTAGTTCTCAAAGTGATCATGGTTAAAGGACAGACCGAAAAGGCAGGCTCCTTCTAGTGACTCCCAGCGGCGTCGACCACAGCAGAGGCACACAGGTCGCCCAGCCTTCCGAGAGCCAGTAACACCTCCAGCACCACCTCCGAAGTAGTTCACCGGCACCTATTTTGGGTGCAGTGCAATGGGGCACCATATGTGGGAGTGTCCCCACCCCCAACAGCAACAGAAGCTGAGAGGTTCACATCAGCCTTCACCACAGCAGCAGTAAAAGCAACCCTCACCACCGAGGCCACCTCACTAGTAGCATCAGCACTAGCCTCCGAGGCCGCAGCAGCAGAGGCAATAGTTTCGACTGCCTTAGCGACCCCAGCAATAGCAACATGCTCAGAGGGGACGCGCACCTCCCCAGCCAGCTCAGGCAAGGTTCTACGTGACTCAGAAGGATCTGCAGTCATCTGGAAGGGTCATCGAGGGTATACTTTTAGTCTTTGCATACATTGCATGTGTGTTGTTTGATTCTGGTGCATCAGATTCCTTTGTGGCCGAGAGTTTCTACCGATCAACTGGGTTGCTGTTGGAGTCTACTTGTAAGGGCCTGTCAGTATCGACTCCCTTGGGGAAGACTGCAGTGTTGGGCCAATTTTCCTTATCTTACCCCATTCTAGTTGGGGATACCTTTTTGCCTGTCGATCTATTTGCGTTGCCAATGTCCGAGTTCGATGTCATCCTGGGTATGGATTGGCTTGTCGAGTACTATGCCATATTGGACTGCTCTGCGAGGATAGTCACGTTTTGTATACCCAGCTTGTGGTAGTTCCAGTTCATTGCTGAGCCTAGAGGAGAGTCGTTGTCTTATATGATGTCGTGTGCCTTAGAGGAGCCCATAGTGGTGAGCATCAACCAGTTGTCTGTGGTTTGTAATTTTCCTGATGTGTTCCAGGAGATTCTGGGATTACCACCTCACCGACACACTGAGTTTTAGATTGATCTCGTACCCGGTACTGTGCCTATTTTGAAGGCCCCTTATCGTATGGCACCGTTGGAGTTGCAGGAACTGCAGAAGCAGTTAGACGAGTTGCGTGAGTTAGGCTTTATCCGTCCGAGTAGTTCACCGTGGGGAGCGTCGGTACTCTTCATGAAGAAGGATGGCTCGTTGGGGCTCTACGTGACTACGAGCTCAACAAGGTCACGATCAAGAACAAGTACCCGCTCTCGAGGATTGATGATTTATTTGATCAATTACAGGGTGCCCAGTTCTTTTCAAAGATTGACCTGTGTTCTGGTTATCATCAGATTCCGGTCCGAGAGGAGGACATCCCGAAAATGGCTTTCAGGATGTGTTATGGTCATTTTAAGTTTCAGGTCATGTCCTTCGGACTGACCAATGCACCCGTGGTCTTCATGCAGTTAATGAACGAGGTCTTCCGTCCGTATCTTGATCAGTTTGTTGTAGTCTTTATCGATGACATTCTGATCTATTCGAGGACCCGTGAGGAGTATGAGCAACATTTAGAGATCGCATTATAGACCCTCCATGCACACCAGTAGTATGTAAAGCTAGAGAAGTGCGAGTTTTGGCAGGAGGAGGTGAAGTTTCTCGGTCACGTGGTGACGAGGGAAGGTGTCGCGGTGGACCCCTCGAAGGTCGAGGCAGTGCGTCAATGGGACTAGCCCACAATTACGTTCGAGATCCATAGGTTCCTTGGTTTAGTGGGCTACTACCAGTGTTTCATTAAGGGCTTCTCCCGTATCGCAGCCCTGTTGACTAGGTTAACTTGAAAGGGCGCAGAGTTTATTTGGGGTGATGCATGTGAGCAGGCATTCACAGAGCTGAAGGAGTGTTTGACGTTCGCCCCTATCCTCACTCTTCCCTCTGGGAGTGATGGATTTGTTGTATTTACTGATGCCTCACATATTAGCTTGGGTGCTGTCCTAATGCAGCACGGGAGGTTAGTAGCCTTCGTGTCTCGTCAGCTTAAGGTCCCTAAGCAGAACTACCCCACACATGATTTGGAGCTGGCTGTCGTTATCTTCGTACTAAAGGTGTGGAGACACTATCTCTATAGGGTTAGGTTCGAGCTCTTCTCTCACCACAAGAGCTTGAAACATCTCTTCTCTCAGTCTGAGTTAAATATGAGGCAGAGATGTTGGATGGAGCTCCTGAAGGACTATGATTTCGACCTCCAGTACCACCCAAGTAAGGCGAACGTGGTGGCAGACGCCCTCAGCCGTCAGCCAAGAGGCCTGATGGCACATATGATGATTAAGGAGTGGCAAATGCTTGAGGATATAGCATAGTATGACTTCGAGTTTGGTTTGTAGTCTTCTATCATTTAGCTATCGAGCCTATTGATTCAACCCTCTCTATCGTAAGGGTGATCGAGGCTCAGCATACAGACGAGTCGTTATAGGATTACCGAGTAGAGGCAACATCTGAGAATCAGATAGATTGGCAGATTGTTTCTGATGGTGGACTTCGCTTCAGAGGCCGATTATGTGTCCTGGATGTTCCTGAGTTATGCAGAGATCTTATGACCAAGGTACATCGATCACAATTTTTTATTCACCCTGGCTCAACGAAGATGTACCATGACATAACGCGATAATATTTTTGGGCGGGGATGAAATGCCAGATCACTAGTTTTCTGGCTGAGTGTGACACATGCCACTGTGTCAAGGCTGATCGTGAGAGACCCCCTGGTCTATTACAGTCATTGAGTGTCCCGATGTGGAAGTGAGAGCACGTGTCGACAGATTTTATTATGGGCTTACCGAGGACTCACCATCATCATGACACCATTTGGGTTATTGTGGATCATCTAACGAAGTCGGCACATTTTCTTGTGATTCGTGTGACTTGGCCTTTGGACCGGCTTGCGAGGTTATTCGTCGAGGAGATTATGAGACTGTATGGTGTTCTAGTCTTGATTATTTTTTCATGTCTCAGTTTTGGGGGAGCTTTCAAAGAGCGATGGGGACTGACTTACAGTTTAGCACCGTGTACCATTTGCAGACCGATGGCCAGATCGAGAGGGTCAACCAGATCCTTGAGGATATGCTTTGGGCCTATGTGATTGATTTCGGGGGTACCTGGGATGAGCATTTACAATTGGCTAAGTTTGCATATAACAACAGCTATCAAGTGACCATCGGCATGACTCCTTTTGAGGCACTATATGGCAGACCATGTAGATCACCGAGTTGTTGGACCAAGGTTGGAGAGCATCATCTCCTAGGTCCCGAGCTTATGTAGTAGACGTCAGAGGCTATTAATATCATCAGGCAGAGGATGCGCATAGCTCAGAGCCGATAGATGAGTTTTGTTGATCGCTGGCATTGTCCCTTGGAGTTTTTGTAGGGGACCATATGTATCTCAAGGTCTCGCCCATGAAGGGTATAGTTCGATTTGGAGGGAAGGGCAAGCTTGCCCTGAGATTCATAGGACCTTTTAAGATCACTGGGCACGTTGATGTCGTGGCCTATCGCCTTGCTTTGCCATCTCAGTTGTCTGGTATCCATGATGTTTTCCATATCTCCATGTTGAGGAAGTGTGGTTCAGACATAGTTCTCATTATTGATTGGCAGTCGTTAGAGGTTCGTGAGGACGCTTCCTACGTTGAGCAGCTAGTTCGCATCCTTGATCGGAAGGAGCAAGCCCTTCGGACCAAGGTCATTCCGTTGGTAAAGATTCAGTGGGGTCACTATTCTGTTGAGGAGGCTTCTTGGGATCGCGAGGCCGAGATTCGAGAGTGTTATCCCCATCTCTTTGATGATTGATTATGTGTTGTACTTTGTATGTTGTCTTTGATTTTATATAATGATGTTATGTTCCTCATTCCTCATGACTTATATCTAGTTGCGATGATTGTGTAAATTTCAAAGATGAAATTTTTATTAGGTGGGGAGAGCTGTAAGACCCGTATCATAGTCCGTACCATTCCGTAGATTCCCGCGATCCTCCTTGTCGAATTTCGGAAACCCTCAACCTGTATCTGACGTTTGTGCAGGACCCTAAGACACACGCCATCAACTAGAGTCAACTCAACCCGAGATTTGTACCCTAGCGACCACGCCGTCACCGTGATTCCGATGCTGCGTCTCACGCTCCAAGACGATACCCAGGCTAGGAGATGTGGGCCCATCAAGGGTCGAAGAAAACACTGCGTGTTACAAAACCAAAGAGAATCTCTACAACATGTCACCTCAATCAATCAATCAATCTCATCAAGGGTTAAGTACATGTCAAGTACACATCACCTCATACCCATCCCCAAGTAACCCCAAAAGTCATAAAGTTCTTACACACCCCATATCTTTCTTACACTATCTACCCCTAAAGTCAAAAAGCTCTTAAACACCCATCACTCACCACATCCATCACCCATCTCTCTCTCTCTTTACAACCCTCTCTCTCTCATGCTCAAACCACTTCCCAAGTAAGAGAAAAATCACACGCCCAAGCTCTTTCAACCTCCAAGAGAGCTTTGTGTGTGGCCCACTTCTTACCCTCTCATTTCCCATCTTAACCATCAAAACTCCATCTCCTCTGTTAGGATCGAAGCTAAAGAGCAAAGGAAGCCCAGGGAGCAAGAAGAAGTGGACGATGGGTGATCTTGGACCCATATTTTTATTCCTTTTTGTATTGTCTTTTGTGATCTAAGGGCCCACATATGGTGGGACCCACTGTGATGTATGCTTGTATCTAAGAGGGGCCCATAGTGGGGGGGTCCATTATCTCCGATCTTTCTTTCTCTCTTTCTACCTTCCTCTCTTCTCTCTCTCTCTCTTTCCATGATCATGGCCCACTATGATGTGTGTATTTTTCCCATGCCATACAAAATGGTGTGGCCCACTTTGATCATACCTTTTTAATCGACGCCATCCATCTGTTTTATCCAGGCCATCCAGTGGGCTTGGATGATGAGCAAACACAAATATCAGGCTGATTCAAAATAGGTTGGCCATGCTGGACCCACCTTGATGAGGTGTTCATCCACACCATCCGTCCAGGGACGCTGGACGTAACTAACGGAGGGTGTGGCTGATAGTGAAGTGTCAACTGTCAGGGGGCGTACTAACAGTGAAGGGTGTGCTGATAGTGGGGTGCATAGGACCCATCCACATCCTCCACCCTTTAGATGGACCACACCATAGTGTATGGGTTTTATCCAAATCGTCGGTGGGACCCACATCCGTGTTGGGCCCTCCTTAATGCATTTATCCACACCTAGATCCATAGCTCTAGTGATAGACTGGGTGAAAGGTACCTCATTTCAACGCTGAGGTCTTAGCATTGATTCCCTAGCAGGGTGGCTAATAGTGAAGTGTGATCGGATAGTGAGGTCCGTCGGACCCACCCACGCTGTCCATTCATGTTAGTGGGCCACACTGTGATGCATGTGGGACATCCACCATCCCTAGACGGTGGGACCCACCCCACGTGTGGGGCCACCTTGGCATGTGCGTCCGTCCAGGCCTTCTAGGGCCTGGACGTTAGGTACATATTAAATATAATGTTAACATATTATATTATATTATACTAATATATGATACATATATTATATATTATATTATATCATATTATATTATATTATATTATAATATCTTATATGTATTGAGGGTGGGCCCTACATGGGACCCACCTCTGCCTCTTTTAAGCAGTAGCAACTACATGTACATAGCAGCTATAAAGTACCCATATTGCTGCTGTGCATGGCAACAAGTGAACCCCACCGCCAGTTGTTGTTCATTGCGGCAAGTTTTGTGGGTCCCACCTGTTTCACCCAGCCGTCTATCTATGGGACCCATCATGATGCATGTGTTATATACAAAACGTCCAACCATTTGTGAGATCATTTTATGGCATGGAGTAAATGAGTGAGATCCAAAGTTCAAGTGAACCCCACCATTTGCAATAATAATGGGGTACAATGACATCCACCGTTTAAAACTTCTTAGGAGCCACAGTGGTTCCCACATAAGATGATATTTGGCTTTCACTTCATCTATCTCTATGTTAACTTATGAATAGGTCGGATCTCAAATACATAAGGGTGGGCCCGATTTGATATACATTTGTTAGTACGGCCCGATTTGATATACATTTGGCCCATTAGTATGACCCGATTTGATACACATTTGGTCCATTAGTGTGGCCCGATTTAATATACATGAAGCCCATTCGACTCAGCCCATTTAAATCGACCCATTGGTTCAGTCCATTGATTCGGCCCATTGGTTCGGCCCATTGATCGGCCCATTGATTTGGCCCATTGATCGGTCCACTGATCGGCCCATTTAAATCAACCCATTGATTCTGCCCATTTGATTAGGGATTCCACCATGATGTATGTAATGATGTTTTTGGTGGTTATGCCCTCGGAGTAATGATGGTTTGACATCCACATTGTAGAAGCAATGATGGTTAAATGTATGCATTGCAACTCTCCCTAGGGCCCATTGATAGACCTGTACTTGTAGTATGTAGGCCGTCTAGGCCCATCTTTGTTACGAACAAGAATCCATCGCCATATAACATGTTTAGTATTGTTCCATGATTCATGATCATAGCATCATATGTATGCTTGATATGAGAAGTGACTGATTATAGCATATGTCTTCGGGCAGATTGTTTATGGGCTCTTGGATAGGCATTGTTGCCCTACATGGGTGCACGATATGCGCATGATTGCTGCATGACTGGATAGTGTGATTCATGCATTTCACCTTGTGTGACATGGTTACTGTACGCCCTAGAGACATCAGGGCCATAGCCTCCACAGGCATATCATGGTTGGCAGGATTGGATACCGAAAATCTTGCTCTACATGGGGTGCTATAGATATCCCTTGGTGAAAGTCCCTAAACCCTTATGGTACCAGGAGGTTGTTCCAATGTCTAGACTGAGTGGGTGCATGAGCGTCGAGTGTCAATTACCAGAAGGTCGTGCTTTTCACTTTGTCGTGGTCAGTTGGAAGGGGGTATGGCTTTACCTGCCCGAGAGGAGGGGACAAAGCCAGGATGAGTTTGACCAGCTCGAGGAATAGGGCCGCTATCGACGAGCTGATAGTAAGGTCTTTTCCACTCACCTTGTTGCGCGTGATGGGGTGGTAATTTGGTTGGAGTGTACTAGACCCCAGTGATATTCTAGAGTTAAGCTATATTGATATGTGAACTTAATTGAGGATTTGTATGCTTGAGTTGCATCTTGCATCGCATGACCTTGGTATGGCCGACATCATTCATGCCTTGGATTCCATAGCCTTGTACGAATAATAGTATTCATGGATTTATCAGCATATTCTGCATTACTCTAATATTGCATAATTACTACATTCCATACACACTTTCACCACCCTCTAAGCTTCCATAAGCTTATGCATGACCGTTACGTGCAGGTGACGTTGGATCGCAGCAGCGCTGAGACACGAGTGCGTAGCAGATCATTTTGGAGCTTTTGTTTATCATTATTGTATTTTCCTTTATATGCACTGTACTTATAAATTTTTTATCATAGTTGAAATGTGATGGTGTTTTTGGTTGTTGTTTGTGTATTATGCCTTTAGTTATGCTTATTATGAATCAAACTGACATTGAAAATTCTCCTCGTAGCATCCAATGATCGAAACCTGGCAAATGGGCGCTGGGAGCCGAGAGTGGGATACCATGAAGGCTGTTGGCATTAGATTCAGCAATCAGGAATTTTGTGAGCTCGGTTTTCAAGTTTGGGGCGCGACACTATGGATTAGACCTAGGTCTTACCGAAATTATTACTACATTGCAACCTTATACTTGGGGTGGTGAACAAGTTTTTGGTGCCGTTGTCGGGGATTGACGATTTTATTTTTTAAAGATTGACTAGTTTTAGAATTAGGTTAAGATTAGGGTTTTCTAATTTTAAGTTTAGGTTTTTCTGTTTGATTTTTAGAAACTAACCTAACTTTCCTGTTTTATAGGATCCTATTATAGACTTTCTAAATTGGTAATCTCTTTCTAATTTTTTTATTTTTTATTTTTCTATTTTTAGGATTAGGGTTTTATTTTCTATTTTTAGAAATTTTCTAATTCTAGGATTTTTTTAGAAATTAACTTACTTTTTATTTTTAGGTTTAGAACTTTCCTAATTTATTTTTTTAGAAACTAGTTTACTTTCTATTTTTATTTAGGAACTTTCTAATTTTAGAATTTCTATTTTTAGAAACTGACTTGTTTTGTTTTGTTTTGTAGGACCTTAACTTAGGAACTTCAAATTTAGTAACTTCTTTCCAACTCTTTTTTTTTTTCCTGATTCTAGATTTCTATTCATTTCTTCTCTTTTAGGTTTAGGTTAGAATATGAGATGAGGGCTGCGAGTGTTTCATCCCCAAGTGGGTCCGTGATAACACTCAACGTCTTTTTAGTGAAGGAGGATTGGTTGAGGAGTTAACTATCCTTCATAGGACTAGACACCGCTCAGGATCCTCAGAGTTAATTAAGGTTATGGCTGTAAATCAACTGGTTAATCAACCGGGAAGACAACCTCAACCTAGGGTTGAGGAAGTCTAGGATGAGAATGAGGTGCATCAAGCACTCCCGCTTCATACTTTGCAAGATTATTTACAACCAGTGGGGGTGAGCACGCTGATTATTTACAATTGGTGGGGGTGAGCACGCCCTCATGTATGGTTTTTCTAGAAAATACTAGACACATGGATATTTAGCCTGAGGTGATCCAACTCCTTCCAAAATTTCATGAACTTGAATTTGAAAGTCCATATTTACACTTGAAAGAGTTTGATGAGATCATAGCCACTTTATATTTTCCAAACGTGTCTGAGGACACAGTCAGGCTAAAACTCTTTCCCTTTTCTTTAAAAGAGAAAGCTAAGACGTGGTTGCATTCACTACATCCTAGATTTATTGGCACATGGAATGATATGATAAGGGAGTTCATAAAGAAATTTTTTCCACATCATAAAACAAACACCCTTAGCAAGTCAATCATGAACTTCACTCAAAAGGAGGATGAAACATTCTTCCAATGTTGGGAGCGGTTCAAGGATCTTGTTAGTTCATGCCCACAACACGGTTTTAAAATATGGCGCATTGCACACTTTTTCTTTGATGGACTAACATCTTCCATGCACCAATTGTTGAGACAATGCGCAATGGGGAATTCATGAATAAAAATGTCGATGATGTGTGGGATTACTTGGACAAACTTGCTGAAAATGCACAATCATGGACACTTACTCAAAATCAAGCATCACTTCTAAGCCCACTCAATTAAAGGAGAGGGGTGGATTATACCTTCTAAAAGAGGATGATAATATCAATAATAAAGTGTCAAATCTCATAAGGAAATTCGAGGCTATGGAATTAAAGAAGGATAAGGTTAAAGAAACTGTTTACGGTATTTGTGCTTACAACGTTCACATAATTGAAAATTGTCTAACAATACCTGCCTTTTAAGAGGTGTTGAATGAGCAATCCAATATCGTGAATAATTACCAAAGACCTTTCAATGGACCTACCTCTAATACATACAATCCCGGTTGGAGAAATCATCCAAACTTTAATTGGAGGAATCGACAAACTGCTACTCTTCAAGGTTTTTTTAATCAAATTCCAAATCAAGAGAAACCTCAAGAGGACCGGGTTCTAAAACATCTTCAAAATAAAGAGCTTTTCAATCAGGGTATGCTACAAGCCTTTCAAGACCTCACAAAGGCCATACAAGGACTTAAGACTAAAAGTGTGATTGGGAATAAGGGGAGCCTCCCAGCTCAACCTCTTCCCAATCCAAAACCACAATATGAAGTTATGAACTTAGGCTCTTCAAATCAGATGGAGCAAGCTAAATCTATCACCACTCTTAGGAGTGGGAAGATAATTGACAAATCTATTCTAGTAAGGGCTGAAAATCCTAAGGACCCGAAAGAGGACAACAATGATAAACCTAGCATTGCTCCACAAGAATTAGAACCGAAACTTCAAGGCAAGCCAGTTGCTCCATTTCCCCAACAGTTAGTTGCACCAAAACCTCTCTCTAACTCTCAGGACATTCTAGAGGTGTTGAAACTAGTGAAGGCTAATATTCATCTACTTAATATTGTGAAACAAATACCTTCATATACTAAATTTCTGAAAGACTTATCTATGACTAAAAGACAGCAAAATATTCAAAAGAAAATCTTCTTAACTGAGAAAGTGAGTGTCATCCTAAAGTAAGATGTGCCACAGAAATTCAAAGATCCCGATAGCCCAACTATACCGTGTGTAATCAAGAACTACTGAATTGAGCATGCACTTCTTGACTAAGGAACGAGCGTAAATCTGATTCCCTACTCGGTGTACAAACAGTTAGGTTTGGGTGAATTAAAACCCACCCTAACCACACTAAAACTTGCTGATCAATCTGT
The DNA here is from genome assembly GCF_029962835.1 of Magnolia sinica. NCBI lineage: Eukaryota > Viridiplantae > Streptophyta > Magnoliopsida > Magnoliales > Magnoliaceae > Magnolia > Magnolia sinica. Next base: position 92,157,220 of record NC_080573.1, on the reverse strand, counting down.
TCGTATAACGAGAGGGATAATTGAGGATGTGTTGGTCCAGGTTGACAGATTCTACTACCCTATATATTTTATCATCCTGGATACTAAACCCATCAGTAACATGAGCACTCAGATTCCCATCATTCTCGGTCACTCATTCCTTGCCACTTCAAACACAATTATCAATTACAGGAATGGAGTCATGAGTATGTCTTTTAGAAATATAACATTGGAGTTGAACATCTTTTTCAACACAGATGTTAACGATTTCCACGACATTAACATGATTGACTCTTTCGTGGAAGATAGAACACCTTTAACCTTATCCTCTGATCCTCTAGAGACGTGCCTGGCCCACTCCCATGATTTTGATGATGACATGATTAGGAAGATGGGTACCATGCTTGATACTGCGCCAGTACTTGAAGTTAACCAGTGGAAGCCATAATTTGAAGAATTGTCCCAAACTAATGAAGTGTCTCTACCATCTAACCTCAAGGCATCAAAGCTTGACCTAAAACCTTTGCCCTCTGATTTGAAATATATCTATTTAGGTCAAGATAAGACATACCCGGTGGTGATTTCTTCCCACCTTGAGCAAGAACAGGAGAGTATGCTCATATCTACTCTCATTGAGCGTAAGGGAGCCCTTGGATGGACGATTGCAGACCTCAAGGGAATTGACCCTTTGATTTGTACTCACCACATTTATCTCGAGGATAATGTAAAGACCTCATAGCAATCACAACGTATGTTAAATCCAAACATGAAAGAAGTGGTTAAGGCTGAGGTTCTTAAGCTTTTGGATATGGGTATCATATACCATATATCTGATAGCCAATGGGTGAGTCCAACTCAGGTGGTTCCTAAGAAGTCCTGAATTACCTCCATAGCCAATGCCAATAATGAACTTATGCCAACTAGAGTCACTACTAGTTGGAGAATGTGCATTGACTACAAGAAGTTGAATACCATCACAAGGAAGGACCACTTTCCTTTACCCTTCATCGATCAAATTTTGGAAAGGCTAACTGGTCATTCATATTACTATTTCCTTGATGGATATTTGGGCAACAACCAGATAAAGATAACCCTTGAAGATCAAGAAAAGACCACATTTACGTCCCTATGGCACCTTTGCTTACCTAAGGATGCCATTTGGACTATATAATGCTCCCACCACCTTTCAGTGATGCATGATAAGTACTTTCTGACATGGTAGGGCAAAATCTAGAGGTCTTCATGGACGACTTCTCTGCCTTTGGTCCCTCCTTCAGTGAATGCTTGAAAAAATTTAAAAAATATGCTGAAGCGATGCCAGGAAAAGAATTTGGTACTCAATTGGGAGAAGTGTCATTTCATGGTTCGTAAGGGAATTGTCCTTGGACATATCATCTCATCCAAAGGAATCGAGGTAGATAAGGCTAAAATCGATCTTATCTCCAACCTACCTCCACCCAAGAACATACGAGATATGAGATCCTTCTTAGAACATACCAAATTTTATAGAAGATTCATAAAGGACTTTAGTCATCTCTCTCATCCTCTATGTAATCTACTTCAAAAGGATGCACCATTCAAGTGGACTGAGTAATGCCAGGAAGCCTTCACTAAGCTTAAGGGCATGTTAACCACTGCACCTATCATGTAGCCACCCGAATAGAGTCTTCCTTTTGAACTTATGTGTGACGCATCTGACTATGCTCTTGGGGTGGTTTTAGGTCAGAGAAAACAAAAGAAGCCCTACGTTATCCATTACGCAAGTAGAACTCTAAATCCTACTCAAGTGAACTACTTGACTATTAAAAAGAAACTTTTAGCCGTAGTGTTCACTTTGGATAAATTTAGGTCCTCCTTGATCGGATCCAAGATCATCATTTACACAGATCATGCGGCGCTCAAGTATCTTCTTTCTAAGAACAATACTAAGCCCCACCTGATAAGATGGATCCTCGTACTCCAAGAATTTGAATAAAGTTTTTAGCATATAGAATCTAACCACAACCAATCTGAGAGAGTTATGAATGTTAGGAAGGATTCCATCATCCAACCATGCCTAAGAGACAATGGTGAACAATAGTGTTCCCAAGTTCATAATTCGTATAATGGAAAGAATATACTCAAAGCTATCACAGATTTATTGTAATTTAAGTCACAAAAAACCATTAAAAACTATGAGTATTCCCCATAATCAAACTATAATCAAAGAGAGTTTAATAAATATGAATCAAAGCCATAGAAAGGATCCCATCATGCTACAAGCTTCAACTCTTAGCCCTAGCGAAGAGGTTTAGCTCATCATAGACATGATGATCTAAAATCTCAGAAAAACATTAAGGAAAGGAAAAACAAGGAAGAAGGAGAAGAACTCTTGCAGCCATCCCACGCTCTCTCTCTCTCTCGCCTTCACTTCTCACGTTCCCTAGATGATGATTAATGCCTCCACGTTTTCTCCCTTTACAGCCATCCCAAGTCGGTGGTATTTTATGCAGCAACAGTGCCACATGCACAGCGAAAGAAAAATGCAAACAGAAGAAGATGATAAATATTTCGTATGATTAGGGAATATCTTCCAATTGGATGAAGATGGGACTCTAATTCCAATTGTGTTCTTGAATCAAGCATAGATCTCCCTGATCTCTACAAGTGGATCCTTGGAAACCCCAGTTTCCTACCTTTGAATTTTACATGTTTTAGTTTAATAATTCACCACTATTCTCTTGAATTCTTCTGATTTAGTTTACATCTTCTTCTAGTTCTAGTTATACTGACTTTCAGATTATGTACAAGGTTCAGTCCCTGTGGATTTGACCTCAGACTTACCAAGATTATTACTACATTGCGACCCTATACTTGGGGTGGTGAACAAGTTTCCTACATTAAGTGGAAACACCATGCAGGAAGGTGTACTCACTCATACCGGTTGTAAGTAATCCCATAAAGTACGAGGTGGGGGAGCATGATGCACCACATTCTCATCTTAAACTTTCTTAATTGGATGTTGAGGTTGATTTGCAGCCATTACTTTGATTAACTCAAGGGATCTCAAGTGGTGTCTAATCTGGTGATGGATAGGCAACCCTTCGACTAATCCTCCTTCACTTAGAATATGTAAAGTGTTGTTAGGGACCCACTTAGACATGAAATACTCTTAGCCCTCAAGTTCTAAACAACTAACCCTAAGATCTAAGAGTAAAACAACTACAGCAAATAAGAAATCTAGAAATAAGAGAAAGTTGGAAGGAGATTATTGAATTGGAGTTACAATGTTAACTGCTACAAAACAGAAAACTGGTTAGTTTCTTAAAAAAATAAATTTGGAAAACCTATAGCAGAAATTAATCATATTCCTAATCTAATTCCAATACTAGTTAATTTTAGAAAAATGTAGCCGAAGTCCCCGACAACAGCACCAAAAACTTGTTCACAACCCTAAGTGCGGGGTCGCAGTGTAATAATAACTCGGTGAGACCGAGGTCGAATCCACAAGGACCTACTTTGTATGTTTTCTAAAATAAATTAAAACTAGAACTAGAATATAAATTAAACTAGAATCTGAACTAAGAGAGATTAATTATGAATGAATTTAACAATAATAATGAAGAACTAGGGTGCCAAGGATCCACATGTAACTATTACGATGCTACTTTACTTGATTCAACAAAATACAATTTCAATCGGAGTCCTATCTTATCCAGTTGGATGATACATCATTAAAAACTTAGAAATCTAAATTTTCTATGACATGATTCCCTCATGAAGCATCTATGTGACGACCTCAGGGAATCCAACCATCCACCATGTCATAGACTATGATTAATTATGAATTTTATATATCACACACTTCTCAAAATAGATTAAGAAGATATTCAAAAGCTATCACAGCATTTATTGTAATTTGAGTAACAATAAATCATAGAAAAACTGAAAATATTCCTTTTGTTCAAACCATAAATCAATAGGAATTCATCATTGTAAGTGCTATGGTCTCATGCTCCTTTGGTTGTCAAATTTTATTGTGTCAAAACCTCTATCTGTGTCTTGTGTTTGTATGTTGATATATGTGTGTGTGTGTGTGTGTTCAAGACACGACATCACAATGCTTCAAGTCAAGTATGGTGATTGACTTCAAGAAATGCAAGGTCATGTATTTTGTTCTCTTCTATAAGCATCAATGTTCAAAGCTACATCGATAAGAAGAGTGTTTGTTCAAGACTCAAGTGCAACTCAAGATGAAGTTTAATTTCAAGCTATAAAAGATCTCAAGATCAAGCTACATCAAGTAGAGATCTCAAGCTTCATAAGGTTCAAAGGTCAACCTTCATCTGAAAGAATGAAGTTTCAATGTTCATACTTCATGTCCCAAGTATGAATGACCTTAGATTGACCTTAGGGTAGGTCATTTTGTATACATAATTCAAACTGAATCTTTTTATATGATTTTGGTCTGTTCTAAGACTAGTCCTGGACCTTCTTCCACTAGTCCTAGCACTGGATCGACCAGTCCAAGAAATTCCACGACCAGTCCTAAGTTATTGTAATTTTTTAAAATTTTTTAGTTATTCTACGACCAGTCCTGGAGACTGTTCGACCAGTCGTAGGAATGGTCACGACTTATCCTTCGACCAGTCCTAGATCTACGACTCGAACTACAGCAACCAATCCTGGTTTCCTACGACTAGTCCTGAGTCAAATACGACCGGTCGTAGGTGGTCTAAGACCAGTCGTAGAAATCCTAAGACTAGTCGTAGAATGGTTTTTTAAGATCGCGCTCAAAAATTCAAAATGTCGTTCGTTCTATGACCAGTCGAAGGGTTCCCAAGACTAGTTGTAGATGAGATTTTTGCATCTATAAATTGAACACAGATCTCAGAGTTTAATAACTCAATTCAAGAAAATTCAAGGCTTCACTCTGAGATAAGTTTGTGTTTATTTTAAGCTACATTGTGCATATTTAATATTCTCTTTTATTAGCTTTTCTTATTTGATTTTGTTCCTATATTCCAATCTTATTTGAAAAGAGGAATTGTTGTATTCTGTCTCCTTGGAATCAAAATCATATAGAGCTATGCCCAATTTGGTTTAATTTAAAATCAATTAGAACCTAGAACCATTTTAAAGTGAGTATTGGACATTGAACTTCTATATTCAAACTTTTACTCTAATTGGTTCTACCGGGCTGCTACAGAAGGAGAAATCCAGGTATTTTACATTTGTGTAAATCTTCTATTGTTTTTGGTTTTCTTTTGAGATTCGCTAGAAAAATCTCATTGCGTTGGTTATCTGAGGAGAGTCAGAAAACTCAGAAAGTGAATTTTTGGATTGTGTAAGCCCAAGTTAAAAAGACACAATTGTGAAGGTTTTAGGTGAACCTGTGAAACCTATTTTACTAGTGAACACTGATATCCCCTATGTGAGGATATTAGGAGTGGAGTAGCTGTGTGGCTGTTGTTGAACAGTTGGTGTACACACAGGCGAACCACTATAATTCTTTGTGTCTTGTGGTTTGAATGTTCATTTAATTTCTATATCTTTTATCATTTAGATTTGTGGGATGTATGTGTGGATGTGACTGTTGTAATATTTACATTTCAAGCAATGTGGGAATGTTGTAATAGTTTAGAATTTATTTCTTGTTATTTCCTTTATTTCCTTTCAATTTGAGTTTTTAATATTTAATTTGTTCTAGTAAGGTTGTCCTGCCATAAACCCTTAGTTTTTATGGTGCAAGGTTGTCCTTAGAACAGCATTGTTATCAATCTCTTTATCTGAGTTTGCTTTACATTTCTATATTATGATTTGTTTAAAGTGCTATCATTCCTTTATTTAAATTCCGCTGTTAAAATTTTTATTTGGCATAGTCCTATTCACCCCCCCCCCCCCCTCTAGGACATATACCTAGGCCATTTCAAGTGGTATCAGAGCTTAATAGCTCGTTTTTAATTCTTTATTCTTGGATTTATTTCCTGAGCTAATGATCTAAGCTATATATAAGATGTTAAATTTTGATAGCCTTTCAGTCACTAGGCCTCCACCATTTGATGGCTCCAACTATGCCTATTAGAAAGCCAGGATGAGGATTTTCCTCAAATCAATGGATGAGAGTGTGTGGCAAACCATAGTGACTGAATGGATCTCACCTACCACTGAAGTGACTGGTATCGATGGTTCAAAATCAATGAGAGTAACACTGTATTTCTCATGGACCACTCTTCAGAAAAATGAGAGTAGTGTCAATGCAAAAGCACTAAATGCAATCACTTACGCATTATCACCAGATGAGTTCAAAAGAATTATATCCTGTGATACTGCAAAGCAAGCTTGGGATATTTTAGAAATGACACACGAGGGTACATCAATTGTCAAGAAATCTAAAGTCCAACTCCTTACAACCAAATTTGAGAAAATTCATATGGATGAAAATGAAATGTTTATGGACTTTTATACAAGATTGAATGACATTGTAAACTCTATCTGAGGTCTTGATGATAAAATTCCAGAAAGTAAAGTGTGTGCAAAGATACTATGCTCACTGCCTGAACGGTTCAACTTTAAGGTAACCGCAATCCAGGAACTTCGTAATACGGATAATATGAGGGTAGAAGAACTAGTTGGTTCTTTACAAACCTAGGAGTTAAATTTTAAAGTTCCTAAAGGTAAATCTATCACTCTTAAATCTTTTAAATGTATTTCTCAAGAAAACTCTGATTTAGAAAATTTTGAAATGATATGGCTCTTTTAGCGAAAAAGTTTTACAAGATTTTCAAAAGTAAGAAGAGGGTTGATTTTCAAAAATCAAATGATAAGAAAAGATCTAAACCTAAATCTAAAACTTGAAAATCTTTAAAAGATAGTCAATGTTACAACTGCCAAGAATATGGGCATTTAGCAAACAAATGTCCTAAAAAGGACAAATCTAAAAAGAAAGGAATGTTTGATACTTGGGATGAATCTTCTAGCACTGAAGCCTCTTCTGAATCAGAAGATTCTAAATCTGGGTCGGGCAATGAAGTTAAAGCCCTTATGACTCTAGCCAAGTTCACCTTTTCAGATCATGATAACTCAACTAGTGAAGAAAATCTGAATAGTGATCATGAAAATGAAGAAGATCTGCAAGATGCTTACAATGCCCTATAGAAGGAAAGTTGTAAAATTGCCGTAAAACTAAAACTTCAAAAAGAAAAGTTTTTAAAACTCAAAGAAAATTTTGATTCACTTGTTTTAGAAAAATCTCATATCTTAGATTGTTTTGAAAAGACTAAATGTGATTTAGAATTCAAAACCTCCCTGATTGAAAAACTTAAATCTGAAAATGATAAACTTAAGCTTGAAAACTCTTCACTTTTGAGTTTAAAGGATACATGGAGGCATACCCAAGGAGATCCAAAGTTTGAAAAACTTTTATCTGAGTCTAGGAAATGTGGCGGTAGATCCGGGTTGGGCTATGATAAGAATATACCTTCTAAACAGAAGAATACCTCTCCTAAGTTTGTAAGAGGAGAAACCTCTAACTCAAAAGGGAAAAGTATTTATCAAAGTTTTTCTAAGAAGGCTAAAACTTTTCAAAAACCTAAAAGCAACTATATCAACTATAAAACTCAAAACCGAAACCCTTTAGCTGAAAAAACAGTTGATTTGCTTAAGGAGCTCTTGAAATCTAACTCAGTACGTCATTCTTACAACAACAGATAGAAAAAGACTAACTATACTCCTAAACTCAAAACAGTTATGAAATGGGTTCCTAAGGTTACCTACTTGGTTGCCCACACTACATTCAAAGCGACAAACCATTCAAAGTGGTACCTAGATAGTGGGTGCTCCAGGCATATAACAGGTGACAAGGGTTTATTCACCGACCTTAAAGATAAGACTGATGGGTCAATCACATTTGGTGATGGTAGCAACTGCAAGATTATTGGTCAAGGTATGGTTCAACTCTATAACCTTCTCTTATTTAAGAATGTTTTATATGTTGAGGGGCTAAAACATAACCTATTAAGCATATCTCAAAATGCGATAACAATCATAGCATGAACTTTTCTAATCAAGGTTGTGAAATTTTAAACAAAAAGGGTTCTATAATATTAACTGGTCGCAGGACTTCTGAAAACTGCTATATTATAAGCGATGGCAGCTCATCTAATCAATCGTGCTACATTGTCCATTCCGATGAAACAAAATTATCGCATAAACGCTTTGGACATGTATACTACCGGAATTTATGCAAATTAAGCAAGAGAGAACTAATAAGAGGTCTACCTAAATTACAAAAAGTAGACAAAATATGTGATGAATGCAGTATGGCAAGCAAACCAGGAGCTCCCACAAAAAGGTGAACTCCAATACCACATTAAGACCACTTGAGCTTCTCCATATGGACCTTATAGGACCTACCAGGATGGAGAATCGAGGTGACAAAAATACATACTAGTAATCGTGAATGATTTTACTAGACTCACTTGGGTAGCCTTTTTAAGGAATAAATCAAAAACCCTTGATGAAGTAAAAAGGATTCTCAAATGGATCCAAACTGAAAAAAGTTCTCAAGTTTGTAAGATCCGTAGTGATCATGGATCTGAGTTCGAGAATAGCAGTTTTGAGAAATTCTGTAGTGATCAGGGAATATCGCATGAATTCTCTGTGCCCAAAACACCACAACAAAATGAAATTGTGGAGAGGAAAAATAGAGTGCTTCAAGAAATGGGAAATCTAATGTTGAATAGTATGAAGCTCCCTAGAAATCTTTGGACTGAAGCCGTAAATAATGCGTGCTATATTATCAACCAAGTTTATACATGTGAATCTAATAATAACACTGCTTATGAACTTTGGTTTGATAAGAAGCCTACTATCAAATACTTTCGAGTTTTTGGCAGCAAGTGCTATTGTAACGACCTTGGAAATTTTTGTGCTAATCTTTCCTTAAGTAGTTGTTTTTGGGGTAATTAGCGCTTTACTTGATTGCTTGTGAAATTCGCATCAATCACTTTAAATTGTATCTGCATGGCTCTAAACGTGTAGATTAGTGAGCGCTACGTTACTCTGAAATCTGGGATCCATCGCTAAATCTTGTTCTGGGGATTTTTTGGAAGATCTGGATCGGACCTAGACCGCGCGTCGAAAGTCCGATAGCGATGATCTTAGGCTGTTGCGGTCACTGAGTTGGGCTTGGTCTTCACCTCAAAAATCAAGTCGATCTGATGTTCTGGGTCGATTTGGTTGAGCTCGGAGTGAAGAGTGTGAGAACGGTTGGAATTTAATAAGCTTTTATTGAAATCTGAGTCGTGTCGCTTGCGCGACGATTTTAAGCATTCTGACCGTTGGATTTTGACCCAATTTCACCCTCTGATCAGGATGGTTGGCCCAGGCATATCCTAGTGCTTGTGGACCTGATCGAGATTCCGTGACCGTTGAATTGAGTGTGGTCCGCCACGGCGATCTGAAGAGCCGGTCGGTATGAAAACTCAGCCTGACCTAGATCCATGGTCAGTGAGCTTAAGTCCGACCTTTCGTGGTTATAGGCCCACCAGAAGTGCTTCGTTGGATCGAGAAAGGCGTACTTTGGTTATAACCTAAGTATACCTTGACCCTGGGGTTATTTCCATCATTTTAAGGCCTATATATAGTCCTTAAACCCTAGCTCTCATTTCCATACGAATTTTCTCTAACCCTAGCTTGGAGAGAGAGTGGAAAAGAGAGAGTTAGTGAGAGAGATTGGTTGGTGAATCATCTTGATTCTTCCTTGTTCTTCTTCACCTTTGAATCTTCACTTTGAATCGTTCCTCTGACGATTCTGAGTTCTTTTGGGGTAAGTTAACCTAACCCTAACCTGTGTTAGAGCTTAGACTAGACTTGGTGTTGTTGTATCTCATTTCTATCCTTATTTTAGGGTATTCTAGCGCCGTTGACGAAGACAACTCGTCTAAATCAGTTCGGCGGTTCTTTCTTTGCTTAAGGTGCGGACTTTAAGTGTATAGGTTATGGTTTTCAAGGCTTTCAATCCCAGTTAGTGATTTATTCTTATTATGGATGAGATTTCACATGTCAAATGTTATGTTTGCATTGCTTTCCTGATATGCATGTGCTATATTGAGATTTGTGTATTCTAAGTGTATTTATAAAGTACCGTATACGTATAAAATACGCACTTGTGCTTGCCATGATTATTGGTCATGTATGTATGCTAGATGCATGTATGACAACTCCTTGGTAAAGGGAATTGTCTAAGTGCATGTATTCCAACATACGTCATGTATGTTATTCCTTGTATGCTAAGTGTTTGTAGAAATGCATGAATGACCTAAGTGTAACTGATTACACTAAATGCAGGCGTTGAGAAGTGGTTCTTAATACTTCTATGGATGCGCATGATTTCCTTTATGCATTTACATTCCAAGTTATTTAAATTCAAGCATTCCTATGCTTACATTTATGTTAAGTTGATATTCTTCAGATGTGTATGCACCATGATTTGAGTGGTTGTTCCATTACTGTTTTACGTTCCATATAAATATCTGTAGTAGTGTAGGATATTTGGGACTATGCCTTAGTCCAGGAGATCGGTAATTGACCCTATATTCGTGGTTGAGATTGCTTTCGCCACGTAGGACGTATTAGACGAACCCGAGCCGTATTAGAGTTGGCGGCAGTGGTTTGGCCATGCGAGTGTTTGCGCACTCTATGTCGTTCAATTCAACGTGCGCTCGTGCTAGTCGAGTTCGTCAAGTAACCCGATTGTCCGATGTATGTTAACCATGTATGGACGCCATGCTTGAATCTAGGGTACCGAACTTACAGTGAAATCCTAATAACCATGGTACACGATCCGCTAAGACTCATGAGCCGGACATGGTGGTATGGGACACCGTGGTCGAGCCTACGCTGGGTGACGAGCCTCCCGTAGTGAGAGCAACTTAACTCGTGAGCCGATTATGGTGGTATGGGACACTATATTCGTCGTCGGCCTACATTGATTGGTGACGAGCCCTTTGTAGTGACCTCGAGCATACCGGATACCGCAAGGAGGTGACGAGCCGATCTGTGGTAGTAAGGGCATGAAAGGCGTGCATTGATTGGTGACGAGCCCTTTGCTACGACCTTAAATATAAAATCGTATGAGATGTCTAGGATTGACGACCCTAGTATGGATCATTGTTTGGATGGTGACATGAGGAAGGTATCTTAGTTTCCCAATCTGTTGTGTGAAATGGACTAATAACAACTTGGTAATCATATCCATGCACCGCATTTGCATGTGCTTTGTAGATGTGGCGCACTTTGAGGCGATGTCATGCGTAACGTAAGATGAAGACGCGAGGGTGTACGCGTGAGGGCACGCATCATACCGCATTCATACTTGCATTAATAAGAGTACTTAGGATTTATTTAATTGTCTTGCTTTACATTACTGTTTGATTGAATCGATAACATGTTAATTATTGTTCCACCGAGTTGATCACTCACTCCCACGTTTAGGCGGTGTTACACACCCACCGGACTCGTCTTAGGCCCCGATGTTGCAGATGTGGATGCGACGTATGAGGCAGAGCGGGAGCTCTCCTATATGCAGTTTTCGGACGGGTTCTAGCGAGCCTCGATCGTTGCGCGGATCTATGGGATTACTATTTTGGGAACTGAAATGATGTAACTTGTACTTATAATTTTGATGAATAACACTTTTACACGATCTGGTTGTATATGTAATTCAGGGGCTTACACTTGTACACATATTTTACTATAAGTCTTCCGCTTGCTTTATTCACTTATCCCTGAATCATATCTGCGTTTTGGCTTAATCTATCACATGTTTATGTGCTAATACAGTCAACATACATCATTCATTAATTATGTTGCATAAGTGATGTTTTGGAACTCGGGAGCTAAGTTATGCTCGACCCCCGAATTTCAGGGCGTTACAGTCATATTTTGCGTGACCGAGAAAATCTGAAAATGTTTGACACAAAAAGTGATTATGGGATCTTTTTAGGATATTCTTTAAACAGTCATGCATATCGTGTTCTAAACAATAGGACCAGTGTGATTCAAGAGTCCATTAATGTGGTCATTGATGATCACTTGAATACACCTGCCCCTAGTTCAGATAATAATGAAGTACTTTTGATTGACAAACGAGATACTTCATCAACAAAATAATTCTGAATTAAGGACTGTCAAAGATCATCCAACCACTCAAATTCTTGGAAACCCTCTCACTGGTGTGTGCACTCGTAGACAATTAGAAGACAAATGTAACTATGTATGTTTTACATCCCAGATTGAACCAGTAAACGTAAAAGAAGCTCTTTCTGACAAAAACTGGATAGTAGCTATGCAGGAAGAACTTAATCAGTTTGTTCGAAATGATGTCTGGTACCTTGTTCCTAGACCTATAGATAAACATATTATTAGAACAAAGTGAATTTTTAAAAATAAGCTTGATGAACTTGGTAATATTATTCGAAACAAGGAAAGACTAGTTGTACAAAGGTTCACTCAAATAGAAAGGATTGATTATGATGAAACCTTTGCCCCAGTTGCTTACCTTAATCAGACTTTTTATATCCATTGCATGCTTCAGAAAGTTTAAAATTTATCAAATGGATGTAAAGAGTGTCTTTTTGAACGGCGATTTACATGAAGAAGTATATGTTGAACAACCTACAGGGTTTGAAGACCCTAAGTATACTGATCATGTATATTGTCTTAAAAAAGCTCTATATGGTCTAAAACAAGCTCCCAGGGCATGGTACGAAAAATTGACTAAGTTTTTACTAAGTCATAATTTTCAAATAGGTAGTGTCGATAAGACGCTCTTTGTTAAGAAACATAACTATGATATTTTAATGGTTTAGATCTATGTTGATGATATTATTTATGGATTAACATGTACTAACATGACTGTTGAGTTTGCAGATTTAATGAAATCTAAGTTCGAAATGAGCATGGTTGGGGAATTAAATTATTTCCTAGGGTTGCAAGTAAAACAACAACCTAATGGTATTTTTATTTCTCAAACCAAGTATGCCTTGAACTTGATTAAAAAGTTCGAATTTGAAAATGGTAAGAATTTTGATACTCCTATAAGTACAACTCTAAGACTCTTAAAGGACTCTACAGGTAAAGATGTGGATCCTAAATTATATAGAAGTATGATTGGTAGTTTACTTTATTTAACTGTTAGTAGACCTGATATTGCTTTAAGTGTTAGTATTTGTGCTAGATATCAGTCTAACCCTAAAGAGTCACATTTAACTGCAATTAAGCAGATTATTCAATATGTCGCAAGTTCTGTAAATTTGGGTCTTTGGTATCCACATGTACTAGTGTTCAGTTGGCTGGGTATACTGATGCTGATTGGGCTGGGAATATCGATGATAGGAAATTAACCAATGGTGGTTGTTTTTATATTGGAAATTGTTTAGTTTCTTGGTTTAGTAAGAAGCAAAGTTCCGTATCGCTCTCAACTGTTAAGGCTGAATACATTACAATTGGAAATGCATGTATTCGGCTTATTTGGATGAAACATATGTTAAGCGATTATGGAATAGCACAAGATTCTATGGTCTTATATTGTGATAATTCCAGTGCTATAAATATTTCTAAAAATCCAATCCAGCACTCACATACCAAGTACCTTGACATTAGGTATCATTACATTCGTGAATTAGTGGAAGAAAAGTTAATATCCATGGAATGTATTCCGACCGAGACTCAACTTGCCGACATCTTCACTAAACCGCTCGAAAAAAACAGGTTTAGTAAATTGAAATTTGATCTTGGTATGTGCAATTTAAATTGAATATTCTTGCATACTTGTATCATAGTGTATTTATATTTGATAATTTAATGGTTTAAATTTCAGATTTTTATGAAAATTGCATTTTTCAGTTGGTACACGACCGATCGTGTATGTACACGACCGATCTTGGTACGACCGATCAAGCACATCCATGACCCGTCGTGAAACTCGGTGGTGCTTTTAAAATTGGGGAAAATTTTCATCTTCTTCATTTCCACTTCACTCTCCAACGTGTCAACGCCCGACTTATCGAACCCACCTTCATTGATCTTCAAGGTTAGTGGTTCTTTTGCATTTTTCTTGTAGATTCTTATTAATAGTACTTCATTTTCACACTTGGAGTAATCTATTTGATCTTTCATTGCAAGTTTGGGGTTTTTTATTGTAAAATCTGATCTATCAAAACCCCACTTCAAATCTTTTGAATCTATTTGTTTTCTTGAATCTTGTATTGCAAATGGATGTTAGAGGAAAAAAGAAAACTTCTCGTGGTCCATCATCCTCTAGATGAACTCCTATCACTCGGCGCCATCTCTGATCACCCGAAGATGATCCTTCATCTATGCGAAATTTGCGTATGCACAATGTCATTGTTGAACGTCCAGTTGATCTTAACCATATTGCTCATTTTGGTATCCTGCCTCTACTCCAATCTGTAGGTTGGAATAACATCTTACATTGGGATAGGCCTACATACCAATCTATTGCTCAATCCATGTTTGCATGCATTTCTGACTTTTCAAGTGAGAATTTAATGTTTAAAATTGATACTAGAGAAGGTCCATTTGATGTTGATCGTCATCTGATTGCTGACCTCATGGAAATACCTGTTAATGATGAGGGTATTCCCATTCATACTTTAGCTGAAAAATCCTCACAATCAGAAAAGCATATATGCTCACTAGAGATTTGTGTAATCTGGAAGTGCAATGGACTCATAAAGGGAATGCGCTCCCCTCAAATTATTTATTACCCAGATACAGGGTTCTTCACAGAATCTTTATTTCAAATCTGTATCCGCGTTCTGGTAACAAAACTGAACTAACTGCTTTTATGGTTCATGTTTTGCATTCTGTCATCACTGGTGTTAACATCTGTCTGCCTTCTTTAATTTGTCATTCCATCATTCAGTTTCATCTCCATCCAGGTCATAGTGATATTCCTTTTGCATATCTTATGCTGTTTTAGCCACTCACATGCTCGTGGCTATGCCTGTTGGAGAAGCCCCTATACATCATCTTATTTTTAACAATTCAAATATTAATAAGATGAAATTGGGATTGGCTCCTAGCTAAGTGGATGTTGGTGGTGGTGGTGCTGAAGCAAGGAATGAAGGAGAAGCTGGTAATCTTCTTCCTGACAATGTTAATATGATGATATTTTTGATGAAATTAAATCAGACTCTGAAAATGATCCGGACTATTAACCTTCTGGCTTTAATGAGAGGTTGCGTTCTCTTGAGGAATAGGTGGCTGAAATACGTGTAACCCAAGCATCTCAGTTTTCTTATATGCGCAAGTATATGCGGCGCGTTACTAAGGGTTTGCATAAAATTGATCCATCTATTCCTACCCTTCTTCAGGATCTGACTAAAAGTTTCTATCTATTGGTCTGTAATAACTTTAATACTATTTTGCTCTCTCTCAGTTTGTAAGACTAATTTTACTTGTCTTTGGATTTGACTGGTTTATGATTTATGGTATGTGCACCTTATTTCATATCTTGCCTACTTTACTCTCCTGATTCTTCTTCTTGTCCATTTGTTCTTCCTTTGTCATTTTATGACAAGAAGGGGGAGAAGGCTTTTGGAAGCTTGGAGAAGTTTTGGTTTGATTACTTATGGATATGAAAGTGATATTGGTTTGATTGCTTATGGATATGAAAGTGACATAAATATGAGTAGCATTATATTTTTCTTGATATCTATGTGTGCAGCTACTCAGGGGGAATAAGTATAGATGAATGTTGTGTGCTAGTTTATGACAACTGGTGCATGATTCATTAATCAGGCTGTAACTGGTTCTCTTATTTAACTGGTGCATGATTCATTATTGTGCATATTGTGCTTCTCTTATTTTATTAGATTATTGGAGTGTGTTTTGCCATAAATTTGACAAAGGGGGAGATTGTAAGTGCTATGGTCTCATGCTCCTTTGGTTGTCAAATTTTGTTATGCCAAAACCTCGATCTGTGACTTATATTTGTATGTTGATATATACATATATATATAGATAGATATATGTGTGTGTGTGTTTAAGATACAACATCACAATGCTTCAAGTCAAGTATGGTGATCGACTTCAAGAAATGCAAGGTCATGTATTTTGTCCTCTTCTATATGCATTAATGTTCAGAGCTACATCGATAAGAAGAATGTTTGTTCAAGACTCAAGTGTATTTCAAGACTCAAGTGCAACTTAAGATGAAGTTTAATTTCAAGCTATAGAAGATCTCAAGATCAAGCTACATCAAGGTTCAAAGGTCAACCTTCATCTAAAAGAATGAAGTTTCAATGTTCATACTTCATGTCCCAAGTATGAATGACCTTAAATTGACCTTAGGTTAGGTCATTTTGTATACATAATTCAAACTAAATCTTTTTATATGAATTTGGTCTGTTCTAAGACTAATCCTGGACCTTGTTCGACTAGTCCTAGCACTGGTTCGACCAGTCCAAGAAATTTCACGACCAGTCCTAAGTTCTTGCAATTTTTCAGAATTTTTTGGTTATTCTACGACTAGTCCTAAATCTACGACTCAAACGACAGCAACAATCCTAGTTTCCTATGACCAGTCCTAAGTCAGATATGATCGGTCGTAGGTGGTCTAAGACCAGTCATAGAAATCCTAAGACTAGTCGTAGAACGGTTTTTTAAGATCGCGCTCAAAAATTTAAAATGTCGTTGGTTCTACAACCAGTCAAAGGGTTCCCAAGACCAGTCATAGATGAGATTTTTGCATTTATAAATTGAACACGAATTTCAGAGTTTCATAACTCAATTCAACAAAATTCAAGGCTCCACTCTGAGATAAGTTTGTGTTCATTTTAAGCTACATTGTGCATATTTAATATTCTCTTTTGTTAACTTTTCTTATTTGATTTTGTTCTTATATTCCAATCTTATTTGAAAAGAGGAATTGTTGTATTCTGTCTTCTTGGAATCAAAATCAAATAGAGCTATGCCTAATTTGGTTTAATTTAAAATCAATTAGAACCTAGAACCATTTTAAAGTGAGTATTGGATATTGAACTTTTATATTCGAACTTCTACTCCAATTGGTTCTACCGGGCTGCTACAGAAGGAGAAATCCAGGTATTTTATATTTCTGTAAATCTTCTATTCTTTTTGGTTTTCTTTTGAGATTCGCCAGGAAAATCTCATTGTGTTGGTTATCTGAGGAGAGCCAGAAAACTCAGAAAGTGGGTTTTTAGATTGTGTAAGCCCAAGTTAAAAAGACACAATTGTGAAGGTTTTAGGTGAACCTGTGAAAACCTATTTTGATAGTGAACGCTGATATCCCCTGTGTGAGGATATTAGGAGTGGAGTAGCTGTGTGGCTGTTGTTGAACAGTTGGTGTACACACAGGCAAACCACTATAATTCTTTATGTCTTGCAGTTTGAATGTTCATTTAATTTCTATATCTTTTATCATTTAGATTTGTGGGATGTATGTGTGGATGTGAATGTTGTAATGTTTACATTTCAAGCATTGTGAGAATGTTGTAATAGTTTAGAATTTATTTATTGTTATTTTCTTTATTTCTTTTCAGTTTGAGTTTTTGATATTCAATTTGTTCTAGTAAGGTTGTCCTGCCATAAACCCTTGGTTTTTATGGTGCAAGGTTGTCCTTAGAACAACATTGGTATCAATCTCTTTATTTGAGTTTGCTTTACATTTCCATTTTGTGATTTTTTTAAAGTGTTATCATTCCTTTATTTAAATTTCACCGTTAAAATTTTTATTTGGCATAGTCCTATTCACCCCCCTCTAGGACATATAGCTAGGCCATTTCAATCATATACATGAATCAAAGAAAAGGGAGCATCAAAATAAACTACAGCTTCATCCATTAGCCCTAGCGAAGAGATTTAGCTCATGTCAAACATGATTAAGCTAAAAACTCTTAATAAAAATATAAAAAAAATAAATAGAGAGAAGAAAATAGGATGTTGCTCCACCTTTTTCTCCACTCCTTTAACCCTAATTTGTACTTAGAACCCTATAAGAAACCCATATATATAGGTGTTGCCCAACTGACTTTGGAAACCACCTCAAATTTACGAAATCTGTGCATCTTCGATGGTAAACTTCGATGTCATCGAAAAATCATTCAGAACTGTCTAACAAGCTGAGCTCAAAATTCCTAAATTTTTTATTTTTGAAATTATTTTAGGAATTTCTCTTTTTAGACTCAGAGTTTTAAAATATAATTTTTCTAGCCAATTTTCAGGATTCCTTTTCTTCACTTCAAATCTTCGATTCTCTTCATTCCTCACTTGGTTTCCTTAGATCTTTAGCATGTAAATTCATCATTAATAACTTCTAAATCTCCAATTATTCATTATCTTCTTTTGAGCTCTAAATCCATCCTTTTAAGCGTATATTCATCATAGGCTTTCGAATCACCCCGCATGACAAAAAATTAGATAATTAAATCAAATTATCACTTAAATTCCAAGAAAATTAATGTAGTTTAAGGGTTAAATATGAAATACATGATTCCCAATAGTGAGGCTTTTACTAACCCATTATGTTCAGAGACACTCATGATTTTTACAAAGCTCGTGATTGTTATCAAAATTTGGGAGGATTGTCTCGTCAAAACATGATGCCATTAAATCCCATTTTGATTATTGGAGCATTGTATTGTTGGGGTATCAATTTCATGGGACTGTTCCCCAAATCATTTGGAAACCTTTACATTTTGCTAGCAGTTAGAGGTGTACACGAATCGAATTGAGTCGAGCTGGGCACAGCTCGACTCACCTTGGCCACTTACTGACCCCAACTCGAACTCGGCTTGGCTTGACTCAGTCCTCGAGCCTGACTGGCTAGCTTAGCTTATTTCAGTCAGTAGCTCTGGCTAGTTCAAGCCGAGTTCAAGCTAAGATCGAGCTGAGTTCGCATGTGCAACATTTTCACAAACACATGGACTGCACTTTCAAAATCTCATCGTATGTAAAACAACAATAGTGGTTTTACGGGTATTTCATTAAACACCTTCTAAGCAACATAAAAATCAAGAAAAAAAGGGTATTTGTTTATCGGCATACCTTCCTTGTCACTAGCCACACTTCATTGAGTCATTTCATCAAACACTTGGCGAGAATTGAAAGAGTTAGATTCTAGTTATTAGAACAATAAATGATATTGTCCTACATTTAGTTTCATATATCCAATTAGGCCCATCAAACATCAATATGAACATAACTGAGTCATCGAACTAGTTCGATCCAAGTTCGATTCGAGTTGGGTTCGATTCAAGTTAAGTCATGCTCGGGCAAGCTCGAACTTGGTTCGAAATTTTTTCAAGCTCAAAAAATCATGTCGACTCAACTTGAACTCAGTTTTGAACTGAGTTGAATTGAGCTTTTTCAAGTCGAGTCAAGTGAACTAATCGAGCTAACTTTGTTCGTATATAGCCCTACTAGCAGTATACTATGTTATTAAATGGGTCGAAGCGATTCCGTGCTAAAATAATGAGCATCTCATGGTCATTAAATTCTTAAAAGAGAACATCATTTCTTGGTTCGAAATGCCTCGAGTCATCATTAGTGATGGCTGGTCACACTTATATAATAAGTCTTTTGGCACCTTAATGAAGAAATATGGCATTACACAAAAAGTAAGTACTCCCTATCACTGGCAAACAAGCAGTCAAGTTGAGATTTCTAATAGGGAAATTAAACACTGTCACACCCCGAACTCAGAAACCGGGCTCACAAAATTCCCGATCGCTGAATTCGGCGCCGACAGCCTCCGTAGAACCCCATTTTCGGATCCCGGCACCCATTCACCAGGTTCCGATCCTGGGATACTACAAGGAGGATTTCAAATCATCAGTCTGATTCATAATGAGCATAACAAAAGCATAACCCACAAACAATAACCACAAGAACACCACCACAAAATCCACTATGATCAAAAACTTTTGAGTACAATGCGATAGAAAGGGAGAATACAATGCAACAAAAGAAACAAAACTCCAGAAGCTCGGCTGCACGCTCCAACTATGGGCTCCTTCTCCTGCTCAGCCACGATCTAGCGTCACCTGCACGCATCAATCGTGCATAAGCTTATAGAAAGCTTAGAGGGTGGTGTAAGTGTGTGCGCAATATAAACGTGCTCAAAATGCAAGGTCAGAGTGATGCGGAATCATGGTGATGAGCACATGAATGCAATCAGCCGTACCAAGGCTATGCGGTGCAAGATATGAATGCTATCGGCCATAACACAGCCATGCGATGCGAGATGCAACTCAAGCATGCCAATCCTCATCATATATCAATATAATTTCATTCTGGATAATCACCGGGTTCAATACACTCCAATGGCACTGCCGCTTCCTAGCCGCATAGTCCAAGTGAGCGTAAGAAATCTCACTATCCGCCGGTCAATAGTCCGCCAATACCTATCCGGACGCCGATAGCGGACCCATTCGCGAGCCGGTCAAACTCACTTAGTATTGCCCCTACCCTCGGGCGAGTAAGGCCACACCCTTTCCAACCGACCACGACACAGTGGGAGACGCAGCCTCCTGGTATTCGGCCCTCGTGCGCTCATATATCCACTCGGTCTCGACATTGGAGTCATCCTCCGGTACCATCGGGTTTAGGGATTTTCACCTGTGGACGTCTATGGCGCCCGTATGCTGAAACCAAACATTTTCGGTGTCTCCATACGACCATCCATGATGTGTCTATGGAGGCTATGGCCCGATGTCACTAGGGCATACAAGAACTATAATCACACAAATGCAAGTGCATGAGTCACATTATCATTCATGCAACAATCTCGTATGTACGATGCACTTATATCTGTGGAGCCCATAAACAGTCTGCCCAAGGCATATGCTATGATCGGTCACTCCTCACATCAGGCATACATATGATGCGAATGATCATGAATCATGGACCTATACTATCATGTTATGAGGTGATGGACTCTGATTATTAAGAAGATGGGCCTGGGCGGCCTATATACTACAGGTATGGGCCTATTTATGGGCCTTAGGGAGATTCATAATGCGGACATTTAACCGACATTATCCTCACAATGTGGACATAAAACCAACATTGCTCCCAAAGGATGGCCTTCCACGAATCACACATTTCAATGGGCATTTTGCACATCTTATTGGGCCTCGACCCATGGGCCTCTAAAACATCAAATGGCCTCATACATGGGTCTCTCAGATACATATCAAGGTGGGCCTCAATGACGGGCCAAAATTGCATCAACATGGGCCTAGTCACACGGGCCTTGCATACATTACAGAGGGCTTATGCAATTTAAGGTGGGCCTCAATAATGGGCCAAAAAAAACAAATTAATTTTCAAGGTGATTGAATGATTGGATGAAACACACGTATCATGGTGGGGCCCACACTAAAGGAGGGTGTGGATTGTCATACATATATAAGTGGGTCCCGTGTGGGGCCTACCATAATGTTTATTTCCCATCCAACCCATTAATAAGGTCACTCAAACTTGGGGCCACAATAATGTTTATTTTCCACCCCAACCTGGCCCACTGAAATGTTTATTTTCTAACCAACCTGGGCCCATTGTAATGTTTATTTGCCATCCAATTCCTCATAAGGTCATTTAGGCCAGGTAAGGCCCACTGTAATATTTATTTTCTACCCGACCTTTTGATAAGGTCACACGTGACCTGGGCCCACATTAATGCATATTTACCACACAACCCGTTGGTCACGTGCACCTGGGGTAGGGCACACTTGAATGGGCCCACTGAAATGTTTATTTTCCGTACAACCTGCTCACACAGGCCACGTGGTGAAGGGCCCACCGCAATGTTTATTTCTCATCTAACCTGTTGAAAAGGTTACGCGGGCAAGGAGCCCACTGTAATGTATATTTGACGTCCAACCTGTTGGTAAGGTCATTGGACCTTTGGGCAGATGTGGGGCCCACCGAAATGTGGTTCACAGATCCAGCACATCCATTATGTGGGTCCCATCTGACTGACGGTACATACCGAGTTTCAGCAACATCCAAAACTCAGGTAGGTCCCACCAAGTGATCTTATATATTTTGACATGTCTTCACATGATTTTAACTGGTATGGCCCACATGAATTTCGTATAAGGCTGATTTTTTGAATGGCCCACGGCCATGGAGGTGGGCAATGAATGGACGGTGTGGATGTACAAAATACACATCATGGTGGGGCCCACGGCTGGACGTGGAACCAGTCCGTCCGTCCGTCCGCCCTCTGGCGTCCTGACAATGGTTTGTTGTTTTTTTTTTTTTTTAAATCATTTTTTTGCAGAAACTCCTGTGTGGGGCCCGCATCGAATGAATCCACTCCAGCCATCGGATTCCATGGACCAAGACCGATCAAACGAGTCTAATATACGGCCTGTTTTTGACGAATTAAGGGATCTAGGTGGTTTTCAAGGGTAATACCGCTATTTCTTATGGTATGGCCCACCTGAGAATCAGATTACCCTCAAAGTTTGGCTCAACGCCTAAAATGAGCTGGAGAGGAAGATGGACGGATTGGATTGAGCACATACATCAAGGTGGGGCCTACATAGGTGGCCCACCCCAAAAAGGCAACTAACCCCTCTTTTTTTTGTGTTTGCTGGTACACATCCACGTCAGTGCACATACTTCACTTCCAACGTCCAGTGACCAAACTCCTAATCTCATTGCTATGGTGGGTCCCACGTAGATGTGGCCCACCATCTTATATGTATATAATATATATTATATTATATATATGATACACATTATATTATACATGTATAACAAATATGTATATACATATATATATATATATATACACAAAGCATTGGGCCATCTAAACAATGGATGGTGTGGATCATCACCTGCAATAGAGTGGGCCACACCGTCTGATGTAGATGGACGGGGTAGATGTAACACATATTGGTGGGATCTACACCATTACAAAGAAAGAAAGGGAGAGAGATAGAGAGAGAGATATTCGGTGAGGTAGAGGAACCCCGCCACTATGGGCCCTCTAGATTAAATCACATACATCCAAATGGGTCCCACCAACAAGTGGGCCCTAAAATTTAAAATAATGACAAATCACCCACCTTATCTTCCTTCTTCTTGGTCTCTTAGACTCCAATGCCCCTTAGCTTCAACTTTGATGGAGGATGATGGACTCTTGATGGTGGGGATGAGAGATGGGAGGGTGTAGATGGATGATGGAAGGTGGACCACACTTGAGAGGGAGAGAAAGCTTGGACGTGAGGGGGGTTGAGTTGCTTGGGAGAGATATGAGAAATGAGAGAGAGAAAGAAGATATGGATGGGTGAGGTGAGGTGATGGAGTGATGGGTTGGGTTGAAAAAATTGTAAAGGTGTATGGTTGTTGTTGAAATTTGGAAAAGAGGAGTGGTGAGGTGGAAAGAATGGTGGACTTTTGGAAAAAGAGGGAATGGGTGTAGTACTTGATGTATGGGATGCATTAAATGTTGATTGATGGGACTAATTGTGTAGAGATTCCCTCGAAATCCGTAACGCACGGTGTTTCTTCGGAATAAACGCTGATCGGCATCTTCTTGCCTGGGCATCGGTTCGGTGCGCAAGTCACGGCGCTGGAACCGCGGCGATGACGCGGTCGCTATGATACAACTTTTGGATCAAGCCGACGTCGGTGCGTGGGACCTGGCCTAGGATCGTGCGCAAACACCGAATACGGTGCGAAGGTTGCCGGAATTTGACTGGAAGGACCGCGGAAGCTAACGGAATGGTACGGATTAGGACACGGGTCTTACAGCTCTCCCCACCAATTAAAAATTTTATCCTCGAAATTTACACAATCAAAACAAGGAATCATAACTCATAACAAAGAGGAAACAAGGCATCGTCGAATAAATATTAGAGACAACATTCAACATACAATATACAATCAATCATCAAAGAGATGAGGATAGCGCTCTCGAATCTCAGCCTCGCGCTCCCAAGATGCCTCATCCACAGAATGGTGACCCCACTGAACCTTCACCAAGGGGATGACCTTGGTTCGGAGGACTTGCTCCTTCCGATCAAGGATACGAACTGGCTGCTCGATGTAAGAAGCGTCCTCACGAACCTCTAACGGCTGTCAATCAATAACAGGAACTATGTCTGACCCACACTTCCTCAACATAGAGACATGGAAAACGTTGTGGACGCCAGACAACTGAGATGGTAAGGCAAGCCGATAGGCCACAGCGCCAATGCGCTCAGTGATCTCGAAAGGTCCTATGAATCTCGGGGCAAACTTGCCCTTCGCTCCAAATCTAACTACGCCCTTCATGGGCGAGACCTTGAGATATACATAGTCCCCTACATCAAACTCTAAGGGACGACGCCGGCGATCAGCAACACTCTTCTGCCGGCTCTGAGCTGTGCGCATCCTCTGCCTGATAATATCAATAACCTCTGATGTCTGCTGCACAAGCTCGGGACCTAGGAGACGCCGCTCTCCAACCTCGGTCCAACAACTCGGAGATCTGCACGGTCTCCCATATAATGCCTCAAACGGAGCCATGCCAATGGTCGCCTGATAGCTGTTGTTGTATGCGAACTCAGCCAATCGCAGATGCTCATCCCAGCTACCACCGAAGTCAATCAGTCCCGAAGCATATCCTCAAGGATCTCGGTTGACCCTTTCGGTCGCCATCGGTCATGCGGATGATACGCGATCGAGCTGCAAATCGAGCCCATAGCTCTCAAAAGCTCCTCCAAATCGAGACGTGAATCTCGGATCTCGGTCGAAACGATCGAGACCGGTACGCCGTGCAATCTCACAATCTCCTCAAGGAATAACCTCACAAGCCGGTCCCAAAGGCCAAGTCGCACGAATCGCAAGAAAATGTGCCGACTTTGTCAGACGATCCACGATACCCGAGATGGCGTCATGACCGCCGAGTCCTCGGCAAACCCATAATAAAATCCGTAGATACGTGCTCCCACTTCCACTTCGGGACGCTCAACGGCTGCAATAGACCAGGGGTCTCGATGATCGGCCTTGACACGTGGCATGTGTCACACTCGGCCACAAACCTGGCAATCCCCGCCCAAAAATACTCGCCTCATATCACGGTACATCTTCGTCGAGCCAGTGGTGGATAGAAACCGCGATCGATGCGCCTCGGCCATAAGATCTCTACGCAACTCAGAAATATTCCGGACACACAATCGGCCTCTAAAGCGAAGTCCACCATCGGAACCAACTGACTCTCAGATGATGCCTCTGCTCGGTAATCTCGTAACGACTCATCTGTCTGCCGAGCCTCGATCACCCTTGCGACAAGAGAGGGTTGAATCGCAAGGCTCGATAGCTGAACGATAGAAGACACCAAAATCAAAGTCGTACTGCTATATCCTCGAGCATCTTCCACTTCCCGAATCATCATATGTGCCACTAGGCCTCGTGGCCGACAGGCCGAGGGCATCCGCCACCACATTCGCCTTGCCCGAGGTGGTACCGGAGGTCAAAATCATAATCCTTCATAAGCTCCATCCCGCGTCTCTGTCTCATGTTCAGTGAATGAGAAAATAGATACTTCAAGCTCTTATGGTCGAGAAGAGCTCGAACCTAACCCCATAGAGATAGTGTCTCCACACCTTCGGTGCGAAGACGACTGCGCGGCCACCTCTAAGTCATGCGTGGGGTAGTTCACTCATGGACCTTGAGCTGACGAGACGCAAATGCTACAGGTCTGCCGTGCTGCATCAGGACAACACCTAATCCAATACGCGAAGCATCGAATACCACGAATCCATCACTCCCAGGGAAGAGTGAGGACAGAGCGACGTCGACGGTCCTTCACTCCATAAATGCTCGCCACAAAGCCACTCCAAATAAACTCGCGCCTTCCGAGTCAACTCGGTCAACGGCCGCAATACGGAGAAGCCCTCAATGAAACGCCGATAATATCCCGCTAAACCAAGGAAAACTACGGATCTCGGACGCGATCGTGGGTTGACCCCACCGACGCACCGCCTCAACCTTCGAGGGGTCCATCGACACCCTCCCTCGTCACCACGTGACCGAGGAATCTCACCTCCTCCGGCCAGAACTCGCACTTCTCCAGCTTCGCATATAGCCGGTGGGCACGAGGGTCTGCAAGGCGATCTCCGATGCCGCATATGGTCCTCACGGGTCCTCGAATATATCGGAATATCGCCGATGAAGACCACAACAAACCGATCGAGATATGGACGAAAGACCTCGCTCATCAATCGCATGAAGACCGCTGGTGCATTGTCAATCCAAAGGACATGACCAAACTCAAAATGACCTATAACGGCGCGTCCGAAGGTCGTTCTTCGGATGTCCTCCTCCCGAACACGAATCCGATGATAACCGAACGCAGTCAATCTTCGAAAAGAACCGTGCACGCAACTGATCAAATAAATCGCCTATCCTCGGGAGCGGTATTTGTTCTTAATCGTGACCCGGTTGAGCTCGCGGTAATCCACGCAGAGCCTCAACGAGCCATCCTTCTTCCTAACGAAGAGTACCGGCGCTCCCAATGGCGACTACTCGACGAATAAATCCCAACTCACGCAACTCGCCCAACTGCTGCACCTCACGCAACTCCATCGGTGCCATACGCAGGGCCTTCGAGATAGGCGCGGTACCGGACAATCAATCTGGAACTCGATATGACGGCGAGGAGGCAATCCTGGAATCTCTTGGAACACGCCGGGAAGTCGCAGACAACCGGAAACCGATCAATACAAATGGCAATAGGCTCCTCGACCGCACAGACATCAAGCAAGACAACGGCTCTCCTCTGGGCTCGGCGATGAATCGAATCGCAAGCCTCGGTATGCGTAAGAATGTGATCCTCGCGAGCAGTAATACCCAAGATAGCGTGGTACTCGGCAAGCCAATCCATGCCCAAGATAACGCCGAAATCTGTCATCGGCAGAGGACAAACAAGTCGGCGGGCAAAAAGATATCACCGACAAGAACCGGCAAGATGGACAGAAACGGCCAAACCTTGGGTCCTTCCCAAGGGCGTCGATACGGTCAATCCCTCACTAGTAGACTCGGTCGGCAATCGTCGATCGGCCGAAATCCTCGGACATGAATGAGTGAGAAGCGCCGGAATAAAATAATACTCGAGCGATGCATGAAGAGACGGGAAGTATACCATCGGACTACGGGTCCTGTTGAGCCGTGTAGAACCTAGCTTGAGCTGGTTGGGGAGATGTCTGTCCTCTCGACGGGCTCCTGGCTCTGCGCTCCCTCTCGCTCGAGGTCTCTCTGATGAGTGTCGGCCGATGGGGGGCCGTCATGTCGCGGCGCTGGAGGCTATTTGGAGGCCGAGGTCATCTGTGCTCTGAAGGAAATTTCTTGCCGTGGTGCTCTCGGCGGATGTAGGTGAGGTTGTGATCCTCTCGATTGCTGCCGCAGATGAGGGCGAGGGCACTCAGACGGCGATGCCCTGCCCCACCACATCCAAAATAAGTCTCTCAAAACGGCTGCTGGGGTGGCGCTGGAGGTGCTCTGGGGCTGGTGCTCTAGCAGTGGGTGGCTCTTATACCTCGTGGCCGCCGCTGCTGGGAACTACGGAGGGGGGTGCCTCTTGTCCCTCCCTCCTCGATCATCTCTGTCGGCTGCGCGCCGATCCACTCGATCTCTCGTGCAGGCTCTCGCCCTCTTGCGAAAGGTCGGGAGCTCATGCCCAATCACACGGCCTCGAAGACCGTAAAGCAAGCCGCTCTCGAAACGGCGGGCCTTTTGCCCCTCATCATCAATCATATATGGCGCAAACCTCGATGGCGCCACGAAACGAGCCGCGTATTGTGCCACGGTCATGTCCCCCCACCAGTCTCGAACTCCAGTGCCCTCTAGCGTCGAATGTGGTCGGGGAAATAGCTCCTCGAATTGATCTACAAAATCATCCCATGTCCGGATATAGTCAGTCTCGCGCGGGAGGTCCACGTGCTCGGCCTCGCCACGAAAAAGAAACACCGCCAACCGAACTCGCCGCTCGGTAGTACATGACATGGTATCAAAATCTTCTCCACATCGGAGCGCCACCTCTCAGCTGTGTCGGTGGCTCGCCCTGGAATCGTGGAGGATCAAACTGTCGAAACTCTCGGAGGAGTCGCGCGCTCCTGCTCTGCTTGGGCCGGTGAAACAACCGTGTGTCTGCCTGCACGAAGTGCGGCCGCCACACTGCGCATCTGCAATCGGGAGGCACTCACGGACTGCCGGGTCCGCACCGGTCTGGTGGAGGAGCAACATCCTCAGGATGGGCTATGAATCTCTGGTAGAGGAGCGACATCCTCGGGCTGGGCAGTAGGATCTGGTGGTGGAGCAAGGGTCGTAGGTGGTAATGCGGGAGCCGCAGTGGTGGAGCCGAGGTCTCGATGGTGGTGCGGAGAGTCGATCGGTCACTCCGCACGCCATGTCCTACAGGAAAGAGCGAAGGTGCCTATCAACTTAAAGGCTCGCGAAGGCACACACGTTAAGGGTCTGTAATAGAAGATCGCTAGGCTATCCGAACTTAGGACTTAATCATTCATAGGAGACATGTAATGTTGTTCTTGGTTATTCCCGAGTTATGCTCTGATACCAACTTCTGTCACGCAGGGCTCACAAAATTCCCGATCGCCGAATTCGGCGTCGACAGTCTCTGTAGAACCCCATTCTCGGATCCCGGCACCCATTCACCAGGTTCCGATCCTGGGATACTACAAGGAGGGTTTCAAATCATCAGTCTGATTCATAATGAGCATAACAAAAGCATAACCCACAAACAATAACCACAAGAACACCACCACAAAATCCACTATGATCAAAAACTTTGAGTACAATGCGTCTGAAAGGGAAAATACGATGTAACGAAAGAAACAAAACTCCAGAAGCTTGGCTGTACGCTCCAACTACGGTGAGACTATGGCTGCGACTATGTCCTGGCGTCACCTGCACGCATCAATCGTGCATAAGCTTATAGAAAGCTTAGAGGGTGGTGTAAGTATGTGCGCAATATAAGCGTGCTCAAAATGCAAGGTCAAAGTGATGAACACATGAATGCAATCAGCCGTACCAAGGCTATGCGGTGCAAGATATGAATGCTATCGGCCATAACACGGCCATGCGATGCGAGATGCAACTCAAGCATGCCAATCCTCATCATATATCAGTACAGTTCTCATTCTGGATAATCACCGGGGTTCAATACACTCCAAATGGCACTGTCGCTCTCCTAGCCGCACAGTCCAAGTAAGCGTAAGAAACCTCACTATCCGCCTGGTCAATAGTCTGCCAATACCTATCCGGCACGTCGATAGCGGACCCATTCGCGAGCTGGTCAAACTCAGCCTAGTATTGCCCCCTACCCTCGGGCG
The DNA here is from genome assembly GCF_029962835.1 of Magnolia sinica. NCBI lineage: Eukaryota > Viridiplantae > Streptophyta > Magnoliopsida > Magnoliales > Magnoliaceae > Magnolia > Magnolia sinica. The sequence goes on along the minus strand of NC_080573.1, from coordinate 92,127,866 downwards.
AGTAAGGCCACACCCCTTTCCAACCGACCACGACACAGTGGGAGACGCGGCCTCCTGGTATTCGGCCCTCGTGCGCTCATATATCCACTCGGTCTCGACATTGGAGTCATCCTCTGGTACCATCGGGTTTAGGGATTTTCACCCAGGGACGTCTATGGCGCCCGTATGCTAGAACCAAACATTTCCGGCATCCAACCCAGCCATCCATGATGTGTCTATGGAGGCTATGGCCCTGATGTCACTAGGGCATACAGTAACTATAATCACACAAATGCAAGTGCATGAGTCACATTATCAGTCATGCAACAATCTCGTATGTACCATGCACTTATATGGGGCAACTCCGCCTATCAGGGAGCCCATAAACAGTCTGCCCAAGGCATATGCTATGATCGGTCACTCCTCACATCAGGCATACATATGATGCGAATGATCATGAATCATGGACCTATACTATCATGTTATGAGGTGATGGACTCTGATTAAAATGAAGATGGGCCTGGGCGGCCTATATACTACAGGTATGGGCCTATTAATGGGCCTTAGGGAGATTCATAATGCGGACATTTAACCGACATTATCCTCACAATGTGGACATAAAACCAACATTGCTCCCAAAGGATGGCCTTCCACGAATCACACATTTCAATGGGCATTTTGCACATCTTATTGGGCCTCGACCCATGGGCCTCTAAAACATCAAATGGCCTCATACATGGGTCTCTCAGATACATATCAAGGTGGGCCTCAATGACGGGCCAAAATTGCATCAACATGGGCCTAGTCACACGGGCCTTGCATACATTACAGAGGGCTTATGCAATTTAAGGTGGGCCTCAATAATGGGCCTAAAAAATTAATTTTCAAGGTGATTGAATGATTGGATGAAACACACGTATCATGGTGGGGCCCACACTAAAGGAGGGTGTGGATTATCATACATATATAAGTGGGTCCCGTGTGGGGCCTACCATAATGTTTATTTCCCATCCAACCCATTGATAAGGTCACTCAAACTTGGGGCCACAATAATGTTTATTTTCCACCCCAACCTGGCCCACTGAAATGTTTATTTTCTAACCAACCTGGGCCCATTGTAATGTTTATTTGCCATCCAATTCCTCATAAGGTCATTTAGGCCAGGTAAGGCCCACTGTAATATTTATTTTCTACCCGACCTTTTGATAAGGTCACACGTGACCTGGGCCCACATTAATGCATATTTACCACACAACCCGTTGGTCACGTGCACCTGGGGTAGGGCACACTTGAATGGGCCCACTGAAATGTTTATTTTCCGTACAACCTGCTCACACAGGCCACGTGGTGAAGGGCCCACCGCAATGTTTATTTCTCATCTAACCTGTTGAAAAGGTTACGCGGGCAGGGAGCCCACTGTAATGTATATTTGACGTCCAACCTGTTGGTAAGGTCATTGGACCTTTGGGCAGATGTGGGGCCCACCGAAATGTGGTTCACAAATCCAGCCCATCCATTATGTGGGTCCCATCTGACTGACGGTACATACCGTGTTTCAACAACATCCAAAACTCAGGTAGGTCCCACCAAGTGATCTTATATATTTTGACATGTCTTCACATGATTTTAAATGGTATGGCCCACATGAATTTCGTATAAGGCTGATTTTTTGAATGGCCCACGGCCATGGAGGTGGGCAATGAATGGACGGTGTGGATGTGCAAAATACACATCATGGTGGGGCCCACGGCTGGACGTGGAACCAGTCCGTCCTTCCGTCCGCCCTCTGGCGTCCTGACAATGGCAGCAGCAGGCGCTGCTGCCTAGTTTGTTTTTTTTTTTTTTTAAATCATTTTTTTTGCAGAAACTCCTGTGTGGGGCCCGCATCGGATGAATCCACTCCAGCCATAGGATTCCATGGACCAAGACCGATCAAACGAGTCTAATATACGGCCTGTTTTTGACGAATTAAGGGATCTAGGTGGTTTTCAAGGGTGATACCGCTATTTCTTATGGTATGGCCCACCTGAGAATCAGATTACCCTCAAAGTTTGGCTCAACGCCTAAAATGAGCTGGAGAGGAAGATGGACGGATTGGATTGAGCACATACATCAAGGTGGGGCCTACATAGGTGGCCCACCCCAAAAAGGCAACTAACCCCTCTTTTTTTTTGTGTTTGCTGGTACACATCCACGTCAGTGCACATACTTCACTTCCAACGTCCAGTGACCAAACTCCTAATCTCATTGCTATGGTGGGTCCCACGTAGATGTGGCCCACCATCTTATATGTATATAATATATATTATATTATATATATGATACACATTATATTATACATGTATAACAAATATGTATATACATATATATATATATATATATACACAAAGCATTGGGCCATCTAAACAATGGATGGTGTGGATCATCACCTGCAATAGAGTGGGCCACACCGTCTGATGTAGATGGACGGGGTAGATGTAACACATATTGGTGGGATCTACACCATTACAAAGAAAGAAAGGGAGAGAGATAGAGAGAGAGAGATATTCGGTGAGGTAGAGGAACCCCGCCACTATGGGCCCTCTAGATTAAATCACATACATCCAAATGGGTCCCACCAACAAGTGGGCCCTAAAATTTAAAATAATGACAAATCACCCACCTTATCTTCCTTCTTCTTGGTCTCTTAGACTCCAATGCCCCTTAGCTTCAACTTTGATGGAGGATGATGGACTCTTGATGGTGGGGATGAGAGATGGGAGGGTGTAGATGGATGATGGAAGGTGGACCACACTTGAGAGGGAGAGAAAGCTTGGACGTGAGGGGGGTTGAGTTGCTTGGGAGAGATATGAGAAATGAGAGAGAGAAAGAAGATATGGATGGGTGAGGTGAGGTGATGGAGTGATGGGTTGGGTTGAAAAAATTGTAAAGGTGTATGGTTGTTGTTGAAATTTGGAAAAGAGGAGTGGTGAGGTGGAAAGAATGGTGGACTTTTGGAAAAAGAGGGAATGGGTGTAGTACTTGATGTATGGGATGCATTAAATGTTGATTGATGGGACTAATTATGTAGAGATTCCCTCGAACACCGCGCGGTGTTTCTTCGGAATAAACGCGAGCCCATATTCTTGGCCTAGGCATCGGTTCGGTTCGAAATGCCTCGAGTCATCATTAGTGATGGCTGGTCACACTTATATAATAAGTCTTTTGGCACCTTAATGAAGAAATATGGCATTACACAAAAAGTAAGTACTCCCTATCACTGGCAAACAAGCGGTCAAGTTGAGATTTCTAATAGGGAAATTAAACACATTTTGGATAAAATGGTGAACCTCGATCATAAAGATTGGTAATTCGATTAACCAATGCATTATGGGCTTACCATACAGCGTATAAGACCTCTATTGGAATATCTCCTTTTAGATTTGTCTATGGAAAACCTTGCCACTTACCTATGGAGTTGGAATATAGAGCCTACTGAGCAATCAAAATTTTGAACTTCAATTTGGAGAATGCTAGCTCACTGTGCAAACTTTAACTAAGTAAACTCAAAAAAATCCAGAACGATGTGTACAAGAATTCGAGAATTTACAAGAACAAAATGAAGGTGTTCCATGACTGAAATATTCTTCACAAATCCTTCACGCCAAATCAAAAGGTCCTCTTGTATAATTCTTGACTTCACCTTTTTCTAAAAAAACTTAGATCTGGTTGGACCTGCCCTTTCATAGTTAAATTTGTTTATCCTCTTGGGGCTGTTGAGATTGAAAATCCAATGAATGGTAATGTTTTTATAGTTAACGATCATCGCCTCAAACCATTCGTTGAGAAGTTTGATTCAAAGGATATGTCCATCCCTCTTATTAATCCTATGTATCAGGATTAACCTCACAGTCTAATGGAGGTATAATTAGATTTATTACTTTCTTAGGATTTAGGATTAAGATAGTTTATTTTGTTATTAGTTTCATGCTAACCACTTTAAATAATAAATACTTCAACCTGCTTCATTCTTCTTCTTTAGGTATTAATCTTCTTATTACTCTTTTATTTTCGTTGTTTCATGTTGAGTTTATTACTTATATCTTTTACATTGAAGACGATATAGATTTTCAGTTGGGGGTGAGATTAGGTAGACTGATCCGTGTTTTTCATGTTTGATGACCAAAAATCTATGAAAATTTTTAAATTTTCTATTTAAAAACTCTCTCAGAAAGTGCAAATTTGTGTAGCTGAATATATTTTAAGTAATATGATAAAGTATAGAATTGAATTTTTGAAAAATTAGAACTTGATTAACTTGAGAAACCATTAGATAAGTTCTTTTTAATGAATTGATTACTAGAAAGTTTGAACATCAATTAAGTCTAGCTTACAAATCACACTTGACTTGTTTTCTATGAGGAATACTTGAATTTTTTTACTTTAACATGAGAATTACTAAAAAAGTGCTAGGACCAAGTCTGGAAATCCTTATCTTCCTTGAGAACAATTAAAAGGAAGAAAAGAACCAGCTAGAAAACATTGAGATCAAAAAGGGCTACCAATTCTCTGTTTCAATGAAAAATCTGTAAAAAAAGAAAGAAAAGATTGAAAATAGTATGAAAGTTGTCGATATAAAATCTAAAAGATGGGAAATAAGTAAAAAGGAGATAGGTTCGGAATAAGTTACTTATGTTGATCTATCCACTTTGAACTAATGAACATCACTAACATTATGAAAGGAAAGTTATCTTATGTGGAAATGTGATTTGGGAATCACTCAACACATTAGAAGTTTGATGTTTGAATCCATTTTATTGGTCAATTGATGAAGGAGGATGTAGTTCACTTGTTTACTCATGAGATTAACCTGGGGTTGTTTAAGATTTCATGTTTATATCTTTGAATTTTACTCATTCTTATAAGATTACAAAGAATTTTGTTTTCCGAAAGAGGTTTAGAATTTGAAGTTTGGAAGGGTTACTTCACGCTTGTTTTTCTCGGGACTCGAAAAATGTTGGTTAGGGATATGTTGAGAGTGAAATATTGCATATTTCCCCTTATTTATTCCTTGGTTTTATGAACATGATGTTGCTTAATCGATCTATTTCTACATGTTTTCTATTGCAGTGTGATTTTGAGATCTAAGATAAAAAAGGATGTTTGTAACATAAATTTGATGCTCAAGAATTACCAAAGCAAGTATTGGATATTTGGTGGTCAAGATTGAAGATTTCAAGAGTCTAAGAACCAAGAAAACTAAGTGGAGAAGGAAGAAAATTGAGATTGCAAATTGCAAAAAACTAGAATTGCTGAACTTAACAGTTCGATGACATCAAACATAGCTTCGATGACATCGAAGTAAGTGTTCAATGTCATCGAAGGAAGCTCAATCACATCGAAAAATTAAGTTTGGCTGTTGGACAATTATGTGAAATTCTCGATCCCATCAAAGACCCCTTCGATCCCATCGAATACATGCTCGATGCCATTGAAGCTAATTCGATGGCATCAAATTTATCATGAATTTTGGGGTGAACTCGTTGGACAGTTAGGGTTGATTTTCGATCCCATCGAGGATAGGTTCGATGACATCAAAGCTAGTTCAATGTCATCGAAGGTCGGGCGATCTTATCGAAGGTTTTACGCAAAATTCAAAAGTTGGTTGCTGTTAGTTTCTAAATTCGAATTGAACACTTCAATCAAAATTTGATGACATCGAAGTCCCATCAAAGCTACGTAACCTGCGTATATTGAAGTCAGTCCGAATAAACCCTATATAAAGTGGATTTCTGAGTTCTTCCAAACACAAATTAGAGTAGGAAGAGTAAAGCAATGAGTGGTGCTGCTTCAAAGAGTTCTTCTTCTTTCTTTCTTTCTTTCTTTTCTAATTAGTTTTTCATATTTTCTTTAAGATTTTTAGTTTAATCATGTCTATGGTTAACTAATCTCTTAGCTAGAGCTAAGAGGTGAAGCTTGTAGTTTATTTTAAAGCTTCTTTTACTTTGATTCAAGTTTATGTTGAACTTTCATTGATTTTTAGTTTGAATGAAGGGATATTTTCAATTTACTAGATCTATTATCGACTCTAATCATAGTAGATGCTTTAGAAGCTTTTAATATTTTCTTACCTATTTTGTAATTATGTGATCTATAAAATTCCGTGATCTACAATTGTCTCTGGGCATGGTAGATACTTTGAATTCCTTGCGATCATTACATTAGTTCTATATGAGAAAACTAATCTCATGAAAGTTCAAAATTCCACTATGTTTTAACTCCTCTATCATCCGACCGGATAGGATAGAACTTCGATTCTAGTTGTGTTTTTATTGAATCTAGTAAGGTAGCATTAAGATACCTACAACTGGATCCTTAGTTCTCTGGTATTTTCTCTTATCTTTGATAAATTATTCACAATTGATCTCTCTTATTTCAGAATTTAGTCTAGTTTAGATCCTAGTTCTAGTTCTAATTTATTTCAGAAAGCACACATTAGCATAAACATCTCTACTTCAATTTCTCTCGTTTGTGGATTCGACCTCAGTCTCACCGAGATTAAATTTCTCTTTTTTGTGATAACTAAGTATGGCCATTGACATTATCATAAACATCTCTACTTCAATTTCTCTCTTTTGTGATAATCAAGCGGCCATTTACATTACTTCAAATCCTATTTTTTATGAGCACAACAAGCATATCAAGATAGACGATGATTTTTTTTTTTTGCTAGAAACTGAAACTACATGGATTATCTAACACGATATCATGACACATGGAAGGTTGTGGAGCTTAGAGTTATAGCCAAGTCCTGAAGAAGGAGAAGGGGGGGGGGGGGGGGGTTTTTCGCATTACGACCACTTAAAATTATTTGCCAATTAATATAATTAAGATGGTCCAAGATTATAAACTAAACAAGATATAATGAGCACAATAGTCTATATAGTGAGATATGAAATATTAATTATGTGTGCTACAAATTTAGTGCATAACATACACTCCAATCATGCATCTATGTAAATTAAAAAAAAAAAAAAAAATCAATTACAAGCAAGCATAGAAATGCATCCACATAAACAATCGTGAACACAATGATGTATAGTGGTTTAGTTAAGTACCTACTCTACTCCAGGCATACGTACTCAAACTCAAGTGTATCGAATTTTACCATCTCACTTGATTGTCCATAGGTTCACCAAAAATCTTTATAATGATTTCTAGTTTAATAAATTCACCACTAACCTACTCGTATGCACATGTATCAATGGAACAATACTCACCCGTGTTGGTGGCTCCTTGAAAATTTAAATAGTTTTTTACCAGTTCACCAACGACCCCTATGATCTTAATCAAAGGACCCACCTACACTCCTACAAGAGTCTCCTAATGAAACTAACACATACACACCCATGTCCAATGAATTTGAGTTTGGGTCACAAACTCTATAATTAATCTTACAAAGGAAAAGTATACAATGGAGTTTAATTAAATCTTGCTTGTTTGGATTGATTCCTGATGATGTGCCTTCGTAGAGATACTTCTTCACACTTGAATTAGCTTCTCTTTTACTCTTTCAAACTTTGATGTCGATCTTCTTTGACTTCAAACAATCAACTACCTTAAGGATGTACCTATGCAATGTAACATCCCGAATTTTCATGGTCAGAGTTTATACTCCTGCCTGAGAAAATGGGTTATTAATAATGTAAAATTTTCGATATATCAAGGTCTCTCCTTGAATTTCCTCTCATCTAGGTCACATCCCATTACATTAGTAATGGTAATCATTTAAAAGAATAAAATCATCTGTATTTATTATTTCATAAGTAATTAAATTGTCAAATGCTCTTCAATGGGAGCTTATTACAATAATTGAGTTGCATAGCAGATGAAAAAATAAATCATAAACTGTTTTCCTATTCTATTCAGTAAAGTCTTCTATCAAGAATGGGTCTTCTAGATCCTCAACCTGTACATCACCGGCATCATCTCTACAGTTGGAGAGGATCAAAGCCCTACTCATAGTGATGGTTATCCTTTAAGATTAACAATAATTCAAAAGATTTACAAAAGTAATGTAAGGGTTCTAATATGTCTCGTACTCCACTACAAAAAGGAGTATCAGCATGTGCAAAAAAACTTACATGAGATGCATGCCTAGTAAAGTGTGTGCGGCTCATCATATGTATTCATCATCATAATGTGGAATATAATTCATAAAAAACCTAACTCGACCTGCATCCCATAACTACAGATATTCGCCGGCGTGTCCAACGTTAACGTGGATTTATGCGAACATCTCAAGGTGACACAACAATGCGATTGAGGGATTTACGTAACACGATGTGTTCATGAAGCGACTATTTGCTATATCTAATCCCGAAAAGTGATATAACACGCATGAAAATTTACGTACATCAATTGTGCACCACGCCAACCAACCCACAGAATTACATGTCGACCAAGAGGGCCGCTACCCATAATGCGTTATGTCCATGATAAATATTTGAATCATTAGTTGTGATACCTCTAACACATCACTTGCATTAATAGAGAGATAATTCAAATTATGGAAGTTTTATAATTCCAAGTCACATTCCCACGCCATAAAGTTAAATAGCACATGACTAATAAAATAAGGAGAAGAGTAGCAATGGCTAACTCAATAAAGAGGAGAGTCACAATGGCCAACTCAACAAAGAGGATAGTAGCAATGGCTAACTCAACGAAGAGGAGAGTTGTAAGGGCCAATGCAACAAAGAGGATAGCAATAAGGGCTAACTCAACAAAAATGGTAAAGGCAAGGGCAAGGCTCGTATCCATCACCCCACATAAATTAATAAAGATCACACATAATTAACATCATACCATAATTCGCAAAGGATAAATAATTGTTGGTGGTAAATTAAACAATTGTGGAGAAAATCATGGTAACATGAAAGCATGTAAAAGAAAAGATAAATCATATCAACGTAAATTAATGTAAGCTTAAAAGAATCCCTCACATAAATTCAGAAAGGTTATGAATAATTAACATCACACCTTAACTATTATTCTCGAAGGATAAATAACTGGTGGTGGTAAATTAAATATTTACAGAAAGGATTCAAAGCATGTGAGGGTACAAAATATTTCATATCAACTCAAATTAATATAAGCTTAAAGGAATCCCTCACCTTAGGTCGTGGTGTCGTCTTTTATTAAGTTGAATACTTGGATTAGGTTCTATTCTAATCCACTTGGTTTTAAATTGACTAATGTTATATTAGGGTTGAGGGACTTAACTCTGGATTGATAAGTCCTAAATTATCATGTTTAAGCCCATCCAACCATTGTATTAATTTGATCAGTTCTAGTGGAATGTTATTGTTAATGATTAGATTGAGTTTGAAGAGAGATAGGTGTGAAAGAGGGAGGAAATTAGAAGTTGAACCTGACTTCAGACGAGGCCCGATGTGCAACTGTAACAACCTTCACGTTTTCTTCTTCTTCTTCTCTCTCTCTCTCTCTGTCTCTTTCTTTCTTTTCTTTTCTTTTCTTTTCTTTCTCTTTCTTTTTCTTTTTTTTTTCTCTATTTTTTCTTTTTTTTTCTTTATCTTTTCTTTCTCTTTCTCTTTCTCTTTCCCTTTCTCTGTCTTTCTTTCTTTCTTCCTTTCTTTCTCTCTTTCTTCTTATTTTTCTCTTTCTCCTCTCAGTTAGATGCTAGAGTTTTTATAGGCACAAGTGTCTCTAGACTCTTCTTAAAATTTCCTTACGCAACCCCTACTGTGCAGCCATGAATTGCGGAAGAGGTCTTTACGCAGCTTCTGCTTGCTCAATCTGATGATGCAGTGGGCCAACGGGCTTCTATTTAAATCCTTCCTCTTCCTTCGGAAGATTATTTGGCTTTGGATTGGTATGTGGGGGTTGATTGGCCCACCAGACTGACGTCCCATGTGCGTGATTTTCTGAAATCCTAACTTCCGCTCATTACAGTTTGCGTTCGTGGAAAGACAGCGAGACACCGAAATCCCTTCTTCATTGCATCCTATTCGGACAGCTTGGGTAGGGTTGAAAACTTTGTTCCTCTACGTTTGAATTATTTAGATCGATTAGATTATTGGCGTGGATGGAATGAAATGCCCTCGATCTCGGGTTGTTGGTTTAGTGCAGCAACTCATTCGGACGGTCTTGCGTTCAATTCTCCGCCTCTCTATGTTTGATTTTATGGGATTTTCCTAGTCATGGGAGGTATTTACATCTAATGGACGGTTAGGATTCGGTTCTAATATTAAGATGGTGGGTTAAGCATATTCATAGGTGGCGAACAAGATGAACGGATCAGAATCTCAATTTGATATGTGTACGAGTGGATGCTAAGATCAAGTAGCTAGTTTACTATGATCAAATGGTCCAAACTAAGAGTGGACGATCATATATCTTTACCTAGCAGTGAATATTTGACTGAACGGTTAGTTATGATGGATAAGTGAGAATACTTAGGTATATGATGATCCTATCTCAAAATCAACGGTTAGATGTTAATCTATGAATGGAGATTATTCCCAATGGTCAGATTCGTGTTGGAGAATGGATGTAAGCTTAGGATAGCTAGATTGGTATCATACACATGTACATAATTAGTTAAATTTCATGGTAACAATCGAGAACTTTCAATACTCAAGTATTGAAAGGTTAAAGGTATTACAATCTACCCCTGTTAGACAAAATTTTATCCACAAAATTTAATTGCTTGTACCAGTTACATTGATTTATTTGGTTTAATTTTTCATAATATTTCTCATAAGGTCGATATATATGTCTAGGTGTGCATATAATTGGGTATATGAAATCGAGACACTACAATCTACCCCCCTTAAATAAAAATCTCAACCTTGAGATATATATATATATATATATATTTAATTTTATTGTATTTCAAACATTAATTCCCCCACTATTTAGAGTAAAATTTCTCTACATTTTTTCTTGTTCTATTCTTAGTATTTTGGGGCAACACAGAATCAGGGCAGTGAGTTCTTTGGTATCATCCATTCTGTAAGACTTGACCCAAGTTCCTACATGTGCATGTGTGTGTGAGTATGCATTTCATTTTTTGTGGTTCCGTGGTCCTACCGGTCGAATTCTGGCGACCCGCAACCCTAAGATTGTGTTTGCGGTCATCCTTGAGTCTGGTCATGTAGAACCGACTCGGATCAACCCGAGACATATACCATCCTGTTCGCATCATCGTTGCGGTTCCAACGACGTGTCTTATGCATCCATCTGACATATGGATCAAAAGTTATGAACATTGCATAGTATGGCCCTTAATCATGTGGCCCACTTTTGTGCAATGCATGTGGACCACCTCCTTAGCACAAGTCCCTATACACACTACACACACACACCACATAAATTCTATGAAAAATACCACCCACCTTAACGCACACTACAAAAGCCTAACCTAAAGCCTAAACATTGTAAACTCCTCCCTATGCAATGATGACCTCTCTTACAAACTCGTCATAACATCTTTCTCTCTCTTTATTTTTCCCTCTTTCTCATTTCCCTCCATTTACTAGCAACACCCCACCATCCAACATCCCTCTCTTCCTCCTCTCTAGCCCTCTAATCCCCAACATGCTTTCAATCCCACCATTAAAAATAGATCTCCACAATTAAAACCTTTTCTTAGGCTCATGATCTTCATGGTGATGAAGTTTAGAGGCTTGCTTTACATGTGGGTGAATATAAATTTCTGATTTCTTTACTGACCTTTAATCTTCTCTTTTCTTCATATATGGATCATATGGGACCCACCAACCCATGGTGGGGATCCCATTTGACCCCGTGAATGTGGCCCTTTGGCCCATCCTACATGCATGTCATGTACATGATGGGGTCATTCTCCATGGACCCCATCATGATGTATTATATTATCTACTTTATTTCAAGGGCATCTAAACCCTAGAAGTCATATTGGGATGGCATCCCAACCACCCATTTTAATCATATATCATGCATGCATTAGTTTAATATTGCATGTTCAATCAACATAGTTGTATGGATGAGATTGATTCTTGGGAGGGCCCATTAGTGGCGAGGCCCTATCCCATGTCTGGATTGCCTTTTCCTACTTCTCTTTTCTCTGTTGTGTGGATGATGATGTGTGTGTGGCCCACTTGGTGGGCCTAGGACGTCCTAAAAATTCAGCAAGGGTGGGACGCCCCTACCACCTTAGTCCATGGTTTTTTGACACCCTAAATTAATGCATGAAAGTGTCCTGACCTTAGTTCATGATCTGGACATGTGTGGGGCATACTAATGAAGGCCACACATCCTTTTAATTGCTGGGCTGATATGTCCAGCTATGTATTGCTTTCCAAAAATCTGGACTGTGGCATGGACTGTCATGTTCAATGTTTGGCATAGATTTTGAATCATGATTTTCACTATTTTCTTTATGATTATGGGGTGTAATATAAATGTGTAGACCATACCTTGAGGTGTGATGGATCACACCTCAGATGGCTCATGAAATGGAACCCAAAAAGGGAGGCCCATAGGGGTGGGCGGTCCACCTTGTTGTACCATCCAGCCCACATGTATAGAGGGAAAACACAAATTTCAACTTAGTTTCTTTGAGGAGTGCGCCACTTTTGTGGACCCTACCTTACTGTATTTTGTGGGAAAAATACTACACATCCATTTCCCCCCTCCTAGATGAAGTTTGGGCCTACCTGATTGGATAAACATTGCATGGACAACAAGATTTCACTCTGGATAGATTGTAATTCTGAATTTACTTAAAATACTTCTTAGTATCCAAATATCACAAAATTTTATAGAGGTGTGACCCACCCATGGAAGGACCACTCTACAAATTTTTAGGGCCATTGGGCCCTTGTTCCGACCGTGGTGCGGCCTGGAGTGGCCCACTAGGTTGGGGCGCCCAACCTTGGCTGGCCATCCAGGCCACTTTATGGGCCCACCTTAATGTATTTTATATCTCACCATTCATCCATGTGGGATCCATAGGGGACGTGATAATCCTCTCCCTCAGTAGCATCTATTTGGGGTACATTTGGATTAGTTTTGGGCCCATTTACCTAGGTTCATAGGACTGCCCACCATGGGACGCCCAGCCCATTAGGCTGCTGCTGGACGTTTAGTCCAGCAGCATGGCCCATCTGATTTATATGTTTAATCTTCTCCCTTCATCTGGTGGACCCCCTGTGACATGTATGGGTCACCAGGAACTGAAATGAATATATAAATAAAATAAAATTTTGAATTTCCAGCAAGCTAGATTGTGGGTGGGCTAGAATTTCAGCAATATGCCCATGGTTGTTGCCCATAAGTGAATGTTCTGGGACAACATGGTCCACCAAATTTGGAGACATTATTACACATATCCTGCCTCATTTTAATTAGATTTTTTTATTTAATTAGTGCATATTTAAGGCCTATTCCAATTGGGTTTTTATTGAACTAGTCTTCTTAGTATTTGTTGGGTTTTTATTAGACTATTCTTCTTAGTTATTTGTTGGGTTTTCCTAGGCCCATTGTCTTGAAATTTTTGATAGGCCCATTGGACCCTTGGGGCCTATATTATCATGTCATTGTGATGGGTTTTATGGGCAAATACTCAAGTAGTTGGGCCCTTGCTTGCCCATTAAGATAAACCCATACTTGGGCCAAGATGTAAGGCCCAACTCACTTGATTCAAATATGGAATTGCCCATATGGTTGGAATAATGGGCTGCCCATTAGGCCCACCACAATTATTGGACTCATGACCTTTATGGTTGGGCCCAATACTTGCTTGAGGGCCTACCCTGTTGCCTAAGTGTTGGGCCTTGTGTACGGCCCACTAGTTCGGATTCTTTAGGCCTTGGGCCTTGTTTTACATGTGTGTAGTTGGCGGAATACCTTTTGGGAGCCAGTTGTGGTTGGATGTCCTCCTTGGTGGCACTAAGGTAGGCCTATAGGGCCCTTATAGGTGTTTGAAGCCCCACCTTGGACCTTATTAGGACCGTTTCCTCCTTAAGGCTTTATGACTCTCTTAGCTTGTGGGCCAGCCCAAAGTATTGGGCCCCCACTATAAGACTTCACTTCTCTTTAGAGTACCTGTCTATGTATCTAGACCTTGTCCCTCCTTAGGAAGGAGGAATATATTCTACAGGTAGCGCACTTATATCATTGCGACCCATATGCATAATCTGTGTGAATTGATTGTATTGTATGGTGGTCATAGAGGGATGGAGTTTCTCCCCTTATCCACATTGAGTGCCTGAAGCTAGTGCATGATTTGTATGTGTGACTCATGCATCAGCATCGCATTTCATGATGATACCGCCCTTGCTTCATCAGGGCCTTGCCTCCACGGGGATATTGGTGGATGGCCATATGTATGGACACCGAAAATGTTATTTGAGCATACAAGGTGCATAAGATGCCCATGGGTAAAATTTTTAAAACTTCCATGGTACCAAGGATTTGCCCCAACGCCATGACTGAGTGGAAACTATGAGTGCACAAGGGCCTTATACCATTAGGTCGCGACTCCCACTGTCGTGTAGTCGGCTGGATAGGGTTGTGCCCTTACTCGCTAGATGTAAGGAGGCATTGCTAGGCTGAGTCTGACCGTTCATAAATGGGTCAGTTACCGTCAGGCCTTACTGGTGATTGGCTGTCCACAAGCAAGTAGTGAGGTCTCTTACGCTTGTTTGACTATGCGGGTCTATAGAGCAGAAGTCATCTAGTAGTGTACTGGATCTCGGTAATTTCCTTATAATTGAAAATGTACTTGATATGTGGATTGGATATGAGCACTGACATCACTTTACATTGCATTCACATCCGTTATGTAAGCCCCTTTATGCATCTCCTTAGTATGGCACCCAGTTCTCTTTGCATCGTATTAATGATAAGCCTTGGTAAGGCTAGTCATATTATCATTGATCATGTTTCCCCTCCCATATCTCCTATTGTTCTTCTGTTTACTATTGCCACACACTTTCACCACCCTCTAAGCTTCTATAAGCTTATACACGATTAATGCGTGCAGGAGATCCTATGCACGCATCGTAGTGGCAGAGCTTAGATAGAGTCAAGCTTGAGGACCTCGGTGTTGCAGATTTAACCCCAGTGTTGCAGACTTTTCTCTCCTTCTTTTATTATTTTATGTATGTCCTTTTGGACCTTATGAAAACTTGTAAAAGTTCAAATTCATAGTGGATTTTGTGATGTGTTCCTTTGTTATTTTTGAGATTTTACTTGTTGTAATCTTGGGTATGCTCGTATTGGAAATGGTTATATTATTATGGATATCCTCCTTGTAGGATCTTAGGATCGATACCTGCCTCAGGAGCCGAGAATGGGATACTACGGATGCTGTTGCAGCCAGAACCGGCTATCAGGCTCCTTATGAGTCTGGTTACCAAGTCTGGGGTGTGACGGGAGTTGGAATCAGAGATAGCAAGTAATTCTAAAATAACTCAGGATAACATCGCATGTCTGCTAAGAGCATAAGACAAGTAGTGCCCCGAGACCCTTCCTTTGACTCCTTATTGAGCCTATAATTGTCTTGATTCCTTCTTTCATCGTTATTTTGTAAGCGATGCCACTTAAACGTGGCACCCGTGGTCATAGCCCTGTGGACGAGGCGCCCAAGATACCCGTTCTACTTGAGCGCATCCCGCTCCCGTTTTAGAGAATCATACTCCTGAGGTCCTAATTCAACTTATTCCTCCTGTAGCGCTTGTTGAGCCTGTAGCTCCCGTACCTCTAGTTACTCTAGTTCCCCCACCGATTCTCCCTTCTCAGCCTGCTGTTCCAGTTATAGAGGCTCCTATTCCTTCAACCACACCTGTGCCTCCGCCCAAGGCAAGTGCCGCTCTTGCTTTTTCGACAGTACCTATAGGTGTCGAGCATTTTTAGCAGCTAATGTTGCTTGTCGCTACTGCATTGCAGACTCGTCAACTTGCAACTACTCCAGTATCCGATCAAGGTGATTTTTCGTGCGCTAATGCTATTTTTAAAGAGTTTAAATATCATGACCCTCCGAGGTTCAGGGGTGATCCCGACCTATCTGCCGTTAAGGCATGGTGCACTTAGATCATGAGGATTTTCAACACTATATAGTGTCCAGCCGATCAGAGGGTATCCCTTGTGACTTATCTTCTTTAGGATGAGGCCCGTCATTAGTGGTCACCTATGTCTAAGCTGGTCGGGCCAGTTTTTTTTGGACCTAGGAGGAATTCGTGATTCGTTTCGACCAGAAATTCTTCCCCGAGCATGTTTAGATTCAGAGGGAAATTAAGTTTAAGACCCTGGTTCAGGGAGATTTGTCGGTGTCACAGTACATGGCCCGTTTCTTAGCCTTATCTAGATTTGCTCCTAATCTCACTAGCGATGAGAAGATGAGGGCTCGTCGCTTTGTAACTGGCTTGCGTCCTGCGCTTCGTAGCCGTGTGGTGGGACATTGCTTGGAGACATTCGATCAGTTTGTTCATTGGGCGTTGGTCTATGAGGAGGACTAAGCTATGACCTAGAGATCGAGAGAGCAGAATTTCGGTGGAGACCGAAAGAGGAGAAAACCAACTGGCAATTCCAAGCAGCACCGTCAGCAGAGAGGAAGGGGCAGATCAGAGTTTAGACAGCCCACGTCTCAGACAGTAGCTTCTTCATCATCATCAGCACCATCACCACTTCATCTTTCAGCCCTTTTTTCGGTGTTTGCTTTGGTTATAGACAAGTCGTGCATCGGAGGCATGATTGCCCTCTCCCCATATAGCGATAGAGCCCACCGCAGTTGCCGCCTCCTCGTCCTCCTCAGCAGCAGAGAGCGCAGCTTCCAACCGTCACTCCTAGGGCACCTCCTCAACAGCAGAGGCTGTCAAGCAGACCTCCCCAGCAGAGACAGTAACAGTAGCAGTAGCAGAGGGGATATCGGTATGTTCAGTCCCTAGGTCGAGTGTATATTACAGCTCAGCAGGCATAGACTCAGGATTCGTAGTCTTTCGGTTTGCTTCCCCTACCAGTTCAGGGTCGATTTTATCCCGCAGAGCAAGCATCAGGCCAGGACCCGCAGTCATCTACCAGCAGAGTCATTGAGGGTATTCTTCTTGTTTCTACTTACATTGCTTGTATTGCCTTCTCTTGTAATTTATGATTAAGATATATACATGATGATGTTTATGCATTTTCATTGTTCTAATTTTGACAATTTCGAGGATAAAATTTCTTTGATGGTGGGGAGGATTGTAAGACTCGACCCGAGTTCCTACATGTGCATGCGTGTGTATGAGTATGTATTTCATTTCTTGTGGTCCCGTGGTCCTACCGGTTGAATTCCATCAACCCGCGACCCTTGGATTGTGTTTACGGTCATCCTTGAGTCCGGTCACATAGATCTGACTCGGATCGACCCAAGACCTATATCATCTTGTTCACATCGTCATTGCGATTCCAACGATGTATCTTGTGCGCCCATCCAATATATGGATCAAAAGTTATGAACATTGCATAGTATGGCCCTTAATCATGTGGCCCACTTTTATGCAATGCATGTGAACCATCTCCTTGGCACAAGTCCCTATACACACTACACACACACCACACAAATTCTATGAAAAACACCGACCACCTCAACACATACTATAAAAGCCTAGCGTAAAGCCTAAACATTGTAAACTCCTCCCCATGCAATGATTACCTCTCTTACAAATTCATCATAACATCTTTCTCTCTCTTTATCTTTCCCTCTTTCTCATTTCCCTCCATTTGCTAGCAACACCCCACCCTCCAACATCCCTCTCTCCCTCTTCTCTCCAACCCTCTAATTCTCAACATGCTTCCAATCCCACCATTAAAAATAGATCTCCACAATTAAAACCTTTTTTTAGGCTCAAGATCTTCATGGTGATGAAGTTTGGAGGCTTGCTTTGCATGTGGGTGAATATAAATTTTTGATTTCTTTCATGACCTTTAATCTTCTCTCTTCTTCATATATGGATCATATGGGACCCACTTACCCATGGTGGGGATCCCATTTGACCCCATGGATGTGGCCCTTTGGCCCATCCTACATGCATGTCATGATACATAATGGGGTCATTCTCCATGGACCACATCATGATGTATTGTATTATCTACTTCATTCCAAGGGCATCCAGACCCTAGAAGTCATGTTGGGATGGCATCTTAACCACCCATTTTAATCATAGATCATGCATGCATTGGTTTAATGTTGCATGTTTAATCAACATAGTTGTATGGATGAGTTTGATTCTTAGGAGGGCCCATTAATGGCAGGGCCCTACCCCATGGCCGGATTACCTTTTTCTTCTTCTCTTTTCTCTATTGTGTGGATGATGATGTGTGTGTGGCCCACTTGGTGGGCCTAGGATGTCCCAAAAATTCAATAAGGGTGGGACGCCCCTACCACCTTATTTCATGGTTTTTGGACACCCTAAATTAATGCATGCAAGTGTCTTGACCTTAGTTCATCATCTGGACATGTGTGAGGCCCACTAAGGAAGGCCACACACCCTTTTAATTACTGAGATTATTGAAATATAGGCTGATATGTCAAGCCATGTATTGCTGTCTAAAAATTTGGACTGTGGCATGAACTGTTATGTTGAATGTTTGGAATGGATTTTGGATCATGATTTACACTATTTTCTTTATCATTATGGGGTGTAATATGAAGGTGTGGACCCCACCTTAAGGTTTGATGGATCACACCTCAGATGGCTCATGAAATGAAACCCAAAAAGGGAGGCCCATAAGGGTGGGTGGTCCACCTTGTTGGACCATCCAGCCCACATGTATGGAGGAAAAACACAAATTTCAGCTTGGTTTCTCTAAGGGGTGGGCCACTTTTGTGGACCCCACCTTACTGTGTTTTATGGAAAAAATTCTAAACATCCATTTCCCCCCTCCTAGATGAAGTTTGGGCCCACCTGATTAAATAAACATTGCATGGACAACAACATTTCACTCTGGATAGATTGTAATTATGAATTTAATTAAAATACTTCTGAGTATCTAAAAATTATGAAATTTTTTTGAGGTGTGGCCCACCCATGGAAGGACCACCCTACAAATTTTCAAGGCCATAGGACCCCTGTACAGACTGTGGTGCGGCCTGGAGTGGCCCACCAGGCTGAGACACCCAGGCTGGGGCGTCCAGCCTTGACTGGCCGTCCAGGCCACTTTATGGGCCCACCTTAATGTATTTTATATCCCATCATTCATCCATGTAAGGTCCATAGGGAACGTGATCATCCTCTCCTTCAGGAGCATCTATTTGAGGCACATTTGGATGAGTTTTGGGCCCATTTACCTAGGCCCATAGGACTGCCCACCATGGGACGCCTAGCCCATTAGGCTGCTATTGGATGTCCAGTCCAGCAGTATGTCCCATCTGATTTATGTGTTTAATCTACTCCCTTCATATGGTGGACCCCCTGTGACATGTATGGGTCACCAGGAACTAAAATGATATATAAATTAATTAAAATTTTGAATTTCCAGCAAGCCAAATTGTGGGTGGGCTGGAATTTTAGCAATAGGCCCATGGTTGTTGCCTATAAATGAATATTTTGGGGCAGCATGGTCCACCAAATTTATGGACATTATTACACATATCTTGTCCCATTTTAATTAGATTTTTTTGGGCTTAATTAGTGCATATTTAAAGCCCATTCAAATTGGACTAGTCTTCTTAGTTATTTGTTGGGTTTTTCTAAGCCCATTATCTTGAACTTTTTGATAGGCCCATTGGACCCTTGGGGCCTATATTATCATGCCATTGTGATGGGTTATAAGGGCCAAATACTCAAGTAGTTGGGCCCTTGCTTGCCCACTAAGATAAACCCATACTTGGGCCAAGATGTAAGGCCCAACTCACTTGATTCAAATATGGAATTGCCCATATGGTTGGAATAATGGGCTGCCCATTAGGCCCACCACAATGAGTGGACTCATGACCTTTATGGTTGGGCCCAATACTTGCTTAAGGGCCCACCTTGTTGCCTATGTGTTGAGCCTTGTGTACGGCCCACTAGGCCCGGATTCTTTAGGCCTTGGACCTTGTTTTACATGCGTGTAGTTAGCGAGCTACCTTTTGGGACCCATTTGAGGTTGGATGTCCTCATTGGTGGCCCTAAGGTAGGCCCATAGGGCCCTTATAGGTGGTTGAAGGCCCACCTTGGACCTTGTTAGGACCGTTTCCTCCTTGAGGCTTTATGACTCTCTTAGCTTGTGGGCTAACCCAAAGTATTAGACCCCCATTAGAGGACTTTACTTCTCTTTAGAGTACCTGTCTACGTATCAAGGCCTTATCCCTCCTTGTGAAGGAAGAATATATTCTACAGGTAACGCACTTACATCATTGCGACCCATATGCATCATCTGTGTGAATTGATTGCATTGTGTGATGGTCTTAGAGGGATGGAGTTTCTCCCCTTGTGCACATTGAGTGCTTGAAGCTAGTGCATGATCTGTATATGTGACTCATACATTGGCATCCCATTTCATGATGATACCGCCCTTACTTCATCAGAGCCTTGCCTTCATAGGGATCTTCGTGGATGGCCTTATGTGTGGACACCGAAAATGTTATTTGAGCATACAAGGTGCATAGGATGCCCATGGGTGAAATTTCTAAAACTTCCATGGTACCAAGGATCTGCCCCAACGCCATGACTGAGTGGAAACTATGAGCGCATGAGGGCCTTATACCGTTAGGCCGCGACTCCCACTGTCGTGTAGTCGGTTGGGTAGGGGTGTGGCCTTACTCGCCTAATGTAAGGAGGCATTGATAGGCTAAGTCTAACCAACTAGTAAATGGGTCCGCTACCGTCAAGCCTTGCTGGTGATTGGCTGTCCACAGGTGGGTAGTGAGGTCTCTTATGCTCATTTGACTTCCGGGTCTAGAAAGCGGCAGTCATCCAGCAGTGTACTGGACCCCGGTTATTTCCTTATGATTGGAAATGTACTTGATATGTGGATTGGATATGAGCACTAACATCACTTTGCGTTACATTCGCATCGTATATGTAAGCCCCTTTATGCATCGCCTTGGTATGGCGCCCAGTTCTCTTTGCATCGTATTCATGATAAGCCTTGGTAAGGCTAGTCATATTATCATTGATCATGTTTCTCCTCCTGTATCTCCTATTGTTCTTCTGTTTACTATTGCCACGCACTTTCACCACCCTCTAAGCTTCGATAAGTTTATGCATGATTGATGCGTGCAGGAGATCCTATGCAAGCATCGTAGCGGTAGAGCTTAGATAAAGTCGAGCTTGAGGACCCCGGTGTTGCAGACTTTTCTCTCCTTCTATTATTTATGTATGTCCTTGTGGACCATATGAAAACTTGTAAAATTTCAAATTCATAGTGGATTTTTCAATGTGTTCCTTTATTATTTTTGAGATTTTACTCGCTATAATCTTAGGTATGCTCGTATTAGAAATGGTTATATTGTTATGGAAATCCTCCTTGTAAGATCCCAGGATCGGAACCTACCTCAAGAGACGAGAATGGGGTATTATGAAGGCTGTTGCAGGTAGAACCGGCTATCAAATTCCTTGTAAGTCTGGTTACCGAGTTTGGGGCGTGACACATTCCAGGTGAGTCTCGAACTTCTGCTTGATCAGGGCATTAAGTTCATTAGTAAGCACCCAAGATTTGGTACTCGGATTAAACCGTTTCTAACTTGCTTGAATATGATTCCATAAATTCGTGGTCTTATATATATATATATATATATATATATATATATATATATATATATATATATATATATATATATATATATATATAGAGATATATAAATATCAAGGTGGGCCTTAAAATTACCCTAGGTTTCATAAAGGATAGGCCCAAATTGTCCATTCATTGTTAAACCTAAGTTTTAATGTATCCTTTTATATAAAGGGTTGTAAATTCTCAAAATTGTTTTATATTGACAGCCTGTCACTTTCAGAATTTTAATTTATGATCCGTGCATCCAATTTATTCAAAATTTTGAAATTAAGTCCTTGACTTATTCCTGAAGTTACAGAAAAATTCTTGAGGTAATATTCCACAGTTTGGAGGTTGTTTCATGCTTGTGAGGTGTATAAAAACTTACTGTCCAGCAGCAATTCCTACCTATTTTTGTTATTGTCGGATTTTTATAGAGATTCTGGAGACCTAAGTGAGGTACCAGAAAATTTTTAAAATTTTCGATAAGTATACCTACCAAGACCAGTGGAAGTTTCCTAACATGTTAGTTTTCATCGAAACGATAAAAATTTTTAGGAAAATTGGAAAATATCTGATTCCAGTTTGGAAAACTAGTTTTTCTTGCTTGAAAATTCGTTTAAGGATGAATTTTCATTCATAACAAGTTTATTTGGGATTTTTGAGAATTTTTTCTATAGGTACCTAGATTCATAATCTCTAAATTCCACATCTATCTTAATATTTCCAATGGAAAACTAGAATATGAGTTTCTAATTCGTTAACTTCCTATTTCCTTTAGGAATCCAATTAAGTATATGTATCTAATTAATGATCCTATCCTAGTCACATAAAGCTTATGATGGTCCATTCCCTCAAGCTCAGTTAATCTCATTCTCATACTTTAATACCAACTATAACATCGTAAACTTTTTTTTGTCAGAGTTTATACTCATGCCCGAGGAAATTGGTTGTTAATAATATAAGAATTTAGATGTATCAAGGTCTCGCCTTGAATTTCCTCTCATCTAGGTCATATTCAATTACATTTATAATGGTAATCATTCATAAGAATAAAATCAACTGCATTTATTATTCCATAAGTAATTAAATTGTCAAATGCTCTCTCAATAGGAGCTTATTACAATAATTAAGTTGCATAGCGGAAGTAAAAATAAATCATAAACTATTTTCCTACTCTATTCAGTAAAGTCTTCTATTGGGAACGGGTCTTCTAGATCCTCAACCTATACGTCACCTGCATCATCTTTACAGTTGGAAAGGGTCAACGCCCTAGTCATAGTGATGGTTATCCTTTAAGATTAACAATAATTCAAGAGATTCACAAAAGTAATGTAAGGGTTTTGATACGTCTCATACTCTAATACTAAAAGAAGTATCAGCATACGCAAACAACCTACATGAGATGCATGCCTAGCAAAGCATGTACAGCTCATCATACGTAGTGATTATCACAATGTGGAATATAATTCATGGAAAACTCAACTCGACCTGCATCCCATAACTACGGATATTCGCCGGCATGTCCAACATTAGCATGGATTTATGTGAATATCTCAAGGTGACACAACAAAGCGATTGAGGGATTTATGTAACATGATGTATTCATGGAGTGACTATTTGTGACATCCAATTTCAAAAAGTGATGTAACACGCATGGCGATTTACTTACATCAATTGTGCACCATGCCAACTAACCTACGAAAATACCATGAGAACCGCTACCCATAACGCATTACGTTCACGATAAATATTTGATCACTAGTTGTGATACCTCTAACACATCACTTGCATTGATAGAGAAATAATTCAAATTATGGAAGTTTTGGTATTCTCGAGCATAAGTATGTACTCGAGCCGAGGAAATTTCAGGATGTTATATGAAGTGCTAAGGTAATGGGAATGATGAGTTTGTTAATTTTCCTACAACTAATGAGTTAGTTGGTTCCAATTTAAGGATTCACTAAGATGGGCATTTTAGAGGATGATAGACAATGGGTTTACATATAAGAATTGTGTTTAATCTCTAAAGAATGTAAGAAACCATGTTCTTTTTGAAATTTAACTTGCAATGCTCATTAAAGTGATGAATCACTAAGAATAAGACATGGATCTCTACATAAAGATCTGAATGCTAGATTTATAGATAAAAAGCTCCAACAGATCTATAACGGCTAGTATCGATCCATCGAGTGATTCTTCGATCAATCGAGCTAAATTCGATTTACGGGCAAAATGTTATTGGACATTTTTTGTGCACCTTCAATTGATCAAGCCAATGTCCATTGATTGATTGATAGATCATGGCTGCTCAATTGGATCGAAGACCTATCAATAATGTGCAACTCAGATTTCCATCTTTCTAAGCACTTCACACATAATCTGGCAACACAAACCTAATGACTAAATGTTTTCATATATGGAACAAGTCATATAAAGTAGATTGTTTTGAAACTAAACGGGTGTAGGGATAGTATCACCAAGCCACCTCACTTTTACCTATTGTCTTCAAGCTTTGATGCTTCGAGTCTTGGATCTTCCAATATTTTCTAATAGAGGCTTCACCCACTAAAGACTTTCTAGCTCACATCATTGACAAATCGAGGAACTAATAAAAACTTGTGGCATGTCTCATCTCTCCCTCCAGGTCCTTCTTCAAAGTGCAACCAGTAGTCATTCTTACTAAGGTTGTTTTGTCTTCTCCTTTTAGTCAAATTGTTTTCAAGATGGGCACATGCTTGAAGGGGATTGTTATTGTAATGGGTTTGGGCTTAGGCCCATGGCTCTAGGGTTTTATAAGGTTTTCCGTATGTGAGTAATCAATAAAAATATCATCTCTTCCTTCTCATCATGTACAATATAGATAGATTAATTGAATTACCCTTGCAACCAATGAAATCAGGAGCGCTATAATTTATAATACTCTTGAGATCATTCGATCATTTTTAACCTTTAAAATTTCCTTCCTGAACGAGGCATCTAATGAGAATGGAAGAGTACATAAAAAAGAAAAAGAAAAAGAAAAATTAGATAGGCCATGACACACGAAAAGCAACGGAGCTCGTGTACACGCTACACATGAGAGCCTTTCTGAGCGCATACACGTGTACAAGTCTAATCACGTATACGCCACACATGTGCCAGCACCTCAGGTAAACCTTAGGCGACGTACGTCCATCAGAGTAGTAGATCCGTCTACTACTCACGTGTGCCACCGTTTACAAGACAAATGAACGGCTAACAAAAACCTCGGCCAAAGTTTTTAATCTGTTCACCTGTCTCTAAATCATGGCCCACTTGCTGAGTTCACTGACGTTATTTTTTGCAATAACATCTTTATACTTAGATTACACTTGATGGCCACGGTGGCGCGTTTGATGCGTGTAGATGCGTAACTTGTACACGCGCCTGGGCTTACAGAAACTCCCAGAAATAAATATGCAAAAAAGAAGAAAATAAAATTAATATATGTATATATACACACCACGTGATCGTGCGGGAACGTCATGGTGAGTCCATGCCAACCAGTACATCACGCAGTACACAAAAATCAGTCTAATGTAACAATCAAGTGGGCCACACCATATTAAACAATGAACAATGGCCACAAAAAAAAAAAAAAAAACCTTTTAAGTACGCATGTGGCTCATCTAACTATTGGATCGGCGTGATTGTTGGTGCGTCCCATTTTGCCGGTGGGTCGACCCTGTCAAAGGGTTTGGTACACTACACACCTGAGTGGGCCACACGCTATGTGATCATTCCTCAGGAAGTATCGTCCAAATAAAATTTGTGAATTTGTGGTTTGGTCATAATTGTTTATTGAAGACATTTAATGGCTATAGATCTGATTTTCCTCCCATTTTCTAAACCCAACACACGGAACATGTGTCCAATATCAACCATTAATTTGGGGTGCTTGCAGAGTGAAGAATGAAAGCCGAATGGTCATGGGCATACTTTCAAAGATCAAATTGATTTTGGGGTTATTTATATTAAAATGAGAAAAAGATTCTATTCAAAATTTGTTTCGCTACTGTATCAATTGAAAGTTTGTTCATTTTAAAAAGCACTTTCTAATAAAAACACGAAGGACCAAATCTCTGTAACTGACGCCCCTAGGTTTTAAATTCGGTCACGTGGGCTTGTCAGGACCAACTATGTAGTTCGATTCCAACCAAATAACTTGACTCCCAAACACCAAGGTATGTAGATTGGTCAAACTTGACCATATAGGATTGGGATTTAAGAAAATCAGTCGCTATTCAAGTATCTTGTGAAATGTTTAAGATAATAAGGTGATTATCGGAGGATAGGGTTCATCTTTCGAAAACGGGTTGCACATTGACTTTTGTATGAAAGGACTTTCAGATTCAAAAATAAATAAAAAGAAAATACTTACAATCGATCACAAATGATAATTATAAAGCACCTTTTTAAAAGAATGACTACTTGTATTAAAGTAGGATTCGTCCAGTGTATGAGAGTATACTTGTATTACCACTAAAGATTATAGCTATTGGATTACTGCTACTTCTAATATAATATTAGGCTATTGGTTACACTAAGGAACGTAAAGGACAGAAATAAATATAAAGGATAATTGATATGACTATGCTAGAATAGATTTTATTTAGTTGGCTTGTTTGATTGGGTTGGTATCAGACACTTTTCTTCATTGAGCTCTTTCATTATTTATAAACTTTATTGAAATAATCATTTGGATACATCTTCCCACGCCCAACAGTTGCAGAAATCGCTTCAACACCACTCTGGCCTTCCAGACTCTTCTTTCTCATATTGACACTTGTCCTGGTAACCGCTTTCAAGACCTCTTCTCTTTTAGCCACGTTCCACCTTTGAGCGACGTGTATTACCCAACCAACACTAGCTGTTATTTTCATAAAATGCACTCCAAATATCCTCGCATATCTTATGCACATTGTATACTTCTTGTGTAATGATATATGTCATTTCCTAATTAGCTCTTTCATGAATGGTAAAAAAAATAAGGTACAACTTTGTCCCTCAGGTCGCTTCTTCATTGGGAAAAAAGGTAAAAACAACATCCGTTTGTTATTTACTATAATAAATACTACTTTTCTTTCCACCTGTCATGTCCCTATTGACTTCGCTTGACCAAGACAAAAACCGAATGATAGTCTTGCTTTTTCCATGGTTGTCCTTGTGACACGCAACAATTCTCTTTGAACGGTCGAATCATATGATGAGTCATGATTATCCTTTCACTAATGCGTATGTTTCTGACCAATATATACACATTTTCAAATCAATTTTGATTTTCTACACATCTTGCTTTCTTACCCTTTGTTCTTCTTCCAAAATATTTTACCACTGTCATGGCTGCTTCTTCATCTTTTGCTCTTCCAACCTTCCACCAAGAAGATTTCATCAGAAAACTAGACACTCTTCATTCCAATATAATGATGATATCATCTTCGATACCCATGTTAATCAAAACAAAACATTCCTCTCACTTGGACCAGCCTTCCATCCTGAAATTACCTATTAAGAAATTCCAACGATAAATCAGTTCTTCCTAGGTTGTTCAGGTGAAAATTATTACTTTATTCCAATCTTACAGGTCCTACGAATGCCTTCAAAGCTTCAAGATCCTCACTAAGACCATTAAAAGGTTGGGCAAAGTGATATAATCATGTAGTCCAATAAATGGTGATACATGAAAACAAGCCAACATCTATAAATGAATCAATCTCTCTTTTCGAATTTCCAGCGTATACTTCTCTCCTTAATGTAGCTTCGACTTTCTAAAGCCAATCGATCAACACCTTCCACTTCAAGTATGGTCCCATGAGTCCAACAATCATGGATATTTGTGCTTTCACCCATCTTCTTCCTTTTGGTGATGTAGTCTACACGAGTTTTACCTAAGATGACAATCATTACTTCGTCCTTCCAGACAAAAATGGAAGATCTTACTCTAACTTCATGCCTATTCCACATAAGAATTATACTGAAGTCAGTGATCAGGAACACACAGTGTTCCTATTGATATGGATATGTCATTATTTACTTTGCATCAATGTCGTACAAATCACAAAAGAGTATGTTCACCTAACCGAGGCTTTAATTCGAGGATGACAACTAGTTCGTACTATGTTTGTGCTCGACCATTTGTATTGCGGCATGTATGAAGCAACAACTAAAGGATTTTACCATAACGGAAGACCTCTATGGCTTCTACAAATGTGGCTTTGTGAATATTTTTATTCTTTACCTGCAACCCTACTACTTCCAATCTCTATTTTTCCTTCAATCAATGCAATATCTTTTATCGTAGGATCATTTGTACATTTGTGAAATGTTTGAACTACTTCTCCCTTCATACCAATAAGACCAACCATTCTTTCTATCCTTTTTCATAATAAAGAAATCGACCCAGCTTGGTTCATCGAAAAGGACTTTTAACTGGTCAACATTGACACAATCAAGAATAGAGTAAAGCTTAGGAAGGTTATCTTATTTGTAAAGACCTCCCCTATGGTAGCACCATGGAAATTGGTGTTAATGCTAAGGCAGAGGTTGGGCAATACTGACCCAATCTTCTAACATGTCAATTTAGATTAACTTAATACATTCCTTATCTTTTCACTCATAAAATTGCTAATTAACCTTCTCATCAGTGCTCGCTTGTGGAATTGATCAACATTTATCAAACCCTCAACAATTTTCAGATGATAAGCACTACTTTTGAACTATCTATCTTTCAAAGTTATCCCCGTCAAATTATCACTTTTCATGATTAATTGTAGAATTACTATAATAAATTGGTTATTGAACCCACTGACCTCATCATCGCTCATTTTTTCTCTTCGGTAAGTAGAAAGAGAAACTCATGGCTAAGAAAAAGAAACTAGTAACTAAGGGGGAAAAAAAACCGCATCAAAGATGGCTTCGTATCCAAGTTAGAGGATGACGCAATCACGAAGAACATCAGTTACCCCATGTTAAGACACAAAAATACACAAATCCATGGGAGACTGTCCTGTTGCGCAGTCACGCAACAGAGGTATATCACGCGCCCGCACAATATAGAGAAATGTTACTGGAATGCTGTTTCGAGGGCAGAGTGCCCAAATTAGGTGAGCAATCTATTACGCACCCATGCAACAGCATACTATTGTGCAGATTTTTGGGGCTCACATGTGAGAAAACCTATAAATGCCCCCCCTTTCCTCCTCATTTGCATCATCAGAGAAGTTGGAGAAGCATTCAGGAGTTTAGAGAATCATTCATGTATCTCGCAACCCAGGAGAAGGCAGGAGTCCATCCTATAACTAATTATCGAGATTATCCAACACTTCTAGATTGTCGCTAAGCATATATGAGAGTATCACTAATTATTTATGGACTTCTGGACATTATATGCTCCAATAACTTGCACTCAAAATAATCTAATGGGTTTATTGAACGACTCACCAAACAGAGACAAAAGTAATACTCTATTCATTGAGCTATGTGGTCAGGGCCATTATAACACAAGAAGACCAAACATCTACCATTCAAGAAAAGTGTTAATGATTGAAAAAGGTCCATTGGGGTTTACTCGTAGGACCGAGGGCAAATTCGATCCTAAATGAGACGATTTGTATATTGTAATCAAGAGTTACACCAGTAGGGCCTATTGGGTCTTAAATCAGGATTGACAAGGTATTAACATGCCTATAAATATCTATCTTATCGAAAGATATTAATTCTTAAAAGGCAAGAGGTTTTGATTGAGATGATTATAAAGGAAAATCTCACCCAATCAAAAGGGGAGTAGAACAAGTGCAGTTATATAATGACAGCAATAAGCATAACATCACCAAGAACCCTATAAGGTTGCAAGCTATGTAGCTTTCATGTATTATCTGAAGTAAGTGACCATTATAACAAACAAATATACAAGTATATTATTTCTAAAGGAGGTTAGCTCCAGTCTTAATGGAAAATAATCAACAACAAGGTGATAATTAGATGATCGACAATGGTAATAGTATGACGAGATAATAATCACGGCTAGAATATTGTCATGGCAGAACATTATTATGGCTAACGATCAGCATACAGAATTATTCTCACAAGCGGTCGAGAAAATTTATGATTATTATAATCTCATATATTATCACTGGTTATCTAAATGATTGTATCAAGTCATCAAACATCATGCAAGGCAGCAGTGAGAGCCAGGGGCTAATAAGACCTATATTATATTAGTGGCAATGCCAACATGTCGAACATTATGTGGGTAGTGTTGAGAACTAGTGGCTAATAGCCCATGAAGGCCCACACATATAAGCTCTATGTGAGTCCTCCCCAAATTAACAAACTAATAGCCATTGGCACAAATCCTGTATGCTCCAACCCTTATGAGCCTAAACTGTGTATGCTCCAACCCTTATAAGCCTAAACTATGTATGCTCCAATTTTTATGAGCTTAAATTATGTTCCCTTTAAATTATACTAACCAACGTACTAATTATACTAACCGGCATGCTAATTATACTAACTGAACTCTAAGATAGAGAACACAATGCAAAGTATGTTGACAAGCTAAGATTAGAATGACTAAATTATTGACATATCATTTACTTTAAGATAGAGGGAAGCATTCAATTGGAAATGAAATATGGGTTGAGACAGATTGAAAGTCATTTATGATTATATAAGAAAAAATTACTCATAGCCTATACACCTGAAATTGGTCGAAAAGTATAAAATACATTACGATTGTTTTGGAATTATCAATACATTGTGATTACTTTAAAATTCTTAATACATTATGGAATTGGATTAAAGAATTGTGAAGCCCTAAAATGCCAATCTTGGCTAACTTGATAGGAGATGCGTTAAAAAACGATTCCCTGACCATGGTGCTCAAAGCAGGAATTACTGGAATTGTTACATAGATCTCCAGATCACCACGACGAGAGCTAAATTAAGAGCTGACTCTCTGATCATGATGCTCAAAGCTAGAATCATTGGAGTTGTCACAAAAGTGATGTTGCTACTATTATTTATGCCATCGACATAGAAAATTTTGTTTCCCTTGACACCTAGTCAGGTAAGAGGGAATGGAGTGTTCGCTTGGTCGGGGTTGTTATTTCTTCCTATGGATTTGGAGTTGTAGCTTTGGAAGATTGCTCCTCTAGTCTCCTCAATTCATCTGAAAAGATAAGATTTGGTGTTGCTTTTGCGATATGTTCCTATGGAAGAAATCTTTAGATGCTTTTAACTGGGAGCATAATCCTTTTCCGATATGCGGTCAGTTCTCTGTTCAAGCATGATCCCTCTCCATTATGTAATCAATCTTCGATTCAAGTATGTGATTCTTCATCCTTGGTGGCTCAATCGGTGGGAGCTAGATTAAGAGATGATTCTCTGATCATGATGCTCAAAGCTAGAATCGTCAGAGTTGTCATAGTGGTAGAGTCTTGTCCAAAGAAAGAGACATCACTGCTATTATTTATGCCATCGCCATAGAAAATTTTATTTCCCTTGAGACATAGTGAGGGAAGAGGGGATGGAGTATTCACTTGGTCGGGGTTGTTATCACTTCCTATGGATTTGGAGTTATAGCTCTGGTAGATTGCTCCTTTGGTCTCATAAATTCATTTGAAAAGATAAGCTTTGGCATTGCTTCTGCAATATGTTCCTCTAGAAGGAACCTTCAGATGCTTTTGACTGGGAACATAATCACTTTCCATATGTGGCTAGTTCTCTATTCAAGCATAATCCTTCTCCATTATGTAATCAATCTCCAGTTCGAGTCTGTGATTCTTCATCCTTGGTGGCTCAATCCAGATTTGATAATTCACCAAATGATGATTACGTACCAGAAGAGGACTGACATACCAGACATCAAAACCATGCTCAAATTGAATGAGGATAACTTGAGAGTAGCGAGAGAGGCGAGCACATATAAGGCAGTAGGAGCCAACTCTGTGGGTAGGATCCGATCATGAACATGAATGTTGAGAAAGGATTTTTATGCATAAAGGGATCAATCCCCCATTTGACTTCGTAAAAATCAAAGGAGGTTCAAGGGGACATTATTAATTCTAAATTCGCATTACATCCACGTGTTTCCCTTGATTCCAAAATAAAGTACATTGAATTAATGCAACTAAGAAATAGTTCAGTGGTGATTTCGGTGGCATTGCGGCATATATGGCATCCATCGCAATGACAAAGGAGTTGTGTGGGCCGAAACCCTTGCTTCAGCCTAATAGTTGAAGGATGTATGCATAGGAGATCCGATCGCAGAGGAATCCACAAAATCACATTGTATATGAGATGTCTAAGCCCTTATTATGCGAATGCGCAACAAATACCATGTTGCACAGGCGCGCAACAGGCTGGACTCCTACATTCTCCCAGGCTACGAGATACTTGAATGACTGTCTAAACTCCCAAGTGGTTCTCCAACTTCTTTGATGATGCAAATGAGGAGGGGAGGGGGGCATTTATAGGCTTCCGCATGTGTGAGCCCCAAAATCCGCACAATAGTATGTTGTTGTGCGGGTGCGCAACACACTCTATTGCACAGGGGCACAATAGATTGCTCACCTGATCCGGGCACTCTGCCCTCAAAAACAACATTCTGGTATCATTTCTCTATACTGCGCGGGTGCGCAACACACCTCTGTTGCATGACCGCGCAATAGGACAGTCTCTTATGGATTTGTGTATTTTTATGCCCCAATGCCCCAACCACATATCCTTCATCAGTAATAATAAGAGTGTAATGCCCTGGATTTCGGTTGATGAGTAGATACTCGACTCTCAATATCCTAGGTGCCACTTATGCTTTGTAAAAGTGGAATTTTATAATTCATTTTACCTAGCATTTGAGCAATTCATATAATTAAAATAGACTATGCGATGTACTCTGGAATAAACTAAATCTTAACGCAAATAAATCAACTAATAAGTAAAATATGTTTATCCAGAGTACGAGAGTACAACTAAGAAAAATATATAGTTTTAAAAATACAAAATGTATCAACTCTAAAATCTCATTGATGTCCTGAAAGTGTCCTACATCAGCCCATCTAACAATTGTTAAGTACAAGGACTCCTCTGAGTCTATGTGAGCCTCCTCCAACACATCAGATTCCTAGTACTTGCATTTACGAAAGTGTCTGGTTTGTGTTTTAAAACATCGTCCTAGACTGGGAGTGAGTCAACTCAGTGGTTCCATTAACATCAAGTTACACAAGTTATCAATTCCACATGCATGAATAATGAGAAGCAACTAATCACATGATTCCTAGATATTCTTGTTAATGCACATACATGGTATTATGATATGATGCATGCCCTGACCATCCAACACTCCCTCAAGTGACAACATCTATACGTTTGCATATGACTAACACTCCCTCAATGCGACCTTGACTGCTGAGTCACCAACCTATGCTAATCCAATTATATGAATATTCATATTAGCTAAGTATTTAATTAAGTCCGTTCATCCAGCAAGATTGGGGAAGCTGAAACACTTCCATTTAATTAATGACCTTATCCAGATCACTTAGCCCAGGGAGGCCGTAGCGACTCTGAGCCTGCGATCCATGATCCAAATTTAGGTATCATCCATCTATCTCACAAATTAATAATTACAAAGGTAAGGCATGATACCCAAAGGTACAAGGATTAACTCGATATGGGTCGTCACCCAAACACCGAGTATGATCACTTAGTTCTGAGGTGCGGGCTTGTCACATAACCAAATCACCATAGGGAAGGGCTCGTCACCCAATTCCATCCATGCCTGGGTCATTTGAATAGTACTCTGGCACGGAACCATCTGTCAGATAATTTGACGAGGCCCGTTTGAACAAGGATGTATTACTTCTTATGCTCACTGGTCACTACGGGGAGGCTCGTCACCCCAGCGTAGGCCGATAGCATGTACACAGTGTCCCATACCTGTAACACCCCACCCAATATGAACAGTGTCCTGAGGTGGCCACGTGCGAACTAGCGCAGGACCATATAAACTAACTGCACGTGTGAATGGATTTCTAGTAAATTAATCCGGATCAATCCACTAATGAGATGTTAATCCAATTACGTTCAGGCCGAGCACGGGCTATAGAACCGGTCAACCCAATAGCCTTGACAACTGCCTGTGCGAGTTGTGCAATGCCTGAGGTAGAACCGAAATCCCTAAAATTCGTGGAGGCCTGGGGCCTCACTAGACTTGAGGTCCATGGCGGACGTCAATCTCAGATGATGCCCAAAAATGGTAAAATTATGCCATCCAGTTAGCACCTGCAATCCGCAAGTCGCCCCACTTAAAACATAAGTAGATGAATTTTTAAAACAATTGACCCTATGACTTGAGCCAGCGATTATGGGTATTTCAACCGTCGGATCTCTTTTAAATTTACACTGAAGACCAGAAATAATTTCCTGCACCTGCCCACAAAATCTGACCATTGATTAAGGGACGGTGACCATTGATCTCAAATCAAGCCATTACAGCAAAACCCTGTATCCATTTGTGATTAAACTTTTTCCAGACTTTCATCAGGCTATGGAGTACGTGTTTCATGAATCATATGGGCTAGGGGTCCATCAGGACAACCCCAATAATCAAAAAATGGGCCCACAGGGCCATTGGAGGTATTTCACCAAACTGTGGGGCCAACTAAAATAAATCTAGACATAAATATCCATCCCTCTCTCTCTCTCACTCCCATAAACTTCAGCAGCTGAGAGAGAGAGAGAGCAAGGGAGGAGAGAGAAAGGGAATTTTGGGGGTGAAATTGGTTATGGTGCTTGAAATTTGGGAACCCCCGCACCTACACCTCCCTATTGTCGAAAAACGTCGACTCAAATCACCATTAGAGCAAAATTCTGCCCAATCGAAGGTAAGATAGGACTCCAAATCATGTTTTCCTTGATTCTAGCTACATACATGTGATTTACCCTCTACTCTATGCAATACAGGGCCCGATCACATCGAGCTTACGGACCCGGCGATGCTAGGACGATCTCATTAACTTCTAGTCAACAATAGGTGCAGACCATTACCTTTAGGTGGCCGATTATTGTGCCTAGCGTATGTTTAGTGAATGTGTGTGGTGCATTGTTATTGCATGTTGCTGGAATTTCTTTGGATTGCATGAATGGGACTATAAACTAGGGATTTCTTAAAATTTATGGGAAAGGGGTTTGAGCCCCTAATACGCCCAATGTATGAATTATCAATTGCATGTTCTTGTAAGGTATAGACATTTAATTTTTCCCAAATATTGCTGATTTTGGTTGAATCACTGTTACATGTCAAATATGCTAGGAGAGAAGGCATGAATTGTTGTTAATTTGTTGATTTGTTGAATTACTTGCATTTAATTCTCTATGTATGACTAAATTACATGATTTATGTTGGCCCATGGAAGACTGAATTGTTGTGTGTTGGTGCATGGCTGTCCTTATGGCTGTATATGTGGAACATGTTGGACATGAATCGTATGGTTTAGCGCAATTTAGTATATTGTCGTCCATGTACTCAAATTGCTGAAATTGTGTGATTCATCCCTGAGTTTGATGATACCTAATGTCTATTAGTGCATATGCCCCTTATAGATTGGCCGATTACTTGGAATTATTTGGGCGATCTCTTATTGGACCTGCACGTGAGTAAATTTGGCCCGGTTAGCTGAACTATAGGTTATTGGCCGTAGTTGGACTACACGAGACATCATTCTTAAGCCTATTAGTTATGGTTCAACTTATCGGGGTATATTAACTCACAAATCGGCTATCCTTATACATTAACTATGTTTGTCGGCCATCCTTATACATTAACTATGTTTGATCACGCCTGTATGAACCCGAAGTACCCTAAGACCTTTGTGCCCACTATTAACTGTAATTTACGACCCACAAGACTCATGAGCAAGAGATGGTGGTATGGGACACTATGCCCGTGCTGTCAACCTATGCTGGGGTGACGAGCATCCTCGTAGTGACCAGTGAGCACATATACTCGTGAGTCGGGGACGATTGTATGGGACACTATGTTCGTGCTGTCAGCCTATGCTGGGGTTACGACCTCGCTATAGTGACCACGAGCAGGACATTTAAGTCTCAATTGTCTTCGTCTGAACTTAAGGATTTCAGGATTGACGACCCCAAACAGTGCTAAGGATCGCGAGTCATATGACCACGGCTCTTGAGTCGCGCGATCGGATTTGGGCAATAACTCCACTAAGGGTATTCCGGTTTCTCCAATCTGCTAGATGAATGAATCTAATTAACCAACTAGGTTAACATGTTTCATGACATTGTATTACTATTATGATGATTCGGTAGTCGAGGTCGCAACTGAGAGAGTGTTGGTCATTGCGAACGTTAGATGTCGTCACTTGAGGGAGTATTGGTGGTAAAGGGCATGCATCATATCATTAAACCATGCATTGCATTAACCAACAGTATTTAGGATTCTATGATGTATGCTATTCACTAAATGTATTCTATGCATGATCATTTGTGTGGCTATTGCTAATGGTACCACTGAGTTAGCTACTCACTCCCACTCTGGGACGGTGTTCCAAAACACTAACTAGAATCTGACATAGATGCAGGTACCTTGGAGCAGGATGCGCTGAATGATGTCGGTGCAGGGGATGACGAGGAGTGGGTGTATTTTCAAACGTTTGGCGGACCCTACTAGCGTAATGACTTGGACCTTGTTTAATTGGTTTAACGTTAAGCATGCTTAGTTTAATTGTCCATTGCCTGCTAATACCTGATATTTACATGCATTCGTGACTCATCAGTGCACACGTGGCACTCAGGAATTCGAGAGCCGAGTTCCTACTCGGCCCTTGAATGTCGAGGCGTTACAATACCACTGTGCCCGACTCTTGAGACTTGAGGATCATATCAAAAACGGTTAATAGTGTGCCTCTCAAAGGTATGGGGTGCTTCAAATTCAGGCAGGCATGATCATACATGGTGAACACACATGGTTGGTTGGCTGTTAGGTTAATTCGGTTGACTCGGACAAACTCTAGCATAACCGGCATTGGGTGCAAGCATCCCATGTAGTCCGACTACTACCAGTTATCTATGTTTGGCCAGGATCAATCAGACTACTCTGGGGCAGCCAACCCAATTAGGGCTACCCTCATAAATTTATGATTTGTTGGTCAACCAGATTAACTAAATAGTCACAATCAATCAATAACACTAATAAATCAACTATACATCTATAGGATTGGATACAAGCAACAAATTAGGAATTTCTACTCTATTAGGCATTTTATCGAACATGCAGGCTGTGTT
The DNA here is from genome assembly GCF_029962835.1 of Magnolia sinica. Lineage (NCBI taxonomy): Eukaryota > Viridiplantae > Streptophyta > Magnoliopsida > Magnoliales > Magnoliaceae > Magnolia > Magnolia sinica. Next base: position 92,090,837 of record NC_080573.1, on the reverse strand, counting down.
ACAACTAACATAGCAATTCATGTGAGGTAAGGCATATTTGGTACATATGCATGTGAGTAATAGGAAGCATGAGCAACAAATTTTATAATTTCAACTTATTCTAACATCTAATTGAACGTTTGAGCTACATTACACATGATTAACAATTTATGAGAGGTGAAGAGTCATACGAGCACGCACTGGTTAACATGCAATCATCTATTCACTACATAAATCATTAATCATGACATAGGGTTCAATAAACAACAACTTATGGATAATGGTCCACACCTAAAAGTGAATCATCGATTTTTGGTGCCACTCCTAAGGTTGGGATCCATAGGGTAACGTGCTGATGCCCTGTATTAGTGAAATGCTATCGGCCTATAAGGTTAAAATCATAAAGAGGGCCAGATAGTTACCTCTTTTCTACCATCGAGCTATCCCTTATGGCATGGCGCTATCATGAGCTTCATTAAGACCAGCAATGGTGGGGAAATCTCCCACACAAGCTCCCCCAAAATCTCTCTCTTCTCCACTCTCCACTCTCTCTCTCCCTTTTACAAGTAAATTTTCATATGGGAGTATGGGAGAGAATTTCTGAGCTTTATAGTCTCAAATTTTGTGCCCAAATAGCCTTAGGGGCCTCTTTTCCATTATACTTGCCCATAAGGGGACTGATTTTGATTTACAATGTCCTTTCAGGGGCGCACTAGCTCATTCACGTCAGGAAAATGGTGCCCCACTATAGGATCTAGGGTTTGTCAAAATCGGGTGACAATCGGACACTTCGATCGACCATGGGGGCCCCACTTATGATGGACGGTCCTCAGTGATCGATCGGGGCCACAGTTATACAGATATGAAAAGGGAAATATCCTTAACTCATGCCTTAAATTTGGTTGCGATCTAACAGTCGAAAAGTCACAACTTTACGAAATAGCGGAAGGTCTATCTCATATAAGTTTTTATATTTCAGCCCAGGGGATTCGTGTCTTTCAAGCACTTGGCTTCTAGCCCAAGTTGAGCAGCTCTGGGTACTTTCTTGGTTCGCCACCCATGATGGGCATCAAGCCCAATGAGACAAATATTATTGTCCAGTTTCAGAACTAGTTACCCACTAACGAGTGGTCTAGAGCTTGTTCAGATAATCAGGGCATTTCTTGAATGAATTGGGCAGGGAGATTTTTTGTGCACAATGGTAAGGATCTGGATTAACTAACTATTTGCAATTAACAAAAATGGCGATTTGGTCATAATCACTTTAAACCATCAGTTCTTAGGCTAAATAGATAATTGGGTCACTTTGGTTGTTAATTAAGCTCCAACCCTTAATTGTCTCTCTTTGGGTAGATCTTTAATTTAGTTGTGGTCGTCTCGATTGGTTAGTGATAGGTTGGATAGATTTGATCCCTAGATGAATAAATCACAAGGTTAGACTTGAGGTTTAAGTGATTAGATAGATTCATTAGCTTCTTATGGTTGATTAATTGGATTTGTGTGGTTCATTATTGGTATCACTTACGTACAGGCTCACCTCGAGCATCAAGGGTCAGTAACTGATGACGTGTGTGTGTGTGTGTGTCTTTAAGAATTTTTAGAAATTCAAAATGGCAAAAATCCAGGACGTTATAAAGAGTGACTGATCCAGCATCTCCCAAGCATAAGCGCTGAAAGTCTCGGCTATTAGCACTTTTAAGATGGAACAACCAACTTAACCTGCTCTAGCTTCTACAGCTCCTCAGGTCATTAAAAGAATTTCAGACCTTGGACCTTCTCCAAGTGTCATTCATAAACCTCCCACTATTCCAGCTTCTATAATAAGTTCCTCTACAACAGCTTGGGTTGGCCGACCCATGAGAAAAACTCCAAGTATTCTCATATAGCCAATGTTGTTTCTGCCTTTGAAAAATATCATAAAACTAAGCATTGGTCAAAAATACCAACTTCAAAATATTCTTAAGAAACGAATCAGGCTCATAAGAGACATGTAAAAGCCAGTTTCAATCGAGCTTGGAATAAATGGGAGAAATATAAGAAAATATTGAATAATCCCAACCTTCCTCTCAATTTTTGCCTTAAACCTTACAAACTGAAGCCACCACCTTTTCCTCTTCTCACTTGTCCTCTTACAGTGGCTATCAGTAACCAAACCAAATTTCAATCAGTGATCGACTGATACTCCACCTTTGTTATTTGTTCTTATCTAAGTAGACATTTTCCCTTCATTTTCTATCTATTTATTTTACATTCTTTACCTCTTCTGATATTTTCTCGTAAATACAAAACTAAGAGAACTTACGACCATTGGAAAATAAGTTATTCTTATAGTAGTCTCATATCTTCAACAAATTAAAGGAACTACCATCTCTGTTGTTGCAGGTGAGTCTGCAAATATTATAATGGAACTTAGTGGCTCTAATTCTGAAGCAATTACTAGCAATGCAACTTAATGATAGAACCCAAGGGTTGACAATCCTAAGTGCAGGGCTGCGATGCAGTAATAACTCAATGAGACCAAGGTCGAATCCTCAAGGAATGGGAACATGGTTTAAAACTAATCTAAATCTAATAGTTTATCTGGATTTTTAATACATTAACTAAGGAAAATATTTTAAAATAAATAAATAAAAGACTAAAGATCCAAGAATCCACTCATAACAATCATAATATCTCATTCATTGATTCAATGTATAACTCAATTAGAATCAAAGCCCTATCTTATCCAAGTGGAAGATAATTTTGTTAAACTAATCATTAATACTAATAAGATATCACTTTGATTGAATGATTTTCTCATGAGGTACTCAGTTCTCAATCGCAAGGAATCAAAAGTGCCTAAAGAACCCTTAGGCTACAATGGATCAATCAATTATACAGATTGAATCCTTCTCTAATTCTGACTAAACAGTTATTAAATCAGAGCATTCATTATATCCAGAGTGTATAACAAATCTAGAAATAAACGACTCAAAGACTTTAAAGCAAATCCAAACCAAATCAATCTACTATCATTATTCAATCTATTGTTATTTAATCAAATAAACTAAATATTGTAATTAAATTACAAGCTTCATCCCTTAGCCTTAGCTAAGAGATTAGTCAAGCATGGTTAATATCTTAAAAGAAAAACTAAAAATACAAACTAAATTTGAGGCATTGAAGAAGAAGGATGGCTCCATGGTGAAAGTGCCCTGATTTGTCAATATATGTGAGTGTTGAGTCAGTCTATCAAGTGAGCCCCAAACTAAAGACCACAAGATCAAAGAATCATCAACTAAAGAAGTTTGAGCACTCCACATAGGTAAAAATATTCTCACTTCCCTAACTAAACCCTTGAGGTATATGACCCCATCCATAAAAACCTAAACTTACCGACAAATGTTTTTGAAAATCCTAAGGTAAGCTTAGTTTACAATATTTTGAGTATTGGAGGAAATCTGAACTATACAGGTAAACCTCATATCCTGATGATTGCATCAATATACAATCGAGGACAGTTTCGATGGAATCGAATATGGTTCGATTGCATCAAAACCAAGGCCAAATAGTCTAGCAACAAACTGAACATATGCTGGGTATTGTCGATTACATCAAATACAGTTCAATGGCAATGAAACTTATTTTTTAATGACATCAAACCCACTTCAATTGTATCAACCTTGGGCTTCTTCCCTCCACCATTTCTGAAATATTTTAAGTGTTCCTCACTGTAATCGACCTCCTTCGATAGCATCGAGAGTAAGTTATCGATGCCATCGAAGCTTGTTCGATTGCATCGATATAAGAACCAGTTTCTCCAGTAATCCTTCTTAGAAAATTCTATATTTCGATTAAATTAAATCCTCTATGATGGCATCAAAATTCAAAATTCAATAGCATTGAAAAGCCTTTCGATTGAATCGAAATACGGACCAAACTGTCCATTGAGCTTTCATAGGAAAATCATTTTTGCTCAATGACATCGATCTGCAATCGATGACATCCTCGATGGCATAGAAACATGATCGATGACATCGAAATTGGGCTCACTTAGTGCAGCAACCAAGTGTCATTTTTCAAAGAAAAATCTCATTGGCATCGAACCATCTCTCGATAACATTGAAGGATGATCGATGGCATTGGACAAAATTTATCCCGCACTTATTTCAAAATCATATTGCAAAGAGTCGATGCAATCAGAGAAGGTTCGATGAAATCGAAATTTAAAATTCAACGGCATCGAAGATCTCTCGATAGCATCAACAACGACAGATTTCTACCCGTTTTTTACTGTTAGGATCTAACTTTATATAAATACTTGGGTTGCTTCTTGGAATTTTTGAGCTTAATTAAAGAGAGTTTTGAGAGAGTAAATACTATAGTTAATACCCTCATCCTTAAGCTCTCTTTCCCATAGGAGTTCATCATTCAATCTATTTTTCAAGCATTCATTGATCTATTCAATAGCTTGGATTGAACTATGAACTCAAGCATTCATTAATCTTTCAATAGAACTATTTATTGGCAAATCATTATGCTGGGATCTTTGAATGTTAAGCTCATGGGAGTCTTCTTTAAATCTTTGATGCATATCATTCATTAGAGAAGATCAAACTAAACCCTAAACCCAATAACCTTACATCGACAATTGGAGCATCTATAAAATGGTTGTTGTTCAAGAGAACTGAAGATTCTTTATCAACAAGGAAGACCATCTTCAGAATGTACTAAAAAGGGGCTCATTGACTTATTTGTAAGTGTCAAGAGTCCACTGATTCTGAACCCCCTTCCTTGTGTAGAATAGGGTTTTAGAGTTTGAGTTGACAAACTCGCAAAGTCCTTTTATATGCCTTCGACGGGACAATATGTAGTGTGTCCTTGTGTAGGACTTAAAGGTTCTTGTGTAGAACCTTAACCTGTGTGGTTTAAATTGTTAGGATGTCTTGTGTAGGCTCCTAAGTAGTGTCCTTATATAGGACCTATTGCCTTGTGTAGGCACCTAAGGATTTCTTGTGTAGGCTCCTAAGTAGTGTCCTTATATAAGACCTATTGCCTTGTGTAGGCACCTAAGGATTTCTTGTGTAGGCTCCTTAGTTAACCTTATATAGGTTGTCAAGGTTCATGGTTAACCTCATTTAAAACCATTGGATAGTGAAATGTGGTACACTCCAGGAGAGAGTGCATCCGGCGGGAGTAGAGTAAGCAAGTAGTCGAAGCACTATACATTCTTGGGTTTGGGATTGTGATGTACTCATCTACTTAATTATGTGTGTTTTCTGATTGCTCAATTATATGCTTACATAAGGACATGAATTCTAGGATTGATAGGTAACAAATCCCACACACACATGTACACTATCTATAGACTAGTCGCTCATCTAGGATATTTATCATAGCCTATATAATTGGACCCTTTATTAGCTTAGAAGCCATTAAAGTTACTTTACCTTACTTAACTTAATTGATAAATTAGTTTAAGATAGATATTGTGTGTTTTAACAAGTAAATAATTTTAAAAGCCCTATTCACCCCCCCTCTAGTATACTTAGACATAATTCCATACTTTAATTAGTGGTTCTACCATAATTTCACGTGGAAGCTCCACCGTCCCTAGGTCTTTCTCCCAAGCCCTAATTCGTTATTAGGAAAGGCTAAAAGACCCCTTTAAATAGGAAAAATGTGCACGGAATTATTACCAACTTCAAATTGTTAAGCGTCAAAGATTACATATTTTCCCCTGTTTATATCTTGGTTTTATAAACATGATAACATTTAATTGGTAAATTTATGCATGTTTTCCTTACAAGGCGAATCTAAGAGCTTGAATGAAAAGAATGTTAAAAGTATGGATTTAATGCTCAAGAATCACCAAGGCAAGGGTTGGATCTTAGAAAACCAAGATTGAAGATTTCAAGACCTCAAGTTTCGAGGAAACCAAGTGGAGAAGGAAGAAAGTTGAAAGTGCAAAGTGCAGAAATTCAGAGAACTGAATTTCACTGTTTATGTCATTGACCACCAGTCGATGACATTAAATCTAGTGTTCAATGACATCGACCACCGGTTGATGACATCAAAGCATTACATGAAAATTAAATTGGTTACTAAATAAATTGGATGTATTTCTCGATGACATCGAGGCCCTGTTCAATTGCTTGAAGACCAGTTTGATTACATCGAAGGCAATTCGATGACATCGAGATTTTTGAAGATTTCTAGAGCAACTCGCTGGAACACTTTGGACACATTCTCGATTGATCGAACACCCTTCGATGACATCGAATGACTGTTCGATGACATCAGAGGTATGTTCAATGATATGAAAAGATATGTAGTGAGAAAATGTGCAACTTCCAGATTCAACTTGCGCTCAATGACATCGAAGGCTATTCGATGACATCAAATGCTTTACGCAGAGTGCATAAATTTGAGGCAGTTTATGGATTTTTCCAACTCAGTGTGAAAGTTGGAGTTCCACAACTATAAATAGGAGTCCCTAGGATGCTCCAAAGCATCTTTTAGGGTTTAAAAAATGGAGAGAAGGCCTAGGTGGAGTGCCGATAACATTCTTCTGCTTTGATTTCTTCACGGGTTATAGTTAATTTTTTTGTTCTTCTTCTAGGATGTTAGTCTTCTCAGGCTAATCTCTTAGCTAAGGCTAAGGGATGAAACCTATAATTTATTTTGATGTTTATCTTACTTTGATTCAAGTTTATATTAAACTCCATTGATTTTTAGGTTGATTTGAGGAATAATTCTAGTTTTCTGTGATTTATTGTGACTTCAATTACAGTAGATTTTGTGGAGGCTTTTAATATCTTCTTAATCTATTTGAAATTGTGGAGATTGGTAGATACTGTTGTTCACCATCATCTCTTGGGCTTGGTAGGATGATGGAATACCTTCCAATCAATGCAATGGATCTTCATGTGTGAACTAATCCAATGAAAGTTCAAATTCTGTTTTAACCGCTCCATCATCCGATTGGATAAGATATGACTTCGATTCCAATTGAGTTATCATTGAATTAAGAAGATTAATGTTGAGATTGTTATAAGCGGATTCCTAGATCCTTAGTCTTTTTTATCTTTATCATTTCAAAACCTTTTTGTAAATCGCTAGATTAAAAACCCAGACAAACCAAGTTAGATTTAGATTAGTTCTAGACAGTGTTCCCCATTCCCTGGGGATTTGACCTCATTCTCAATGAGTTATTACTATATTGTGACCCTATACTTGGGGTTGTGAACACAAATTTACTCACTTTTGTTACACTTCGCTCATACCATCTATTGCATTCAATCATACCATCTATAGCCTTCAATCACACTGGATTAGTTTCTCGGTTGTAGCTAAATTTCTTCAATATTCATCTTAAGTCTCTATTTTCCTCACGTTGCACTGAACTCTCCTTCAGCGGCACTAAACATGGCTTTGATTGGACCTAATGTCGAGCTGAATTAACTCTGAAAATCATAGTTTCTCGTTGGATTGTTCCATGCACATTCGGTCAAACCAAACCAACCTAAGGTGGGACCAAACAGTCCATTATTTATGTTAATGCACTTTTTGATTTTATAATCTTTTCTCCATAATTTTTCCTTTATTTTCTTGAATCTTGGGCATGTAAATTCTTCAATAATGTCCTCCACAGGCCCAATTCTTCATTAATTAGTCTTTTAAGCTTTAAATCCATCTTTTACGCACGTATTCATCTTAGACTTCTAAATCACCTCAATTGAAGAAAACATACATAATTATATCAAAATATCACTTAAATAATAAGAAAGCTAATGTAATTGAGAGGATAAATATATGTTACTTAAGTGTTATCACTCGACATGATGAGAATACTCTTAGAGATATGGAAACTGCCAAATATCTAGAACCTTTCCACATTACTTTTCATTATGGGGCTCCGTTGACCACTCTCGACCAAGAAAATAATGACTAATTGTGTAAACACTACTAAATCCCTGACAAGACAAGTCTTCTCATTCTACTCCTACATCGGCCAGCCATTCGTACCATCCTTAGGTCCTACTGAGCAACCTACTCTCATCACAGCTACTAGACGCCTATTGATTGTGGACGAGAAAGAAGAAGAACCAAATCAGCCAGTTGATCTGCCAAAAACAATGACCTTTGGCTGAGAAACAGCCAGTGAGGTTCCTTTGATGGACTCAATTACTCTTACCATGTCTAGAGTTGCCACTACTTTAAAGCCACCATATGCTTCTGCACCTACGCAGACAAAGATGCTAACAACATCTCCTTCAATTTCTAAGAAAATGTCCCCGTTAAAGTCATATTCTCCTCTCTTGACTAAACTCTCAGCAACGATATTACCATAGATGAGTCTCCTTTGCCTTACCTAAAAATCTAACAATTCAAGGATGAAATGCAAGCTCTTATATGTTCAGCAATCGTAGAGGTTATTTTTATAGGGTTGGTTGAGAGACTTGCATTTCTCATCCATTGCTACCCGAGTACTTTCTCGCTTCGATGAAATCATCTCGGTCAAAGTACTTGTTGTTCACCATCATTTTCTACACTGGGTATTTGGGCATGCCAGAATTGAAATTGCGGCTCCAATTTGAACCAAATAACAATGACCTCGAACGTAGAGGTAGGTAGACACATAGTGTATGACCGAGATCTTGAGAGATCAGTTGCCTATTCAACCACTTGCTCAATGTGTAAATTGGATCAAAAGATATTCAGATGGTGGGGTTCATCCTCTGGTGATGGGTTACTCCTACGCCTTCTGTACGAAAGGACTTTTCAATATAGATTAAATGAAAGGAAACATAAATTCTTACAGTTAATCACAAAGAGCAGCTGAAGAACATCTCCTCAATGGATGATTTGAGTCTAGCGTACAAGTGTAGACTCAATTTACAACTAGAATTACCGGCTACTTGATTATCGATATGGATTACACTAAGGAATGTAAATTGGCAATCTTGGAAAGTAAAGATTACGCTAAGGAATGTAATTTACTTAATAAGTAACAGAATACACTAAGAAATGTAAATTGACAGAATAATTTAAAGGATAGATTTATTTTGTCTGGGTTAGTGTGAGACTGTCTTTCTTATTAAATTCGTCTTCTATATATAGCTTTGATCTAGCTATTCTAGATCCTTCCCACATTCTGACAGTTACTATAACCGCTCTCCACTACTTAGCTTCTGAATGCTTCCCATGTTCCACTTCCTTCACTTCTCCTTTCGCCACATGTCCTGCGATCGATCGAGCTCGATCGCTTCCCTCTCGACCACTCTAGTGATTCACGACACCGCCAGATTCGTCCTGACTCCACTTAACAAGAAATCTCCTCTATACATATCTGCAGATCTGTAAGCATACCATGCACATCTATACATATCACATGTAAAGTCCTCTAATTGGTCATGGCAGGGTACGGCCGTAGTGGGGACAAACATTACCTGACATCGTTGTACCTCTGACATAGAGGTGAGAGTGATGTAAGACCCCTCATTAATGTTACATTAAATGCATACACGCATTGCTTAGGTGATAATCGATTTCAACTGACTCCTTGTAATGTGTCAGCATCGGTCACATTTAAAGGAAGCGTCTGAGGAACCCCATGTAGACACGTGTATTTTTCATTGGTCCTATCAAAACTGTAATGATAGGTTAATAAATGTTCTCACCCCTTAGCTAATATAAGTGCCATTTCAAAACTTCTCATTCTTACACCCTCATTTCCTTTCTTAATCTTGATTTTCTTCTTAAAAAAGCTTCGTCTTCTTCCTTCTATCTATAATGGTTTCTTCCTCAATGTAATGACCCGAAAAATTTTGTGCCAAGACCCGAGTACTACCTCTATTTTTTTCCTTAGAAGCTATTTGTGGGGTAATTAGCGCTAAACTTGATTGCTTGTGATATTAGCATCAATCACTTTAAGTTTGATCTGCATGACTCAAAACTTGTAGAATAGTTAGCGCTATGCTACTCTGAAATCTGGGATTCAACGCTAAATCCAGTTGCTCTTGGGAATTTTTAGAAGCTTTGGATCGGACCTGGACCGCACGTCGAAAGTCCGATAGCGATGATCTTAGTCAGTTGTGGTCACCAGGTTGGACTTGGCCATCGCCTCAAAAATTAAGTCCAGATGATGTTCTGAGTCGATTTGACTGAGTCCGGAGTGAAGAGTGTGAGAACGGTGCGAAATTAAATGTGCTTTTATGAAATTTGAGTCGTGTCGCTTGGGCGACGATTTTAAGCAATCTGACCATTGGATTCTGACCCAATTTCACCCTCGGATCAGGGAAGGTGGCCCAAGCATGTCTTTATGCTTGTGGACCTGATTGAGTTTCGTGACCATTGAATTGAGTATGGTCCACCACGATTGATCTGTAAAGCCGATCGGTACGAAAACTCAGCTTGACCTAGATCCATGGTCAGTGAGCTTAAGTTTGACCGCACGTGGAAAGAGGACCACCAGAAGTGCTTCGTTGGATCGAGAGAGGCCTGATTTGGTTATAACCTAAGTATACCTTGGCCCTGGGGCTATTTTCATCAATGTTAGGCCTATATAAAAACCTTAAAACCCTCACTCTCTTTTCCATACGAATTTTCTAACCCTAGCTAAGAAAGAGAGAGGAAAAGAGAGAGAAAGTGAGAGAGAAGTTGGTGAATCATCTTCAGATTCTTTCTTGTTATTCTGCATCCTTAAACCATCACTTTTGAATCATTATTCCGGCGATTCTAAGTTCATCCTTGGGTAAGTTAACCTAACCCTAATCTATTTTAGAGCTTAGAATAGTCTATGTGTTGTTGTAGCTCATTTCTATTCTTGCTTTAGGTTATCTTGTCGCCGTTGACGAAGACATATCGTCTGAATCAATTCGGTGTTCTTTTCTGGTTTAAGGTGAGGACTATATTCGTATAGGTTATGGTTTCCAAGGCTTTCAATGCTAGTTAGTGGTTTGTTCTTATTATGGATGAAAGTTCACATGCTAAATGTTATGTTTATATCGTATTCCTGATATACATGCCATGTGTTGAGATTTGTTTATTCTATGTATATGTAGGAAGTACCGTATACGTATAAAATATGATCATGTGTTTGCCATGGTTATTTGTCATGTTTTTGTGCTCATTGTATATGTGCCAACTCCTTGGCAAAAGGAATTGTCCAAATGCGTGTATTTCAACATGCGTCATATATGTTGAACTATGTATTCTAAGTGTTTGTAGAAATGTCTGTATGGTCTAAGGGGTAGCATACTATCCTATTTGCAGGCATTGAGAAGCGATCCTCAACTCTCCTATTGGTGTGTATGATTACCCACATGCAAGTCACTTTCCTTATTGTCTAATTTCAAGTATTACTTATGTTTAAATCCATGCTAAGTTGATATTCTGCAAATGCTCACATACTTCATGATTGGAATTATTGTTCCATTACTATTCTAAATTGTTGATACGAATATCTGTTGTAGTGGAATGTGTTGGGACTAGGAAATAGTCCAGGAATCGGTAATCAGCCTTGAGTTCGTGGCTGAGGTTGCTTTCGTCACGAAGGACGTGATTTGATGAACCCGAGTCGTATTAGAGTTGTCGGTAGTGGTTTGGCCACACGGAATGTTTGCGCACTCTATGTCGTTCAACCCAACGTGCGCTCGTGCTAGTTGAGTTCGTCAAGTAACCCGATTGTCCGATATATGTTCACCATGTATGGACGTTATTGTTTGAATCTAGGGTACCAAACTTACCGATGAAATCTCGTTAACCATTGTACCTTGACCGCTAAGACTCATGAGCCGGACATGGTGGTATGGGATACCGTGGTCGAGCTGTCAGCCTACGCTGGGGTGACGAGCCTCCCCGTAGTGACCAGTGAGCAACCAAACTCATGAGCTGCTTATGGTGGTATGGGACACTATATTTGTGCTGTCGGCCTACATTGATTGGTGACGAGCCCTTTGTAGTGACCTCGAGCATACCTGGATACCACATTAAGGTGACGAGCCTTATTGTAGTAACAAAGGTATGATAAGCGTGTATTGATTGGTGACGAGCCTTTGCAGCGACCTAAAACCATATGATCGTATGAGATGATCTAGGACTAATGACCCTAGAATGGATCACTGTGTGGAAAGTGATATGAGGAAGGTACCTTAGCTTCCCAATCCTGCTGTATGAAAAGGACTAATAACAACTTGTAATCATGTTCATACACCGCATTGCATGTGCCTGGAAGAGGTGGAGCACTTGAGGTGATGTCATGCGTAACGTAAGATGAAGACGCTGAGGGTGTATAAGCGAGGGCATGCATCATTCTACATTCATTCTTGCACTAACAAGAGTAATTAGGACATGTTTGATTGTTCTGCTTTATCATTACTGCTTGATTGAATTGATAACATGTTAACCTTTGCTGTATTGTTCCACTGAGTTGATCACTCACTCCCACATTCTGGGGCAGTGTTTAAACACCCACCAGACTCTGTCTTAGTTGCAGATGCTGATGGAACCTCTGAGGCAGAGCAGGAGTTTGAGGATGATGAGGCTGCATTTTCTTTTATGCAGTTTTCAGGCGTGTTCTAGTGAGCTATGTCCTGATGTGCGGGGATTCTAGATTTTCTTCTGGGAATAGATAATGTCTTTTAATGCTTGTATTATTTTGATAGCAACACTTGTAATATGACCTAGTATGTATACGTATTTCAGGGATTTACACATGTACACTTATGTTTCTTTAAGTCTTTCGCTTGCGTCCTTCAGTTATCCCTGAATTATGCTTGCAGTTTGGCTTAATCTATACCATGTTTTATGTACTCATACAGACAACATACATCCATCATTAAATATGTTGCATAAGTGATGTTTTGAAACTCAGGAGCTGAGTTATGCTCGACCCCTGAATTTCAGGGCGTGACAATCTACTACATCCTTCGATCATCTGGACATCATGGTTGTAATGGACTTTAGCAACAACAAGTGGGTCGAGAAAACGGGCTTCAAATCTCCTTTGGGCAATGAATATCTCTTCTTGGGTTTGGCATTCTCCATCGGGACAGAGGCTAAAGCAGTTCAGCCATTAGATCCATTCTTCCCTATTTGCCCTAAGGAAACTATGATGATCCAATCTAGAGCCATCCTTGACACTGTGAATGCCTTGAAGACCCCCAAGACGTGGTCATAACCCCTACAAGATTGGGAATCTTAGTTCTTATGCATGTCGTCACAGTATACATAAACCTATAAAAGATCTAGTATCTATGAATGCATCAAACTATCGGTCCAAGAGTATCAAGCCAATGTAGCCCTTCTTCTTGTTTTATCAGCGTTCTCGAGTACATCGAGGAACTCATTCTTCTTCAGTTGTGGTCCGATGAGACCAACCATCATGGACATCTCATCTCTGACTGAGTTGCTGCCTTTCGGTATGGCAATTTATCCCAACTTAGTTTCCAAGAAATGCAAGGATTTTCCAAGCAAGATTGTCAAGGCCTACACCAATTTCATGAAGGCCCGCCGCAAGTTTGATGGCCCGATCGAGGCAGATGAACACATGGCATTCTTGCTTCTTTAGATCTATCATCATCTTCTGTGTGAATACCGAGCAAGTCACCACAGAGTACTTTGCTCTAGCTAAGCAGCTTTTTCAGGGCTTCCGGATTGCTCTGGCGCCGTATGTACTCGGCCACTTGTACAGGGGTATCTCGAGATAACCCACAAGGGCCTATACTCTGCAAAAGGACCGTTGTGGCTCCCATAGATGTGGTTTTATACCTACATCCGCCCCACTCTATTCCACCATATTATGTATGAAGGGAAGCCCTGTCCTTCCTTCGGTGATCGGATTCTCCATTTGTAAGGCCCGTATCCTAGTTTGTACAATTCCGTAGACTCCCGCGATCCTCCCAGTCGAATTCTGACTAACCGCAACCTACAATCGGCATTTGTACGTGACCCTAAGTCACATCCTATAGATCTGATGTGATACCTAGGCCAGGAGTTGTGGGCCCGTGTTTATTTCGAGGAAACGTTGCACGTTGTGAATCCTGAGAGAATCTCCACCGTCACGCCCCAAACTCAAAAATCGGGCTCACAAATTCCCAATCACCGAATCCGGTGCCGACAGCCTCTGTAGTACCCCATTCTCCGATCCCAGCATTCATACGCCAGATTCCGATCTTAGGATCCTACAAGGAGGATTTTCAACATGAATTTGTCTCATAAGAAGCATAACCACAAGTATACCCAAATCATAAGAACAACACCATCGCCACATATCCACTAATATAATCATTTGAGTGCAATACTGAAAGGAAAATACATATATCGAAAATCAAAGCTCTAGAGGTCCGCTGCATGCTCCAAGCTCCATGCTGCTGAAACCTAACGCCACCTACACATATCTATCATGCATAAGCTTATAGAAAGCTTAGTAGGTGGTGAAAGTGTGTGAGAAGAATATACGTGCTCAAAATGTAATATCAGAGTAAATGGAGATACTGGTAAGTCCACAAGTGCCATCAGCCATACTAAGGCTATGCAATGCAAGGCATGAATGCTAACAGCCATATCAATGTAGAAACATGACAACTCAAAATGTTAAATGCTGCGAATGCAATGCAATATGCGGTGTAAATGAAATTAACAAGCTGGAGTGAATTCGGGATGATAATACGTAGTATCGCAGGCTATGGGGTCGATCACAAGGGACTTGTAGTCAGACTCAATGTGGTAAACTCCTGATCTCAAGTTAGTCGTGCACCCCAACCGTAATCCTGGCCATTGCGAAGGTACATGTAACAAATAGTTGCGCACCATCAGCCAAGTGAATAATGAATGAATGAATGAGTATGCAACTCTTGCTCAATAAGACCACATATCAGCACCATACATCGCTGAGATCATCACCGGATTCTAGTAAAATCCAAGCTGGCTACACCCCAGCCGACCGCGTTGCCCAGCGAGTGGAAAAGACCTCACTACCCGCCTGCTAGTAGTATACCAATGCCTACCTGGCTCGTTAATAGTAGACCCAATTAGGAGCTGGTCAAACTCAGTCAAGCTTATAACCCCCTCACTCGGGCGAATAAGGCCATACCCCCTCCCAACCGACCATGACACAATGAGAGACGTGGCCTACTGGTATTCGGTACTCGGGCGCTCATGTATCCACTCGGTTTACATGTTGGGGCGTCTCTTGGCCTCAGAGGTTTAAGGACTTTCACCTACGGATATCCAAAGTGCCCAGATGCTCGAACCAAACATTTCTGGTGTCCCATCTGGCCATCCACGACATGCCTGTGGAGGTCACAACCCAGATGTCGCTAGGGCATACAGTAATCACAATCACACAATGCAAGATGCATAGTCATGTAGTCTAATCATGCATTAATCCAATGCATACAGTGCACTCATGTGGGATAAATCTACCTATCAGGGAGTCTCATAAACCATATGTACTATGACATATGCAAGGGTCAATCACATATCAAAATAAACATGCAGATGATGCGTATGGGCATTATCATGATGCTATGTTGTCACATACTCATAATCGGTTTCAATAACTAACATCAACAATCGGCCTTGACAATATGGACATTTAACCAACATTACCCCCAAGGAATGGCCGACATAGAGCCTAACATATAGTGGACCCATGACCTCACACAATGACCTAATATACAACACCATGGGCCTCACTCAAGAGCTTAGTACACATCACGATAGACCTTTCACATGAGCCTCATATACATCACAGTGGACTCCATCGCCCAGCCCTCAAATGCATCACAATGGGCCTCATCACATAGACCTCATATTCATCACATTAATCCTTAAACACGGGCTGCATATACATCACACAGGTCAAATACACATCACAATGGGCCTCAACTACGAGTTGCATATATATCATATAGGTCTTGATAATCGGCTTTGGCAATCGAAATCAGCCTCGACAATCGAAATCGACCTCAACAATTAGAATCGACACTTAGAATTGGCCTCGATACTTGGACTCGACAATCGGAATCGGCCTTTATAATCGGCCTCAGCAATAGAATCGGCCTCGACAATCGGAATCGGCCTCGACAATCAGAATTAGCCTATACAATCGGCCTCAACAAATTGAAACCGGCCTCAAAAATCAGAATCGTCCTCAATACTCGACCTCGACAATCGGAATCGGCCTATACAATCAGTCTCAACAAATCAAAATCGGCCTCGACAATCGGAATTGGCCTATACAATTGGCCTCAACAAATCAGAATCGGCCTCGATACTCGACCTTGACAATCGAAATCGGCCTCGATACTCGACCTCGATAATCGAAATCATCCTATACAATCAGCCTCGACAAATCAGAATCGACCTCAATACTCGGCCTCGACAATCGAAATCAACCTACACAATCGGCCACAATAACTCAAAATCGGCCTCGATACTTGGCTTCGACAATCGGAATCGGCCTCGATGCTTGGCCTCGACAATCGGAATCAGCCTATACAATTGGCCTCGACAAATCGGAATCAGCCTCGATACTCAGCCTCGATAATCAGAATCGGCCTCGACAAATCGGAATCGGCCTATACAATTGGCCTCGACAATCAGAATCTGCCAATACAATCGGCCTCAACAAATCAGAATTGGCCTCGATACTCGACCTCGACAATCGGAATCGGCCTCATTACTCGGCCTCGACAATCGAAATCGGCCTCAACAAATCGGAATCAGCCTCGATACTCAGCTTCGACAAACAGAATCGGCCTATACAATCGGCCTCATCAAATTAGAATCGGCCTTGATACTTAGCCTTGACAATTGGAATCGGCCTATACAATCGGCCTCGACAAATCGAAATTGGCCTCAATACTCGGCCTCAACAATCGAAATCGGCTTCAACAATTAGAATCAACATCGACAATTGGAATCAGCCTATACAATTAGCCTCAACAAATCAGAATCAGCCTCGATACTCGGCCTCAACAATCGGATCGGCCTATACAATTAGCCTCAACAAATCAGAATCGGCCTATACAATTGGCCTCGACAGTCAGAATCGGCCTCAATACTCAGTCTCGACAATCGGAATTAATGAGAATGGGCCTAACAAGTCCTAAGGGAAGGTCACAATGTCAACATTTAACCATCATTGCCCATCAACGTGGCCATTTAACTAACATTGCTCCCAAGGAGTGGCCCTCATAGGGCCAAACAAATAGTGGGCCCATGGCCTCACACAATGGCTCAATATACATTACAATGAGCCTCATACAAGGGCTACATACACATCACTATGGGCCGCATCACATGGGCCTCAAATACATCATAATGAGCCTTACCCATGGGCCTCAAATTCAAGCAAATGGGCCCCATCAATGGGCCGCACCAACAGGCCTCGTATACATCAAGTGGGCCATATCAATGAGCCGCACCAACTGGCCTCAAGGGTGGGTCACAAATATAAGGTGGGCCATAAAAACATCAAGGTGGGCCTCATGATGGCCACAAATACATCAAGGTGGGCTTCATCACATGGGCCGCACCAAAAATCATTTCAATAGTTGTAGGTGTAATATGTGTATCAATGTACACATGGCCCAAATATGATGATCAGCACTGTCCAAACATTGTCCAGGTAAACAAGTATCGTCCAAACATTATCCACGTAAATCGTCACCATCCAAAGATTATTTATGTAAATCAGCGCCATCCAAAGATTGTTTATGTAAATCAGTGCCATCCAAACATTGTCTATGTAAATCAGCGCCGTCCAAACATTGTCTATGTAAATCAGCGTCGTCCAAACATTGTCTATGTAAATCAGCGCCGTCCAAACATTATCTAGCACCATCCAGCGCAATCTGGACGGTGTGGATGAAATAAATACATCACGGTGGGTCCATGGTCCAGATGGGACCCACAGAACTCACTGCCATTGATGCAGCAACTGTTGCTGCTACCTACTAGCCCACTGTCTAGACAGTGGATGACTGGGATTAAAACACATTTTTCATGGTGGGTCCCCACCAGAACTTGCTGACATCAACTTCACAGCATCTAGCTATGTGAAGTACGCCAACCAATCCACTCATCAGGTGGGTCCCACGTGGGGCCCACCATAATATAATACTATAATATATATTATATTATATTATATTATAATATTATATAAATAAATCATGAAATGCCTCCAGCGTCCAACGTCCAGAGATGGACGGACGGTCTGGATGAAAATACATACACGCAAGGTGAGCTCCACATGAATGAATGGTCTGAATCATCAGACCTTGCTGGTGTGAAGGTCACTGGCCCATCGTCCAGATGGTGGATGGTATGCATATAGCATGCATCATGATGAGCCCCACCTACTACCAGGTGGATGGCTAGATATATACATTAAGGTGGGTCCCACGTGAGTGGGTCACCCCACTCAAAACCCAGCAATGGGTTCCACATCAACTGTCCAACCATGCTAGTTGCTGGATGGCCCTGACAGTACCCCACTATTGGGCTTGTTTAGATGGTGGACCCAATCCCAATGATCTCTCCAAAGGTGGACGATGTGGATACACCACACATACAATGCAGTGGGGTCCACGTGGTTGGGCCACATAGCCACATCACCACCAAAAAAATGAAAGAGAGAAAGAGAGAGAGAGAGAGAGAAACGTGAAGGGGAGGGACCCCGCCACTATTGGGCCCTCCCTCATACGATGCATACATCAAGATAGGCCTCAAATCACGTAGACCCTACATCAAAATCAAATATTATGGACACCCACTGTTAGATCTTGGACTCTTCCTTCCACCGACGCGATCTAGAGCTCCAAGGGATGCATTTTCAACGGTTGAGATTGGACTTGGATGGTGAAGATGGAAGGTGGGAAGGTGGGCCACACTAGCTTCTCCATGGAAGCTTAGATGGTTGCTCTCATGGTGCTTGGGAGAAATGAAAGAGAGAAGAGAGAGAGAGAGAGAGAGGTTGTAAGAGAGAGAGAGGGATCAGTGAGTGATAGGGTGTGATGGGTGAGTGAGTAATGGATGTGTACTTGTATAAGAGAGAGTGTTGACTTTTGGGGAGGGTGGTTATATTTGGGAATGGGATGGAGTGATGGGTTGCACTTGATTTATTGATGTGACGTGTCGTAGAGATTCTCTCAGAATTGCAACGCGTGGTGTTTTCCTCGAACTGAACACGGGCCCACATCTCCTGGCCCGAGTATCGCCTTAGCATGCGAGATGCAGCGCCAGAACTGTAGCGACGGCGCGGTTGTACTAGTATAAGTCTCGGGTCGAGTAGACTTAGATATGCATGACTCGGCTTAGGATCACGTGCAAACATCGTTTACAGGTCACGGGTTACAGAAATTCAACCGGGAGGACTGTGAAGGCCTACGAAACGGTACGGGCTAGGATACGGGTCTTACAACTCTCCCCACCTAATAAAAATTTCATCCTCAAAATTTAAACCATAATATAACCTATATGGAGCTCACCAAGGGAGGGAAATTCTATCTGAACACAACATGCCAACATAATCAAACACCTAAGAGATGGGGACAACACCCATGGATCTCAGCCTCTTACTCCCAAGACACTTCATCAGCACTATGATGATCCCTATTAAACCTCGAATCCTAGATCAGAAATGATCGAAACTAGAATACTATGCAGCCTCACAATCTCAACGAAAGGGAGTTATATCAGAAAATCTCTTAGTTATTAGAACTCAGGGATCTAACCATTCTAAGTTCTCAACAATCATAGAGTGTAGGGTAGCTATCAGGAGACATGTGATGTTATCCTCAAGTATTCCCAATTTATGCTCTGATACCATCTTTTGTCATACCCTAAACTCGAAAACCGAGCTCACAAAATTTTTGATCACCAAATCTGATGCCGACAACCTCCGTAGTACCCCATTCTCGGCTCCCAGCGCTATATGCCAGATTCCAATCTTAGGATCCTACAAGGAGGATTTTCAACATGAATTTGTCTCATAAGAAGCATAACTATAAGTATACCCAAATCATAAGAACAAAATCATTGCCACATATCCACTAATATAATCATTTGAGTATAATGCTGAAAGGGAAATACATATATCGAAAATCAAAGCTCCAAAAGTCCGCTGCATGCTCCAAGCTCCACACTACTGAAACGTAACGCCACCTGCATGCATCTATCGTGCATAAGCTTATAGAAACCTTAGTGGGTGGTGAAAGTGTATGAATAGAATATGCGTGCTTAGAATGTAATATCAGAGTAAACAGAGATACTGATAAGTCCACGAGTGTCATCAGCCATACCAAGGCTATGCAATGCAAGGTATAAATGCTAACAACCATATCAATGCAGAAACATGGCAACCCAAAATGCTAAATGTTGCGGATGCAATGTAATATGCTGTGCGAATGAAATGAACAAGCTGAAGTGAATTCGGGATGATAATACGTAGTATCGCAGGCTATGGGGTCCATCACAAGGGACTTCTATCCAAACCAGTCCCATACCTAAATTTGAATAGTCAAACTTAATGTGGTAAACTCTTGATCTCAGGTTAATCATGCGCCCCATTCGAAATCCTGGTTGTTGCAAAGGTACACATAACAAATAGTTACACACCATCAGCCCGAGCGAATAGTGAATGAATGAATAGTATGCAACTCGTGCTCAATAAGTCCACATATCAGCACCATGCTTCTCTGGGATCATCATTAGGGTCTAATACACTCTAAGCTGGCTACCGCCCCAGCTGATCGCGTAACCTAGCGAGTGAAAAATACCTCACTACCCACCTACCAGTAGTATACTAATGCCTACCCGGCTCGTCGATAGTGGACCCATTTGGGAGCTGGTCAAAATCAGCCTAGCTTATAGCACCCTCACTTGGGTGGATAAGGCCACACCCCCTCCCAACCGAGCACGACATAGTGGGAGACGCGGCTTACTGGTATTTAGCACTCGGGCGCTCATGTATCCACTCAATCTAGACGTTAGGGTGTCTCTTGGCCTCAGAGGTTTAGGGACTTTCACCCACGGACATCCAAAGTGCCTAGATACTTGAACCAAATATTTTTGGTGTCCCATCTAGCCATCCACGACATGCCTATAGAGGTCACAGCCCAGATGTTGCTTGGGTGTACAGTAATCATAATCACACAATGCAAGATGCATGAGTCATGTAGTCCAATCATGCATCAATCCTGCGAATACCGCACACTCATGTAGGATAACTCCACCTATCAGGGAGTCTCATAAACCATCTATACTATGACATATGCAAGGATCAATCACATCTCACAATAAAAATATAGATGATGCATATCAGCATGTATCATGATACTATGCTGTCATATACTCATAATCGGTATCAAAAACTGACATCAACAATCGGCCTCGACAATATGGACATTTAACCAATATTGCCCATAAGGAATGGCCCACATAAAGCCTAACATATAGTGGACCCATGGCCTCACACAAGGACCTAATATACAACACTATGGGCCTCACTCAAGAGCTTAATACACATCACGATGGGCCTCTCACATGGGCCTCATGTACATCACAGTGGACTCCATCGCCTGGCCCTCAAATGCATCACAATGGGCCTCATCACATAGACCTCATGCTCATCATATTAGGACTTAAATATGGGCTGCATATAATCACACAGGCCGAATACACATCATAATGGGTCTCAACTACGAGTCGCATATACATCATATAGGTCTCAGAAATCGGCCTTGGCAATCAAAATCGGCCTTGACAATCGAAATCAGCCTCAACAATTAAAATCGACACTTGAAATCGGCCTCGACAATCAGAATCGGCCTATACAATCGGCATTGATAATCGAAATCAGCCTCGATAATCGGAATCGGCCTCGATACTCGGCCTCGACAATCGGAATCGACCTATATAATCGGCCTTAACAAATCGAAATCTGCCTCGATACTCGGCCTCGACAATCAGAATCGGCCTCGATACTCATCCTCGACAATCAGAATCGGCCTATACAATCAGTCTTGACAAATCAAAATCGGGCTCAATAATCGGCCTTGATAATCAGAATCGGCCTCAATACTCAGCCTTAACAATCGAAATCAGCCTCGATACTCGGTCTCGACAATTAGAATTAGCCTATACAATCAGCCTCAACAATCAGAATCGGCCTATATAATTGGCCTCAACAAATTAGAATCGGCCTTGATACTTGGCCTCGACAATCAGAATCGACCTCGATACTCGACCTCGACAATCAGAATTGACCTATACAATCGGCCTCGATAAATCAAAATCGTCCTCGATACTCGGCCTTGACAATCAGAATCATCCTATACAATTGGCCTCAACAAATCAGAATTAGCCTATACAATCGGCCTCGATACTCGCCCTCGACAATCGAAATCGGCCTCGATAATCAGAATCGGCCTATACATTCACCCTCAACAAATCTGAATCGTCCTCGATACTCGGCCTCGACATTCGGAATCGGCCTCGATACTCGACCTCGACAATCAGAATCGGCTTATACAATCGGCCTCGACAAATTGGAATCAGTCTCGATACTCGGCCCCAACAATCGAAATCAGCCTATACAATCGACCTCAACAAATTAGAATCGGCCTCGATACTCGACCTCAACAATTAGAATTGGCCTATACAATCAGCCTCAACAAATCAGAATCATCCTTGATACTCGACCTCGACAATCGGAATTGACTTATACAATTAGCCTCGAGACTCGGCCTCGACAATTAAAATCAGCATCGACAATCAGAATCAACCTATACAATCGGCCTCAACAAATTGGAATCAGCCTCGATACTCGGCCTCGACAATCGAAATTGGTCTATACAATCAGCCTCGACAAATCAGAATCAGCCTATACAATCGGCCTCTACAGTCGGAATCGACCTTGATACTCGGCCCCGACAATCAGAATTGATGAGAATGGGCCTAACAAGGCCTAAGGGAAGGTCATAATATCGACATTCAACCATTATTGCCCGTCAACATGGCCATGTAACTAACATTGCTCCCAAGGAGTGGCCCTCATAGGGCCAAACATATAGTGGGCCCATGGCCTCACACAATGGCTCAATATACATCGCAATGGGCCTCATACAAGGGCTACATACACATCAATATAAGCCGCATCACATGAGCCTCGAATACATCATAATGAGACTTGCCCATGGGCCTTAAATTCAAGCAAATCAGCCCCATCAATTGGATGCACCAACAGGCTTCGTATACATCAAGTGGGCCGCATCAATGGGCCACACCAACGGGCCTCAAGGGTGGGTCACAAATATATCAAGGTGGGCCATAAAAAATCAAGGCGGGCCACTGATGGCCACAAATACATCAAGGTGGGCCTCATCACATGGACCACACCAAAAATCAATTAATAGTTGTAGGTGTAATATGTGTATCACTATACACATGGCCCACATATGATGATCAGCACTGTCCAAACATTATCCAGGTAAACCAGTACCGTCCAAATATTATCCATGTAAATCGGCGCCATCCAAACGTTGTTTATGTAAATCAGTGCCATCCAAACATTATCTATGTAAATCAGCGTCGTCCAAACATTATCTATGTAAATCAGCGCCGTCCAAACATTGTCTATGTATATCAGTGCCGTCCAAACGTTGTCTATGTAAATCAGCGCCGTCCAAACATTGTCCAGCGCTGTCCAACGTAATCTGGATGGTGTGGATGAAATAAATACATCACGGTGGGTCCACGGTCCGTATGGGACCCACAGAACTTACTAACATTGATGCAGCAACTGTTGCTGCTGTCTATTAGCCCACCGTCCAGACAATGGATGGCTGGGATTAAAACACATTTTTCATGGTGGGTCCCCACCAGAACTTGCTGACGTCAACTTCACAGCATCTAGCTGTGTGAAGTACACCAACAAATCCGCTCATCAGGTGGGTCCCACATGAGGCCTACTATAATATATATTATATTATATTATAGTATATTATAATATTATATAAATAAATCATGAAATACCTCCAGCATCCAACGTCCAGATGGTGGACAGTATGGATATAACATGCATCATGATGGGCCCCACCTGCTGCCAGGTGGACAGCCAGATATATACATGAAGGTGGGTCCCACGTGAGTGGGTCACCCCACTCAAAACCCAGCAATGGGTTCCGCATCAACTGTTCAGCCATGCCAGTTGCTGGACGGTCCTGACGGTACCCCACTATTGGGCTTGTCCAAACAGTGGACCCAGTCCCAATGATCTCTCCAAGGGTGGACGGTGTGGATAGACCACACATACAATACAGTGGGGTCCACGTGGGTGGGCCACATGACCACATCACCACCAATAAAATGAAAGAGAGAGAGAGAGAGATAGAGAGAAAAACATGAAGGGGAGGGACCCCGCCACTATTGGGCCCTCCCTCATAGAATGCATACATCAAAATGCGTCCTAAATCATGTGGACCCTACATCAAAATCAAATATTATGGACACCCACAATTAGATCCTGGACTTTTCCTTTCACCGATGCGATATAGAGCTCCAAAGGATGTATTTTCAACAGTTGAGATTGGACTTGGATGGTGGAGATGGAAGGTGGGAAGGTGGGCCACTTCTCCATGAAAGCTTGGATGGTTGCTCTCATGGTGCTTGGGAGAAATGAGAGTGAGAGAGAGGGTGTAAGAGAGAGAGGGATGGGTAAGTGATGGGGTGTGATGGGTGAGTGAGTGATGGATGTGTACTTGTGTAAGAGAGAGTGTTGACTTTTAGGGAGGGTGGTTGTACTTGGGGATGGGATGGAGTGATGAGTTATACTTGATTGATTGATGTGACGTGTCATAGAGATTCTCTCAGAATTGCAACGCGTGTTTTCCTCGAACTGAACGCAGGCCACATCTCCTGGCCCGGGTATCGCCTCAGCAGGCGAGATATGGCGCCAGAACCGCGGCGACGGCGCGGTCGCACTGGTACAAGTCTCGGGTTGAGTCGACTTAGATATGCAGGACTATGCTTAGGATCACACACAAACATCGGTTACAGGTCGTGGGTTGCAAGAATTCGACTAGGAGGACCGCGGAGGCCTACGAAACGGTACGGGCTAGGATACGGGTTTACATCTACAATCTATCACATCAATCTATCAATCACAAGTCAAGTACAAACCATCAGTCACCCATACCTCTCTCTTCCCCAAAGTCAACACAACCCATACCTCTCAAGTCAAGTATACCCATCACTCACCCATCACACCCATCCCTCTCTACTTACATCCCCTCTCTCTCTCTCTCTCATTCTCTACCCATTCCCCAAGCACCAAGAGAGAGCTAACATCCAAGCTTTCCAAGAGAGAAAGAGCCTAAAGTGTGGCCCACTTCCTACCCCCTAATCTCCCATCTCCACCCTTTAATCTTCATCTTCCACCATCAAAGAGAAAGCTTAAGAGCTTAGCATTCTAAGGGGCCAAGAAGGAGTGAAATCGGTGGGTGTTTATGGTGCTAGATCTTGATTTTTATTAGGGTCCACACAATTTTTGGGGCCATCTTAATATATGCATGTACATGGAGGAGCTCATAGTGGTGGAGCTCCTCCCATCTCCGTCGTCTCTCTCTCTCTCTCTCTCTCTCTCTCTCTCTCTCTCTCTCTCTCTCTCCCCTTGTAGATGGCCCCCCTGATGTATGTGCTTTATCCACACCGTCTACTAACTGGGATGGTGGGCCACACCGTGAGGCATGCATTATACCCAAATCGTCCATCCATGTGGCCCACGTGGGACCCACCTGCCCGAAAGAAGGTTGGCTGGTGTACCTTACACCAGCTATATAGTTGATGTATTGACTCCAACAAGTTGTGTGGTCCATCATGGGGTATGTGTTATATCTCACTATCCATCTGACGGTGGACCCTCATGATGTGATCCAGGCCGTCCATCTATGTGGGTCCCAGTGGTATATAGTTGTTGTTTACATCAGCAAGCTCTATGGGTCTCACCAGCTGTATAGTTGTTGTATTTTTATCAGTAGGCATGTGGGCCCCTGATTCATGTTTCAATCCACACCATCTAGTGATCTGGACGGTGGGGACCACTGTTGATGTATTTATTATCCAGGCTGTACGTCCAAGGGGCCTAGACAACACCTGATCTTGAGGTATGTGTTAAATCCATACTGTCCAGCCATTTGTAGGGATCGTTTTATGGTAATACAAAGAGAATGAGATAGATTTAAATCTTAGTGGGACCCACCCCACATGTGCTGCACGTGTGGAGGTGGGGCCACGTTGATGTATGTATTCTATTTCCACACCGTCCATTCATGGACGGTGCTATGTGGGGCACACCATGATGTAATTGTTATCCACGCCGTCCATCTGTGGATACCCATCGTGATATATGTGTTAATCCACACTGTGCATCCATGGACCCCACCTATATTGTGTTTTATCACACCGTCCATCCAAATGGTGGGTCCCACGCAGCTCAAAGCTGCTGGACTGACACCAGTAAGTTCTGTGGGTTTGATCATGATGTATGGGTCTTATCCACACTGTCCAGATGGCTGGACGGTGGGACCCACCATTGATGTATATGTTTTATATCCACACCATTTATCTGGTGGACCACACTGCAAAAATCAGTGAAGGATTGAACGTTTACCATTAAAACTCGTTTAGGGTCACAGAAGTTCTGAATCAATATGGAATTTGTTTTTCCTCTTAATCTAGGTCTTTGTGACCTTATGATCAGATTAGATGGAAAATAAACATTATGATAGGCCCTGTGATTCGTTTATCAGTCAAAATCATTATCTCCACTGTCATTTGTGCTATGGTCTAGATGATCTTTCGATATGATTCATTTTTTTGGGTAATGCTCTAAATGATCTCTAAAAATAGATGTATGGTGTAGATATAATAAAATGAAAATATAGTATGTGGGTCCCACCTTGATGTGATGTATATTGGGCCCGTATGAGAGGCCCATTGTGATGTGTTTAAGGCCCATGGGTTGTGACCCACTGTGATATATTCAAGGCCCATGGGACATGGCCCATTATGATGTATTTGAGGCCCAAGTATAAGGCCCATTGTGATGTATTTGAGGCCCATGGATATGGCCTATTGTGATGTATTTGTGGACCATCTAGCAAAGCCCATTATGATGTATTTGTAGCCCATTTGGTGAGGCCCAATGTGATGTATATGTGGCCCATGAGTGAGGCCCGATGTTTTGTATATGAGGCCCATATGATGAGGCCCGATGTGTTGTATATGAGGCCCTTGAGATGCGGCCCTTTGCGTTATATAAGGCCTATGTGATGCAGCCCATTGTGATGTATATGAAGCCCATGCGATGCAACCCACTTGATGTATATGAGGCCCATGTGATGCGGCCAACTTGATGTATATCAGGCCCATGTGATATGGCCCATTGTGATGTGTATTAGGCCCATGAGATGCGGCCTATTACAATGTGTAAGGCCCATGTGATATGGCCCATTGTGATGTGTATTAGGCCCATGAGATGCGGCCTATTACAATGTGTAAGGCCCATGTGATATGGCCCATTGTGATATATAGTGAGCTCTTATGTGAGGCCCATTATGTTGTATGTGAGGCCATGTGCCCCACTATATGTTTAGCCCTATGAGGGCTATTCTTTGGGAGCAATGTTGGTTGAATGTCCACATTGATGGGCAATGATGATTAAATGTCCACATTATGACCTTCCCTTGGGCCTCGTTAGGCCCATCCTTGACATGAGAAAAGTACATCATCATCATATAACATACTTAGTATAGCTCCACGATCCATGCCTATAAGCATCATATGTATGCTTGATATGAGGAGTGATTGATCATATCACATGCCATTGAGCAGATTATTATGGGACTCCCTAAGAGGCGGTGTTGCCCCACATGAGCGCGTAGTATGCTTATGTTTGATGCATGACTGAATGGTATGACTCATGCATCTCACATTTTGTGATATGACCACTATTCACCCTAATAATATCAGGGCTATGGCCTCCACAGGCATGTCGTGGATGGCCAGATGGGACACCGAAATGTTTAGTTCGAGCATCTGAGAACGTTAATTGTCCGTAGGTGAAAGTTCCTAAACCTCCGTGGCCAGGAGATGCTCCAACATCTACACCGAGTGGATACATAAGCACATGATGGTCATATACCATTAGGCCACATCTCTCACTATGTCGTGGTCGATTGGAAGGGGGTGTGGCCTTATCCGGCTGAGTGAGAGGGCTGTAAGCTAGGCTGAGTTTGACCAGCTTATGAATGGGTCCACTACCGACGAGCCGAGCTGATATTAGTAGGCGGGTAGTGAGGTCTCTTTCACTCACTTGGTTGTGCGGCTAGGAAGGCAGCAGCCAGTGTGAAGTGTACTAGACCCAAGTGATGATCGCAAAGATGTAGAGTACTGATATGTGGACTTATTGAGCAGGAGTTGCATACTTAGAATTTTACCCATTCATTCATTCATTCACTATCCACTTGGGCTGGTGGTGCGCAACTAATTTGTTATGTGTACCTTTGCAATGGCTAGGATTTCGATTAGGGCGCGCGAAAACCTGAGATCAGGAGTTTAACACATTGAGTCTAACTATCCAAATTTAGGTATGGGACTGGTTTGGATAGAAGTCCCTTGTGATGGACCCCATAACCTGCGATACTACATACTATCATCCGGACTTCACACTCTAGCTTGGTTATTTCATTCGCACTACATATTGCATTACATTTGCGGCATATGGCATTTTGGGCTGCTATGTTTCTGTATTTATATGGCCTAAATAAGGTTGATGTTATTCGTGAACTTGTCAGGATTTACATGTTGCATTGCATCCTCATTATATGATATTTAGCTTACTATGTCTCCGCATTGCATAACTGATCTACATTACTTCCTCAGTATATGATATTGGCTTATTATGTTTTTGCATTACATAGCCTGGATAAGGCTGGTGGTATTTATGAAATTACTGGCATGTTTTCACATTGCTCTGCTATTGCATACTTGGCAGTTACCTTGCACACACACTTACACCACCCTCTAAGCTTTTTATAGCTTATAGACGATAGATGCGTGCAGGTGGCATTAGGTCATAGCAGCGTTAAGCTTGGAGTGTGTAGCTATCTTCTGGGGCATCGATTTTATATATATATATATATATATATATATATATATATTTTCTTTTCAGCATTCTAATTAACTGTTTATATTAGTGGATATATGATGATGATGTTGCCTTTGTGATTTGGGTAAACTTGTGGTTATGCTTCTCGTGAAACAAATTTACACTGAAAATCCTCCTTGTAGGATCCCAAGATCGAAATCTGACGTATGGGCGCTGGGAGCCGAGAATGGAGTACTACGAAGGCTGTCGGTACTAGATTCGATGATCAAAAATTTTGTGAGCTCGGTTTTCGAATTTAGGGCATGACACCATTCCCTCCAGGAGAGTCTCTCATGCGAGCTCTACATCACTGCCTTCCTCTCCATAGACAAGACTAAGAAGAATAAGACTTTCATGCCCTTCTCAGAGGGAGAGAAATATGGTCCAGGCTGGCTTACAAGCCGGTTTGAGCTAGATGATGACTAATTGACCAGTTGATTGCACCAAGTGTAGGGCAGTTAGCTCATCGACCGCGATCTTTCGTATGGGGGGATGATTAAACAAGGTAAGAACACCAAGGCTGAGGTTGAGCAGTATTATCCTTCACAATTTGCTCAGTAATTTGGCCTCATCCAGTGTATTCCCTACCCCTCACTCACAAAACCTACAACCAACCACCATACGGTAGCCTTATGGTGACCAACGCGAGCCTCTACTCATCCCTCCACTCTTCATTCCCCAAAGGAGCTAATGCTCTTGAGCTCCCCAGCTATCCTAACCTTCCTTAGGCAATGGATAGCTTCTTCGAATGGTGGAAGCATCATTACAACATATTGTTGGGCGACAGGGATCACACCGAGCTCGCCAGCCAATTCGCCTCATAAATAGAAGCAAAGAGAGTGGTTTCTCCCCCGTTTGCTCCACCTACCAAGAAGATAAGTAAGCCGAAAACTAGATCAGCCGCTTCCCCTCCTCCTCAAACTCAAACGAATGAGAGTGCTACTCCAGCAAGCCAAGAGGTCGTAACAGAAAATCCTGAAGTATTTGCGCCCACTCCTCAACCTTCACCAGCCCCAGAGAAGATCTAATATTTAGGAGTTTTGCCCAATCCACCTCCTAAAGCTGAAATTCTTTCCTTTCGGTGCATCAGTCCTCTTAAACCTTCTCCAATAATAGAGGATCGACTACTATAAGCATCCACCGGGCCTCGATGGTCGTCAGGTACTTCGTCCGAGGCCATATCTTCCTTCAAAACGTACTTAAAAACCAAGTACCGACCCTATCTTTCTATTGATGACTACTCAAAAGAGATTGAGGAAGGCTTGAAACAACATCAGGAGGCTCATTTTAATAAGTGCTGGAATAAATGGTAGCTAGATAGAGAGAGATTGAATAATTTTGATCTTCACTTTGATTAGAGGTATCTCACCCCTTATCGTCCTAATCCATCACCATTCCCCACTTCTACTTGACCTCTAGCGATAGTAATAAAAAATTCTTAGGCCATTAGAAATCAGCCCGTTGTCTACACCATCCAATCTAACTTAGGTTGAGATCGCTCGCTCATATATTTCCTATACTAAACTTCCTGCTTTTACATCAATTAACTCTTTCCTTTTCTTTTGTAATTACTCGAGAGTTGACGGCCGCTGAAAAATAGATAGTCATGGCCCAACCACAACAACAACAAACATCAGGGGTCCCTAACCCCATAATCACCGAGCTACTATTGAGGGTCAAATATTGCATATTAGACCCCAGTTATTACTTGGTTTTATGAACATGATAATGTTTAATGCCCTATTTTAATCATGTTTGTGTTGCAAGGTGAATTTAAGAGCTTGAACTGAAAAGGGTACTAAAAGCATGGATTTGATGCTCAAGAATCACCAAGGCAAGGGATGGATCATAAGAGACCGAGATCGAAGAATTTACATGCCAAAGATCCGAGAAAATTAAATAATTAAAGATAAATAGACCTAAAAATCATCTTAAATGAAAGATCACGGAGTTCCCATCATCCGTTTGGCTTAAAACTTTATATCTAGCCTGAGGATCATAAAGTAACCATACACGTAAAAATTCAGCCATTAGATCTTTATGGAAGTGGTCCAACTAGAAAGATTAGCCATAGATCACTGATTTGGGGCCCACCTGATCTTTGGATATGCTTCAATTTTGGTCTTAGCCCCTTAAATTAGATGAGGAAGTAAGTGGTCAAAGTAGATTTCTCATGAACATCATATGGGCCCACCTTGGGGTGCGTGCACACACAGCACACGTAATCTCGCAGTGCATCGAAACCAAGAGATCAATTAACGCACGCTGTCCCGATCTCTCATTGAAAATGGAAACTTTCGTTTTTCTTCCACCAGCGTCAGTATGGACGATCTTTATGGGACCACCGTCATCATCTGGTTCAATGATCGGAGCCATCCATTGTGTCCAGGGGAGGGCGCCGACCAAAACCTTGTTGTTCTTATGCAATCATGCACAAGAACAAGCTCGCAAAGATATGAGAAGCTGACGCATGTTGATCAGTGCTGTGGCCCACCTAAAACTCTGATCTAGTTCAAACTTCTACCCATGGCCTGAATCAACCCTACGAGGCCAATGAGTGGCCCCGATCCATTAAAAATTACTCCAAGTGGGCCCCACAGGGCTCAACGCAACTCCCATGCCTAAGGTTACGCACGTCTATGAAATTTAGGATTTTTGGGAGGTTATGACCCACCATCTCTGATCGGTTGGCCAATCCGAACCGTTCAGGTGGAATCCAGGCCAGAGCCGACCCTAGCTATGAAGCTAAACCAAAGGTTGGGATGAAAAACGGTGCCTACATTTCCTCCAAACGCAAGGTGCTTGCGCGTTTTCTTGTTGCGTAAGGTTACGCACGCCACCAACACATCCTAACCGACCGACTCCTCCCTGCCGCCTTACCTTATGCTATAAAAGGAGAGAGAGAGGGCGTGTAGAGCATCGTCCAGGAACCAGACGTGGAAGAGAAGAGAGAGAGAGAGAGAGAGAGAGAGAGAGAGAGAGAGATATCGTGGTCAGTGGCTAGAGAGTTCTTCCTTCTTCCTTCTTCTTTGGTTTTTTCTTCCTTAATGTTTTTCTAAGATTTTAGATCATCATGTCTATGATGAGTTAAACCTCTTAGCTAGGGCTAAGAGGTGAAGCTTGTAGCGCGATGGGATACTTTCTATAGCTTGATTCATGTTTATTAAACTCTCTTTGATTTTGGTTTGATTATAAGGAATATTCATAGTTTTTAATGGTTTGTTGTGACTTAAATTACAATAGATCTGTGATAGCTTTGAGTATGTTCTTTTCATTATTGAGGTTGTGAGCTTAGGAAGCCTATTGTTCACCATCGTCCCCTGGGCATGGTTGGATGATGAAATCCTTCTTAACATTTATAATTCTCTTAGATTGGTTATGGATTGGTACATTCTGTTGTTTGCTTTGTCTCATGGGCATGGTTTAGTAATGGAGTCACTTCTAATTCTCATACCTATCATTCATTGAAAACTAGATCAAAGGAAGTTCATAGTTGATTTTTAATGACATATCTTCCAATTGGATGAAGATGGGACTCTGATTCCAGTTGTGTTTGTGAATCAAGTATAGATCTCCCTGATCTCTACAAGTGGATCCTTAAAAACCCTAGTTTTCCCACCTTTAAATTTTACAAGTTTTAGTTTAATAATTCATCATTATCCTCTTACATTCTCCTAGTGTAGATTACATCTTCTTCTAATTCTAGTTCTAATTACTTTCAGAATACGTACAAGGTTCAATCCCTATGGATTCGACCTCGATTTTACCAAGATTATTACTACATCCCGACCCTACACTTGGGGTTGTGAACAAGTTTTTGGCACCATTACCATAGATTGATGGTTACGTTTTTCTGAGAAATATGGGACACAGGGATATTAAGCCAGGGGTGATCCAATTCCTTCCAAAAATTTATAGACTTGAATCTGAAAGTCCATATTTGCACTTGAAAGAGTCTGATAAGATTATAGCCACTTTATATTTTCCAAACGTATCTGTGGACACGGTCAGACTGAAACTCTTTTCATTTTCTTTGAAAGAGAAAGCTAAGGCATGGTTGCATTCACTACATCCCAGATCTATTGGCAGATGGAATGATATGATAAGGGAGTTCATAAAGAAAAAATTTTCCACATCATAAAATGAACACCCTTAGAAAGTCAATCATGAACTCGCCCAAAAGGAGGATGAAACATTCTTCCAATGTTGGGAAAGGTTCAAGGATCTTGTCAATTCATGCCCACAACATGGTTTTGAAATGTGGTGCATTACATACTTTTTCTATGATGGACTGACATCTTTCATGTGCCAATTGGTTGAGACAATGTGTAATGGGGAATTCATGAATAAAAATGTCGATGATGTGTGGGATTACTTGGACAGACTTGTAGAAAATGCACAATCATGGGACACTTACCCAAAATCAAGCACCACTTCTAGGCTCACTCAATCAAAGGAGAAGGGTGGATTGTGCCTTCTGAAAGAGGATAATGATATCAAGGTTAAATTGTCTAATCTCGTAAGAAAATTCAAGGCCATGGAACTAAAGAAAGATAAGGTTAAGGAAACTGTTTGCGGTATTTGTGCTTGCAATATTCACATAACTGAAAATTGTCCAACAATACCTACCTTTCAAGAGGTGTTGAATGAGCAATCCAATACCGTAAACAATTACCAAAGACCTTTCAATGGACCTACCTCCAATACATATAATCCTAATTAGAGAAATCATCCAAACTTTAGTTTGAGGAATGGACAAACTGCTACCTCACAAGGTTTCTTTAATCAAATTCCATATCAAGTGAAACCTTAGGAAGAACCGGTTCCAAATTCCACACAAACTCAAGAGCTTACTCAAGCAATATGAGAACTTACAAAATATTTGCAAAATATGGATTCACGTGTTATCATTATAGAAAGGGGGATGTTTCCTACTCAACTTCTCCCTAATCTTAAACCACAATACGAGATAAGTAATCCAAGCTTTTCAAATCAGATGGAGCAAGCTAAATCTATCACCACTCTTAAGAGTGGGAAGACCATTGACAAAACTATTCCAGTTCGGGCTGAAAAGCCTAAGGACCCGTAAGAGGACAACAATGATAGACCTAGCACTACTCCACAAAATTGGAACCGGAACTTCAAGATAAGCCAATTGCCTCATTCCCTCAACGGTTGATTGCACTAAAACCTCTCTCTAACTCTCAAGACATCCTAAAGGTGTTGAAACAAGTAAAGGTCAATATTCCTCTACTTGATGTCGTAAAATAAATACCTTTATATGTCAAATTTCTGAAAGACTTGTGTACAACCAAAAGATGACAAAATATTCAAAAGAAAATCTTGTTAACTGAAAAAGTGAGTACCATCCTAAAGCAAGATGTGCCACAGAAATTCAAAGATCCTGGTAGCCCAACGACTTGTGTAATTTAGAATTACCGCATTGAGCACGCACTTCTTGATTTAAGAGCAAGCATAAATCTGATTCCTTACTTAGTTTACAAACAGTTAGGTTTGAGTGAATTGAAACCCACCCTAACCACATTACAACTTGCTAATCGCTCAGTGCATGTACCGAAAGGGATAATTGAGGATGTGTTGGTCCAGGTTGACAGATTCTACTACCTAGTAGATTTTATCATCCTAGATACGGAACCCATCAGTAACATGAGCACTCAAACTCCCGTCATTCTTAGTCGCTCATTCCTCACCACTTCAAACGTAATCATTAATTGCAAGAATGGAGTCATGAGTATGTTTTTTGGGAATATGACATTAGAGTTGAATATCTTTTTCAACACAGGTAAATGGTTAGAGGATGATAATGATTTCCACGACATTAACATGATTGACTCTTTCGTGAAAAATAGAACTTTGATGACCTTATCCTCTGACATGCCTAGCCCATTCCCACGATTTTGATAATGAAATGATTAAGGAGACGAGTGTCATGCTTAATACTGCACTGGTACTTGAAGTTAACTGGTGGAGGCCACAATTTAAAGAATTACCCCAAAGTAATGTAGTGCCTCTACCATCTAAGCTCAAGGCACCGAATCTTGACCTAAAAGCTTTGCCCTTTAATTTGAAATATGTCTATTTAGGCCAAGATGAGACATACTCAGTGGTGATTTCTTCCCACCTTGATCAAGAGATGTGAGTGTCTTTCAAATATAATGATAATGACACACTTCACTCACATGACACACTTGGTTTCAATGAAGAGGGAGAGGTTAGTTTATTCGAACCTTAACCCAATCTAGGAATAGAATGTGAAGAATGTGATCCAATCCTAAGTGTGTACTGCACGGAATTAGAAGATGATGAGTAGTGGGAAAACGATCATGAATATTCAACCCAAATTCCCCTAGAATCAATCTCAAGTTTGGTCCAGGTCGGTGAAAAAAGAAGTACATGAAGTGATCGATCATAAGAATCTACTCCACACATCTGACATGTCCGATTTAAATATGGAGGATGAGCCCCTTTCAACCGACCCTTCTAACTCTTGTGAGACATGTTTAGACCACTCCCCTGAATTGCATGATGATATGATTCGGGAGATGGACGAGTCGCTTAATATGACTCTGGGAATTGAAACCATCCAGTTAAGGCCACCATCTGAGTTATCAACCCTTGACAATACAATGCCTTTACTAGATGGTACCAATAAACAAAGTTTTCACATCAATGCATCGCTTATTGATCCCCAACTTGTCTATACAAGGCAAGAGCAAGAGAGCATATGCCTCCATCCACTTCTAAAGACGACGGAATCCTTAGGAGATCATCACACACTTCAATATAAAAAATGAGTCACTCTGAGCTGAATTTCCCAACTCTTTGGACAATTGCTTGGCACACTTTGTAGATTTAAACAATCCTACGATAAAAGAAATAGTGGATGTCTCGCAAGACAACACCTCGGTAGTTGTCACTGACTGATAGAATCCCCTTATTCTGAAGTCCCTCCTTCCTCAGATCCTAAATGTTTATCATCAAAGGAGAAGGAGTTAGAAATTGAAACGAAGTTTGAAACTTTGGAATGTGTTGAGACTACATCATCTGCTAAGAATTTTTCTGAATTTTATCTACTTGTAGTCTCTGATTCACCATGAAGTACTAACATTGAAACTTTTTCTGTCACAGGTGAATCATATATCCTTTGGATACCTCAAACGATTCAACGATAATTTTTTGATGAGATCCTTAAATTTCTTTGAAAATTTATGCTCCAGAGCATCCAAGCCTATTGTAAAAAGGGGCTTTGGATGATTTTGTTGAGAAACCTACTGAGAAATTTATCAAGATATTGGCCGGAGGAGGAACCTAGCGGCATGACTGAGTAGCTTTTCCCTTACTTTCCTAGTTTAGGATTAGTTTATTGTTTTCTGTTTTAGGATAGTTGGCTTTATGTCATTAAGATAGTTTGCTTTTCATTTATTTTAGGATAGTTTGCTTTTGTTGGTTTAACTCTTATGCTGACCTACTTCACACTGAGATCTCTTTGGAAAAGTCGAACAGTTTCCTCATCAGGTACTACCTTTCCATCACTTCCCCTTTACTTTCGTTGTCTCATGTGCATTGCATGTTTATATCTTTTACATTGAGGACAATATAGATTTTAGGTTGGGGATGGGAGATTAGGTTACCTAATCAATGTTTTCTCAGTCTTGAGCAAAAAATGTGGAAAATTTTTAAATTTTTCTGAAAATTTTGTGAATTTGAGTGATTTTGAAGGTCATCCTTGATTTAGAAGTATAAGATACTTAATGTTGGTGATTTATAATTCTTGAATTCAGTTACTTATTAGATTTTACACTTAAGTTCGAATTATTAATCCATGATTAGAAGTTTTAAACATTGATTGAGTCATGATTTCACATGTCACATCCAACTTGCACATTAAGGTTCAGTTCGATATTGAATTATTAACTTGGTGATCATTAAGCATGGAAGGAACCAACCTGGGAAATTTGTCCATCATGAAAAAAAAAGAGAGAAAAGAATACCCAGTTAAAAAACATTTGTCTTAAAAAACGGTTACCTGTTAAAGATCTTTAAAAATGTTGACATAGTGTGAAGCCATCGATGGAAAAATCAAAAGTTGGAAGAATAAAAAGGCTGAACTTTAAGGTAAGTTTCGGTTTAGGTTTGGTTATCTAGAATGCTCTTTCTGGTTACCAATGATATCATGAAAATTGAGAATTGGACCTTTAATTGTGATAAGTCAAGGTTGCACTATACACCTATGGAACTCAATGTTTAGAATTGTTCTAATTGATAGATTAATACTTTGAATTTGACCATGAACTTTGCCGTGCACTTGAGTTTAGGAGAAGATAATTCCCAACATTGATGTATCTTGGAATTCTGTGATCTAGATTGCTTTTCAAAAGCCGCTTGAGTATATAAAAATTTATCCTATGGTTCTCAGATTATTTTTCGCATACTTTGCTTAGGACTAGCAAAATGCTGGTTGGAGATTACGTTGAGGGTCAAATATTGCATATTAGACCCTAGTTATTACTTAGTTTTACAAACATGATAATGCTTAATGCCCTATTTTAATCATGTTTGTGTTGCAAGGTGAATTTATGAGCTTGGATTGAAAAGAGTGCTAAAAGCATGGATTTGATGGTTAAGAATCACTAAGGCAAGGGATAGATCCTAAAAAACCGAGATCGAAGAATTTACATGCCAAAGATCCAAGAAAATCAAATGATTGAAGATAAAGAGGCCTAAAAATCATCTTAAATGCAAGATCACAGGGTTCCCACCATTTGTTTGCCTTGAAACTTTATATTCGACCTAAGGATCATAAAGTAACCATACACGTAAAAATTTAACCATTGGATCTTTGTGGAAGTGGTCCAAATGAAAAGATCAGCCATAGATCACTGATTTAGGGCCCACTTGATCTTTGGATATGCTTCAATTTTGGTCTCAACCCCTTAAATTGGATGAGGAAGCAGGTGGTCGAAGTAGATTTCTCATGAACCTCACGATGGGCCCCACCTTGGGGTGCGTGCACACATAGCACACGAAATCTCGCGGTGCACCAAAACTAGGAGATCGATCAGTGCACGCTGACCTAATCTCTCATTGAAAATGAAAACTTCCATTTTTCTTCTACCAGTGTCTGCATGGACGATTTCTGTGGGCCACCTTCATCATCTGCTTCGATGATTGGAGCTGTCCATTGTGTCCAGAGGAGGCGCCAACCAAAACCTTGTTGTTCTTGTGCAACCATGCACAAGAACAAGCTTGCAAAGATAGGAGAAGCCGACACACGTTGGTCAGCGTCATGGCCCACCCAAAACTCTGATCTAGTTCAAACTTCTACCCGTGGCCTGAATCGACCTTACAAGGCCAATGAGCAGCCCTAATCCACTAAAAAAATTACTCTAAGTGGGCCCCACAGGGCTCGGCGTAACTCCTGTGCATAAGGTTATACACGTCCATGAAATCTGGAATTGTTGAGAGGTTGTGGCCCACCATCTCTGATCGGTTAGCCAATCCGAACCGTTCATGTGGAGCCCAGGCCAGAGCTGACCCTAGCCATGAAGCTAAATTAGAGGTTGGGATGAAAAACGGTGCCAACATCTCCTCCAAATGCAAGGTGCTTGCGCATTTTCTTATTGCGTAAGGTTACGCACACCACTGACAAATCCTAGCTGACCGACTCCTCCCTGGCCGCCTTACCTTATGCTATAAAAGGAGAGAGAGGGGGCATATAGAGCATCATCCAGGAACCGGACGTGGAAGAGAGGAGAGAGAGAGAGAGAGATCGTGGTCGGCGGCTAGAGAGTTCTTCCTTCTTCCTTGTTCTTTGGTTTTTTCTTCCTTAATGTTTTTCTGAGATTTTAGATCATCATGTCTATGATGAGCTAAACCTCTTAGCTAAGGTTAAGAGGTGAAGCTTGCAGCGCGATAGGATACTTTCTATAACTTGATTCATGTTTATTGAACTCTCTTTGATTTTGGTTTGATTATAAGGAATATTCATAATTTTTAATGGTTTGTTGTGACTTAAATTACAATAGATCTGCGATAGCTTTGAGTATATTCTTTTCATTATTGAGGTTGTGAACTTAGGAAGCCCGTTGTTCACCATCATCCCCTGGGTATGGTTAGATGATGGAATCCTTCCTAACATTCATAATTCTCTCAGATTGGTTGTGGATTGGTACATTCTGTTGTTTGCTTTGTCTCATGGGGCATGGTTTAGTGATGGAGTCACTTCTAGTTCTTATACCCATCATTCATTGAAAACTAGATCAAAGGAAGTTCATAGTTGGTTTTTAATGACACATCTTCCAATTAGATGAGGATGGGACTCTGATTCC
Organism: Magnolia sinica; assembly: GCF_029962835.1. Classification (NCBI taxonomy): domain Eukaryota; kingdom Viridiplantae; phylum Streptophyta; class Magnoliopsida; order Magnoliales; family Magnoliaceae; genus Magnolia; species Magnolia sinica. The sequence continues at coordinate 92,051,312 of NC_080573.1, read as the reverse complement.
AGTTGTGTTCATGAATCAAGCATAGTTCTCCCTAATCTCTATAGGTGGATCCTTGGAAACCATAGTTTTCCCACCTTTGAATTTTACAAGTTTTTGTTTAATAATTCACCATTATTCTCTTACATTCTCATGGTTTAGATTACATTTTCTTCTAGTTCTAGTTCTAGTTACTTTCAGAATACGTACAAGGTTCAGTCCCTGTGGATTCGACCTCGATTACTGAGGTTATTACTACATCGCGACCCTACACTTGGGGTTATGAACAGCTACTGACCGTTGATTTATAGGCAACAGTCACTGCTTAAGGTTTCCCTACTCACAGTCCACCCGAAGTTAGTAATCTTCCTATTAATTCAGAGTATATGATTCAAATCCCCTGCAGTCCTTCTGCGCTGGTCAATCAAGGTGCGGGTGATGCACCTTGCCCTCAAATATTGATCGGGAATCCTCCGCTTCTGCTAATGCTTCTCCCTACAGGACCAACTTCCATAACGGTCGAGGAGATCCATGCTTCAACTCAACCTGAGTTTGCTACCATTGAAGTAGTCATGGCTGAGTAGAGGTGGAGATCGAAGAACCCATGGTCGAAGCCAAAGAGACTGCCATGGTTGAAGTTGTACAGACGACCCCAACCGAGACTACTGAAACCAATGTGGTCAAGACCGCCGTGCCAAGATCCCATCTTCTGTCCATTCCAGAATTGCATCTGCAGATGGTGCTCCTGTCCTCAATAGTGAAGGTCCCTCCCGTAGATGATATCATCTCTTTGTTTGAGAGAGCCTTTGCTGAAGAAGTGATTATGGGCGAATCTCCCTCTCCTTCTAGCAATTTGCAGGACGTGAAGACTAAAATCCATGACCTCTAGCAAAAGGGGTTAGTTAGGATCACGGATCTGAAGGCGGAGCTGATTACGCTAAAATAGGAGTTTGCAAACAACCATGCAAAACAACTTCAACCTATGCACTCTTTGCACTATTCAGGCATACAGTTGAATCACTCAGGGTCGCATTGCGTGAATCGTTCACAGATGACCAAAACGTGAAAGTAAGAATGGTTGAGCTAGATGCATTGGATGAAAAGAGGCTTGCCGCTCAACAACAACTCAAGATATACTAGAAGCGGATATCGACTACCTTTGACAAGAAAGCCCGATGCCGATAATTCAAAAAAGACGACCTGGTGTTAGTCATGAAACGTCCAACAACATCCCCGAGTAACAGGTTCGACCCTAAGTGGGATACCATTTGCATCATCGGTGAGGTGTACTCAAATTGATCTTATCGCCTGGTAGATCAAAGGGGGCAAGGTCCAAAGTGCTGTTGAAGTGGCTCTACATATCAACAATCCAATAATGTGCAAATTGAGTCAACAAAGCCAAAGGGAAGTAAATTTAGTAAAGAAAATGTTTTGTTAAAATTATCTATCAATCTCAGGACCCATGAAATATCACAAAATCACATAAACACAAGCATAATAGAATAAATTGGCATTGTCACACACATAGATATACGAAATATTTATGTTTGTTCCTTAAATTGCAGTAACAGAATTATAGTGTGGTAAAAAGATAAAGAAGTAAGAAAATTTAGGGTCTAGGCTCAGAAGATGAGCTACATCAGCTTGACTCATAGACATTGTTGCCTACGCTTCAGTCAACACTTAAGAAATTGAGATAGTTCGTCAATTTTCGCTTGAGGCGCAATGCGCTCTGCTTCCAGTTGTTGAGAAGATGTATGATCCTAAGATATTTGAACATCAAGGCTCGTTGTGTCAAACTTTAATACTCCCTTCTCAACTTGAAGCCGAAGTATTTCTTCATTAATAGAAGCACGGCAAGCGAAAAACTCTTGACGCTTGGCCTTATTATCTTTTAAGTTCTTCTAAAAGTTGAAGAGTGACCGACGATGTACCTCATGCTCTAGAAGCAATGATTGCAGACCTGCCTCTGTTCCTCCATAGCGGGGTCAACCTCTGTATTCTTCACAATAGCTCCTTTGAATGGAAGGGGAAGAATAAAAGCCAATGGTCAGGAAATGGAATAACAACAGGCTATCAGGCCAAGTCACATAATGAATCGGGAGAGTTGCACCTTAACTTTCACCCTAATGCGTGATTCCTTAATGATCATACTGAGCATATCCCTGATATGCTATTGGACGTCATCGACATCTTCCTCCTTATAAATAGCATTGGCTTCCACGCAATCTAAAGTGTCCCTAAGACGAGCAAGGTCCCTCTGTGAGCGTTCTGCTACGTCTTAAATATTTGAGCTTACCGTCACCACTGTATCAATCTCGGGGAGTAGGGTGTCATGGCAAGTTTGATACTTCTAAAGCTGAACTATTGTGGCATTCAACGAGTCCCAATCAGCTAAAAGGGAAGCTAGTATAGACGGCTCTACTACCTCTAGCAGACTTAGTTCTTTGTGAACAAGCATAGGGGTGAGTACCCCAGAAGAATCGTACTTCATCCTCTCTAGCTCTCGAGCCAGCCTCACGATTTAAGAGGCATCCAAATCAAGGGGGATGGGATCAATCCCCAAACTTAATGCTGCAGAGAAAAGATTTTCCTTGCAACTACCTATATGAACCCATTCGTCGGGGCACTTGAGTTTGTCTAGTAGCTATTGGAAAAACTCACCGAGTTGCTCATTTTCCGCTAAAGAGAAGAGATGGAGCATTTGAAGGAGGAGGATTTGAAATCTCCCTCAAGGAGCGTCGAGTATTCACCATCTTAACCTACATGAAGAACAAGGAGAAGCATCAATACCAGAGGAAGGGAATGGCTAAGACCCAGCAAGTTAACGTGTTGGCCGATACATGGGACTTTTGACTGTCGCGCTAACTCTCCGACTAATGCACCGAACCTAGGACCAAAAGATCGCCCTGGGTGGCATAACAACCAAGGCATGGGTGTAGAAGCAACCCGACAAAGGTATCACATGGAATGGGTGTCTTGGTGTTCTAGACCGCAACACTAAACATGTGGCTAGTGCGTAGGAAAAAGGTAATCAACAAACCCATTGGACGTAAGAACTCACCGACTAGGCACGAAAGAAGCAACGCGGAAGAAGAGTAGAGCGTCATGGGAGGTAAATTAATGTCGTTCCATGTAAGGTGACGACGCGTATACTAAGAATCCGATGCTCAAGAAGAGAGCGATGCAGTACCCAGAGCAATTTTAGACTAATTGAAGAGCAGAATGACGAATGAAGCAAAGTTATATATATGCCCTGTAGACCGACGCGTGACACCAGAATGTGAACCAAATGGCGTCACGTGTCGGGGGCACTTGTTAGAACATAAGAAATCTAAGGCCATGCTAACACGCCAAGCGGTGACACTAATGTAGAATGATTGGACGACGTGCAGGCCCCTACATGACTCGTCGAGCATGGGTGGCACGTAGGAGACGCGCAACGAAAGACGAGAATAAACCATAGAAACTGATGTGCAGACCGCTCGGGCGACTCACTGATCAACATGTAGGGCCAGAATGAAGAACAGACTGAACAACTTGTAAAGGTACTAACAAAGTCGCATGGGCGACATGGTAGGTAGGAGAATGAGTCCTACGGCACTTTTAAGGATACAACAGCGTGTGATGTGCGATGAATGAGGCCAACATGCAGATTAACGCATTGGGGACATGGCCGATGCGGTAGTTGACGCGTAGATTCCTGAAACCCTACACGTGACCCGCTACGTGGCGAACTCTCATTTGATTCAATCATCACCCCTGGCCTATAAATAGCTCATTTCTCTCTCTTAGAGGGAGAGAGCATTCTTTAGACTATTGGGTCAAAGAGGAAACCGGAAGGTATCGTCAGAATCTTTAAAACTCCATCGCTGGTCACCAGCGATTTAAGCAAGATAGCGCTCCTGAAGATTGATGATTTGTTTGATCAGCTGCAGGGTGTACAATTCTTTTCGAAGATTGACTTGCGTTCCAGTTATCATCAGATTCGGGTCCGAGAGGAGGACATTCCGAATACAGCATTCAAGACATGTTATGGTCATTTCGAGTTTCAGGTCATGTCCTTCGGACTGACCAATGCGCCTGCAGTGTTCATGCAGTTGATGAATGAGGTCTTCTGCCCTTATCTCGATCAGTTTGTTGTAGTCTTCATCGACGGCATTCTGATCTATTCGAGGACTCGTGAGGAGCACGAGCAGCATCTGGAGGTTACGTTGCAGACCCTCTGCGCACACCAGTTATATGCGAAGCTGGAGAAGTGCGAGTTTTGGCATGAGGAGGTGAAGTTCCTCGGTCACATGGTGACGAAGGAGGGCGTCGCAGTGGACCCCTCGAAGGTTGAGGCAGTGCTTCAGTGGGGCCAGCCCACAAACGCGTTCGAGATCCACAGTTTCCTTGGTTAGCGGGCTACTACCGGCGTTTTATTGAGGGCTTCTCTCGTATTGCAGCCCCGCTGACCAGGTTGACTCGAAAGGGCGTGGAGTTTATTTGGAGCGACGCCTGCGAGCGAGCATTTATGGAGTTGAAGGACCGCCTCACGTCCGCACCTGTCCTCACTCTTCCCTCTGGGAGTGATGGATTTATTATATTCATCGATGCCTTGCATATTGGTTTGGTTGCTGTCTTGATGCAGCACGGGGACCAGTGGCCTTCGCATCTCGTCAGCTCAAGGTCCATGAGCTGAACTACCCCACGCATGATTTAGAGCTGGCTGCAGTTGTCTTCGCACTGAAAGTGTGGAGACACTATCTCTACAGGGTTAGGTTCGAGCTCTTTTCTGACCACAAGAGTTTGAAGTACCTCTTCTCACAGTCTGAATTGAACATGAGGCAAAGGCACTGGATGGAGCTCCTGAAGGACTATGACTTCGATTTTCAGTACCACCTGAGTAAGGTGAATGTGGTGGCAGATGCCCTCAGCCGTCAGCCACGAGGCCTAGTGGCACATATAATGATTTAGGAGTGGAGGATGCTCAAGGATATAGCAAAGTACGACTTTGAGTTTAGCTTGTAGTCTTCTATTGTGCAGTTATCGAGCCTGTCGATTCAACCCTCTTGTCGTAAGGGTGATCGAGGCTCAGCAGGCAGACGAGTCGTTACAGGATTACCGAGCAGAGGCAACATCTGATAGTCAGGCAGATGGGCAGATTGGTACAGATGGTGGACTTCGCTTCAGAGGCCGATTATGTGTCCCGGATATTCCTGAGTTACGCAGAGATCTTATGACCGAGGCACATCGATCGCGATTTTCTATCCACCCTGGCTCGACGAAGATATACCGCGATATGAGACAACAGTATTTTTGGGCGGGGATGAAGCGCCAGATCGTCAGCTTTGTGGCCGAGTGTGACACATGCCAGCATGTCAAGGCCGATTATCAGAGACCCCCTGGTCTATTGTAGCCGTTGAGTGTCCCGATGTGGAAGTGGGAGTACGTGTCGACTGATTTCATTATGGGCTTGCCAAGGACTCAGCGCGGTCATGACGCCATCTGGGTTGTTGTGGATCGTCTGACGAAGTTGACACATTTTCTTCCGATTAGTGTGACTTGGCCTTTGGACCGGCTTGCGAGATTATTCATCGAGGATATTATGGGACTGCATGGCGTTCCAGTCTCGATCGTTTCTGACCGAGACCCGAGGTTCACGTCTCAGTTTTGGGGGAGCTTCTAGAGAGTAATGGGGACTGATTTGCAGCTGAGCACCGCGTACCATCTGCAGATCGATGGTCAGATTGAGAAGGTCAACCAGATCCTTGAGGATATGCTTCGAGCCTGCGTGATTGATTTTGAGGGTAGCTAGGATGAGCATCTGCGATTGGCTGAGTTCGCATACAACAACAGCTATCAGGCAACCATCGACATGGCTCCTTTTGAGGCACTATATAACAGACCATGCAGATCACGAGTTGTTGGACCGAGATTAGAGAGCGTCGTCTCCTAGGTCCCGAGCTTGTGCAGGAGACGTTAGAGGCTATTGATATCATCAGGCAGAAGATGCGCACAGCTCAGAGCCGACAAAAGAGTTTTACTAATCGTCAGCGTCATCCCTTAGAGTTTGATATAGGGGACCATGTGTATATCTCAAGGTCTCGCCCATAAAGGGTGTAATTTGATTTGGAGCAAAGGGCAAGCTTGCCCCGAGGTTCATAGGACCTTTTGAGATCATTGGGCGCATTGGTGTCGCGGCCTATCAGCTTGCCTTACCATCTCAGTTGTCTGGCGTCCACAACACTTTTCATGTCTTTATGTTGAGGAAGTGTGGGTCAGACATCGTTCCTGTTATAGATTGGCAGCCGTTAGAGGTTCGGGAGGACGCTTCCTACATTGAGTAGCCAGTCCGTATCCTTGATCGGAATGAGCAGGTCCTCCGGACCAAGATTATTCCGTTGGGGAAGGTTCAGTGGGGTCACCATCTTGTCGATGAGGCTTCTTGAGAGCGCGAGGCTGAGATTCGAGAGCATTATCCCCATCTTTTTTATGACTGATTATGTGTTATATTTTGTATGTTATCTCTGATTTTATATAGTGATGTTATATTTCTTCTCCCTCATGAGTTATGCCTAGTTGCGATGATTGTGTAAATTTCGAGGACGAAATTTTTATTAGGAGAGGAGAGCTATAAGCCCCATATCGTAGACCGTACTGTTCCGTAGACTTCAGCGGTCTTTCCGGTCGACTTTCGGCAACCTTTAACCCTTAACTGACATTTGTACACGACCCTGATTCATAGGCCGTCAACTCAAGTCAACTCAACCCGAGACTTATACCCTAGCGACCGCGTCATCGCCGCGGTTCCGATGTTGCGTCTCGCGCGCCGATCCGATACTCTGGCTAGGAGATGTGGGCCATCATTCGGTACGAGAAAAACACCGCGCGTACGAACTATGAGAGAATCTCTACGAGATGTCACCTCAATCAATCAATCAATCCATCCCATCATGTCAAGTACATGTCAAGTACACCACACCTCTCACCCATCTCCAAGCAACCCCAAATTCAAAAAGTTCTTACACCACCCATGCCTTTCTTACACCAAGCAACCACAAAAGTCAAAAGAAGCCTTATGTCACGCCCCGAACTCGGAAACCGAGCTCACAAAATTTTCGATCACCGAATCTGGCGCCGACAGCCTCCGTAGAACCCCATTCTCGGCTCCCGATACCCGTTCACCAGGTTCCGATCCTGGGATACTACAAGGAGGATTTATAATCATCAGTCTGATTCATAATGAGTATAACCAAAAGCATAACCCACGAACAATAACCACAAGAACACCATCACAAAATCCACTAATATAATCATTTGAGTACAATGCTGAAAGGGAAATACATAAATCGAAAATCAAGCTCCAAAAGATCACTGCATGCTCCAAGCTCAACACTGTTGCACCCTAACATCACCTGCATGCATCTATTGTCCATAAGCTTATAGAAAGCTTAGAGGGTGGTGTAAGTGTGTGCACAAGGTAAGTGCCAAGTATTCAATACAATGTCGTCATCATACAAACCAGAAATACTGGTAATATGTAAATCGTATAATATCGGAATAAATAGAAATACTGACAAGATCATGAATTATCTGAGTAAGCAGAAATACCGACAAGAACATAAATCATACGATAACAGAGTAAGCGAAAATACTGAATAGTCCATGAGTCAAACCATATCAATGTACATAACACAGGTCAGTTATACAAATGAGGAGCCAAATATCAGATGCCGATGATACAACGTAATCTACAATTCTTGATGAGTTCACATATAGCGTCAGTCGTACTTAGACCATATAAATGCAGAAACACAGTAATCCAAAATACCATAAGCCACGGATGTAATGCAATATGCGATGCGAATGGAATGACCATGCTGAAGTGTGAAGTCGGGATGATAGTACGTAGTATCGCAGGCTACGGGGTCCACCACAAGGGACTTCTATCCAAACCAGTCCCATACCTAAATTTAGATAGTCAGACTTAATGTGGTAAACTCCTAATCTCAGGTTAGTCCTGCGCCCCAACCGAAATCCTGGCCATTGCGAAGGCACACGTAACAAATAATTACGCACCACCAACCCGAGTGGATAGTGAATGAATGAATGTATGAATGAGTATGCAACTCCTGCTCACTAAATCCACATATCAATATAGTTCATCTCTGGGATCATCATCGGAGTTTAGTACACTCCAAATGGCACTGTCTCTCTCCTAGCAGCACAGTCCGAGTGAGCGTAAGAAACCTCACTATCCGCCTAGCCAATAGTCTGTCAATACCTATCCGGCACGTCGATAGCGGACCCATTCACGAGCTGATCAAACTCAGCCTAATATTGCCCCCTACCCTCGGGCGGATAAAGCCACACCCCTTCCCAACCGACCACGACACAATGGGAGACGAGGCCTCCTGGTATTCGGCACTCAGGCGCTCATGTATCCACTCGGTCTCGACGTTGGGGCGTCTCCTAGCCACGGAGGTTTAGGAATTTTCACCCAGGGACATCTATGGCACCCGTATGCTAGAACTAAATATTTTCGGTGTCCCATTTGACCATCCACGATATGCCTGTGGAGGCTACGGCCCTGATGTCACTAGGGCGTACAGTAATCATAATGCGAGATGCATGAGTCATACAATCCAGTTATGCACCAATCCTGCGCATACCGCGTGCTCATGTGAGATAATCTCCGCCTATCAGGGAGTCTCATAACAACATGCTCAATGACATATGCAATGATCAACCACATCTCATAACAAACATGCAGATGATGCGTATGGGCAGGTGTCATGATGCTATGCTGTCACATACTCATAACTGGTATCAACAACCGGCATCGATAATCGACCTTGACAATGTGGACATTTAACCAACATTACCCTCAAGGAATGACCCACATAGGGCCAAACATATAATGGGCCCACGGCCTCACACAAAGGCCTAATATACAACACAGTGGGTCTTACTCAAGGGACACATATACACAACAGGCGGGCCCTGCTCATGGGCCTAACATACATCACAATGGGCTCCTTCGCCTGGCCCCCAAATGCATCACAATAGGCCTCATCACCTAAGCCTCAATATACATCACATTGGGCCTTAAATACGGGCTGGATACACATCACAATGGGCCTCGATAATCAGAATCGGCAATCAGCCATGATAATCGAAATCGACAATCGGCCACAATAATTGGCCTCGATCAGTAATCAGCCTCGATAATCAGAATTGGCCATCAACCATGACAATCGGGATCAGTAATCGGTTACGATAATCGGAATTGATCGATAATCAGAATCGACAAATCGGTCACGATATTCGAAATTGATCGATAATCAGAATCGACAAATCGGTCACGTCGATCGAAATCGGCAATCGGCCTCGATGATCGGTCGATCAAGGCTTAAGGGGAGGTCACAATGTGGACATTAAACCATCATTGTCCATCAATGTGCTCATTTAACCAACATTACTCCCAAAGGGTGGCCCTCATAGGGCCAAACATATAGTGTGCCCACGGTCTCGCACCAGGGCCTAATATACATCATCATGGGTCTCAATTGCATCAAATGGGCCGATTAAATGGGTTAAATCAAATAGGCCGAATCAAATGGGCCGATTCAAATGGGTCGAATCAAATGGGCCGATCAAATGGGTCGAATTAATTGGGTCGGTCGAAGGGGCCGAGTCGAATACATCATGCATTCATTGCAAGGAATCATTATGGTGCATAAAAAAAATGAGTCATATCCAAAGGATCATATGGACCATGCCACAAATGACAATGGTGACAATGATTTCCATCGTTATATTTCTGGTGGGCCCACCACAGTATTTATTTTCCATCCATACTGTTCATAAGGTCACAAGGACCTGAACAGGGAAGGAAAATAAATATTATATTGAATCAAAACTTCTGTAACCCAAAGGGGTTTCAAGGGTGGGCATTCAACACCACTGTTTTCTGTAGGATTGTCCACTTGATATTAGATCTGTCTTATTTTAGTCTCAAGCCCAAGGATGAGTTCACCAATTGTATAGACGGTTTGGATAAAACACACGTGGCATGGTGGGCCTACGTCCAATCTAATGGACGGCTTGGATATGGACTACATACATCAAAAAGAAAGGGGGGTCCACCATCCCACCATATGAACGGTGTGGATAAGACCCATACATCACGTGTGGCCCCTCAAAATTGGATGGACAGTAAGAATACAGCACACACATCATGGTGGGGCCGCATGCACGTCAAATGGATGGACGGCAAGGATACATCACGGTGGGCTCCACCCGTAAGATGGATGGACGGCTTGGACGTCATGGCTGCTGCACCGTCCAGCAACTGGATGGTGCAGATGTAACATACATCATAATGTGGTCCACCTTAACATATATAATATAATATAATATATTATATTATCATATCATATAATATATTATATTATATTACATTATATTATAATCTGACATAAAGAAAAACCACCGTCCAGAGAGTGATGATCTGGACGGTGCAGATCTGATGCTTATATCGTGGTGGGTCCACATGTGTGACCCACCTCTCATTCATATATGCTATATTATATATATATATACATATAATATAATATAATATAATATAATATACTACAACATCATGTAATATAATATAATATAATATAATATGATATGTACAGGAACCATGAAAAGCCACCGTCCAGGCCCCTGCATGCTCTGGACGATGTTGATCTTATGCATAAATCACGGTGGGTCCACACGTGGGAGTGGCCCACCATGCATTTATTATTAATATAAAATATTGTATTATATGATAATATATATATCATATATAAATATGCATACGTGGAGTATCAACGTCCGACGGGCAGTCTGATGAATGGACGGTCTGGATGGGCGGTTGGATAAACCGTATACAGCAGGTGGGGGTCCGCGGTCACCAAATGAGTGAACGGTTGGATGGCATATGTAAATTCATGAAAGGCCCACCGTCCAGCCATCTGGACGGTGGGATACAAAACATACATTAGGGTGGGTTTGGACGACCTGCTGACGTCCTCAGTAGTGGACCCACGTATCTTGGCGGCGTCAATACCCCAGCCATGTGCTAGTGTGCGGTACCCAGCAAAATCGCTGGATAGGTGGGTCCCACGTGGGGCCCACCATAGTATTTATTTTCCATCCAATCAGTTGAGAAGGTCATACAGACCCGGATTGAAGAGGAAAAACAAATTTCATGATGATCCAAAACTTCTGCCAACCCAAAAAGGGCTTCAATGGCAGACGTACAACCCTCACTGTTTCTTGTGATGTGGGCCACCTGAGCCCCTCATATAGCTGATTTTTGGGGGGCCCAGTGTCCCAAAAGGGGACCTACCAAATGCACGACAATGATGATCAACACACATCATGGTGGGGCCCACGGTTGGGACCGTGGGTCCTTGCCCGCTGTCAACCGCAGCGTCCAGCTGTTGCAACAGCAGCAGCAACGCCAGCTACTTTGATTTTTTTTTATTTTTTTGAAAATAGTAATTTCATGGCTTTTCTGATGTGGGGTCCACATCAGGAGAATCCGACCTAGTGGTTGGGTTCTATGGCTCAAGACAGCCTGAATGAGCCTAATATTCGATGTGTTTTGGCATATAGAAATATCAAAGTGGGTTTTAACAATAAAAACTACTGTTTTCCACGCTATGGCTTGACAGAAAATCGAATTGGCTTCATATATCGGCTCAACGCCTAAAATGAGCTTGGGAATGGAATGGACGGCGTGGATTTGATTCATATATCAAAGTAGGGCCTACATGAATAGCCCACCCAAGGCTTAGAATTAAGCTGATATTTTTGTTTTCATTGCTGGACATTTTGTTTTCATTGCTAGACGGTATACACACCGTCAGTTCACACTTCACTAAGCAGCCACGTCCAGCGTCCTGGACGCTGGACGGTTTGGGTAACACACACACACATATATATAGCCCCACCTATAGGCATGCTACAGGTGGGCCACCAAGTGGTTGGATGGCGTAGATAAGACACATCAAGGTGGGATCCATCATCACATAAAAATTAAAAAGAGAGGGAGAGAAAGAAGCACCCACCTCTCATTCTTCTTCCTCCCTAGCCTTCCAATGCTCCAAAAGTGTTCCTTTAACGGTGGAGATGATGATCCAAGGGTGGAGATGAGAGATAGGGTGATAGGGAGTGGGCCACACATGGCTCTTCTCATGGAGAGCTTGGACGTTTCCTCTCCTTGGGAGTTGCTTGGGAGGGTGAGAAATGAGAGAGAGAGAGAGAGAGAGAGAGAGGAGTGGTGATGGAGTGGAAAGGGATGGGGTCATTTGACTTTTGTAAGAAAAGAATGGGCTAAGCATGGATTGCATTGACCTTGGGTAAGGAAAGGTAAGGGTGAGTGATGGCTTGTGATGGGATGTACTTGACTTATGATTGATGGATTGATGTGACATTTGATGTGATTGATGGGACTTTCTCTTGAAAATTACAACACGCGGCGTTTTCCTCGTATTGAACGCAAGCCTACATCTCCTGGCCCGAGTATCGCCTCGACGCGTAATACATGGCGTCGGAACCGCGGCGACGGCGCGGTCGCAATGGTGCAAGTTTCGAGTCGAGCCGACTCTGATATATAAGCCACGACTCAGGATCGCGTGCAAATGCCGGTAACAGATCGTGGGTCGTCGGAATTTGACCGAGATAGCCGCGGAAGCCTAGGGAACGGTACGATCTAAGATGCGGGCCTTACACCTTACACACCCATCCCTCTCTCTCCCATCCATCACTCCATCACCATCTCTCTTTACAACCCTCTCTCTCCTTCATTTTCAAATCACAATCCAAGCAACCCAAAAACCTCCATACGTCCAAGCCTTTCCCCATCTCTTCCAAGTTACAAGTGTGGCTCACTTTCCTACCCTTTCATCTCTCATCTCAACCATCTAAACCTCATCTCCTCCATTGGAATCAAAGCTAAGGAGCTAAGGAAGCCTAGGGTGCAAGAAGAAGCCGGTGGGTGCTTCATAGGCTTAGATTTGCATGTTTTTAAGATGGGTCAAGTGAGGCCTCCTGATTGATGATATGGATCTCACTTTGGACCCTAGGTGTGGTCGATGGCCCACCTTGATCCTCATATCATTCCATGATGGGGCCATTCTCCATAGACCCCATCATGATGTTTACCTTCCTAGCTTGTATATGGGTTATCTAGACCGTCTATTTTTATGGAGAAGGAATCTCCACCATTAGATTTTTTTTTTTGAATTAATGGGCCCACATATAATGGGACCCACTTGATGTATGATCGATTGCAACAGAGGGCCCATAGTGTCGGGGTCCCTCCATCACACGCGTGTCCCACTCTCTTTCTCTCTCTCTCTCTCTCTCTCTCCCTCTTTTTCTATATTTTTTTATGTGATGATGATGTGGTTGTGTGGCCCACCTGGATTGGATGGACCCCACCACGAGGTATGTATTTTATCCAAAACATCTAGAAGTGGGGCCCACCTTATATGTGTTGTACCCACACCATCCATCATGAGGTGGCCCACTTGAGCAAAGCCCACCTCCATGCATGTTCTGTGAGAATCCGTCCAGCGTCCAGAGACGCTGGACGTCACTGATAAAACACAAATATTAGCTTGTTTCCAAGCTCATGGGGTGGCCCACTCATATAGGCCCCATCTTGATGTATGTTTTTGATCTATACCATCCATTCCTTTCCCTTGGTCATTTTAGATGTTGAGCTAAAAACTGGACTCAATCCGATGTTCTGGCGGGCCATAGCATAGCAAATGGTGATTTTTACCGTTAAAAATTCACCTGATGTTTTAATGCACCAAAAGATATTGAATATTGGGCTTGTTTGGTTTGTCTTGAGATATGGGAACCAATGGGCAAGTTGGATTCATCCGATGCGGGCCCTACATGTGAAAAACTACAAAAAAATTGGATTCATCCGATGTTTTAATGCACCAAAATATATAAATAGTAGCAGCTGCTGCTGCTGCTAAGAGGCGCAGGCAGCGCCTGCGCTGTAGGCGGGCGGGCGGAAGGTAGGGACCCATGGCCCCTGCTGTGGGCCCTACCATGATGTATATTTGATATCCATACCGTTCATCGGGTGGGCCACTCCATGAAGTGGACCCACTCCAAAAATCAGCTTGATCGAGAGCTTAGGTGGCCCACACCGTAGGAAACAGTAAGGTTGAACGTCTAAAATTGAAACCCTTTTTCTAGTTTTTTTTTCTTTTTGTTGTCCAGGTCCGTGCGACCTTAACCACAGGTTGGATGGAAAGCAAATGTTATGGTGGGCCCCACGTGGGACCCACATTGATGTATGTGTTTTATTCACACCGTCCAGGTGGATGGTGGAATCCTAGAGTGATGTATGTGCTTTATGCACACCGTCCACGGACGGTGGGACCCATGATGTATGTGTTTTGTTCTCGTTGTCCAATGACAGTGGAACCCACCATGATACATGTGTTGCATCCCATCCACCCAAGCATTTTAAAAGATCATTTTGTGGCAGGAGTTAAGGGATGAGCCAGATCTAAAATTCAAGTGGACCCCATCATTCAAAATAGTGGTCAATGACGTCCACTGTTCAAAAATTTCCAAGGGGCCATAACAATTTCCCATCAAGTTGATATTTGTTCCCACTTCATCTATCACTATGTAAATTATGAAAGGGGTTGGATGGGAAACATATTTCATGGTGGGCCTTAAGAATTTTAATGGTGGAAATCATCACCACCACTTATGTTGGGTGTGGCCCATTTGATGTGCTTGGGGCCTAATTGGTGTGGCCCATTTGATATACATAAGGCCCATGTGATTAGGCCCATTGTGATGTATTTTAAGGCCCATGGGCTATGACCCATTGCAATGTACATAAGGCCCGTTGGTGAGGCCCATTAATGAGGCTCATTTGATGAATGTAAGGCCCATTAATACGGCCCATTTGACGAATGTAAGGCCCATGTGATACGGCCCATTTGATGTATTGAAGGTCCAATGGGATGTACCTAAGGTGCATTGCAATGTGTGATCCCAACATAGTTTATGTAATGATGTTTACGACGGGTTATGCCTTAGGAGCAATGTTGGTTTGACGTCCACATTGCAAGTATAGTGTTGGTTAAATGTCCACATTATAACTCTCCCTAGAGCCCATTGATAGGCCCGTACATGTAATGTGTAGGCTGTCTAGGCCCATCTTCATTATGAACCGCATCCATTACCATATAACATGCCTAGTATAGTTCCATGATTCACGATCATACACATCATATGTATGCTTGATATGAGAAGTGACTGATCATAGCATATGCCTTCAGGCAGATTGTTTATGGACTCCCGGATAGGCGGTGTTGCCCTACATAAGCGCACGATACGCGCAAGATTGCTGCATGACTGGATAGGGTGATTCATGCATTCGCATTATGTGATATGGTACGGTACGCCCTAGCGACATTAGGGTCGTAACCTCCACAAGCATATCGTGGTTGGTAGGATTGGATACCGAAAATTTTGTTCTACAAGGGGTGTTATAGATATCCCTGGGTGAAAGTCCCTAAACCCTTATGGTACCAGGAGGTTGCTCCAACGTCTAGACCGAGTGGGTACATGAGCGTCGAGTGCTGATTACCAGACGGTATCGCTTTCCATTGTGTCGTGGTCTGTTAGAAGGGGGTGCGGCCTTACCCGCCCAAGAGGAGGGGGCAAAGCTAGGTTGAGTCTATCCAGCTCGAGGAATGGGTCCACTATTGACGAGCCGAGCCTAATATTAGCAAGCGGATAGTGAGGTCTCTTCCACTCACCTTATTGCGCGCAATGGGGCGGCAATCTGGTTGGAGTGTACTAGACCCCAGTGATATTTCAGAGTTGAGTTGTATTGATATGTGGACTTAGATGAGGATTCGTATGCTTGAGTTGTATTTTGCACCGCATAGCCTTGGTACAGCTCATAGCATTCATGAATTCATCAGCATATTCCGCACTACTCTGATACTGCATAATTGTATTACTACTTTACGCACACACTTACACCACCTTCTAAGCTTTCCATAAGCTTATGCACGACCGTTGCATGCAGGTGACGTTGGAGCACAGTAGCGCTGAGGCAGGAGCGCTTTGCAAATCATCTTGGAGCTTTTTATTCATTATCATTATATTTTCCTTTATGCTCTTGTAAAGTTTTTGATCATAGTGGAAATGTGATGGAGTTTTTGGTTGTTATTTGTGGGTTATGCATTTGGTTATGCTTATTACGAATCAAACTGGTGTTGAAAATTCTCCTCGTAGCATCCCAGGATCGGAACATGGCAAATGGGGGCTGGGAGCTGAGAATGGGATTCTATGGAGGCTGTCGGCGCCGGATTCGGTGATTGAGAATTTTGTGAGCCCGGTTTCCGAGTTTGGGGCGTACCAACCCCTGGCCTATAAATAGCTCATTTCTCTCTCTTAGAGAGAGAGAGAAAGCATTCTTTAGACTATTGGGTCAAAGAGGAAACCGGAAGGTATCGTCAAAATCTTTAAAACTCCATCGCTGGTCACCAGCGATCTAAGCAAGGTAGCGCAACGAATTCACTCAAAGGGAACATCAGTGTGCCATAAAAATCCCAGGGAAAGCTATTGGGATCTATGGAAATCTGGACTTGTCTGTGACGATGAGCGACTGCTACGGTTAACCACTGCGGAAGTCATAAGCTAACCGGGGTGGCCAAACCACTTCCTGTGACTGCATGACGGTCTGGAGCGACAACCACCCTTCTCACTGTGACAGTCGTCTTGTTCACCACGGTAGTTATGCAACCCACTATGGTGGTCAAATGGCCTAGCGCAGCAATGTCTGTCCCCTTATAATGACCTCCAGGGGATCTGCAATGCCCTCTGAAGAACTTATGGCATCTTGATAATAAGCATGATTCATCCAACTTCATAAATTCGGTAAAGCTCATCTCGGCAGTTATGACATCTTAAGGATTATGATGATATGAGTATCTTGTGGTTCAAAGAATGACCACTTACTAATTTCTTCAATTGCTTGTGTTATGCCAAAGTTAAAGCCCATTACTGCCCCATGTTAGCCGGGAGTATGCCCCTAAGACATAAATATTTATGGATTGGATTCAGAGTCATGGATAGTCTTCTAAAAGTCTCCATCCCAGAGGAGGAGCTCAGAGTTGAACCGCCCAATTAGAGGCTTAGCAATCCAGTCTAAAGAGAGGACTCAAGTCCTGCCTAATAAGAACTCTAATTCCTAACTCTATAAGGATGGTCCAAGTCAACTGGACAACTTGGCATAACCTAAGTGATATTCTTTAAAATATGTCCATAAATCTTTTGCCTTTTAATCAATGGTATTTTACATGACGTAATTAAGGGCTTGTGCCATATCATAGCCTAATATGTAAAAGAACTCGGAATCTCTGTAATAGAATGTCTTCCTTTGCATTGTGTTCGTATGTGCTTGTTTATATTGTTTATGAATACCTATGAAATCTCTGGATAAATCAAAATATATGCATCACAAAAATATTACGCTACAAGACTTTCTTGAAATATCTGTCTGGATGCATCTTCTCACATCCAACAGTTATAGCAACCACTTCAACACCACTCTGGCCTTCCAAACTCTTCTTTCTCTTTTTAACAGCTATCCTAATAACCGTTTGCAAGACTATTCTTGTTGAATGATGTTCCGCCTTTGGATGGCATATATTACTCAACCAGTGCCAACTGTCATTTCTACCAAACGTGCTCCAAATATCCTCACATATCTTATGCAAGTCGTATATTTCTTATGTAATAACACATGTCCTTTTCTAATTGTCTTTTCCAAGATCGGTACTAAAAAATAGGTTACAACAATAAGAACATTAGGAAGTGGCTTAGGTGCTTTTCTCACACTTCATGGGCACACAATATGGTTCGTTGCTTGCTTGGGGCCTATGCATGTACACGTCAACATGAGGAGGTCAAGGAGCCTTAAACTTTTTCTAAACTAACACCAGACTTGAGTAGAGCCATGATGCAAGCCATGGTCCACGGCTTGAGGTGGCGGTTTGTTAGATTGACCAGCCTCGTGATGTGGTGCCTTAGTGGATGTTGAGTTTGGTCACCTTCGTGTGATGTGTTGTACCTGGGAGGCTTATTTGGCCGTTGGCTCAGTTGGCAATTATAAAGACTATTGGGCTAAGTCATGATGAAAGGAAATTTGACCATTAGTCGAATGGTCAAAGCAGTTGGAAGGTGATCAAAGGGTGCTCTCTATATATCTGCCCCAAACGGACAGAAAACCCACCCATGCGTGGCATGGAAGTTTATTCAAGCTAGGATCTAAATACAGATATCTCTCTCTCTCTCTCTCTCTCTCTCTCTCTCTCTCTCTCTCTCTCTCTCTCTCTCTCTCTCTCTCTCTCTATTCAAGCTAGGATCTAAATACAGATCTCTCTCTCTCTCTCTCTCTCTCTCTCTCTCTCTCTCTCTCTCTCTCTCTCTCTATATATATATATATATATATATATGGAATTCTGGTTTTGTCATGTTTTTCAGCACATTTTCATGTTTTGCAGACTTTCATTCCATCATTGTATAAATAGATAATAACCAGCTCATTTATAATCCAGCTCATTGCTAGAGGTTCTCGTTGTTTATCCACCGTGCAGCTGAAGATAGACTGTATTATATCACGGGACAAATTACAGACTTGCGTTGCATCCATGCAGCAGGAATTACTGTCTTACGTGTCTCCCTAACGCTGCCTTCCTTTTTAATTCATTGTAATCTGTACCATTAATATTATGCAATCTTGTTCGGCTTTTTTACATGGTTAGGACTGTTTGATTATTGTTATTTTTGGTCTATGGTCCACTTATGGCGCTTATATAATGAATGGACGATTCAGATCATCATAAACATATATATATATCACTTGTCCATTATAAATGTTCAAGTGCGGATATCTTCCCTAGATGAAATCTAGGTTGGACAGCTAGCGTTGAAATGATATACATATTAAGATAATAAAAATAAAATGTAATAAACCGCATTCAAGCAAGAAACTGCCAATAAGTAAATTGAAAAAATAATAATCATAATAATAAACCAAAAAAAAAAAAAAAAACCAAAAATAAACCAAAAATAAAAAAACAAAAAACAAAAAACAAAAAAAGAGTTACAAGATACTCGGGCAGCTTACGGCACTTGATATGCAAGCACCCTCAAAGTAAACGAACCCACAGTAGCTTAGTCAATGGCCCAAAATCTGATTGGTTGTGCAGTTCTATCCTCTGGATCGTAGGCACGTTTAGACACTTTTTCATGTTTGATTGGTCAATTGTCATATAATCAAATAAGCGCAATTTTTGTATCATTGGACATTAGAGCCGGAAACATAAATTGGACAGTTTTACAATTGACTTATATGACAAATATGAAACTCTTTAAAGTAATTTCAAAAGTGCCAACATATCATCTATCACACCCTACCAGGGTATGAAAGCTCTTCTCTAAGGGGCCGTTCAGATTTATGGAAAGTAAAGGATTTGAAATTTTGTTTTTCATGAAACTCAAATTCTATTGTTTCTCAGGCTGGAATTTGTTGGAAACTCACTTTCTAAATTTGTTGGAAAAAAACAAATTTACTTTTCCACTTTTCTTCATAAGAAGGACATTTTCTCATGATAAAAGGGAAACGGATTTCTCAAAGCTTATGTCAAATGTGCAACCATCCAGGTGCCAATGTGCCAAATGAACCATTATCCATTTTTAGTCATGCATTGCACATGACATTATGCCACATGTGTTAACATACTACATGTGTCACCATCCATCTTCTTACTCCCTATGTGTAAAGCATCCCACGTATTAATATGCCAAATGTACACCGTGTTAATGTACCACATATGTCACCATCCATCTTCTTACTCCCCATGTGTAAAGCATCCCATGTATATTAATATGCCAAATGTACACCATCCATCTTCTCTTGCACCTCACATGTGCTAATGTGTCACATGTACCGCGGTTCGCCTTCTCTTGTGCCTTAGATTTGAGCATGCCACGTGTGCTATCGTCAATCTTCAATTATTTTAGATATACTAGATATGCCAATTGTTGTTGATAGATGTCTTAAATCTATAATATCAACAGTCTGTCGATGACGGGTTCGATGTCATCGAGTATTTTTCAAATCTCCTTTGTTGGTTGCTGGACATATTAGTTTTTTGATAACATCGAAGCTAGGTCAAGCAATCGAAGATTTTCAGAAATCCCATGTTTGTTTGCTAGACGATTTTGGCAGTTTTTTAATATCATCGAAGGGTGTTCGATGACATCGAACGGTTTCGTGTAGAATTTTGTGGATATGTCGAATTTGTGAAATTTGCTTCCTATTTCGTTTAAGATTCTTTCTAAAGGTATATATATGGGTGCAAAGGAGGTATTCCAAGAGTTTCTAAATTGTTCTAGGGTTTCAAATGGGTGTAGCAAGGGTGAGATTCGAGGTTGTTCGAATTAGATAAGTCATCTCTCTTTGTAATTTCTGTTTTCATAGTGAATTTTTTATCAATTTATTCCGTGGATTTTTCCCCAGAGGGTTTTTCTATGTTAAATCGTTGTATTCTCTTTAAGTTTGCTTGGTGCTATTAGATTGCTATCCTAAATTCATCTCTGTGTGCTTCCGTGGTTCCCCTAACAGTATTAATAGTGTCAATGAGCATTAGTGTTGTAATCTAGTTACAAATGTCAAATGTCAAATATACCTATATGTGTCTTGTCCACATACCATACAACTTCAAGCAACTCACATGTATCACAAGTAACATAATTCAGCTTCAAGCACTCACACATGCCATGCATGCCATATGTACACTACTATTCACTTTCAAGCATCTGAAACATATTACATATACTAATCTATCATATGTTAGCAGATACCTAGATTTTATTTTATTTTTTGCAAAAAAAAAAAAAGAAGATAATTTGTTTTGCTAGACAATATAGTTTAAAATAGATCCTAGATTTAAAAAATCTTAGCTTATGCTTTCCATTACTCCAAACAAGCCCAAAAGAAAAATTACTCTTCACACGCAAAATGGAATCACAAGTGTTTTACATTGGAGCCACTCATCTAGAAATCCTCATTGTGTTGATGCCATGTCTCAAAACATCAAAGAAATACAAAGATCAAGTGAGCTCACGTGTACAAAAGAAACAAATGGTGTAAAGAATTGACCATGTTATTGATGTCTTAAATCCGTGAGCAACAGGGTTTGTTAATATGATCAACAAACTACCCGATGCCATTGAGAAAATTCAAAAAATTTCATGTTAGTTGCAGAAACGTTTCAGTGCTGCTACTTGATGTCATTGAAGTAAGTTCGATGACATCGAGGGTTGTCGATGTCATAAAAGGTCTCATTGAAAATGCCCATAGAATTGCTTAAGTACAGAATTTGTTTATATATATCAGAGTATAGAGGGGGCTTTTTAATTTGTTCATAAGGGCTTCAAGGGCATATCTAAGGCTTGTGAAGTAAATTCGAGGCTCGTTCAAATTGGTAATGCTATCTCTTGTAATTTCTGCTTTCATAGTGCATTACTCGTTGTTGTGTGCACGCTGTAGTTTTTTCCGGCAAGGGTTTTTCCATATAAAATTTAAATTATTTTTATTTGATTTTGGTTATATGATTATAAGTACTTTGCTTGATTCATCTATAAGTGTTTCGGTTCTCTAGCAGATCATTTCTCGAAGTTTGATATGTGAGCCGGCTCTACGACTGATTGGAAGGTCCTGATTTTTTAACACGGCATTGACATTGTGGGAATTACCTGGTGAGCAAATCCTATACAACGCAAGTACGCTTGCTTCCACTAGCGGGGCTTTCACTTAGCCTTCTTTTGTTATGGGGTTGGTCAGTGGGATCCCTGACATGGGGCCACTTTGAGGTATTTGCTCATTTTAAGGCGTGATAAATAATAATAATAATAATAATAAAAAGAACCAGATCCGGTTAAAAACTTCTCTTGGGCCAGGACCAAGTTGATATTTGTGTGATCCCTTTATTTGCCAATCCGGACGGTCTGCTACTTTTCACTTTTACAGTCCTTTTTATGTCCAAAACTCTGCCGGTTAGAGTTCCACTTTCATAGTAATTTTGGGTTATAGTCCATCTACAGTGGGTTCCACTGGACGGTCAGGATCAGAAGTACATTCCACGTGTGGCGTATGAGCCGCATCTGTACCCTAGCTACAGCGCAATGTACTGTACTACACAATTATCAAACGCCTTCTCTGAAACGACAAGCAGAAAGAAGCATGGATTGCGGACGCGGATTTACTGCGAAAGCCTTTCGCAGGAAGTTCCTGCGCAAGGATGCTGGGTGGGGCCAACTCCAATGTATGGAGAAATTCATTCCGTCCATCCGTTTTACGAGCTCATTTTAGGGTGTTATACGAAAAATGAGGTGGATAAAAGACTTAAAAGGGGTCACACGAGAGGGGAAATCGGGAAAAGAAATTCCTACCGTTGAAACCTCCGTGGAATCCACCTTGATGTTTATATGCTATCCAAACCGTTTATAAGGTCATTCCAAATGTGATGAAGTGAAAACAACAAAAATATAGCCTGATACAGAAATTTTATGGCCATAAAAATGTGATGAACTGAATGCCACTATTTCCTCTCGTGTGGCCGACTTGAGTGTTGGATTCATCTCCTTTTTAGTTCCACGTCCTAAAATAATATCTCAAAATGGATGGACGGATGGACTTCACTGAAATATATCAGTGGGCCCCACCCGGCATCCTTGCGCAGGAACTTCCCTTGAAAGGCTTTCGCAGGAAATCCTCGTTGGATTGGACGCGGATTGCGTCTTACCCGCCCGGACGGTAATCCGTCCGGGCAGGGCTATGTGGAGTCCACCGTGATGTAAGTGTTTTATCCGCGCCGTTCATAGTTTTCTCAGATCATTTTAAGATATGATCCAAAAATTAAGACAGATTTAGGTCTTAAGTGTGGACCACAAAGTGGGGATTGAATGTCCATTATTAAAAACTTCTTAGGAGTTGGAGAAGTTTCAGATCAAGCTGATTTTTTTTCCCTTCATCTACCTCTACATGAACTTATGAATAGGTTGGATGGTAAAAATACATCACGGTGACCCTTAGAAAGGTTTCAACGGTGGGTGTCATTATCACTGCAGCTTCCTTTGGTGTGATCCACTGGAGCCGTATACCTGCTTCATTTTTATTATCATCCTATAAATTATCTGAGAAAATTGATGAACGGTGTGGATAAAATACTTACATCATGGTGGGCCTCACAGAGCCCTGCCCGGACGGAGCAATCAACGTCCAGATTGCTGCTCAAGCAGAAACAGTGTAAGTATTCCCACCACCTACGTGATGAACGGATGCTGCATTCAGTGGACGTCCGTAGCATATAGTAAAACGTACACAGTATACAGCTCAAATTATTATTACGAGCACATACGGCTCATCAATCATCAATTCTGCTAGGAATGTGTCCTGCTGCGGTACATATTTAGGTCCCGTTATTTGGAGATCTAGACCATTTATCTAGAGTAACACTGATATAGAGCGGTCGCGGATGTACTTTAATAGCAAAGATAGACCAAAGAAGGCTTGATCTAAGGCTTGAATGATCAGGAACATCCAAACCTTAAAATAGTAGTATCTTGTAAGTCGGTATGAGTTTTTCGACCATCGCACATGATTTTATATATTTTAGGTAGACATTTACTATAATTACTAAATTTGTTATTTATAATAAGTTATAAATTTTAAAGAGTTTTAGTTGTAGTTTAATTCTGAAACTTCTTCCAAGCTTGGTATCCCTATTTAAATGGCCAATACGGTATTTTAATCATTAATCCAATTTTCATGAATATTATTTTTATTTCCTTATTTTTTATTTGTAGATTCAAGAAGTCTCTTCAAGCCGTTCTAAAAAGCTCCGTGGATGAGTAGCAATTGAGGTGATCAGGACTTCGCGCTGCATTAATAGGTTTGCTAATTCCACACCCATGTACAGTAAGAGCTTGCTCTTCGATCAGGGAGGTTTGCTAATTTCACAGGTGTGTATGGTCTTACACGTTTACATGCATAAGTAAGCAAATATAAAACACGTATGGGAGATCTGAGCTTTTCACAAAGTCCGAAACAATGTGCAGATCAACTAACTAAAAAATAGACAATTTCACTCTTCTAGTGTGCTATACGGTACCATTTACATTGATAGTTATTTTTATTTTTATTTTTTACCAGCCGTTCGCTTGAAATATGAAACGGGCTGATTTATATGCCAAAAGAACTAAACAGTGTATAGCAACTGAGTTAAAGCTCAGATCTCCTACACATGTCACACTTTGACACATGTGCCTGCAGTGGGTGTGTACGGCCTCTACACGAGTGCGGAATCAGCAAACCTGTCGAAAGCGGATTGCGTAGTGAGTAAGCCTAGTAAACTGCGTGAGGTACACCATGATTTATGCATTTTATCCGCTCCTTCTGTGCATTTTATCAGATGATTTTAGGGCTTGAGACAAAAAAAAAGCATATACAACATTCAACTGGACCACACCATAGGAAACAGTTGAATTAAACATTTACTGTTGAAATATTCTTGGGGACAACATAAGTTTTGGATCAAACTTTATAATCTTATGAACCGGTTGGATGACAAGTAAACATCACTGTGGACCTAGCAAGGTTTCAACGGTGGAAATCATTATCTCCACTGTTTCATGTGATATAATCCACTTGATCTTTAGATATGCTTCAATTTTGGGTTCAACATGGACGGTGTGGATAGACCACATACATTCAAAGTGGGCCCAACTGAGTTTACTCAGTACAGTACAATAAGAGGCACTGAGTAACTCAGTATGCAATCCGATTTCGAACCTCTCCAGCTAAAATTGAAATCGGGTTGCGTACAACTCAATACGTTCTTATCGTACTCAGTAAACTTTGTTGGGCTCACCATGAATGTATCTGGTCTATCTACGCAGTCCATACATTTTTCCATCTTATTTTAGGGGTAGGGACAAAAATTTAAGCATACCCAAAGACTAAGTGGATCATATCACAGGAAACTGTTGGAATAATGATTTCCATCGTTGAAACCTTTATAGGCCCCACAGTGATGTTTATTTCTCATCCAACCTGTTCATAAGATCACAAAAACATGGATGAAGGGAAATCATAAATACAAGCTTGATCCAAAACTTCTGTGGCCCCCAATAAATTTTCAATGGTAGATGTTCAATTCACACTATTTCCTGTGGTGTGGTCCGATTGAGGTTTGGATATACTTCATTTTTTGGTTCAAGACCTAAAATTATTAGGTAAAATGGATGGACGGAGTGGATAAAATACATAAATCAAGATGGACCCCACTGAGTTTACCCAGTACGCTTAGCGTACTGAGTTACTCAGTACGCAATCCGCTCCGCCAAAACTACGAGCTTTCCTACCCCGACTGAGAAAACAAGCAATAGTTTTTATATTCCAAATCAGATTGAGTTTTTCGGTCTGTCAACAAAAGTGGCCCATTGATTAGACAGTCTATATCCATCACCACATGATCCAAATCACTAATTGTGGGGGTGGTTACCATCGATCAAACGGTGATAGAAAAGTTAGTTTACTCGTACATGATAAAGTCCCCTCCATTGCACATGTGGCAGGGAGATGTGTGAATCTGCACCATCCATCAAGTGGACCATAACTTTGATGGCCCACGGATTTAAAACAAATAGAGATGGCGCTAATCTCCTCATTCTTGCGTACTTTGTTGGATGTTGATTTAATATATAGTCAATCAGTGGGAGGTTTTTAACCATGGTCCACTTACGGTAGGATTTACCAAATGGACGGTCTGGATTAACATTCTCCCTGCCTCGCGTACAGCGGAGGGGAGGGAGGTGGACCCTATTTTCGTCCCACTACTCTACAGTTTTATTTCGCTACCTAATGACACCCGACGTGCACCAAACTCCTAAAGCTTCTAGAACTGACATTTACGCCCCTCACTTTTGTATGCCACACATGCCAACGTCCAAAGATATAAAATGTCGTTGTCAAGAACCATTTCCCGGTAAATATAGAATTCGGGTTTGCTAGTAAGGCTTTCTGATGGTCATAGGTGCTCGCTCACACGTGATGATCCACACCGTTCATTTAGTAGCTCCTACATTATATAGCCAATATGAAAATAATCTCATAGATTGTAGACGAAGAACTTTCGTTGGAAGTAGGCCTATAATTCACTTTTCTATACCGTTGTCGTTAGGCCACTTTCTATGGATGGTTATATTCTTGAAGAGGCAGACTCTAGTACGTCGAAACAGTCTAATCTAGGAACTTCTAGATGAACGGTCTAGATCATTACCCAGGTTAGTAAGAAGAGGAAACTGGATTATGCGAGCCACCACTCTTCACGCCACCAATGGGCGAGTCAAATGTCCCCATCATCAAGTGCCAAACATATACACACCGCACGTGCCAAATCAGGACACGTGCAACGGTAAGGCTCATAGAGTACCATAGCCCACAAAACTGGCCACGCCATTTACGAGGTGGGGTCACACGTTTTTGAAAAAAATGGACAGCTAGTGAGTTAATAAACAACGGTTTACATTCATCCTGTACGTGCGAGCCAGATAATTAAAGGACAGAACACAAGCACCATACAACCCACCTTGTGACCGTTCCATAACCCGCGCGCGTGAGCCACGCTGGCACGTGCAGCACGTTTATGCCTGGCACACGCCACAAAACCTTTTTTTCCGGTTCGGTGATCCTTTCCTAGGACGCGGATTGCTGAGCGCCTGTCTCGGGAATATCCCTTGTGCAGGACGTGTCCAAGCTCTTTGGGCCACCGTGATGTATTTCTTTTATCCACGCCGTCCATCCGTTTTTCCAGTTCATTGTACAGTAGAATCTCAAATACGAGTTACATGCAAATCTCAAGTGGACCACACCATAAGGAAACAGTGGGGACGCTCACCGTTAAAACTTTCTTAGGGCCCACCCATCCAACCCGTTCATAAGGTTACATGGACATGAATGAAGGGAAAAAACAAATAAAAGATTGATATAAAACTTCTGTGGCCCCCGCGAAGTTCTTAACGGTGGTCGTGGGCTTCATTATGCCTACGGTTCGGTGTGGTCCACTTGAGCCTTGAATCCGCCTCATTTCAAAAATCGTAACCCAAAATGAACTGGGAAAACGGATGGACGGCGTGGATAAAACACATGCATAATGGTGGGCTTCGTAGAGCTTAGGCCACGTAAGCCTCCCATCTCCTATTACGTGATCAGGCTGGAATCCTCTAAAACACGTGTTTTAATCGGTGCGCCTAAAGCATCCATAGTATGTTGGCCCACCATGTTATATAGGTCAGGATCCACTCCGTCTATCAAGTTCTATCCCTTATTTTAGGCCCTTCGGACAAAAATTATCAGGGTCAAAAACGCAGATAGTCCACACCATATGGAACAATGAAGATGAGATGCCACCTATGGTGTTTATCTTTCATCAAAACCATTAATTAAAATAAATAAATAAATCCGCCCGAGACAAACCTTATACAGCCCACAACGTGTGAACTTAGCGGTTTGACAGAAATTTTACATTTTCCCCATGGGTTAGGTCCATTGGAGCTTATATCTTATGTACGTACGGTCCAAATAATGTTATCACCTGATGGACGGAGCGGATATTACAAATAAAACATGGCGGGTGTTGTAGACGATTTCGGTCCTAACCTAAACTCCGAGACGACGAGTCAACTCAGCACCCGAAACAGTATTTCTCGTAATCTGCCGAGTCAACTCAACCCGGTGGCCGTTTGTAACGGCCGGGTTCGAGCGGTCCAGGTAAGACCCACTCAAACAACATTTGTCCAAAGGCAGTTGCCACCGCGCTTTTCCGTTCCACCAGAATTACATTTGTACCCTCCTCCTTCACTTGTATAGTACACTGTAATTCCTCAAAAAATTCAAAAAAACAAAAAAAACAAAAAAAACCATTTTTTCTGTTTTTTTTTTTTCTTCTTTCTTTTTGCATCTACTACAGCTCTACAATCTACCCTTCACCAGTATCCGTTGCGGCACAGAAAAATCTCTGGTTTGTAACCCATTTAATTGCATTTTTCCCACCATTCATTTACTGTTATTCCTTTTTGCAATTGAATTGATGGAAATTATAGCTTCCAAAATGGGTCGATTTGGTGAGGATTTTTGTAATTTCAGATGATTTTGTATCTGTCTCTAGACCCATTTTCTCCTTTACTGAGAATCGTGAAATTAAAGTCCTATTTTTATTATTTTCTATAAAATGGGTTTTTCTTATTATTTTAGTTTCCATTTTTATATCCTTTTTTTTCAAGATGATGAGGAGATATATAGCTGGGTCTTGTTGGAGAGAGAGAGAGAGAGAGAGAGAGAGAGAGAGAGAGTTAAATGTTCTGCTGAGATTTCTCGCCATTATAAAGCTTTCTTCAGTCTTAAGAATCTCTATTCTGTCTTCTTCTTTGTTAGAAAAGAATTGTCTGAAATGGAAAAGAGGATACTTTGTGAATCTGTTTCAGGTTACAAGCTCTAGGCAATTCATCAAAGAGAGTCTCCCAAGAAGTCAAAATTAACCTCAGAGAAGAAAATTGCGGTATTTTTGAAGTGGTTTCCGGTTTCAAGCAGCTGGAGTAGGACAACAGAAATAAGATCAAAGCTTTTGCAGACATTTTACTTTCGGGATGCAGTTTGCAAGAGGCATTCCATGTCCCGATGAGAACGGAATCCAGATACAGGGTAATTGGATTCCGGTCACACCATCAAAACCTGAGACGGCATCGGCGAGGTTTTATGGGAATGGTTTCTTCCAAGAAAAGGCACGCCAGAATGACATTCCCAGTAGCATTGCAGCAGAGGTGGCTGCCACGGCCCAATTCAATTCTGCAGGTTTTGCTGATCGCACACGAGAGATAGGTAACTTGGAAGCAGCATTGGCAGCACAGGCCCAAGTTTCTGGTCTCGATTCCTACACAGAGGCTTTCCGAAATACAACTGCCCGGTGGAACAATATGATGCATGGGGGCCTTTCCGCTTTCACAGGAATGGCGTTCATGGCAGCAACAGATACGTGTAGCAGTGTGAACTCCTTCCCGCCAATTTTACATCCGCAGAAGAACAGCAGCAGCAACCAGCAAGAGCCCAACTTGATGAACCCGATGCGCACGAACCAAAATCCTGTTCTTGGTGCGAACCTGCAGAGCAATTCTCACTTTCTGACTGGTATACCTCAATGTAAGAGATTCCTACCATACCACTTTCAATCATCATTTTTTTGTTCTAGCCAACTTATTTCACTTTGCGTTTCTGCAGATGGATTCTCCATTCCTTACCGGACAACCTACAATCTCAATACAAACAATACAGCCTACCATCTCAACACCCCAGCAAAAACAAGAGCAGATGCCATCACAAATGGAAGTATATCGTCCCAGCTAGCCCCCGAAACACCGAATCAGGGATGGAGGGAAACGAATGGGCGAGCTGCTGAATTCTCTGTAGTAGGCGAAAGAGTAGTAAATGAGGAACAGAAGCAGGAGGGTAACCTCCAACCTGCAGTCATGCCACCTTCAGGAATGGTGCCTATCGAAGTCTGTAGCGACCAAGCTATCTCACAGCCTGTGGAAGATTCCTATCCCGCTGTCCTTTCCACCCCAGCGAAGGAAACCAACAATCCCAGCAGGGGAGATAACCACATAGACCTGAACAAGACGCCACATCAGAAGCGTCCCAAGAGGAAGAAGCACATGCCCAAAGTCGTCGTGGAAGGCAAACCCAAAAGAACTCCAAAACCACCGACACCCCCAAAAGGCAATCCGTTGCAAAAGAGGAAATATGTCCGGAAGAATGGCCTGAAAGCATCCATGGCCACTTCTTCAGCAGATGTAGGTGAGGTCCTCAGTTCAGCTAGAATGCATGATGTAAAATCATGCAAACGGGCTTTGAATTTCGACTCAGAAGGTCGGAGTGGGGATGGGTGCTCTGGCAATGCTCAGGTGTGTCAGGACATGCAAAACAGCCGTTCTAATAGTTCTGCTGGCGTTGCTTCATGTGCATGGGCTTTTGACCTTGATCCAGAGTCTGAAGCCGGAGGTGGTTGCGCAGGCATTAAAGGCAGCTCTGGGCCGAAATCAACCATGGAGCTTGCCCAAGGACTGGAAGTGGTAGTCGGGAATTCACAGGTGGGAATTCTGTTCGATTTCAATCGCTCCTTCACTCCATTGCAAGGTGACCACATTTCACATCCTAAGAATCCAAACCCTTCAACTCCACTTCTAAGGAAAGAACCACCGAGAGGACATATGAAGGGTGCTTGCAGAAACATCAGTGACAGTGGTCATATTCCGATGCATGAAAATGCCCAGGCAGAGGAAAGAGATTGTCTGATCAGAACAACAGAAGCTGCCGGTGACAACTATGAGAGAAACACACAGCTCTTATCACGGAATGGCCTTCCATCTGTATCTAAAATCCAACATGATTCGAGTGCCAGCCCGCATGTATGGCCAGCAGAAAGCCACCACCTGAGAAAAGTATTGAAGAGAGAATATATCCGCACCATCGATGATGCTTACCTCAGCCCAATGAATCTGTGCGGGACCCATTACACACAATTCCCTGGCATTTACAAGAAAAGGCGGACAGATACAAGGCACAATGATGTCATATCAAATGTGTCTTCCATGATGGCGCTGGATGGTGGGATCAGAGAAGCAATGGCAAAGAGTGCGAATGAAACTGGCAGCAACACTTTCATGTTGTTAACTAGCGATGGAAGGCCGTTCCCTCTGTGCAACATCGTGGGTGGGACGAAGACACAGCTAGAAATGATGGGTAGCATGAAATCTCATGTGTACTCTCAGTCTATGGTTGGAGGACGAAGCGCACCGAGTACTTCTGGGGAAATGATTTCGTGTGTGGGTGCTCCAAAAGGAATAAACTTCAATGAACTGCAAGCTATGAAGGCAAGAACAAAGGGGAATGTCCCAGTCTGTGACTCGGCATCCTTATCTGCAGCAACGGAGCATGAGCAACTGCCACCCGCTTCGGCCAAAGCAGCACCTACATGCAACTATAGACAGGATGCCAACGTTTTCCATGGTCCTCGATCCTGCTCAGGAGCCCTGGTGGCAGATAACAATGCGGAAATGACAACAAAGAAGTGTCATCTTGCTAATCCTGTTTTCCATGGTACAAATCAAATGCATCAGCAAGAACATGAAACTGCATATGATCATCGTCAGTTCTTCGTAGACATGAATCCTATTAGGTCATCCCAACACTTTCAACCGAGAAGTTCGAATATCAGCTTCATCCCCGACCATCAAAGTAGCAGAGACATTCAATGGATGCTGCATTCAAACTTGCTATCTGAAGCAATGGTGCCAGTTCAGAGAATGGAATGCCCAGGCATCAACAGCAGCAGTAAGCTCATCACAGATCAAGCACAGAATGCACTAGTTCCTTATGTCGGGGATGGGAAGATGGTTCCTTATGAGGGTGGGCAGATGGTTCCTTATGAGGGCCCATTTGATCCTACCAAGGGACGTCGTACTCGGGCCATAGTCGATGTGGATCACGAGACAGAGAGATTATGGAATGTTCTGATGGGCAAGGCAGATGACGTTGGTACCGATGCAATGGATGCAGATAAAGAGAAATGGTGGGAAGAAGAAAGGCGGGTTTTCCGGGGCCGAGCAGATTCATTTATCGCTCGCATGCATCTCATACAAGGTACTGATAGAAGCCTCTTGCACTATTTTCCTTTTGACTGTCTAGATTTTTTTTATTTTTTATTTTTCCCGAAGCTGACTCCATTACAAGGTTCTTGTCTCTGGATTGGTGCATGTTCATTGTTGTTAACATGGAATTATCTCCAGCAAAGACTCTGGTATTCAACCTCTTTCCAATCCCTCCAGCTTCCATCAGTCTAAGAACCCAGCTTAACACAGCCTCCCCTGAGCTCCCTGTATGAGAGAGAGAGAGAGAGAGAGAGAGAGAGAGAGAGAGAGAGAGAGAGAGAGAGAGAGAGAGAGAGAGAGAGAAAGCCAATTTATAGGCTCATCCAAAGGGAATGGAATGGAACAGACACAAACTTAAAAACATGCACCTCAGCACTGAAACTAACTGGCAATGCATAGCAAACGTATATACTGTCTACATACTGCTACTAGACTAACCTTGTATCTTTGGAACATAGGCTTTATGAAAACTTGTGACTTGTCACTTGTAGAAAAAGGACCCTATGCAGTTTTTTTTTTTTTTTTTTTTTTTTTAAATTTATAAACCTCATAATGAATAGTACACAACAGAGTAGGAGAAACCTCCTTTTGGCAGCCCTTCATAGCAATGTACTAGCCATCCGTGGACCCTACCAACACCACATACATATCACTTGATATAAAGCCAACTAGGAACTATATGAATGATCCAAAACTCATATTTAATCTCAGAAGTATCAATCCACATTGCACCTACTGTATGCAAATAATGTATCTGTTTACAAAACTGGCACCTCAGAACCCAGGACTTCAGTGTTGAAACATGCCCTGTCTACCACTAAGCTACGGGCTCCAACCCAAAATGAGAGAATGTCGTTTTGAAACCCGGACCTCTACAATGGACGCAAGGTCTCTACCAACGGACCACATGCTTATTTGTGGAACCCTATCCACATTGTTTCACAACAAAGACAATTCAGCAGTCTCTGGTGATATGTTGTGGTTCCTTCTTTTTGCTTAAGGAGTTTGCAGGAAATCAACTGGATGGAGTAAATTCTCCCTTATATGATCAAGAAATTACAAAAGCATGAGAAATATATGTGTCGATAAAAGAAACCCAGAAAACAAACTTCATATTCTTTAATGAAACATACAATTTATTTCTGATGAATGCTGCCTGTGGTTAGCAACATGGAAGTGTCAGTATCAATTTCATTCACATTGCTGCTTGATGTTGCTTGTCTGGCACCAACATCCGGGGCTGTCATAGATGATGCATTAGATGTGAGCTCGTTGTGCTTGTATAACCCCATATAAGGGATATGTGTCCTATGGGCCTCAAACAGATTCATGGGACCGAGACAAGCACCATCGACAGTGTTTCTTCTCCTTTCTCCAATGGCAATGTCTCTTCTCCTTTCTCTATGTAATTGGCTGGAGACCAGCTGGATGGGGTCAATATTCTCCTAATATGGTCCAAAATTACAGCAGCATGAAGAATATGTGGGTGATTTT
Source organism: Magnolia sinica (assembly GCF_029962835.1). NCBI lineage: Eukaryota > Viridiplantae > Streptophyta > Magnoliopsida > Magnoliales > Magnoliaceae > Magnolia > Magnolia sinica. The sequence goes on along the minus strand of NC_080573.1, from coordinate 92,017,988 downwards.
TAATGGAACCTGGGGAAGGGAAAAAAAAAAAACTTCAGAAGTAAATTACTGAAAAGTGCATTTTTAGAGTTTCATAGTGTATTCAGGTTTTGATTTTTGAACTTTGACAAGCGAGGCCCATGATGTAATCCAGTTGGCCTATTGTGTCCCATGCTGGATGCATGGTTCCCCAAAAATCTCCTCGGTGGAGCAACCCTTCCTTTTAATTTGTGGCATACAAGAAGTCGATGAAGAAGAACAATCTAGCAAAGGTCCAAATTCAACTATAAAAAGCTGCAAGATTGGTGACTAAGATCTTTCAGGAATGCACCATTGACAGTGGATCCCAGCAGAGAAATCAATTGAATTAACATAAAACAGCCCCTCTTCTCAGAACTGAGAAGCCAAGTATACTGTACAAAGCCCTGGATCAAGGATCCTATATTTCCTCTACATTAAAAGCATCAGAAACTCTTCACTGTGTATGTGCGTTTTGTAATAGGTTACTATGATTCGGCTTGCTTGTGTAATTACTTGCAATCTGTAGTTCAAGTCAAATAAAATAAAATATATGCAGTTCCATGTCTACTAAAATAAAATTTCTACTGTACTTGACAGGCGATAGGCGCTTCTCTCGGTGGAAAGGATCTGTTGTGGACTCGGTGGTCGGTGTCTTTCTTACTCAGAATGTCTCTGACCATCTATCAAGGTAAACAAGGATTCATTAGTTCATACTTCATATCATCATTTACAAAAGATGCTAAAAGTCAAGAAAACATAGAATAAAGTGGGGCATATTTTTATCTTTTTCCAGCTCTGCGTACATGAACCTTGCTGCAAGATTTCCTCCTCAGTCAAGAACCAAAAGTGGGCCACCCCATGGAGAAGGTATAAGCCCATCTGCAGAAGAGCAAGGTGCATGTATGCTGGTCTCCGATAAATGGTCCGGCACTATTTCAGGGCAAAAGGCTTGTGACCAAGGTTCCATGACACTAAATGAAGCTGACCCCTCAGAAGAAAAGGAAATGACAAGCTGCAATGAATCATTTGGAAGCAATACGGGAGTCTGCACGGCAGTCTCTTCAAAAGATGAGCATTCAGCTGTCTGCCAGAATGTGTCACAAATGTGTCAAGAATCAGCAAAAAACACCACAGACACACCACCCATGGTCACAGAAAGTGCATGGTTGGCAGATAGCGAGGATAGGAGAGGATTGGAAGATGTGGTTTCTTCTCAAACATCTGTTATTTCTTCTCAAAACTCCCCAGGATCTATAGTTCAAACGGCTGATCAGATTGAGTCCTTAGATTCCATCTCTGAAGCAGACAATCTGATACTCGGTTTCAATAGTTCTATGTCGTTCACAGAGCTTCTACAAATGGAAGGAAGTACCTTGTTCCAGGAATTTTACACTGGTAGGAATGGGAGGATATCATCAAAAGAGAATTTTGAGGGTGCAACCAGCCAGTTTGAAGTTTCAGCATGTGAGAAGAGAATATCGTACTTTGGAGTGGATGGTCCGATAGACTCATGTCTATCCATTGACACAGCAGATTCCCATCAACCCCAAGCACCACATAATGTAAAAGATGTGCTGAGTATCCCATCAAATGGTCATCAGCCACATAGAAGCACAGAGTCAGGCTCCATAGAACCGATGTCCATGGAGGTGTCAAGAGAAGGAAGCAGATATTATTTGCCTTCGACTGCCTCTGAAATTTCTGAAATCACTGAGGTAAAAGATAGCTGCCATACAGGGAAAAGAATCAGCCTTGCAGCAGGAAATGAAATTGAAATTACGGTTCATCAGAGGCTGTTATCAACTGCTCAAACTGCTCAGAACAGTGATCCATTATTACCCATAAGAAAGCACCCAGTGCACCTACCACCATGCTCAGCACCAGAAGCATGTGTTGAATGGCATCCGTTCATTCATCCAAGAGACAGGACCAATGCGTCATCAGGAGATGTCAGTTTAAGTAGATACTCCCATTTACAATCTGAGCAAACACTCAGTTCCCTAAGAGGAAGAGAGGCAGAGACCCAATATGAAAGCACAGAGGTTGCAGAACATCAAAACCAGATTGAACCACCGTTTCACAGGCAGCACTCAAGAATGCAGCAAAGCCAACTAGATCCGCCCAGTTATCTAGAAGATAGTTTAGATGTTGCAGAAAGCTCAAGTTTAGTAGATAAGAAAACAACTGTGGAGAGGAAAATAGTTCGATCGGATTCAATTGATGAAGCTTGTAGTTCGAAAAACATGCCTAACGAAACAACAAAAAATGCTCTGAAAAAAAGGAAAGAAAAAAGTGGGGTAGACAAAACAAAGGCTTTCGACTGGGATAGTTTAAGAAAGCAAGCAGGTTATGAAGGTCTGGTGAAAGAAAGACACAGCGATGCAATGGACTCGGTAGATTGGGAAGCAGTTAGATGTGCAGATGTAAAAGCAGTCTCTGAAACCATCAAGGAACGGGGAATGAACAACATGCTTTCAGAGCGAATACAGGTATTCCACGGCATTCTATCTTTATAAGCATCAATTCTGCAGTTTCAATTTGCCCTTTCCTCAAATTCTGGAAATCATAGAATCTCTTCTCAAATGCATTCAAGATTATTAGGGAAAGTCACAATTTTTGTTTAAGGGCCTACAAGCAAATATTAAATAGGACAGTTTTGATGGCATGCTTCTCTCATGTTCTAACAGCATGACATCTTATTATGGCGGCAATATGTTTTGCAGGAATTCCTTAACCGAGTGGTTAGCGAACATGGAAGCATTGACCTAGAATGGTTAAGAGATGTTCCACCCGACAAAGCAAAGTAAGAGCAAGCACGTGATTGCATCAACTATCGGCATGGTTGACATAGTTAATATGTTACTGCACTGTTAATATTTAGCATCTCTGCTGATAAATGATAGATTATATGTCATTGTCACACTAGGTCAATTAAATTAAAATTTTTGCATTAGATCTAGCAATCATCCCTGATATGGTTGCTCCAATGGTGGATAGAGCTCACGCAATGTTTGAAATGCGTGTGTTACGTAAGATATCGTTCCCCACTGTTACTGTTAGGTATTGGCCTGTACTGGGGTGTTTTGGGCCAATATTGGGTTGATAGATCTGCACGGGTGATACTGGTACATATTGGGTGATATGTTCCTGTTTTAGACGATACTTTAAACCCTGACATCATTATCTATACATTATATTAGGAATCATCGTTGTCGTCATCATCATCTAAGCCTTATCCAAACTAATTGGGGTCAGCTACCTGAATCCTTTTCCTCCATCCCACTCTATCAACGGCCATAACTTCAGTTAGACCATAGGTCATCCTTTTGGGCCTTCCTCTTGCCCTTTTAGAGCCTTCAACGTGTAAAAAGTCACTCCTAACTGGCGCAATTCTTGGTCTGCATTGCACATGACAAAATCATCTAAGTCTACTTTCCCTCATCTTATTATCTATTGGTTCTATTCTTAAATTTCCTCGAATGCATTCATTTCTAATTCTATCCTTTGTTGTTTGTCACTCATCCACATCAGAATCCTCATTTCAACTACACTCATCATCCTATTGACATGCTCCTTAACTACCCACATTTTGTCCCATAAAGCATGGCTGATCTTATAGCCAACCTATAAAATCTCGCTTTCAATTTAAGTGGTACATGAAGATCACATAAAACTCCAAAGGCACATCTCCATTTCTTCTTGAACTCTATGGGCAACATCCTTCACAGTCTCTCCACTTTCATGAATTATTGACCCAAGATGCCGGAAGTGGTCATTCTAGGAAACTTCTTGGTCATCAACCTTAACTAATTCCTCATTTTCACACCTACTTTCACTCAAATTGCACTTCATATACTCTATTTTAGTCCCACTAATTTAAAATTCTATAGATTCTAAAGCACCCCTCCATAAATCTAGTTTTGTGTTTACACCCTCTCTCGTCTTGTCAATCAAAACCATGTCACTTGAAAAAAACATACACAATGGGATCTTTTCGTGCAATTTCCTCATTAACTCATCCACAACCAATGTGAAAAGTTACAGGCCCAATTTTGACCCTTGGTGTAAGCATACATTAATTGGGTATTCACTTGTCTTATACATGATATTAGGGAGAAAAAAAAAGGAAGAGATAATTCTTCCAGATTATATTACCAGTGCTTACAATTATGTTTGGTTTGCTTCTAATCAGGGATTACTTTTTAAGTATACGGGGATTAGGACTGAAAAGCACCGAGTGCGTTCGTCTTTTGACACTACACCATGTTGCTTTCCCAGTAAGATTTTAAATTAATGACAACTGTTCAATTGTAAGGAAAAAAGAAAAAAGAAACAGAAATGAAATGAAAGCTTACATTGAAGCTGTCTCTTTTGTAAGGTTGACACAAATGTTGGTCGTGTATCTGTGAGATTGGGATGGGTGCCACTTCGACCCCTGCCTGAGTCTGTTCAAATCCACCTCCTGGAACAGTAAGTACTTTCTGCCGAATGACCAATCATACCAAATTTCTTCATGATAAGCATGCTAAAGCAACAGCTATCTTCCACGTAGACATTCAAAATGGGAGCATTCTAATCCATTTTTTCCTTTCCAAGGTACCCAGTGCTGGCGAGCGTTCAGAAGTACCTTTGGCCTCGGCTGTGTACACTAGATCAGCGGACATTGTATGCCAGGAAACCCTCCTTGCAATTATTCATATTTCATGCTTGTTTCCTTCATTTACATACATACATACATTATATGTGTGTGTGTGTGTTTTTCGGTGTAGATAACAAGTGGAAAGGCTTGTCTACTTGCGCAGTCTGTATCTTTTATCAAGTTCAGTGTATTCTAACGTAATTCATTTTTGTAGGTATGAGTTGCATTATCAAATGATTACTTTTGGAAAGGTGCATTTATACACATACACAATATCTGAAAGGATTTTCAGTTCCTTGGAGGTGATTAGTCATGCACAAAGTTCAACTATGCTTTTCATTTCATGCAGGTTTTCTGTACAAAGAAGAATCCTAATTGCAATGCATGTCCAATGAGAACAGAGTGCAAACACTTTGCAAGTGCATTTGCAAGGTAAATAACTCATTCCTGCTGAAAGCCAGAAAATAATTGAAATTCTTCCAGATTGCTTGTTAATATGAGTTCCACATGTACCAAGAATCTATACATGTTTCAATCAATTATATTAGTTGATCAACTAATAAAATTATTAGGTAGTCCATGAACCACATTTAGGAATAAATGATGAATATTGTATCGATGATGTGCAGGGGCTTTCCTTCAATTTTAAGTGACAAAGGTGGTGTACATGTGACCATGCAATGAAAATTTACAACCCCCTATGAACTCTAGATATGGATCAGTGAAAACAAAATTATGATGCATGGACTACTCGACACTGCATTTGCAAAGTCAAAGAATAGTCAATGCTTACATGTCAGAAGCTGTCTAATAGTTTAGGAGACTTGGGGTTAGTTTGCCAATCTGTTTGGATAAATTCCTTTGGGATCTTAGGGGAAGGCTCAAAAGGACGTGGGTGGAGCTACTAAGAAAATACTTGATGTCCTATGATCTAACTGATGGTATGGTCCTTGAATACCTAACTGATGGTATGGTCCTTGAACAAGGTATTCAACAACAGTAATGGTGGCTGTAGTAGCCAGCGTTTTGGCTGTTATACTGGCTGTAACGACCATTACGGCTTTGTAATGGTCAAATTTTTTTTAAAGAATAAACATTTTGGCCTAGAATCAGTCTATTGTTGCCCCATATCATTCTGTCATGGGCCCATAAAAGCCATTACGATCATTACAGGCCTACTGTAGGCCCTTTTTTTTTCTTTTTCAAATCGGGCATTACAGCCATATCATGGAAAGGGCACGCACCAATAGCTTCGGTAGGGGCTTTCGTGGTAAATCCTCCAATTCCAGATCGAGCTATGTAATAACCGCTTTTGGATACCTTTCCCTTGATGGAGTGGAATGGGGGAGATGATTCGTGTAGGCAACCATAATTAATTGGAATTAGGCTTGGATGATGATTTTGATGATGATAGCATCTAAAATAGCAAAATCTTTTAAAAATCTCAGTGATGAACCCACTATGAAGGTCACAGACTACTCTTAGGTCATATCCCTTTTAAGAGATTGGGATAGCAGCTCACCAGCACCCATAATGTTCAGGAATTTTATGTATCATGATGTCGGCTTAGATTTACAAGTATACGTGCAATCATACATTCAATCTTGGACACAAATCTATGTAGAGACATTCATGCAAGCTACATATGACTTGTTAAGGCAAATTTCAATAGAAAAACACTGATGTACCTGTTTCATGTGCAGTGCAAGGCTTGCCCTGCCAGGTCCCGAGGAGAAAGGTTTAGTGAGTTTGGTTCCCAAGACTGCCGAACAAGACCAGAAAGTGGTTTTTCATCCAATGCCACTGCCTCGAATAGAGGGTAATCCACACTCACAAGGACTTGGAAGCAAACGGTGTGAACCTATCATTGAAGAACCCACTACACCAGAACCAGAAAATATAGATATCTCAGAAACTGCAATTGAGGATGCTTTCTGGCAGGAGGATCCTGAAGATATTCCTACGATCAAGCTAAACCTGGAGGAGTTCACACAGAATGTACAGAATTATATGCACGAGAACAATATGGAACTCCAAGATGCCGATTTTTCAAAGGCTTTAGTTGCTTTATCTCCACAGGCTGCTTCTATCCCTGTGCCCAAGCTGAAGAATGTGGGGAGGCTGCGAACAGAGCACCAAGTGTGAGTACTGTACTGTTTTATCAAGTAATAGTGATGGTGATTACGGCCCTGTAACAGTAAATATCTTTTAAAAAGAAGAAAATGTTACGAGCCCATATCGGCCGTTATGAACCTTTTTTTTTCCAGAACAGGCGACAGCCCCGTATCACGTAAAGGCTCCCACCATTACCATTACATCAAGGCTGCTACATAACCGTTTTTGATTATCATGCATTAAACTTAAATGAATCCATGCTAAAATTCTTATTCCTGAAAATGATTGAAATGATCATCACTACTAATATTCTAACTATGGATGTCCTAGATTGTAATGAACAAGGTAATCTTATCTTCTATGGTATATAATAATGATATGTTTCCCTGGCTGCAGTTATGAACTTCCAGATTCACACCCTCTTTTGGCAGAGGTGATCTATGTTAATGGTCATTCTCATAAGCATTTTTGTTTGGTGAATATGTACATTCTATTTTAAATTTTCTTACATGCTTCAACAATTACAGCTGGACCGAAGAGAGCCTGATGATCCATGTTCTTACCTACTGGCTATATGGACACCCGGTAAGGACATAACATTAGAGACACGACACCATGCTCACAAAGTGCATCATTAGGTGGTTTATAGCATATCTTTCTCATTGACTAATCCTCTTTGAGCTTAATATCAGGCGAAACAGCAGATTCCATTCAACCTCCTGGTATTTGCTGCAACTCTCAAGAATCAGGTAGCCTATGCGACAAGAAGGCATGCTTTTCATGCAACAGCATACGAGAAGAAAATTCCCAGACAGTCAGAGGCACACTTCTTGTAAGAAATGCCTGCACCTCATGCATACGCAGTCTGCACTGTATTTTAGAAACCGGATATAATTTGTTACATGATACACATAATCTTTTATATAATAGACTATCTTTTGGACAATGTATTGATGTAGAACAATCCCATGACCAGATACCATGTCGGACTGCAATGAGAGGGAGCTTTCCACTCAACGGAACTTACTTTCAAGTCAACGAGGTAAATTCAAAATACCGGATAAAGCATTTCACCTATCGTGGAAGTGCAGAAAACAAACCTCCAAGAGTTAGGGGTGCAACTCGGGTGGGTTTGGTTGGATTGGATTGAGGGTCAACCCCAACCCAGCCGACCTCAAGAGACCCAACCCGCAACTTGACCCGACCCGAAATTCCAACCGAAGGAACCCAACTAGAGCCCAACCCAACTCAACCCAACCTGTGATGCCCAACCCGAATTCCTCTATACTTGACCTAACCTGACCCAAATACATGAGATTATTCCCAAACCCATCTAAACCGACCCGAATTTGCTCTAAACCTAATCAAACCTGATTTCAAATTGGGTTAGCGTTTTCCAACCCAAGGACTTTGACAACCCAACCTGAACTCAGGTTGGGTCCATTGGACTCAGGTTGACTTGAACCCAAGTTGCAGCCCTACCAAAACTTGGGTTTAGAGTTAAATTCAAGGCAAAAAAAGAAGAAGAAGAAGAAGAAGAAGAAGAAGAAGAAGAAAGAGAAAGAAGAAAAAAAAGTAAAAAGAGTTCCAGGGATTTTCATTGTCCTATTTGTTGTTTAGCTAATGATCTAAGTGTAAGTATACAATGTAGGTGTTTGCAGATCATGATACCAGCATTCAGCCAATAGATGTACCTAGGGCATTGATATGGAATCTGCCTCGACGTACGGTGTATTTTGGCACCTCCATACCAACAATATTTCAAGGTAAAATGTGTACACGATGACTTCGTACTCACAGTTTGGAAAAGATGTCTGTGTGCAAACATGCAGAACAAGTAGCTGACCCTAATATTTTATCTTACTAGGTCTAACAACAGAAGGAATTCAACAATGCTTCTGGAGAGGTATTAATAATGACAACCCTTGATTTCTATTATGTGTTCTTGAAAGAATAGATGACAACTAGCACCATAGCAATGCAAAATTAAAAATGAACAAGCCCTCTAAATGCACATAGAGAACATGCAGAAAGAACAGTAAACAATGATGGGGAATGGGAAGTTCATGAACAATTGCATCTTCTTCCTCTTTTATAGAAGAGTTACATTGTGTGTGTGTGTGTGTTTCTGCGTGCATGTGTGTGTGTGTGTGTGTGTGTGTGTGTGTGTGTGTGTGTGTGAATGATCTGATAATGTTGACACTACCACGAGCCACAGTACTTTTGACCCATGTGGGACCCACCATAATGTTTACATGATATCCAATCCGTCCATCCATCAGATGCGCCCTCTGATAGTGGACCCTAAGCCCAAAAAATTGAGGCCAATCGGGCCACACCACGAGGAATAGTAAACAACAGGAAGCCTATCATTGATTGTGTATGGGGCCCATCATGCTGCGTATGTCAACCAATCCATTCAAGTGGTGCATCCCACTAGGATGGAGGGATATGCCAAAAATCAGGACATTCCACAACTTAGTTGTGCCTCAATGCAATCAAAAGTGGGCATCCCCTCCTGACTATTTCCTCGTACTGTGGTCCAACTGAGTCATGAATCAGCCTAGTTATTGGGCCCTTGGCAAACAAAACTAGGCGTGTCTGCTGGACGGAGTGGATATCCTACAAACGTCATGGTGGGGCGAACAAAACTCAACATTACTGTAGCTTACAGCAGTGTCGACAGCACTAGAACACGTGCAGACGTACTATTTTACTCCACTTCCATTCCCATTCAGTTTGACGATATCAATCTTTACCATTCCATTAAATGGAAACAGCTCATGATATAAAAAGATGTGCAATCTCAGTGGCAACTTCCATGTCTCCTAGGGTGGCTGAAATGTGTTAGTATATAGTCAGATGGGAGGGAACTCCCACCCTTGATTTGCACCGGGGCCCACCTAAGTTGCAAAACAGCCTGATTTTGCTACTGACCTTCATCTAGGTCAGATAAAGGGTCTGAATGGCCTGGTTTTCAGATACACTACACGGTTGGCCCCTTTTCAAATCAATAATAGGCATCCACTCTCAACTTGTTCCCTGTGGTGTATCCCACCTGATTTTTGGATTGAGCTGATTTTTTGGCACTGGATGCAACCCGAGGTCGCACATTTGATGGACGGTTTGGATGTCATGAATACATCATGTGGACCTCCCTTCTGTTTGGTATCACATGAGGGTACCGGTACCACTGAAGTGTGTCCCCATACTTGTACTGCAACATATTCTGGTCTATATCCATTGAAACTTCTTTATCTACAATTAGTTTTTAAAAACCCACAACATAATTCTGCACGCATCTGCAAATAGAACAAAGAAATCACATGGAAAAATAGCCAATGCATTTGTTTACATTACAAGCACAAGTAGGATGTCTGAACTATAAGAGTTTGTTTCCAAACTAGAGAATCTAGACTGTTGAACAAGAACTGGTTAGTATTTACCACAGATAGCCAACTCAAAATCAGCCACTAAGGCCACTTTATGAAGCTATTCCTCCTTTTCTTTCAAAACATTGTCAAATTATAAGTAATGCAACCAAAACCATCATACCTCTTGAAAATATATGAAAAATAAGGTGTGGCTACTTAGCACGATAATCTCATATTCCGACCTGTACCCCATCTACATCTCAAATATTAGATACCCAAGGTTGATCCTCATGCCCAATCATTTAAATAAAACAGGTTCCAACACTAAGGCCTTTGGCTCAAATAGATTAGCTCACACCTCTTTGAGGGAAATTTTACTGAAAAACCATTTTGTAGGAATTTTTTAGCCCCATGCATTCTTTCCTCAATTATTGAAAATTGTCTTGCAGGATTTGTTTGCGTGAGGGGATTTGACCGTAAAACACGGGCACCTCGACCTCTAACAGCAAGACAGCACTTAGCAGCAAGCAAGTTAGTGAGGTTAAAGAGGACAGAAAATTCAAAGTAGGCAATGCTGATGAAGAGAACCAGAACAAAGTCTGAATCAGGATCTGTCCATTGAAAGATCAGAGAGCTGATCAGCAGATTGATGCAAACTTGTGGCCCTCTAACACTAGGCACATTGCGGCAAGCCAGATAGCTAGTTGGGTGAATTTTGTAAGATCCCATAGAGCACAAGTGCTTGTAGTCGGCAGCCTGCAAATGAACTAACATTATATTTACTTTATCTCATGCTCAAAATCGAGCCATTCTTCGGAGAGCTATACAGGTACATACATCCTCCAGTTTTTTAAGGTTTCCTTGATAAACTATATCAATTTCTCACACCAAGTACTTCCTTGAGTTCCAATTCGATTCAAAATAAATAAATAAATAAAATCAATCTGATTCAAGCTTGTTATGAATTCTCTTTCTTTTTCCTTTTGTTAGTAGCGGTGTACATATTTCTATTGTCCTTTGGACTACCACATTTTTCCTTCTTTTATAAATATAATAGAGGAAGAGAGAATGAGAGACTCAACGGGAACCTAAGCTCTCATACCATGATTTTGGTGGGGAAAATAGTGTTAAGATTTCTCTTCCTCACCCATATTCTATTTATAAAGGCAAAAAACAAATGGTGTTCAAGGACTGTATAAATATGTACACCACTACTTGCACTTTTTTTTTTTTTTTTTTTTCTCCCTGGGAAAATGAAAATGCTAAAGAACAACAAGGAGAGGATCTTAAATGGATAAGTTGAAATGCATGATGATGCTAAACCACAAAATAACAAACCGAAAGACTGACTATTAATAGAGTCAGACAAGGTTATGCAATTTATAATCTTATGAGAATACTGAGTTCCAAGCATCCTTTTATGAATGCTAGTGAGATAGTCACTGCAGAAAAAGAAAAAACAAAAAAGTTCGATGTAGTTCAGCCGTCGCAGTACCCATATGGAAAACATGTACCGGATCAAGATGGTTGATGTGGTGGTATTACCCATCATAGTACACACCGGAAACATAAATGGTGATTGGGACAATCCATCTGTTGGACCACCATGTGGTTTGTTATAGCCAAAAAAATCACTAGGGTGGGATAATTCTGGCCATGCAGTTGTGCATTTTTCTGTTTAAGCGTGGATTGTTGTTCTAAGTGTTCCTTTTACCTATGGTTACAACTGCCCAACCCCCTTGCTTTTTAGGATGGAGAATTGACCACATTCATACACAGGCTGCATGTGAACTTCTAATACTACCGTTTCTTTTCGGCCACCGTGTCCAATGTGAAGAGTATCTGAACCGTGCAAAGAGTGGCCATGCCATGACGTGTTATATTTTGTTTAAAAATAATATTAAAACTTGAATTTTCAAATTTTTGATGATTTCCCTCCATTTTTGGAAAAGTTGTGGTACTTTTGAGTTGTAGGTTTTGTCCCACATCAGATTTGACAAAGTAAACTATCTTGTATATAAGATAGTCTTTTTGCCTAGGGCTTGAGCCTCTTTCAGGGGGCATGTGAATTTGGTCCTGTGGCGAGGCTATACAAATAGCTCTAATCTATGTCATTCACCACACACGCGCTCGCGCCAAGCCGAGCCAGTCGAGTCCGAGTCCGAGTCCGTGCCATATGCGTGTGCGCGGGGGGACGGGACGGGACGGGCTGGGCTGGGCGTGGGCATGGGTGCGGGTGCGGTGTGAGTGCGAGTGTGAGTATACTCGCGTGGGTGTGTGTATGGGTACTCGCAGGACTGTATGTGTGAGAATGTACTTGCACTTGCGCTTTTTCGTTTTAAACCTGAGAGATGCATCCCTTCCGGTTAGTCGCCCCTATTGGGTTTAAACCCAATGGATCTAACCTTTTGTAAAGGGTGCTTATGCACCACTCCGGAGTCTATATAAATACCACCGATTCCAGTTTCAAAAATACGAAAAATTCTTCTCTTATAAAACGCTCTCTGATATTCGGTTTTAAACATTTTCTACTGAGTTTATCGCTGAGTCAACTCAGCACTTTCGGATTAAACTACAAGTGGTTTGAGCCCATGTACAGTGAGTGCACTGCTAGGACCGGGTCATAGTCGTTGTATCTTGGAGGTCGATTGCTCTAGAAACCTGTTGCACTTGGGATGCTGTCCAAGGGGAGCAAATTTGATTTCAAGTTGAGTGACTCAGTCACGCCTCAACTCAATTCAATAAGTTTTTCTTTCTCAAAATTTTTTTTTTTTTTTTTGGTTCTCGATTTTAATAGTTTATTTAATTCAACCAAATATTCTAATAATCTTGAAATCGAATTTGTATTGAATTACATAGATTATGGCTACAGTAACAGTAAATGCTTCCGTTGAGTTAGCCAAAATCGAACCGTTCAGTGGACAATCATTTAAACGGTAGAAACAAAAACTGATGTTCGCTCTAACCACCCTGAAAGTTTCATACATTTTATCTGAATCATTTACTATAGATCCAGTAAATCAAACTGAAGTAACAGATGAAAATAATTGTAAAAACTATATTCTAAACTCTTTATCCAACGAACTATATGATGCGTATGCTTCTTACGTATCTGTAAAGACATATGGACTGTTTTGGAAAAGAAATACATATTAGAAGATGCAGGCGCTAAGAAACATACAATTGCTAATTTCCTTCATTATGAAATGACAGATGATATACCTGTCACAAATAAGATTCACGATTTTCAAAGTCTAGTTCACGAACTATCGACAGAAGGAATTAAGTTAGATGAAGTGTTTCTGTCAGGAGCACTAATAGAAAAGTTACCGTCTTCCTGGAAAGAATTTAAGAATAGAATGAAATATAAAAAGAACGGTGTTTCTTTGGAAACCACTATCGTACACATACGAATAGAGGAGACCAATAGAATCATGGACCAAAAAGAAAATAAAAAATGAGATAGATTCAAAAGCGAATCTTTTGGAATCAAGTCAGGCAAATAATAAGAAAAAGGGCAACTGTGATAACTGTGGCAAACCTGGACATTATGCAAAGAATACAGGCTCAAAAAGAATAATGTAAACAATCAATTCAAGAAAAAGGAAAAATGCTACAACTGTGGAAAGCCTGGGCATCATCTCAAAATCTGCAGGCTTAAGAAAAACAAAGATAAGCCGCAAGCTAATCTTACAGAAACAAGCAATGAGTCTGACATGGTAGTAGCTGTGGTGTCAGAAGTCTTCCTTATAAACAACTTGGAGTGGGTGTTAAACACTGGTGCAACTAGGCACGTGTGCAAGGATCGTAGTATGTTTACCTCCTACCAAGTATCAGGAGATGATGAACAGGTGTTCATGGGTAATGCTAGAACGTCTCCAGTTGTAGGGAAAGGGAAAGTACTTCTGAAACTCACTTCTGAAAAGACTCTAATGTTGAATGATGTCTTACATGTGCCTGACATTAGAAGAAACTTGGTCTCTGGTTCACTCCTCAATAAGGCTGGTGTTAAGTTAGTATTTGATTCAGATAAGCTTGTAATGACTAAGAATGAAACCTTTGTTGGTAAGGAGTACTGCAGCGATGGTTTATTCATTATAAATGTATCCAATGATAATAATAAGAAGACATTCAGTTCTGTTTATATCATTAAACCTTTTTATTTATGGCATAGTATATTAAGTTATGTAAATATAACATCTTTGAAGAAAATGAAAAGATTAGGTTTATTACCTAATATATCTAATGAAGAATTCGACAAATGTGAAACATGTGTCGAATCAAAATTCATTAGAAAACCTTTTAAACAAATAGAAAGATCGTCTGTTCTATTAGAGTTAATACATAGTAACTTAGGTGATTTCAGAAATCACATGTTTAGAGGTGGAAAAAGATATTATATAACTTTTTTAAATGACTACTCTAGGTTCACTAGAATATATTTGTTAAGAAACAAAGATGAAACTTTAAATGCTTTTTCTAAATACAAAATTGAAGTTAAAAATCGGTTAAATATAAAAATTAAAAGACTTAGAACAGATAGAGGATGTGAATATGAATCTTCTCAATTTAGAGAATTATATGAAAAGAATGGAATAGTTTACGAAACTACAGCTCCTTATACACTAGAACAGAATGGAATAGCAAAACGTAAGAATCGAACTCTAAAAGAGATGATGAATGCCATGTTAAACAGTTCAGGCTTACCCTCAAATATGTGGTGAGAAGCAATTCTATCTTCTTGTTATATCTTAAATAAGATTCCTTCTAAATCTTCTGAACTAACACCATATGAACTTTGGAATAATCATGTTCCTAATTATAAATATATTAAAGTGTGGGGGTATCTTGCTAAAGCAGGATTGTTTGAAACTAAGAAAAGAAAGTTAGGTCCTAAAACGACCGAATATGTATTTATAGGGTACGCACAAAACAGTGCGGCCTATAGGTTTCTAGTTTTAAAAACTAAAGATAATATTCTAGATCCTAATATAATTATAGAAGCTAGGGATGTAGAGTTCTTTGAGAATGTATTCCTTATGAAATCTAAATTTAGAGGAATAAAGGAAGTCAATGAATCAAATATTGTGTCTACCAGTAAAAATGCTTACGAGAAAGTAGTAAAAGAGATACAACCAAAAAAAAGTACTAGGGTTAGAAGAGAAACTAACCTAGGAGATGATTTTTTCACCTTCTTAGTAGAAGATGATCCTACAATTTATATAGAAGTAATTAATTCTCTTGATGCAACCTTTTAGAAGGAAGCAATAAATGATGAGTTAGAATCTATTATATCTAATAACACTTGGGAAATTGTAGACCTACCACCTGGAAACAAACCAATAGGCTGTAAATGGGTGTTCAGAAAGAAACTAAAACTAGATGGAACTATTGATAAGTTTAAGGCTAGGTTGGTAGTAAAAGGCTTTAAACAAAAGGAAGGAATAGATTACTTTGATACATATTCCCCTTTAACTAGGATTACAACTATTAGAGTCTTAATAGTGATAGCTTCCATATATAAACTAGTGGTACACCAGATGGACGTTAAGACGACTTTCCTAAATGGAGACTTAGAAAAAGAAATATATATGGAGCAAATTGAGGGTTATAAGATATCAAGTAAAGAAAATAAAGTATGTAGACTAATTAAATCACTATATGGTTTAAAACAGGTTCCTAAACAATGGCATGAAAAATTTGATGGTGTTTTAAAATCAAATGGTTATCATATAAATGATGTAGATAGATATGTATATATTAAAATTTCTAGAAATGATTATGTTATTATATGCCTTTATGTTGATGACATGCTTATTTTTGGAACTAATATTAAATTAGTTAATGCAACTAAGAAATTCTTGTTATCTAAGTTTGACATGAAAGACTTAGGAGAGGCTAGTGTAATCTTGGGAATTGAAGTAACCAGAAAAAATGGTGTTATTATATTATCACAATCTCATTATATTGAGAAGATATTGAGAAAGTCTAACCATTTTGACTGTTTACCTGTTAGTATTCCTTATGATTATAGTGTGACTCTCATGAAGAATACAGAAAATAGTGTCTCAATTGGAATATTCCAGAATAATTGGTAACCTTATGTATCTAACAAACTGCACTAGACCAGACATATCTTTTGCAGTAGGAAGGCTAAGTAGATATACACATAACCCTGGAAAAGAGCATTGGAATGCCTTGTCTAGGATTTTGAGATATCTAAAAGACAGTATGTCCTATGGTTTACATTATACCGGTTATCCTGCTGTATTAGAAGGATATAATGATGCTAACTGGATCAGTGATTCAGATGAGACAAAATCTACAAATGGATATGTCTTCACTTTGGGTGGAGGAGCAGTCTCTTGGAAGTCTACGAAGCAGACATGTATCGCTCGGTCGACTATGGAATCCGAGTTTATTGCCTTAGAAAAGGCTGGAACAGAAGCCGAGTGGCTTAGAAATCTCTTAGCTGATATACCATTGTGGTCAAAGCCTGTATCGGCCGTGTCTATTCATTGTGACTGTCAAGCAGTTATAGCAAAAGCAAAGAGTAAAATATATAATGGAAAAAACAGGCATATTAGACTCAGACACAACATAGTGAAATGCATGTTGCGTGATGGAGTCATATCCATTGACTTTGTGAGGTTAGAAAAGAATCTAGCAGATCCTCTGACCAAAGGACTATCTAAAAGGTTAGTCAATAACACATCAAAGAGAATGGGGCTGAGCCTAATATATGAGCTGCCAGTGTCGGCAACCCAATCTATACAAGTGAAAATTTCATGAGATAGGTTCAATGGGTAAACAACAAGATATGAGGTAAACGATTGCATTGAGTTATATGAGCCCCTTCTATGATGTATAGTGCGAGCAGCAACGCAGAAGGATGAGTTTTTAGAACATTTAATGGATCCATAGCCATATATTTGGTGGTATATACAGTTGCTGCATACACTTGATGTAATTCACCTATATGGGTGTGGAGGTTAGGCCGCTTCTTATGAGAATCTAGGCGAATTCTCTAAAGCACTCATGAAATTCAGGTAATGGTGTATGACCGAAACGCACCGAACCGCAGAATCACTTGCAGAGGAAGAGTTGTGTGAGTGGCATGTACTTGCGATCTATATTAAAAGGATTTAGGTTCAAGACTATGGTGTCACCTGATTCCTGTAGACCTGTCTTGCTTACTCTAATGTCGGTTTAAGTCTATGGTGACACCGGCACCATTGCACAACTATTACGCTTTAATCCGAAAGAGTTTTATTTTAAAACATGTGGGGGATTGTTATATTTTGTCTTAAAATAATATTAAAATTTAAATTTTCAAATTTTCGGTGATTTTCCTTCATTTTTTGAAAAGTTGTAGTACTTTTAAGCTGTGGGTTTTGTCCTACATCGGATTTGACAAAGTAAACTATCTTGTATATAAGATAGTCTTTTTGCCTAGGGCTTGAGCCCATTTCAGGAGGCATGTGAATTTAGTCCTGGGGGGGGGGGGGGGGGCTATGCCAATAGCTCTAATCTATGTCATTCACCACATACGAGCCAGTCGTGCCGAGCCGAGCCGAGTCCGAGTTCGAGTCCGTGTGCGTGTGCGTGTGCGTGTGCACGACGCGACGGGCTGGGCTGGGCGTGAGCGTGGGCGCAGGTGCGGGTGCTGGTGCGGTGTGAGTGTACTCGCGTGGGTGTGTGTATGGGTACTCGCATGACTGTATGTGCGAGAGTGTACTCGTACTTGTGCTTTTTCGTTTTAAACAAGAGAGATGCATCCCTTCCGGTTGGTCGCCCCTGTTGGGTTTAAACCCAATGGACCTAGCCTTTTGTAAAGGGTGCTTATGCACCACTTCGGAGTCTATATAAAGACTACTGATTCCAGTTTCAAAAATATGAAAAATTCTTTTCTTATAAAACACTCTCTGATATTCGGTTTTAAGCATTTTTCTACTGAG
Source organism: Magnolia sinica (assembly GCF_029962835.1). NCBI lineage: Eukaryota > Viridiplantae > Streptophyta > Magnoliopsida > Magnoliales > Magnoliaceae > Magnolia > Magnolia sinica. The sequence goes on along the minus strand of NC_080573.1, from coordinate 91,999,902 downwards.
TTCATCGCTGAGTCAAATCAGCACTTTTGGATTAAACTGCAAGTGGTTCGAGCCCGTGTACAGTGAGTGCACCGCTGGGACCGGGTCATAGTCGTTGTATCCTGGAGGTCGATTGCTCTGGAAACCTGTTGCACTTGGGACGCTGTCCAAGGGGAATAAATTCGATTTCAAGTTGAGTGACTCAATCACGCCTCAACTCAATTCAATAAGTTCTTCTTTCTCAAAATTTTATTTTCCTTTTTTGGTTCTCGATTTTAATAGTCTATTTAATTCGACCAAATATTCCTACATGACAATCACTTGGTATGGTATTCAGGCTAATTGATTTATTATGTGGACCATACCAACACACTAAGTTATACCATAAGCTGTCTTGGAACGTTGCATCATGCTCACCTACTTTTCTTTATGATGGTAGATGGCAGAGGGTGTTCTTGCTTTTCTTTTCAATGGTAGATGGTGGAGGGTGTGATATTGGCTCAAAAATGATATGTTTATGCTCACTTCTTGCTTTTCTTTTCGATGGTAGATGGCGGAGGGTGTGATATTGGCTCAAAAATGATATATTTATGCTCACTTCTTGCTTTTCTTTTCGATGGTAGATGGCGGAGGGTGTGATATTGGCTCAAAAATGATATATTTATGCTCACTTCTTGCTTTTCTTTTCGATGGTAGATGGCGGAGGGTGTGATATTGGCTCAAAAGTGATATGTTTGACTTGGAGTCCCCACTAGCCAATGAAGCTTTAAATCTATAGCTAAACATTTGACTGGTTAGGCACCCTACAATTGCTTGAACTGGGGAATCATCAAGACTCCCCAACTCGAGTGACTCTTAAATTGATTTGCAGTCAAAGATTTTGAATGAAGGCATAGATGATAGAGAAGGATGTGGATAGGCATCATTTTCCGCCTATGCACTCAAGCAATCTCTAATTTATGGGATTTTGAAATTTTTGATGAATTCATAAAGTTCTAAATTATTATTGCGCTTGAGGTTGGGACTGTGAAGACAATGTGCTCAATGTTAACCTGACTTTTGAGGTAAGATAAAAGAAAGAAAGCAAAATAGGAGACCGTGACTAGGATTGTATAGACATGACACTCAACGTCAATCTAAGACACAATTTAGAAGTAGTAAATAAAGATATGTGCAGATAAAGTAAAATGTGGCTTGATTGGATGAGATGTGAGAGGAAAATGGGGAGATCAAACACTTTTTAATGAAAGATATGGATATTTCCAATTCCAAACCTACTCAACTCAAAGATTTCAGTCGAACCTCTCTCTCCTCTCTTTTTCTTTCATTCTCCTCTTTTTCTTTTTCTTCTCTCCTTTCTTTCTTCTTTCTTCTCGTCTAAAGTTCTCTCCAAATTCCGCCAAAATAAGCCCCTAGACCTCTTCCCCATCCCCAACCCCATTTTTTGCAAGTGAGGTTGATCTACTTATATAGGCAAGGCGGGGTGGGAATTAACCAGATTACAATAAGTTGCCGATGTGGCTAATCATGAATACTGAGGCCTCTTTTAACGGAAAGAGATTATTGTGTGCCCAGTTGCTAACTTTGGTTGTTAGTGGGAATTGGATTGCCACCAATGTACAAAGCTTTTTTTCGAGGTGTTTTTGCCACATAGCATATTAGGGTGCCACATGTCAGGTCCTGATTGGCTATTAGTGGATTCCTATTGGCACCATCTCCCTTCATTTTCCATCAATCCTACTCCGATTGGTTGTGAAGGCGTTCCTAGCTTCTTGGATTAGGTTTTTAAGTATCTTTTTAAGTCAATTGAGTGTTTTATTTCGAAGTTCAACTTAGTTCCTGCAAAGTATTATATTATTTTAGGTGGGTTGTCTATATATGCCCATCTTTGATAGAGGTTGCACGTAACTGAATGCCAAAGCAAGCGGACACGGTCGCCCTAGGATCACCTGCATGTTAGTTGTTGAAATGAGTAGTTTCCTTGCACTTCGTGGCCTTATAGGGACTCAACTATCGCATTGCTATCATTTAGGCTTGATAGCACTACTATCATTTAGGCTTGATAGGTGTCCCTGACTGGAGAAACCTAGTTTGTTCTTTGTCATCCGCGTTCCATCTTTCACACTTTGATTATAATAGACTTTTCTACTACTTTGAAAGCAATTGCCCTAATTAAGATAGGTGTAAACTTGGATTTTGAGACGATCAAGCTAACACTAAGAGTTCAGGTGTAAGCTTATGTATGATTCTGGAAAAGCTAAAAGAAAATTGGAGGAACCAAAAATAAAATTTAATTTTGCATCAGTGCCCACCTAGAAGTATAATAGAAGATCTCCTAGTGCCTTAAAAAATCGTATGCATGATATTTTTTAAAAGATTTTTTATTTTATTTTATTTATTTATTTATTTTGAATTGTCTTTTAATTAGAGGCTCTGTAACATCCTTGAATTTTGAGCTACAAAAAACCTGTATTAACAGGATTAAAATTTTAAGTTTTTGACTAATAATAAAGGCAAAGCACTTTGCACAATGGTAGAAGCACTCTCAGTGGAGAATAAGGTCTGAGGATTGATTCCTACTACCGTGATATATAACTTTTTATGCAAATTTACAAAATCCAAAATTTTCTTTATTCTAATTAAAAACCTCTAGATTTAAACAATGAACGGGACGGATCGGCCTTATATCCATTGTTTCAATCTATGGGAAGCTTTAAAGAAAAGAGAAGGCTTTGCGTGAGAACTTGTGTTGTAGAGATTGGCTGTGGATAATCTAATAGTATCTGTCTAGATCAATTCGAATCAAAGGTTTTTAAGGCCCAAAACATACCATGGCTCCTAAATCTAGAGTCATATGGCTGTTGGGTTGTCCACAACGATCTATGGATAATATCAATTATAACCATGCCGAAGAATGATTGTAGATAACCATTGTAGATCTCAAATAATTTGGATCTGAGTGATCCTCTATTTTTAGTTTTTTTATTTTTCAAACATGCTGTTGGAAAACATTATTGGATGGTCTGGACTTAATCCATGCATATGATTAATCTATGAAAGTTAAGGAGATAAAGGGAAACCCTAAAAAAGTTTCAAAAAATTATATCCTGTAGCAGAACTAGACCAACTTCGATCGATCGATCAAAAGTTTCAATCAATCAAACAAGTTGATTTTTGTCTAGCAACTAAAAGTTAAAATTTAGAATTTCATTCAATTGATCGATGACTGAGTTTGATCTATCGAGGGCATCCTCAAGCGGTCTCGATTGGTCAAAGCTATTGACCGACGATCGAAAAATTAGTCCAAGGACTAAATTAAATTAAATTCAATTTTTTTCGATAGATTGACAATGATTTTTAATCAATCGAAAGTGACCAAAAGTATCCAGAGACTTAATATGTAGAATTTCAATTTCCTCGATATATAATAGATTGATCGAAGGGATCGATCAAGGGCCTTTGTCTTGTCTCAATTGATCGACTGGATTGATCGACCGTTTCCTGAATTGATTGTTAGATTTCCAAATTAAGATACTTGAATCCATAAAACCATAATATATGTAATTTCCTTGACTAATTACTAAGTAATGAACAAATTATAGTGAGTCATCTTGAATTGATCAAAGGTAGGGTCTAGTGGATGGAATAATTAAATTAAATTCATGATTGTTTAAACTATGTTAATAAGTATTTGGATTATAGATTCAAAATCATACAATTTTTCAGTGAATTTAGCTCTACCAAGAACAGGAGAATGAATGCCAACATGTCTCATATCTGTATGATCAAGTAGATGTTATGGTTGCTATGTTGATACGTTACCATGCTAAGATGATCCTTAATGTATGATTCATGCCTGGAACAATTATTATCATGAATTGAATATGTGCACATGTAAATTATTACAATAGTGAATTCATTGTTTTCTCTTATTTAGAGAGATAAATATGACAATTGCATATGTCGATGCATTGCATATTAAGCATGCATCCATAGCGCTTCTGTATTGATTCCTAGATGCCCGCTCTAGATGACTGCATGCACACTTCGTGATTGGATTCCTAAGGGATCTCCCTATATGGTTTCTTGATAGATTCGTTATTGGATGCCCACGATTAATGAAAACCTACTCAAGGAATAGATATGTGCCTTGCCCATACCTACCTATGGTAGAAGCCTGCCAGGTGTAGATGCGGGTTGACAGATAACTAACCTAAGAGAGCGGATGATTATCCCACTTAACATATGAATTTCATAACATCCTTGCATACATGCTCATATCTGCACTTATATCTTTGGATGTTGTTTGTACTATCTTATTGTGTTGTGTATGAACCATGATGGATTCACTCACAAGCCTAACCAGCTAACATTGTAGGATGACAACTGTATAGAGGTGATTAGGACAGAAAACACAATTCAGATGGCGGAGAGTGAGGCCAAGTCGGCGGATGTTCCACATGATCAATAACCATACTTATCTGAAGATGAACTCATTGCGATGAACTGACTGATTGGATCACTTGACAATATCTATTGATCATGAATTGTAGAATTTCATTATGTTACTTACTCACAGTTAGACATTATTTTGAATAGTTGTTAATAAACATTTTTGTTGAATGATGTTGGTTATTTATGAATGAATACAAACGGGTGGACTTAGTTGATTTTAGGTTTAATTATGTATTTTTGAAAATGTGATGGTGGAGAATTATGAGATTGTATGGCCTATGTAGATGTGTAAATGTTTATTTTGGATATGAACTTATGGTGCATTTAACTATGCCTCTAGGCAAATGAATAATGGGTCAATTTATATGCACTTGGTGTACCAGTCATGGACTATAACTCAAGTCTAAGGGTGCACACTTTGTATCCAAATTGCAGGGTGTGATAGGATCCACTTGGGGAACAATACTCCATGGGATTTTATTGCACGATTTTTTCTAAAATCTTTTTTTTTGAGCCTTTATTTGAAAAAAAGGTCCATCTGACTACTCAACCTTCTTTTTTTTTTGTGTGTGTGATTTTATATTTGATATGGCGCTCAATTCATCACCCGCTTTAAGATCTAATAGTTTTGATCGTTCTATATATATATATATTAAGTTTAGGGCATATTTATTACATAGTGTGTGATCAATGATCCGTTTTGAGAGCAGATTAGGTGAGACCCCAGCCTCATCTAAGATGGTGCGACCTTTACCATGGGGTTACCATGGGGCCCACCTTGATGTATGTGATGTATGTATTATGTATCCATGCCTTCCATCAATTTTTCTAAATCATTTTAAGGCATTATTCCACAAATGAAGCAGATCTAATTATAAGGTGGATTTACCATAAGAAACAGTGGTGATTGACCATTAATGGGCCACAAAAGTTTTGGATCAAGCGGGTATTTGTTTTTCCCCTTCATCTAGGCTTATGTGACCTTATCAACAGATTGGATGGTAAATAAACACTACATAAACATTAAATATTAATATGCACCCTAAGAAGTTTTTAATGGTAGGACGCCACTATTTCTTATGGTATGGTCCACCTGATAATTAGATCTACTTATTTTTTAGGATAATGCCCTAAAATGATCTAGAAAAATGAATGGATGGCGTGAATACATAATATATACATAAAGGTTGTAATGACCCTAAAATTTTGGTGCAAGCCATAGTTAATAGTTATAAATTTAATTTTTAGAATAAGAACAAAAATAAATCACTTGGTTAGGAGATATGCTCATCCTAATCTAAAGAGCTCTCTCCTTTAAGAGGGATTCTAGAGAGGCCTCTCGTAAGAAAATCTAAAGAAAAATGAGAGAAAAATCCTAGAAAGAGAGCTACAAAGAAACCTTGAGAGGGCATGAATTTGGCAAGTTTTCCATGTCTTTTCCTTTTTTATTTTTATACTTTTAGTTTAATTCATGCTCGATCTCTACTATGGATGGTTTGGATTGGTCGCACGATCATTGCATCGGTCAATGGGGAGATCGTAGGGAAAGATGATATATGATTTAGATCTGGGTTTCAGTCTTTTGTCATATAAATTAATTTGGTTATATCTAGTAGTACCAGATCAGATTTGAAAGGATCATTTGATCCTAAGGCCTTAATTTTCAGATCGATCTTATCAGTGGATGGGCCGCATTAATTAGATTTAATCATAAACATAAATTTACATATTAAATCGTATTATGGTTCATCAAGTGTGTTAGATTCAATCTAAGCCTTCTAGATGAAAGGTTGATAAGATCTATGGTGATACCCAAAATTTAAGAGTGATCTAATCATCTGCTAGCCCATAAAGATAGATAGAAAGAATTGCACATTGCATGCTTTGATTTAGAATTTGAGATCATGGATGGTTTTGATCTAAGTGATCTATTGACCCATTCCTAATTTGGGATTGTGGGAATCAACATCTGGTTTAGATTTGTCCCATATAGTCAAAAAATCATTCAAAATAAGAAAAATAAGAAAAACCTAAAAAGGTATAAAATTCAGATCATTTGGACTTTGTGCATCACTGCTTGATGGATTGATCAAAGGAAGTAAAAATAGTCCAGAGACTTAACTAAGAAATTCCAATTTTATTCGATCGATCGATGAAGGTTGTTCGATCAATCAAAATCTTTATAATATGTCTAGTAACCAAGTTCAAAAATATGAATTTCTTCAATTGATCGGTGGGATTGATCGATAACATTGTTCGATCGATCGATGACATTGTTCAATTGATCGATATGTCAGTTTGATCAATCAAAAGGGACAAAAAGTATCTAGAGAATTAAGGTGGAAATTTGAATTAACTCTGATCGATTGAAGTAAGTTTTGATCAAACCTCGATTGATTGGTAATATCGTCGATCGACCTTGATTGATCGAATATCCGCTGAAACTTTCTGTTTGATTTGAAACTCCGTTGCTTTAATTGTGTAATGTGTTCACCACCCCAAGTGTAGGGTCGCGATGTAGTAATAATCTCAGTGAGATCGAGGTCAAATCCGTAGGGACTAATCTCGTATGTATTTTGAATTTAACTAGAACTAGAACTAGATGAAGATGTGAATCTAAATCTGAAATAATTGAGAGAGTAATTATGATTAAAATGATTAAAACTAACAAATTCAAATGTGGTAACTAGAGTTTTCGAGGATCCAGTTATAGAGATTAGGGACCCCTCTTACTTGATTCAAGTCACATGATTGGAATTGGAGTCATATCTTATCCAATTGGAAGATATACAATTAAGATCAATATGAACTTTCCTTGACCTAATTCTCAATGGAGGAGAATTATGATAATTGGAAGAGATTCCATCACCAAACCATGCCCATGTAACGATGGCTAACAATAGGATTTACCAATCCCACAATCTCAAACTTAGGAAAAGAAGATACTCAAAGTTATTACAGATCTACTGTAATTTGAGTCACAATAAACCATTAAGAACTAAAAGTATTCCTTTAAAATCAAACTAGAATCAAAGAAGGTTCAACATAAAGATGAATCAAAGTAAAAGAAACATCAATCATGCTACAAGCTGAAATTGTGGTAATGACCACTTTAGTAGAAGTGGGAATAGGTCAAAGTGTCCTAGAGGGGGGGTGAATAGGACTCTATAAAAATTTTACAATGATTTAAAATCCCATTATCATAATCTTGATTTAACAAAATCTTATCAAGATAACCCTACGTTAACTCTAATGGCTTCTAAGTCAAATAAAGGATCCAATCAAAAGACTATCTAGTATTTAAACAGTATGCAGTCTTAGTCTCTGATGAATGAACAATACGACCGTGTGTGTGAGTGAGATGTGATTCTTATCGGTTCTAAATAATCATGTTAGCATGCTTTATGAAAACGTTCAAAGTAAATACAAATAGTAAGGAAAAAAATATCAATCCCAAACACAATCATTTATAGTGGCTTGGCTACGTGCCTACTCCACTTCCAGTAGACGCACTCAACCCTTGAGTGTACCGGATCTCACTAAATGAGGTTTAAAATCAGGTTCACCTCTAACCTTCACAGCCCACACAAGGTTGACTATAGGACCTACACAAGGAACTTAGACATGTCGCCACGAGACACAAGTTTATGCCCTACATAGAAGCAAGGGTCAACATACAGTACCTGGGTTTATGCTCTGCACATGAGCAAAGGATCCACAGAAGGAACCTAGGGTTTTAGGCCACACAAGCTAAGGATCCACATGATGAACCTAGAGTTTATGCCTTACACAAGAGTAAAGGTCAACACGCAGCACCTAAGTTTTAGGCCACACAGGCCAAAAACCTACACTAAGGACCTAATTTTATGCTCTACAAGAGCAAGGGTTAACACACAACACTCACACGTACTCTTCCGTCGGAGGCCTCCTATGAGGGCTTGAAAGGGTGAGAATCACCTGTGATCTAATCCTACATAAAGGAATGATCAGCAGAGTCTCTGGACTCTAATGACTTACAGATAAGTAAATGAGCCCCATTATACACGTTGGTGAAGATATTCTCCATTGATGACGTAGAATCTTCAGCTCCCTTGATCCGCAACACTAACGATGCTCTAATGTATGACGACGGGTTGAGTCAAGGTTATGTTGGAAATTACTCTATTAAATGATAATCATTGAAGAGACAAAGTAATTTCAAGATCTTAGGTATTCAAGGGATCCCAACTTAATGATTTGTCATTAAAGTGGTAGCTGGAAGATCCTTAAATGTGGAAGTTCATTCACCAATCCACTCTATTGAATGTCAATAAAGAGGGTGGATTTAGGAATGAACTCCCATGAGAAAAAGGGCTTGGGGTAGATGATATGTAGTTACTCTCTCTCAAAGCTCTCTCACTTTTTCTCTCACCTACAACTAATAACAAGCTCTCTTTAAATAGACAAAGAGATCCAACGGTAATAAAACAGTCAGTTTTTTGACAGAGTTCGATATCATCGATCTATCTTTGATATCATCGAATGTATACTTTTGAAGATATCGAGGGATAGATCGATGATATGAACTCTATTGACAATTACGGTTGAATCTCTTATACACAACTCGATCATATCGAACATGCTTCGATGTCATCAGATTTCGAACTCCGATTTCATCGAACCACAGATCGATTCTTTTATAATGAAAACAAGAGAGCAGGCTAGATATGAGACAGCTAGCTTCAATATTATCGATCTTCCCACAATGTCATTGATATTCAAATGTCGATGATATCGATACCTAGTTCGATTTATCGATCTGTAAGTGCTATGGTTTTATGCTCCTTTGGTTGTCAAATTTTGTGGTGCCAAAACATCAATCTATGTCTTATGTAGCTCATGGTATATATGATCAAGATATTGCATCACCTCTCTAAACACTTTGCTTCAAGTCAAGAATGAAGAACTACTTCAAAACCATTTCAAGAAATGCAAGTACAAGTTATAACGAAAGAAGTGATCTTGTTCAAAGACTCAAGTTAGTGTATAACGCAAGATGAAGTGTAATTCAAGCTCTAGAAGATCTCAAGCTTAATGTTACATCAAGGAGAGAGATCTCAAGCTTCACAATCTTCAAAGTCAACTATCATCTGAAGAAATGAAGTCTCAATGTTCATACCACACTTTCAAGGTATGATTGACCTTAAATTAACCTTAGGGTAGGTCTTTTTATATACATAATTCAAATTGAATTATTTTATAGATGATTGGTCTGTTCTAAGACTAGTTCTGAACTCTGTTCGACTAGTCCTAGTTCTGGCTCGACCAGTCCAAGAAATTTCTAGACCAGTCTTAAGTTGTTGCAATTTTTTAAAATTTTTTGGTTGAGTTACGACCAGTCCTGGAGACTGCTCGACTGGTCGCAGGAACAGTGTCGACTCATTTTAGGACCAGTTATGAACCTTCAACTCAAACTACAACGATCAAATCAAGTACCTCATGACCAGTCGTAGGATGCTCACGACCAGTCGTGGAGGGCTCACGACCGGTCGTGGACACCCTACGACCAGTCGTGAAACAGTTTTATCTGATCACGCTTAAAATTTAAAAACTATGTTCGGTCTACGACCAGTCGTAGTGTCCTCAGGACCAGTCGTAGATGCGATTTCTGCAACTATAAATAGACGACAAATTTCAGAGTTTCATAAGGCAATTCAAGTAAAATCAAGGCATCACTCTAAGATAAGTCTGTATTCATTCTTAAGCTAATTGTGCATATTTAATAATCTCTTTTATTAGCTTTATTAATTTGATTTTGTTTCTATATTCTAATCTGAATTGAAAAGAGGAATTGTTATATTCCTTCTTCTTAGAATCAAAATCAAATATAGCTAACCCAATTGGTAAAATCAATTAGAACTTAAAACCATTTCAAAGTGAGTATTGGACATTGAACTTCCACATTCAAACTTCTACTCCGATTGGTTCTTCTGGGCTGCTACAAAAGGAGAAATTCAGGTCTTTTACTATATTGTAAATTTCCTTCATTTTGATTTTTGTTTGAGATTAAGCCAGAAAAATCTCAATCTATTGGTTATCTGAGGAGAACTAGGAAAACTCAGAAGTGGGGTTTTTGAATTATGTAAGCCCATAGAAAGACACAATTGTAAAGGTTTTAGGTGAACCTGTGAAACCTATTTTCATAGTGAACGTTGATATCCCCTGTGTGAGGATATTATGAGTAGAGTAGCAATCTGTGTGGTTGTTGTTTAACAGTTGGTGAACACACAGGCGAACCACTATAATTCTATGTATTGTGGTTTGAATATTTGCTTAATTTCTATATCATTTATCATTCAAAATTGTGGGATGTATGTGTGAATGTGAATGTTGTAATATTTACATTTCAAGCATTGTGGGGAATGTTATAATAGTTTAGATTTCAATTCTTATTATTTCCTTTCTGTTCCTTTACAGTTTTAGCTTTTAATTCTCTAATTGTTCTAGTAAGGTTGTCCTGCCATAAACCCTTGGTTTTTATGGTGAAAGGTTGTCCTTAAAACAACTAGATTTTGTGATTGCTTTACATTTCCATATCATGATTGGTTTAAAGTGCTATCTTTACTTTATTCATTTTAATTCCACTGTTAAAGTTTTAATTTGGCATAGTCCTATTCACCCCCCCCAAGGACATATAGCTAGGCCTTTTCAAGTGGTATCAAAGTCTAATAGCTCGTTCTAATTCTTTATATTTAGATTTATTTCCTGAGTTAATTGATCTAAGCTATTTATAAGATGTTAAATTTTGATAGCCTTTCAGTCACTAGGCCTCCACTATTTGATGGCTCCAATTATGCCTATTGGAAAGCTAGGATGAGGATTTTCCTTAAATCCATGGATGAGAGTGTGTGACAAGCCACAGTGACTAAATGGAACCCCCTTACCACTGAAGTAATTGGTATCGATGGTTCAAAATCAATAAAAGTTTCATCATATTTCACTTAGACCACAGTTCAGAAAAGTGAGAGTAGTGTCAATGCAAAAGCACTAAATGCAATCACTTACGTACTATCACTAGATGAATTCAAAAGAATTATATCCTGTGATACTACAAAGTAAGCTTGGGATCTTTTAGAAATGACACATAAGGGTGCTTCAATTGTCAAGAAATTTAAAGTCCAACTCCTCACAACTAAATTTGAGGAAATTCATATGGAAGAAAATGAAATGTTTATGGACTTTTAAACAATATTAAATGACATTGTAAACTCTATATGGGGTCTTGGCGATAAAATCCTAGAAAATAAAGTGTGTGTAAAAATACTACGCTCACTTCCTGAACGGTTCAATTCTAAGGTAACCGTGATCCAGGAACTTCGTGATACGGACAATATGAAGGTAGAAGAACTAGTTGGTTTTTTACAAACCTATGAGTTAAACTTTAAAGCTCCTAAAGGTAAATCTATCGCTCTTAAATCTTCTAAATGTATTTCTCAAGAAAATTCTGATTTAGAAAATTTTGAAGATGATATGGCTCTTTTAGCGAAAATGTTTTACAAGATTTTCAAAAGTAAAAAGAGGGTTGACTTTCAAAAATCAAATGATAAGAAAAGATCTAAAACCAGAACTTGAAAATCTTAAAAAGATAGTCAATGTTACAACTGCCAAGAATATGGGCATTTAGAAAACAAGTGTCCTAAAAAGGACAAACCCAAAATGAAGAGTATGTTGGCTACTTGAGATGAATCCTTTGATTCTGAAGCCTCTTCTGAATCAGAAGATTCTGAAACCGAGTCGGGCAGTGAAGTTAAAGCCCTTATGACTCTAGCCAAATTCACTATTTTAGATAATGATGATTCAACAAGTGAAGAAAATCTGAACAGTGATTGTGAAAATGAAGAAGATCTTCAAGATGCTTACAATGCCCTATACAAGGAAAGTTGTAAAATTGTCGTAAAACTAAAACTTCAAAAAGAAAAGTTTTTAAAACTTAAAGAAAATCTTGAATCACTTTTTTTTAAAAAGTCCCACATTTCAGATTGTTTTGAAAAATCAAAATGTGATTTAGATTTCAAAACTTCACTGATTGAAAATCTAAAATCTGAAAATGAAAAATTAAAACTTGAAGTCTCTTCTCTTCTGAGTTTAAAGGATTCATGGAGGTATGCCCAAGGTGATCCAAAGTTAGAAAAACTTTTGTCTGGATTAAGAAAATGTGATGACCGATCTGGTTTGGGCTATGATAAAAGTGTTCCTCCTAAATAGAAGAATACTTTTCCTAAGTTTGTGAAAGGAGAATCTTCAAACTCAAAAGGAAATTGTTCAATCAAAAGTTTTCTAAAAATGTTAAAACTTTTCAATCTTTCAAACCTAAAAGTAATCATATCAACTATAAAAATCAGAACCGAAACCCTTTAGCTGAAAAAATAGTTGATTTGCTGAAGGAGCTCTTAAAATCTAACTCAGTGGGTCATTCCTACAACAATTACAAATACAAGAAGACCAACTATACTGCTAAACCCAAAACAGTTATGAAATGGGTTCCAACGGTTACTAGCTTGGTTACCCACACGGCTTTCAAAGCTTTAAGCCATTTAAAGTGGTACCTAGATAGTGGATGCTCAAGGCATATGACTGGTGATAAAGGTCTAATCACCGATCTCAAAGACATGGTTGATGGTTCAGTCACATTCGGTGATGACAGCAATTGCAGGATTATTGGCCAAGGTACAGTTCAACTTTTTAACCTCCTCTTATTTGAGAATGTTTTGTACGTTGAAGGGTTAAAACATAACTTGTTAAGCATTTCTCAAATATGTGATAAAAATCATAGTGTTAAATTTTCTAACCTAGGGTGTGAAATTTTAAACAAAAATGGTTCAGTAATATTAACTGGTCATAGAACGTCTAAAAATTGCTACATCGTAAGTGATTCTAGCTCATCTAATCAACTGTGTTACATGGTCCATATCGATGAGACCGACTTATGGCATAAACGCCTCGGACATGTACACTACCACAATCTCTATAGATTGAGCAAAAGAGAACTAATAAGAGGTCTACCTAAATTGCAAAAAGTAGACAAAATATGTGGTGAATGCCAGATTGGCAAACAAACTAGGAGTGCTCACAAAAAGGTGGACTCTAATGCCACATCTAAACCTCTCGAACTTCTCCACATGGATCTTGTAGGACCAACCAGGACGGAGAGTCGAGGTGGTAAAAAATACATATTGGTAATCGTGGATGATTTTACCAGATTCACTTGGGTAGCCTTCCTAAGGGATAAATCAGAAACCCTTAATGAAGTTAAAAGGATTATCAAACGGATCCAAACTGAAAAAGGTTATCAAGTCAGTAAAATCTATAGTGATCATGGATTTGAGTTCGAGAATAGTAGTTTTGAGAAATCTATAGCGATTAGGAGATATTACATGAATTCTCTGCACCTAAAACTCCACAACAAAATGAAATTGTTGAAAGAAAAAATAGAGTGCTTCAAGAAATGACAATTTAATGTTAAATAGTATGAAGCTCCCTAAAAATCTTTGGGCTGAAGCCGTAAATACTGCATGCTATATAATCAACCGATTTTATACAAGTAAGTCAAATAATAAACTGCTTATGAATTGTGGTTCGATAAGAAGCCTACTATCAAATACTTTCGAGTTTTTGGCATCAAGTGCTACATTTTACATGACCGAGAAAATCTGGGAAAGTTTGACACTAAAAGTGATGAAGGGATCATTTTAGGATATTCTTTAAACAATCGCGCATATTATGTACTGAACAAAAGGACCGGTGTTATTCAAGAATCTATTAATGTGGTCATAAACGATCACTTGAATACACCTGACCCAAGTTCAGATAATGATGAAGTTCTTTTAATTGACAAACCAAATACTTCATCAAATTAAACTGACTCTGAACTGAGGACTATTAAAGATCATCCAACCACTCAGATTCTTAGAAACACTCTCACTGGTGTACGCACTCGTAGACAACTAGAAGACATGTAATTACGTATGTTTTACATCCTAAATTGAACTGGCAAACGTAAAAGAAGCTCTTACTGACGAAAACTGGATTGTTGCGATGCAAGAAGAGCTTAACCAATTTGTGAGAAATGATGTTTGGTATCTTGTTCCTAGACCTAAAGATAAACATATTATAGGAACTAAGTGGATTTTTAAAAATAAGTCCGACGAACTTGGTAATATAATTCGAAACAAGGCTAGACTAGTTGTACAAGGGTACACTCAAATTGAGGGTATTGATTATGATGAAACCTTTGCCCCAGTAGCTCATCTTGAGTCAATCGGACTATTTATATCCATTGCTTGGTTTAGAAAATTCAAAATTTATCAAATGGATGTGAAGAGTGCCTTCTTAAATGGTGATTTGCATGAAGAAGTATATGTTGAACAACCAATGGGTTTTGAAGACCCTAGAACATTGATCATGTCTATCACCTTAAAAAGGCTCACTACGGTTTAAAACAAGCTCCCAGGGCATGGTACGAGATATTGACTAAGTTTTTACTAAGTCATGATTTTCAAATGGGAAGTGTAGATAAGACTCTCTTTGTTAAGAAACTTAATGATCACATCTTAATAGTGTAGATCTACGTTGATGATATTATTTATGGATCTACCTATTCTAACATGACTGTTGAGTTTGTAGATTTAATGAAATCTAAGTTTGAAATGAGCATGCTTGGGAAATTGAATTATTTTCTAGTATTGCAAGTGAAACAACAATCTAATGTCATTTTTATTTCTCAAACCAAATATGCTCTGAACTTAATCAAAAAGTTCAAATTTGAGAATGGTAAGAATTTTGATACTCCTATGAGTACAACTTTAAGACTCTCAAAGGACTCTACATGTAAAAATGTGGATCCTAAATTATTCCATAGTATGATTGACAGTTTACTTTATCTAACTACTAGTAGACCTGATATTGCTTTAAGTGTTGTTATTTGCACTAGATATCAGTCTGATCCTAAAGAGTTACATTTAACTGCTGTTAAGAGGATTATGCGATATGTTGCAAGTACTGCTAAATTGGGTCTCTGGTATCCATATGATACTAGTGTTCAATTGGCTAGGTACTCAGATACTGATTGGGCTGGTAATATTGATGACAGGAAATCAACCAGTGGTGGTTGTTTCTATATTGGTAATTGTTTGGTTTCTTGGTTTAGCAAGAAGTAAAGTTCTATATCACTCTCTACTGCTAAGGTTGAATACATCGCAGCTGGAAATGCATGTACTTAGCTTGTTTGGATGAAACGTATGCTAAGCGATTATGAAATTGCACAGGAATCATTGATATTGTATTGTGATAATTCCAGTGCTATAAACATTTCAAAAAATCCAATTCAACATTCACGTACCAAGCACATTGACATTAGGTATCATTACATTCGTGAATTAGTAGAAGAAAAGCTGATATCTTTGGAATACATTTCTACCGTGACTCAACTTGCTGACATTTTTGCTAAACCGCTTGACAAAAGCACGTTTAATAAATTGAAATTTGATCTTGGTATGTGCAATCTAAATTGAATATTCATGCATACTTATATCATAGTGTATATATATTTGATAATTTATTGGTTTAAATTTTAAATTTTTATAAAAAATGCATATTTTAGTTGGTACACGACCGGTCGTGGATGTACATGACTAGTCGTAGCACGACCAGTTGTGGACATCCCACAACCAGTCGTGTAGCGCGCTAGACATTTTAAAATTGGGAAAAACTTCATCTTCTTTATTACCTATTTCCTCTCCAACGAGTTGATGCCCGACCGGTCGTACCCACCTTCTTAGATCTTCAAGGTTAGTGCGTCTTTTGCATTTTTCTTGTAGATTCTAGTCAAAATTACTTCATTTTTACTCTTGGAGTAATTTATTTTGTCATTCATTGCAATTTTGGGGTTTTATCTTAAAAATCTGATCTATCAAAACCCCACTTCACATCTTTTGTAGTTACTTGTTTCTTTGATTATTTTATTGCAAATGGATGCTAGAGGGAAAAAGAAAACTTCCCGTGGTCCATCTTCTTCTCGATCAACCCCTATCACTCAGTGCCATCTTCGATCACCCGAAGATGATCCCTCATATGTACGGGATTTGCGTTTGCGCAATGTCATTATTGAGCGACCTGTTGATCTTGACCACTTGCTCCTTTTGGTATTCTCCCACTTCTTCACGCTGTAGGATGGGCTAACGTCTTACATTGGGGTGAGCCTACATACCAATCTATTGCGCAGTCCATATTTGCATGTATCTCTGATTTTTCGACTGAGAATTTATCATTTAAAATTGATGCTAGAGAAGGTCCATTTGAAATAAACCGCCATCTGATTTTGGGTCGTGTGGACATACCTATCAACGATGAGGGTATTCCTATTCATACTTTAGCTGAAAAACCCTCAGAATCGGAAAAACGCATGCTCACTAGAGATCTATGTAATATGAATGTGCAATGGACTCATAAAGGGAATGCGCTCCCCTCAAAGTATTTGTTACCTAGATAAAGAGTTCTCCATAGAATCTTTATTTCAAATCTGTATCCTCGTTCAGGTAACAAAACTGAACTGACTTCCTTTATGGTTAGAGTTTTACATTCTGTCATCTCTGGTACTAAAGTTTGTCTTCCATCATTGATATGTCATTTCGTCATTTAGTTTTGTCTCCATCCAGGTCATAGTGATATTTCATTTGCCTCTCTTATGACTGTGTTAGCTAATCACATGTTAGTTGCTATGCCGGTTGGAGAGGCTCCTATCCATCATCTTATTTTTAACAATTCGAATATTAATAAAAGGAAGTTGGAATTGGCTCCTGGCTAAGTGGATGTTGGTGTTGGAGGAGCTGAAGCAGGGAATGAAGATGAAGCTAGCGATCTTCCTGATCATATTAATATGGATGATATTTTTGATGAAATTGAATCTGATTCTGCTAATGATCTTGACTATGAGCCATCTGATTTTGATGCTCGTCTTCGTGCTCTAGAGGAGAAGGTAGAGAATATGAATGTGGCCCATGATTTATGATTTAAATATATGCGCAAGTATCTTAGGCGCATAAACAAGGGCCTTCATCAACTTGATCCTACCATACCTGATTCTTCATCTGGATCTGATTAAGTGTTTTATCCTTGGATTTGTATTAACTCTAATACTCTTTTACCTTTGTTGGTGTGTGAACTTTATTTTTACTTCAAATTGGTTGACTGACCTTTGTCTATGGAATTTGAACTGGTTAATGGTTTGTGGACTTTAATTTGCTTAAATCTTGACTAGTTAATCCTTTTCTTACTCCTGTTTATTATCCTTTTTCATTTCTTTTTTGCTTCCTTTGTCATATTGTGACAAAAAGGGGGAGAAGATTTCAAGTAGTTTACATTGATTAGAATGGATATGGATTGAAGGGTAGTAACATTAATTTTTACGATATGTATGTGTGTGCTACTCAGGGGGAGTAAATAAGTAAGGAAGAATTTGTGCTAGTTAATGACAACTGGTGCATGATTCTTTAACCAGGCTGTAACTGGTTCTCTTATATATGACTGGTGTATGTTGTGCTTCTCTTATTTTATTTTTTTTTGCAGAGTGTTTTATCACAAATTTGATAAAGGGGGAGATTGTAAGTGCTATGGTTTTATGCTCCTTTGGTTGTCAAATTTTGTGGTGCCAAAACATCAATCTATGTCTTATGAAGCTCATTGGTATATATGATCAAGACAACCTCCCTAAACACTTTGCTTCAAGTCAAGAATGAAGAACTACTTCAAAACCATTTCAAGAAATGCAAGTACAAGCTACAACGAAAGAAGTGATCTTGTTCAAAGACTCAAGTTAGTGTACAACGCAAGATGAAGTGTAATTCAAGCTCTAGAAGATCTCAAGCTCAATGTTACATCAAGGAGAGAGATCTCAAGCTTCACAATCTTTAAAGATCAACTATCATATGAAGAAATGAAGTCTCAATGTTTATACCTCACTTTCAAGGTATGATTGACCTTAGATTAACCTTAGGGTAGGTCATTTTATATACATAATTCAAATTGAATCATTTTAAAAATGTTTGGTCTGTTCTAAGACTAGTCCTGAACTATGTTCGATTAGTCCTAGCTTTGACTCGACCAGTCCAAGAAATTCGTAGACTAGTCCTAAGTTGTTGTAATTTTTTGAAGTTTTTTGGTTGAGCTACGACCAGTCCTGGAGACTGCTCGACCGGTCATAGGAACAATGTCGACTCGTTCTAGGACCAGTCGTGTACCTTCGACTCAAACTACAGGGATCAAATCAGGTACCTCACGACCAGTCGTAGGATGCTCACGACCAGTCGTGGAGGGCTCACGACCGGTCGTGGACACCCTACGACCAGTCGTGAAATGGTTTTATCCAATCGCGCTTAAAATTTTAAAAATTTGTTCGGTCTACGACCAGTCGTAGATGTGATTTCTGCAACTATAAATAGACAACGAATTTCAAAGTTTCATAAGGCAATTCAAGTAAAATCAAGGCATCACTCTGAGATAAGTCTGTATTCATTCTTAAGCTAATTGTGCATATTTAATATTCTCTTTTGTTAGATTTATTAATTTGATTTTGTTTCTATATTCCAATCTGAATTGAAAAAAGGAATTGTTATATTCCTTCTTCTTGGAATCAAAATCAAATATAGTTAGCCCAACTGGTTTAATTTAAAATCAATTAGAACCTAGAACCATTTCAAAGTGAGTATTGGACATTGAACTTCCACATTCAAACTTCTACTCCGATTGGTTCCTTCGGGCTGCTACAAAAGGAGAAATCCAGGTATTTTACTGTATTGTAAATTTCCTTCATTTTAGTTTTTGTTTGAGATTAAGCCAGAAAAATCTCAATCTATTGGTTATCTGAGGAGAGCCAGGAAAACTCAGAAGTGGGGTTTTTGAATTATGTAAGCCCATTGAAAGATACAATTGTGAAGGTTTTAGATGAACTTGTGAAACCTATTTTCATAGTGAACGCTGATATCCCCTGTGTAAGGATATTAGGAGTGGAGTAGCAATCTGTGTGGCTGTTGTTTAACAGTTGGTGAACACACAGGCGAACCACTATAATTTTTTGTGTATTGTGGTTTGAATGTTTGCTTAATTTCTATATCATTTATCATTCAAAATTGTGGGATGTATGTATGAATGTGAATATTGTAATATTTACATTTCAAGCACTGTGGGGAATGTTGTAATAGTTTAGATTTCAATTCTTACTATTTCCTTTTTGTTCCTTTACAGCTTTAGCTTTTAATTCTCTAATTGTTCTAGCTAGGTTGTCCTACCATAAACTCTTGGTTTTTATGGTGAAAGGTTGTCCTTAGAATAACTAGATTTTGTGATTGCTTTACATTTCCATATTGTGATTCGTTTAAAGTGCTATCTTTACTTTATTCATTTTAATTTCGCTGTTAAAGTTTTAATTTGGCATAGTCCTATTCACCCCCTCCCCCCCTCTAGGACATATAGCTAGGCCTTTTCAACGATCTTTTATAGAAGATTTTCCTATAAGCTTGTTGGACATTCCATTGTCCAAATTCAATGATATCGACCTATTTTAGATATGATCGATATTTAAATATTAATATTATCAAGGGAGTCACGATTCCTCGAACATTTAATGAGGATTCTCCTAAACACTTGCTAGACTAGTTTGGTCCAAATTCGATAACGTTGATGATCCATCGATATCATCGAAGTTTGAGTTCTGAGGATATCGAGGCTCTCTTCGAGTTATCGAGAAATTTATGATTTGCCTTAACAGCTTGTTGGACACAGACTAACCAGAATTCGATTATATCGAGCCATCTCGATGATCTCGGAATTCAAATGTTGATGATATCGATTCTTCCATTGATTCATCGAGAATTTTGTCGAGAGATCAAGTTGGTTGCTGGACACAAGAGGTCCTCACTTTGATGATATCGAGTGCATTCCGAGGACATTAATAACAGGTGTCCGATCTCATTGAGGTGATCTCGATATATCGATAAAAGCTGAAAACATAAAGATTTTCCTGATTTGCAAAATAGTTTTCATACTTTAAACCCTATGTTGTTCTATCCACTTTTAAGGGTTTTATATACCTGGGTGTTTTAGGACATGGGATGTTAGGCTAAGGTTACCTTTAACGAGTTAAGAGCACATATCCATTTGAGGCAGAATGATCTTCCTATGGGACTTACTTGTCTTGCTGACTCAACACTCATGCTAATTGACAAACCAGGGCACTTTCACATGCTTCACCTCTTAGCCCTAGCTAAGAGGTTTAGCCAACTATAGACATGATTGAACTAAAATCTCTTAAGGAAAGCATAAAAATGACTAAGAGGAAGAAAAACTCTTAGCGATGGCTTCTCCACACTTTTACTCCACTTCTCAAACCCTAGAAGATGCCTAGGAATATCCTACGGACTCCTATTTATAGTTTTGTAACTCTAACTTTCACACCGAGCTGGAAAATTTTGGAAACTGCCTCAAATTTATGCAGTCCGTGTGCTGTTCACATAACCTTAGATGAGTCGAGGAAAACCTTCGACTGGTCGAGGGCACCTTCAACTGGTTGAGGAAAGTCTTCGACTGGTCAAAGATTGCATGAAAATAAAAGTTCATGTTGCTGGAGTTCAAGTCGAGGAGTCTTCAACTAGTCGAGTAAGAGCCTTAAACTGATCGAAGGAGGGCTTAGACTAGTCGAAGCAGGCAGATTTTTAGGGTTCCTTTTCTTCACTTCAAGTCTTTAATTCTCTTCATTCCTCACTTGGTTTTTTTAGATCTTTGGCATGTGAATTCTTCATTTTTGGTCTCATAAGATCCATCCTTGCTTTGGTGATTCTTGAGCATTAAATCCATGCTTTTAACATCCTTTTTAATCCAAGCTCTTAAATTCTCCTTACAACATAAACATAATTAAAACAAAACATTAAGCATTATCATGTTCATAAAACCAAGTAATAAATGAGGGATAATATGCAATATTTAACCCTCAACATAATTCGCAACCAGCATTTTGCTAGTCCCGAGCAAAGTATGCGAAAAATATTTTAAGAACCATTGTATAATTTTCTTAAGCTCAAGAAGTTTAAAAAACAATCCAGATAATAGAGTTTTAAAATACATCAATGTTGACCATTATTCTCTCCTAAACTTTAGTATTTGGTAAACTTCATAATCAAGTTCAAAGCATTAATCCTCCAATTAGAACCATTCCATACATTGAGTTCCATGGGTGCATAATGAAGTCTAGATTTATCACAATCAAAGGTTCAATTCTTCATTTTCATGATAACATTAATAATCAAAAGAGCATTCAGGACAACGAAAACCTAAAACGAAACTTACCTTTCAGCTCTTGGTTTTTCCATCGATGGCTTACACACTATGTTCAATCTTTTTAAAGATCTTTAATAGGTTGCCTTTTTCAACGACAACTATTTTTTTAGCTGGGCATTATATTTTTTCTTTCTTTTCAACTCTTCTTGTCGAACATGATCACCAAGTTAACAATTCAATGTTCACTGAAGCTTTAATGTGATGGCTAGATGTGACATGTGAAATCATGACTCGATCAATGTTTAAAACTTCTACTCATGGATTAATAATTCAAACTTAACTTTGAAATCTCCAAGTAACTGGATCCAAGAGACATAAATCATTAACATTAAGCATCTTATAATTCTAATTTTTTAAAATTTTGTACTTTTCCGTAATTTTTGCTCGAGGACTAAGAAAACAACTAAATAGTTTACCTAATCTTTCATTGCCAACCTAAAATCTTCATTGTCCTCAATGTAAAAGAAATAAGCATGTAATGCAAAAGAAGCAATGAAAAGAAAAAGGGAAGTGATGGAAAGATAATACCTGAAAAAGAAATTTTGAGGCTTTTTCAATGATCTCAATGTGAAGATGGGTTACCACAAAAGACTCAAATAGATGATAAACAAACTATCCTAAAACAATGGAAAGTAAACTATCTTAAAATAGCAGAAAGGAAACTATCCTAAATAGGAGAAAACAGTAAACCTAACTATACCTCCATCAGACTAGGAGATCAATCCTGGTAAATAGGATCATTCAGAGGTATGGACATATCCTCTGAATCAAATTTTTCAATAAATGGCTTTAAACGATGTCCATTCACTTTGAAGTCATTGTCATTGTTTGGATTCTGAATCTCGACGGCCCAATGAGGATAAACATTAGTAATAGTGAAGGGGTCGGTCCCACGAGATCGGAGCTTACCCAGAAAGAAATGTAATCGAGAATTGTACAAGAGGACTTTCTGACTTTGTGTGAATGATTTTCGAAGAATGTATTGGTCATGAAACACCTTCATCCTATCCTTACAAATTCTCGATTTCTTATATGCATCATTCCGGATTTCTTTAAGTTCATTCAATTAAAGTTTTTATAGTGAGCCAGTATTGTCCAGATTGAAATTCAAATTTTTAATAGCTCAGTAGGCTCTATGTTCCAACTCCACAAGCAAGTGGCAAGCCTTCCCATAGACAAGTCTAAAGAGCGATATTCCAATAGGGGTCTTAAATGCAGTACGGTAAGCCCATAACGGATCGGTCAAGTGAATTGACCAATCTTTATGGTCAGGTTTAACCATTTTCTCCAAAATATGTTTAATTTTTCTATTGAAAATCTTAGCTTGCCCACTTGTTTGTGGGTGGTGTGGAGTGCTCATTTTGTGCGAGATGCCATATTTCTTCATTAAGTTTGCAAATGGCCTATTACAAAAATGTGAACCTCCATTACTAATGATGGCTCGAAGCGTTTCGAACCAAGAAAGGATGTTCTCTTTTAATAATTTAATGACCGTTTGATGATCATTGTTCTGGCATGGAATCACTTCGACCCATTTAGTGACAGTTTACGACAAGTAAAATATATAAAATTTCAAAATATTGGGGGAATGGTACCATGAAATCAATGTCCCAGCAATCAAATACTTTAGTAATTAGAATGAGGTTCAAAAGAATCATGTTTCGACGGGACAATACTCCCAATTTTTGACAATGCTCACAAGCTTTGCAAAACTCATGAGTGTCCTTGAACATAGTGCGCTAGTAAAAGCCACATTGCAAAATTTTGACGGTGGTCTTTTTGGCAGAAAAGTGACCACCACAGGCCTGAGAATGACAGAAGGAGATGACACTTTGTTGTTCATTGTCTGGCACATATTTCCTTAAGATTTGGTCTGGGCAATATTTAAACAAATATGGATCATCTCAGAAGAATTTGCGTACCTCTGTGAAGAATTTTTTTCTTATCTTGTGCAGTCCAATGTGTCAGCGTGAAACCTGTAGCAAGATAATTAGCAATGTCCGCAAACCAAGGTGAATGGGAGACTTTGAACAATTGTTCGTCAGGGAACATGTCATTTATATGTGCCGTCTCAAGAGAATTAGCTACTATGTTCTCTACTCCCTTTTTATCTTTTATTTTCAAATCAAATTCTTAGAGTAGGAGGATCCATCTTATCAGGCGGGGCTTAGCATCATTCTTAGAAAGAAGATACATGACCGTCGCATGATCTGTGTAAATGATGATCTTGGATCCAATCAAGTAAGACCTAAATTTGTTCAAAGTGAAAACCACAGCTAAGAGTTCCTTTTCTGTAGTAAAGTAGTTCACTTGGGAAGGATTTAGAGTTCTACTTGCATAATGAATAACATATGGCTTCTTTTCTTTTCTCTGGCCTAAAATCACCCCAAGAGCATTATCAGATGCGTCGCACATAAGTTTAAAAGGAAGGCTCCAGTCAGGTGGCTTTATGATAGGCGTAGTGGTTGACATGCCCTTAAGCTTAGTAAAAGCTTCCTTGCATTACTCAGTCCACTCGTATGGTGCATCCTTTTAAAGTAAATTATATAGACGATGAGAGAGATGTGAATCTTCTGTAAAATCCAACGTGTCTTAAGAAGGTTTGCACATCTCGTATGTTCTTGGGTGGAGGTAGGTTAGAGATAAGATCAATCTTAACCTTATCTACCTCAATTCCCTTGGACGAGATGATATGTCCAAGGACAATTCCCTTATGAACCATAAAATGACACCTCTCCCAATTCAGTACCAAATTCTTTTCCTCACATCGCTTCAACACACATTTAAGATTCTCTAGACAATCACTAAAGGATGGACAAAAGACAGAGAAGTCATCCATAAAGACCTCTAAATATTGCCCTACCATGTTAGAAAAAATAATCATCATACATTGCTGAAAAGTGGCGGGGGCATTACACAGTCCGAATGGCATCCTTCAGTAAGCAAAGGTGTCAAATGGACATGTGAAAGTGGTCTTTTCCTGATCTTCAGGGGCTATCTCTATGGTTGTAGCCCGAATACCCGTCGAGGAAATACTAGTGCGAGTGACTAGCTAGCCTTTCCAAGATTTGATCATTGAAGGGCAAAGGGAAGTAGTCCTTCCTCGTGACGATATTCAACTTCCTGTAATTAATACACATTCTCCAACCAGTAGTAACTCTAGTTGGCATAAGTTCATTGTTGGCATTGGCTACGATGGTGATTCCGGACTTCTTAGGAACCACTTGAGTTGGACTCACCAATTGACTATCAGATATCGGGTATATGATACCCATATTCAATAGTTTAAGTACCTCAGCTTTAATCACTTCCTTCATGTTTGGGTTTAATCTACGTTATGGTTACTAGGAGGTCTTCGCATTATCCTTTAGATAAATGTGGTGAGTACAAATTGAAGGGTCAATTCCCTTGAGGTCTGTAATCGACCATCCAAGGGCTCCCTTATGCTCAATGAGAGTAGAGATGAACATACTCTCTTGTTCTTGCTCAAGATGGGAAGAAATCACCACCGAGTATGTCTCATCTTAACCTAAATAGACATATTTCAAATCAAAGGGCAAAGGTTTTAGGCCAAGCTTTGGTGCCTTGAGGTTAGACGGTATAGGCATTACATCAGTTTGGGGCAATTCTTCGAATTGTGGACTCTACCAGTTAACTTCAAGTACCAGCACAGTATCAAGCATGACCTCCGTCTCCCTAATCATATCATCATCAAAATCATGGGAGTGGGTTAAGCACGTCTCTAGAAGGTCAGAGAATAAGGTCAAAATTGTTCTATCTTTCACGAAAGAATCAATCAAGTTAGCATCGTGGGCATCATCATCATCCTCTAGTTGTTTGCCCGTATTGAAAAAGATATTCAACTCCAATGTTATATTTCCAAAAGACAAACTCATGACTCCATTCCTGCAATTAATGATTGCATTTGATGTTGCAAGGAATGGGTGACCAAGAATGACAGGAATTTGAGTACTCATGTCCATGATGAGTAGTAGAATTTGTCAACCTGGACCAACACATCCTCAATTACCCCTCTCTATACACGAACTAAGCGATCAGCAAGTTGTAATGTGGTTCGGGTGGATTTTAATTCTCCGAACCCTAGCTGTTCGTAGACCAAGTAAGGAATTAGATTTATGCTCACTCCTAAATCAAGAAATGCGTGCTCAATGCGGTAGTTCCTAATTACATAAGAAATAGTTGTGCTACAGGGATCTTTGTATTTCTGTGGCACATCTTTCTTTAGGATGACACTCACTTTTTCAGTTAAAAAGATTTTCTTTTGAATATTTTACTGTCTTTTGGTTGTACACAAGTCTTTCAGAAATTTGGCATATGATGGTATTCGTTTAACCGCATCTAGTAAAGGAATATTGACCTTCACTTGTTTCAACACCTTTAGAATGTTCTGAGAGTTAGAGAGAGATTTTGGTGCAATCAGCCATTTGGGGGAATGGTGCAATCGGCTTACTTTGGAGTTTCGGTTCTATCTATTGTGGAGTGTTGCTAGGTCTATTAGTTTCATCTACTTTCGGGTCCTTAGACTTTTCATCTTGCAGAGTGATAAGCTCTTGGTTTTGAATATGTTTCTAGATTAGATGCTCTTGAGGTTTCCCTTGATTTAAGAATTGGTTAGGGATTCCTTGAGGAGTAGCAGTTTGTCCATTCCTCCAACTAAAGTTTGGATGATTTCTCCAACTAGGATTGTATGTGTTGGAGATGGGTCCATTAAAAGGTCTTTGATAGTTGTTTACAACATTTGATTGCTCGTTCTGTCAGAGCCCAGACCCAATATCCTTAGAATACCGCTATATCTACCGGATCTAGCGCACAACAAGCCGAACTCCGAGATTGGTACCCGATGCTCACACACTAAACCCCAATCTCGGCGTCCGGCAAGGTAATGTAAAGGATAAATCTCACCATTCATACTTCACAAAATAAATATCAGAGATAAGATAAGTAACATCTGCATATAAGTAAACTGGGTACTATAAAATTCCAAAAGTACAACATCTGTCTATACGATACATATATACATCATGTACAATTCAAAATTTTTAAAAGTCAAACCAGTCCCTTGACGTGGTACCTAACTTGTAGTTGCTACTTGTTTTTCTTCTTTAGATCCTTTACTTGAGTGGTTAAAAAACAAGTAAGTCTTATAACTTTAACAAGTGGAAAGTTTTCATGGTAAGTACGCAAGATAGGTTAACATAGAAGATATAATTGACAAATGCAAGGTCCTCATGATAAGTATGCAAGATAAGTTAACATAAAAGATATAATGAAAGAACTGCCAAAAGTAATAAACAGCACAAAGCGATGTCTCAATGAATGATGGAGCGAGATCATCTATGAAATGCATGAAATAACTGTATGCTAACTGTAGAAACACCTGCCAATAGTACTCTCACCATAGACTTGACCGCACTACTCCTGAACATCATCATATCGACTATGATCAATATATTGTTGGAACTTAAGATCCACCGGGGTCGATGCCCATGTGCCAGACACTAGCAATCGACCTTACTACCCACCAATGGAGTTACAACCAACATTGTGTGCACTAGTAGCGGACCTCGTTCGCGCTTCTCCTCTCTGGCGGGTCAAACCGGTCCCCATTTGCCACCTCTGCCCTAAGGCAGGTCGGACATACCCCTTCTCAACCTGGCCTCATCAGTGGGAGTCAAATCCATGGCCCATGTATCCACGCAGCCCAATGGTGAGGCATCCCAAGGTACCATTGGGGTTTAGGGTCTCTCAACCCAAGGGGCACATCATCCCCAACTATTTTCATATTTCCAGTGTCCATGATTTAATATCATCATCCTTATCATAATACGGTAAATCCGTGATGTTGTAAAGAATTTGGTTACTATTCCTTATCATATATCATGTCATGGAATGTATAGTGATGCTAATGATAAGTAATTCAATGATGACTAGAACTCAATGTATGCCGATATGCAGGGTGCAAGATTGTTAAAGAACTGCGTACCTGGATAGCCAATTCCTACGTGATGCTGACAACTTGTGGCCTCGTAGCTTAATACTTTCAACTACAAAATATGTTTCTCTTCTTTCTTAATCATGATTAATTAAATTGTATTCCTTGTAATGTCTAAACTAGGGTACTTGATCGTAATTTTAGTTATTACTTCTTTCTATAAATTAACATCACTTCTTATGTATGAATATCCTACTAACAATCTAATTTCCTACTCCACGGTTTGATCATTGCATTATATTGGGTGATTAGAAGCCTATTATGACTATTTAAGATATTCATGAAATTGGGTCACAAATTCCTGTCATATCGGGTGGCCTTAAGTCCAATACACACCAATGTATTCATGGTGGACTTAATGAGTTTTGGATTGGACTTTGATGAGGAGAACATATAGTTATTGAGAGGCCCAAAATTTAGCTCCACCACATATGTATTAGGTATATACACCCTGATCCATAGCTCAGGTGGTAGACTAAGATACCTCATTTCGACACTTAGGTCTTGGTATGGATCCCGAGTGGGAGTGGCTAATAGTGAAGTGTGGACTAATAGGGGGGCGTACTAACCAGCTAACAATTATATATATATATATATATATATATATATATATATATATATATATAGGGGAAAAGGTTCTATGTGGTCCAGCACATGGGGACTTCCCATGAGGTTGACTCTGTGGGCCCAGCATGATGCGTGTCAAACATCTGCCCCATCAGTTGGATGCACCGTGCCATGGTGGGCCTAGGTTTTTTTTTTTAAAAAAAAAAACCAAGTCCATTAGTGACCAGTGACTTGTGCCAGCCACACCACACGCAAAGATGAGGGGGGTCATCCTTCATTAAAATATTCTTAATTGTTTGTTGGGCCCAACAAGATGTGGTTCACGAATCCAGTCCATCCAATATGTGTGTCCTGCTTAGTTGAGGGGTCAGACTAAGTTTTAGATGCATCCAAATTTCAGGTGGGCCCCAGCAAGTGCCTATATATGTCCTAGCATGTCTTCACATGATTTTAGATGGTGTGGGCCACCTAAGTTCCGTGTACGACTGATTTTCAGAATATCCCAATAATTAAAGGGGACCCATCAAATGAACGGTGTTGTTGTTCAACATGCATCATGGTGGGGCCTATGGTGAGTCCCACGTAACCTGCCCTTTAGAAAGCAGCAGGACACTGCTTGCTGCAGCATCCTCTGGATGCTGACAGAAACCAACGTCCAGCATATATGTTGGTTTTTTTTTTTTTGTATTTGATGGTTTTTGATAGGTGTGGCCCATATTATGATGATCCACTCTATCTATTGAATTCTTCAAGTCGTGGGGAGCCTAAAGAGTCCAATATTCGATTTGTTTAGACAAATAGAAATATCACAGCGGACCCTAATAGTTTTGATAGTGAAATTCCATTATTACCACTGTTTTCAATGGTGTGGCCTACTAGAGATTTGGATTGGCTTCATTTTTTGGCTCAAGACCTAAAATGATGTGGAAAATTTATTGGACAATGTGGATTAGATACATACATCATGAGGAGAACGTTGTGGGCCCACATCCCCTCCCCTTCATTTCCAAGCAGCAGCGTCAGCGTCTCTGCCTGCATCATCATCATCATCTTCTTCTTCTTCTTCTTCTTCTTTATGTTGTGTTTACGTGTGTGCATGGGTGTGTGTGAGTTTGGCTAGCCCAATGTGCCACTGCTTGGATGGTTTAGATGGCATATAACATTACAATGGGCCCACGGTGGAGCCCACCACATTCTAATCAAGTTGAAATTTGTGTGATATTCCATACCGGTCTTTGTGACCTTATGAACAGATTGGATGTCTAACATCCTAGTAGGGCCATGATCAATGGTCCCACACAACTTCGAAATTATGATATTATTTATGTTTTTAAGCCATCTACACCATTAATCATATCATTATCATCGTTATAATTATTTTCTCCAACAATCATATTGTCTTCATCATCAACACCATCTTCACCATACATAAACACAAGGAAACCAAAATAAAAATGAGTGAGGAGGGTGTACTCACCTTGATGGATTAGATGGAAGGGATGAAATTGATGGAATGGATGGTTGAGATGGATGGAAAGGATGGGATTGATGGCCCACCAAGATCACTCCTCTCCCTCACACACTCTCTCTCTCACTCTCTCTCTCTCTTGTTGTAGAAAAAATGATGAAAATGCTAATGGGTGGAGGGGTTTATGTAGAGAAATGGATAAAAATATGGTTAGGTTAGGCTAATGTGATTAATCTTAGCTTAGGCTAAGATTATGGGAATTTGTACATGATTAAGAATTAATATGGATTAAAGGGGCATGGGATGGCATGGTGTGATGATGTCATGCATGAGATATGGTATGGAGAAGAGTTGACTTTGGGTTGTACATGAGAGAGGGAGGGGTATGCGTGTGTGACATCACACACATGGGTAGAGATTCTCTCACCCATTTGTGGTATGGTGCATGTGTTAGAGCATGTGTTGTGCACATGTTATATGGCGCCATGCGCACATGATACATCGACAATTCTTCACAGAGTATCTTACTAACGGAGTGATGCACAAATGCACAAGTGGTACCTCCGCGATCGTGACGATGTGGCGGTCGATATGGAATAGGTTTCGAAGTCTTGGAGTTCTGGTCAGTAGGGTGTGTACTATACATGACCAATCTAGGTCTGACCAAAAGCGTCGATCATCGTGCACATAGGCATAAAATGGTATGGAATAGTCAGGGTGGTCATCATGGTATTGGTTTTAGTTATTTATGGTCACATTATGACGGGTGTACTATAAGGGGTTCTTTTGAGTATTTGAATTGTTCATGCAGGCATTATCGAGTTTTATTTCGGAAGGTGAGTCTCACCTACTAACCAATCGGTCGTACTTATAAGATGGATCGGGTGTTATAATTCTCCTCTCCTTATAGAAATTTCATCCTTGAAATTTCTATTATATTGGATAAAATGCGGGCTTCATGATAAAAAAGTGAAATGACAGAAAACCTCATTTTTTTTGCAAAAAGGATATCATACATTGGTGATTTTTTATTTTTTTTAACAGTGATTATAAAGTTCAT
Source organism: Magnolia sinica (assembly GCF_029962835.1). Lineage (NCBI taxonomy): Eukaryota > Viridiplantae > Streptophyta > Magnoliopsida > Magnoliales > Magnoliaceae > Magnolia > Magnolia sinica. Next base: position 91,968,996 of record NC_080573.1, on the reverse strand, counting down.
TAGAACAAATGGGGATATTTCGGTCAAATGTCCTCCTCACGTTCCACAAGGCCTTTGCTTCGTTAGGGCGTCCCCACTGAACTTTCACCAATGGAATCGTCTTTGACTGAAGGATCTGCTCTTTTCGATCCAAGATACAAATCGGATGTTCTATGTATGACATGTCCTCATGGATTTCAATTGGTTGCCAGTCGATAATGTTCTCTGTCTCTAGCTCACACCTTCTCAACATGGATACATAAAATACATTGTGAACACCTGACAGCTGGGAAGGCAAGGTTAGTTGATATGCCACTTGGCCAATCCGTTCTACTATCTCGAAGGGGCCTATATATCGCGGGGCAAGCTTTCCCTGCTCGCCAAATCAAAAACACCCTTCATGGGTAGACCTTGAGGTAGACATAATCTCCGACAGTAAATTCCAATTCCCTATGCCGGCGATCAGCATAACTCTTCTATCGGCTTTGAGTGGTGCGCATACTCTTTCTGATAAGCTCTATATTTTCCGAGGTTTCCAGAACAATTTCAGGCCCGAGCAAACTCCGTTCTTCAACTTCTGTCCAATAATTGGGTGACCTAAAAGGTCCACCATACAAGGCCTCATACAGAGCCATGCCTATGGTTGCTTGATAACTATTATTATATGTAAATTCAGCCAACGGCAAATGAGTATCCCAGCTACCCTGGAAATCTAGCACACACGCTCTAAGCATATCCTCCAGAATCTAATTGACTCTCTCAGTCTACCCATCTGTCTGGGGGAGGTAGGCGGTGCTGTACTTCAGAGTTGCACCCAAGGCTCGCCGAAAGCTCTTCCAGAATTGCGATGTGAACCTCAGGTCATAGTTGGATACTATTGATACTAGCACTCCATGCAGCCTGATGATCTCGCTAACAAATAACTCAACAAGTCGGTCCATGGAGTAGGTAGCATGTATAAGTAAGAAATGAGCTAACTTTGTCAGTCGATCAACGATGACCCAGATGACATCATGACCTTGAGGAGTCCGCGGTAATCCCATAATGAAATCCATGATAATGTGCTCCCACTTCCACTGAGGAATCTCCAGTTGTTGCGAGGTACCAGAGGGTCGTTGATGCTTTGCTTTGACCCTTTTACATGTATCACATTGGGCGACAAATTCAGCCATGTGACATTTCATCCCTGGCCACCAATATTGTCTCTTAACATCATGGGACATCTTTGTACTGCCTTGGTGGATCGTGAATTTAGACCGGTGTCATCTATCAATATTTCTTGCATCAGCTTAGCATCTTCCGGCACATGTAGTCACCCTTTATAGCGAAGTCCACCATCTACACCGACCTGCCACTCAGACGAACCATCATCAGTCATTTCCTTACGGCGATTAATGATTGTAGGGTTAGCCTGTTGCGCTTCAATGACTGGGGATATAAATGATGGTTGAATGGATAAGCTTGCAAAATGCATAGTAGCTGATTATAAGCTCCACTCGAAATCGAAGTCCCTTATTTCTTCCAACATTTGCCACTATCGAACCATAAGGTGAGAAATAATTCCTCGTGGCTAGCGACTGAGGCATCAGCTACAACATTAGCCTTACCTGGGTGGTATTGAAGAGAAAAATCATAATCCTTTTAAAAAATCTAACCACCTTCTCTGCTGCAGATTAAGCTTCTTCTAAGAGAATAAATATTTAAGGCTCTTACGGTCCGCGAATAGTTGAAATCTGACCCCGTATAGATAATGTCGCCATATCTTTACTGCAAACACTACCGCGGCCAACTCTAAGTCATGCATGGGGTAATTCTTCACAGAGGCCTTCAACTGTTGAGAAGCGTATGCTATAACTTTCTCATGCTGCATCAGCACACAACCCAATCCAATCCGTGAGGCATCTGTGTATACTACGAACCCTTCATTTCCAGATGGCAGGGTGAGAACTGGTGCCATTGTCAACTTATCTTTTAACTCTGCAAATGCCTTCTCGCAGGCTTCACTCCAATCAAAAGGTGCTCCTTTATGGGTTAGTCATGTTAGAGGTGCTGTTATACGAGAAAACCCTCGAATAAACCATCTGTATATCCCGCTAGACCCAGAAAGCTTCGAATTTTTGTGACATTAGTGGGTTGCTGCCACTTAAGCACAACCTCGACTTTAGCCAGATCTACGGCCACTCCTTCTCTAGTAATGACGTGGCCAAGAAACTTCACTTCTTCCTGCCAAAATTCACACTTCTCCAATTTGGCATATAATTGATGATTATGAAGCGTCTGCAGAGTAGTGCATAGATGATGCTCATGCTCCTCCTAGGTACACGAATATATTAGAATATCGTCTATGAATACTACCACAAACTGGCCGAGATAAGGGCGAAATACCTCATTTATCAATTGCATAAATACGATTGGGGCATTCGTCAGTCCGAAGGACATGACTAGGAACTCAAAGTGGCCATATCTGGTGCGAAAAGCCATCTTAGGGAGTCCTCTCGATCTCGAACTTGATGGTATCCAGAACGTAGGTTGATCTTCGAGAAGAATTGCACCTCCCTAACCTGATCAAACAGATCATCAATCCTTGGTAATGGATACTTATTCTTGATGGTCACTTTAGTTAGCTCCCTATAATCCACACAAAGTCTCAACGACCCATCCTTCTTCTTGACGAGTAGGACCGGTGCTCCCCAAGGAGAACTACTTAGGTGAATAAAGCCCAAAGCCCAAAGTTCCTCCAACTACTTCTTTAATTCTTTCAACTCCATGGGTGCCATGCGATACGACGCCTTTGAGATGGGTGCAGTACCTGGCATCAGGTCAATACAAAACTCCACTGCCCTTTGAGGAGGTTGGCCCGGGATGTCTTGAAAGACATCGAGATATTCACATACGATTGGGATCTCCTAAATCCTTAGGGTCCTTTCTTCTTCAACTAGGTAGGCCAAGGATGTCCCTGTCTGCTCTGCTGGCAGAATCCTGAACCGGAACTGTGGTTGGCCGATTATAGAGAAGGTGATTGTCCTTTCGAAACAATCTAACGAGGCATGATATGCGGCCATCTTCAAACGTAGCGAAGCAGCTGCTCACGAGTCTTGTTCATCTCTTCGAAATATGCTTCTATGATCTTAGCTTGGTTTGTCACCTCTTCAAACGTAGGGAGTCGCAAAGGTACGACCCTACTCCTTAAGCAAGGATAAAGTCCCTTCTCAAATTTATGAGCTTTCATACTGGGGGTTGAAATCAGATCTGATGCGAAATGGGATAGCTCAATGAATCTAGCCTCGTATTGGGCCACAAATAAAGCTCCTTGCTCAAGAGATATAAATTTGGACACCATCTTTTGTCGAATACTATCAGGAAAATACTTTTGGTCGAACTTATCGCTGAACATGCTCCAACTCCATATTATACTCGACCCAGCTTCCTTCTTAACTAACTGCCACCATAACTCTGCTTCTCCATCTAGTGTGAAGGTAGCAAGCGACACTCTCTGGGAATCAGGACACCCCATCACATCTAAAATCTTGATAACCTTGGTCCTCCATCGATCCGCCTCAAGCGGATCTGGCTGCCCTTTAAATCGAGGGGGTCCTAAAGCCTAGAATTCTTGAATCAAAGCTGACTGCACCAATACAGAAGATGCCTCTGCAGACCTCCTCTCTTGACGTTCCATTAGAGATGCCATGGAACGAAGGATTTCCTGAATCGAAGCGGCATCCTGAGGAGTATCTGGTGCCTTGGCCTAGTGATCCTTGGATGGCTTGTGCTCTACTGTAGTTTTCATTTTAGTGACCTTCTTAGGTGCCATGATCTACAATAGAAAATGGATGCCTCAGTTAGTTACAGCCTAAAATAGTCTATTAAAGTCAAAGAACAAGGAGTGTATCTTCCTAACCTCTTATATAAATAACTTTTTCTAAGTTCCTTAAAGGGAAACCTAGTATTTCTAAGTTGTTCTATCGGTTTTCAAGTTTTAGAACTCTAGCATTCTCCTAAATGGTTACTTGTCCATAGGTAATCCCTTATCTCATGCTTTGATACCAAATTTGTCACAGCCTTAACCTAATAGCCTTAGAATACCGCTATATCTACCGGATCTAGCGCGCGACAAGCCGAACTCTAGGATTGGTACCTGATGCTCACACACTAAGCCCCAATCTCGGCGTCCGGCAAGGTAATGTAAAGGATAAATCTCACCATTCATACTTCACAAAAGAAACATCAGAGATAAAATAAGTAACATCTGCATACAAGTAAACTGGGTACTACAAAATTCCAAAAGTACAACATCTGTCTACACGATACATATATACATCATGTATAATTCAAAATTTTCAAAAGTTAAATCTGTCCCTTGACGTAGCACCTAACTTGTAGTCGCTACTTGTTTTTCTTCTTTAGATCCTTTACCCAAGTGGTTAAAAAAAAGTAAGTCTTATAACCTTAACAAGTGGAAAGTTTTCATGGTAAGTACGCAAGATAGGTTAACATAAAAGATATAATTGACAAATGCAAGGTCCTCATGATAAGTACGTAAGATAGGTTAACATAAAAGATATAATGAACGAACTGTCAAAAGTAATAAACTGCACAAAGCGATGTCTCAATGAATGATGGAGCGTGATCATTTGTGAAATGCATGAAATAACTGTATGCTAACTGTAGAAACACCTACCAATAATCCTCTCACCATAGACTTAACCGCACTACTCTTGAAAATCATCATATCGACTATGATCAATATATTATTGGAACTTATGATCCACCGGGGACGATGCCCATACGCCAGACACCAGCAGTCGACTTCACTACCCATCAAGGGGTTACAACCAATATTGTGTACACTAGTAGCAGACCTCGTTCGCGCTTCTCCTCCCCGGTGGGTCAAACCGGTCCCCATTTTCCACCTCAGCCTAAGGCGAGTCGGACATACCCCTTCTCAATCTGGTCTCATTAGTGGGAGTCAAATTTGTGGCCCATGAGTCAAATCCGTGGCCCATGTATCCACCCGGCCCAATGGTGAGGCATCCCAAGGTACCATTGGGGTTTAGGGTCTCTCAACCCAAGGGGCACATCATCCCCTACTATTTTCATATTTTCGGTGTCCATGATTTAATATCATCATCCTTATCGTAATACGGTCAATCCGTGATGTTGTAAAGAATTTGGTTACTATTCCTCATCATATATCATGTCATGGAATGTATAGTGATGCTAATGACAAGTAATTCAATGATGACTAGAAATCAATGTATGCCGATATGCAGGGTGCAAGATTATTAAAGAACTGCGTACCTGTGTAACCAATTCCTACGTGATGCTGACAACTTGTGGCCTCGTAGCTTGATACTTTCGACTACAAAATACGTTTCTCTTCTTTCTTAAGCATGATTAATCAAATTGTATTCCTTATAATTTCTAAACTAGGGTACTTGATCAAAATTTCAGTTATTACTTCTTTCTATAAATTAACATCCCTTCTTATGTATGAATATCCTACTAACAATTTAATTGCCTACGCCACAGTCTGATCAATGCATTATATGGGGTGATTAGAAGCCTATTACTATTTAAGATAACCATGAAATTGGGTCACAAATTCCTGTCATATCAGGTGGCCTTAAGTCCAATACACACCGATGTATTCATGGTGGACTTAATGAGTTTTAGATTGGGCTTTAATGAGGAGAACATATAGTTATTGAGAGGCCCAAAATTTAGCTCCACCACATATGTATTAGGTATATACACCCTGATCCATAGCTCAGGTGGTAGACTAAGATACCTCACTTCGACACTTAGGTCTTAGTATGGATCCCTGGTGGGAGTGGCTAATAGTGAAGTGTGGACTAATAGTGGGGTGTACTAACCAGCTAACAATTATATATATATATATAGGAAAAGGTTCTATGTGGTCCAACACATGGGGACTTCCCTTGAGGTCGACTCTGTGGGCCCAGCATGATGCGTGTCAAACATCTGCCCCATCAGTTAGATGCACCATGCAATGGTGGGCCTACGTTTTATAAAAAACCAAGTCCATTAGTGACCAGTGACTTGTGCCAGCCACACCACACGCAAAGTTGAGGGAGGTCACCCTTCATTAAAATATTCTTAATTGTTTATTGGGCCCAACAAGATGTGGTTCACGAATCCAGTCCATCCAATATGTGTGTCCCACTTAGTTGAGGGGTCAGACCAAGTTTTAGATGAATCCAAATTTTAGGTGGGCCCCAGCAAGTGCCTATATATGTCCTAGCACATCTTCACATGATTTTAGATGGTGTGGGTCACTTGAGTTCTGTGTACTACTGATTTTCGGGATATACTAATAATTAAAGGGGACCCATAAAATGAACGGTGTTGTTGTTCAACATGCATCATGGTGGGGCCTATGGTGGGTCCCACGTACCCTGCCCTTTATAAAGCAGCAGGACGCTGCTTGCTGGACCATCCTCTGGACGCTGACAGCAACCAACGTCCAGCATATATGTTGTTTTTTTTTGTTTTTTGTTTTTTTGTATTTGATGGTTTTTGATAGGTGTGGCCCATATTATGATGATCCACTCTATCTATTGAATTCTTCAAGTCGTGGGGAGCCTAAAGAGTCTAATATTCGATAGGTTTGGACAAATAGAAATATCACAGTGGACCCTAACAGTTTCAATAGTGAAATTCCATTATTAGCACTATTTTCAATGGTGTGGCCTACTAGAGATTTGGATTGGCTTCATTTTTTGGCTCAAGGCCTAAAATGATGTGGAAAATTTAATGGATGATGTGGATTAGATACATACATCATGGGGAGAATGTTGTGGGCTCACAGCCCCTCCCCTTCATTTCCAAGCAGCAGCATCAGCGTCTCTGCCTTCATCATCTTCTTCTTCTTCCTCATTTTTTTTGATGTTGTGTGCACGTGTGTGCATGGGTGTGTGTGAGTTTGGCTAGCCCAACATGCCACTGCTTGGATGGTTTAGATGGCATATAACATTACAATGGGCCCACGGTGGAGCCCATCACATTCTAATCAAGCTGAAATTTGTGTGATATTCCATCCAAGTCTTTGTGACCTTATGAACAGATTGGATGTCTAACATCATAGTAGGGCCATGATCAATGGTCCCACACAACTTCGAAATTATGATATTATTTATGTTCTTAAGCCATCTACACCATTAATCATATCATTAGCATCATTATAATTATTTTCTCCAACAATCATATTGTCTTCATCATCAACACCATCTTCACCATACATAAACATAAGGAAACCAAAATAAAAATGAGTGAGGAGGGTGTACTCACCTTAATGAATTAGATGGAAGGGATGAAATTGATGGAATGGAGGTTGAGATGGATGGAAAGGATGGGATTGATGGCCCACCAAGATCACTCCTCTCTCTCTCTCTTGTTGAAGAAAAAATGATGAAAATGCTAAGGGGTGGAGGGGTTTATGTAGAGAAATGGATAAACATATGGTTAGGTTAGGCTAATGTGATTAATCTTAGCTTAGGCTAAGATTATGGGAATTTGTACATGATTAAGAATTAATGTGGATTAAAGGGGCATGGGAGGGCATGGTGTGATGATGTCATGCATGAGATATGGTATGGAGAAGAGTTGACTTTGGGGTGTACCTGAGAGAGGAAGGGGTATGGGTGTGTGACATCACACACATGGGTAGAGATTCTCTCACCCATTTGTGGTATGGTGCGTGTGTAAGAGCATGTGTTATGCACATGTTATATGGCACCATGCGCACATGATACACCGATAATTCTTCACGGCGTATCTCACTAACGGAGCGTCGCACAGATGCACGGGTGGTACCTCCACGATCGTAGCGATGTGGCGGTCGATATGAAATATGTTTTGAAGTCTTGGGGTTCTGTTCAGTCAGGTGTGTACTATGCACGACCAATCTAGGTCTGGCCAAAAGCATTGATCATCTTGTACATAGGCATAAAATGGTATGGAATGGTTAGGGTGGTCATCATGGTATCGGTTTCAGTTATTTATGGTCGCATTATAAGGGGTGTACTATAAGGGGTTCTTTTGAGTATTAGAATTGTTTATGTAGGCATTATCGAGTTTTATTTCGGCAGGTGAGTCTCACCTACTAACCAGTCGATCGTACTTATAGGATGGATCGGGTGTTATAATTCTCCTCTCCTTATAAAAATTTCATCCTCAAAATTTCTAATATATTGGATAAAACGCGGGCTTCATGATAAAAAGTGAAATGACAGAAAACCCTTTTTTTTGCAAAAAGGATATCATACATAGGTGATTTTTTATTTTTTTAACGGTGATTATAAAGTTCATTAGAACAAATGGGGATATTTCGGTCGAATAGCCTCCTCAGGTTCCCACGAGGCCTCTACTTCGTTATGGTGTCCCCACTAAACTTTCACCAATGGAATCATCTTTGACCGAAGATCTGCTCCTTTCAATCCAAGATACAAATTGGATGTTCTATGTATGACACGTCCTCATGGATTTCGATTGGTTGCCAGTCGATAATGTTCTCTGTCTCCGGCTCACACCTTCTTAACATGGATACATGAAATACATTGTGAACACCTGACAGCTGGGGAGGTAAGGTTAGTCGATATGCCACTTGGCCAATCCGTTCTACTATCTCGAAGGGACCTATCTATCGTGAGGCGAGCTTTCCTTGCTTGCCAAATCGAAATACGCCCTTCATGGGCGAGACCTTGAGGTAGACATAATCTCCGACAGTAAATTCCAATTCCCTATGTCAGCAATCAGCATAACTCTTTTGTCGGCTTTGAGTGGTGCGCATACTCTTTCTGATAAGCTCTATCTTTTCTAAGGTTTGCTGAACAATTTCAAGCCCAAGCAAACTCCACTCTCCAACTTCTGCCCAACAACTGGGTGACCTACAAGGTTGGCCATACAAGGCCTCATACGGAGCCATGCCGATGGTTGCTTGATAACTATTATTATATGCAAATTCGGCCAACGGAAAATGAGTATCCCAGCTACCCTAGAAATCCAGCACACACGCTTTAAGCATATCCTCCAGAATCTGATTGACTCTCTCAGTCTGCCCATCTGTCTGGGGGTGGTAGGCGGTGCTGTACTTTAGAGTCACACCCAAGGCTTGCTAAAAGCTCTTCCAGAATTGTGATGTGAACCTAGGGTCACGGTCAGATACTATTGATACCGGCACTCCATGCAGCTTGATGATCTCGCTAACATATAACTGAGCAAGTTGGTCCATGGAGTAGGTAGCACGTATAGGTAGGAAATGCGCTGACTTCGTCAGTCGATCAATGATGACCCAGATGGCATCATGACCTTGAGGAGTCCGCAGTAATCCCATAATGAAATCCATGGTAATGTGCTCCTACTTCCACTGAGGAATCTCCAGTTGTTGCAAGGTACCAGAGGGTCGTTGATGCTCTGCTTTGACCCTTTTACATGTATCACATTGGGCGACAAATTCAGTAATGTGATGCTTCATCCTTGGCCACCAATATTGTCTCTTAACATCGTGGTACATCTTTGTACTGCCTGGGTGGATCGTGAATTTGTATCGATGTGCATCGGTCAATATTTCTTGCATCAGCTTCGCATCTTCTGGCACATGCAGTCACCCCTTATAACGAAGTCCACCATCTACACCGACCTGCCACTTGGACGAACCATCATCAGTCATTTCCTTACGATGATTAATGATTGCGTGGTTAGCCTGTTGCGCCTCAATGACTCCGGATATAAGTGATGGTTGAATGGATAAGCTTGCAAAATGCATAGCAGCTGACTGTAAGCTCCACTCGAAATTGAAATCCCTTATTTCATCCAATATTTGCCACTATTGAACCATAAGGTGAGAAATAATTCCTTGTGGCTGGTGACTGAGGGCATCAGCTATAACATTGGCCTTACTTGGTTGGTATTGAAGAGAAAAATAATAATCCTTTAGCAACTCTAACCACCTTCTTTGCCGTAGATTAAGCGCCTTCTGAGAGAATAAATATTTAAGGCTCTTGCGGTTCGTGAATAGCTGAAATCAGACCTGTATAGATAATGCCACCATATCTTTACTACAAACACTACCGCGACCAACTCTAAGTCATGCGTGGGGTAATTCTTCTCATAGGCCTTCAACTGTAGAGAAGCGTATGCTATAACTTTGTCCTGCTGCATCAGCACACAACCCAATCCAACCCGTGAGGCATCTGTGTATACTACGAAGCCTTCATTTCCAGATGGCAGGGTGAGAACTAGTGTCATTGTCAACTTATCTTTTAACTCCGCAAATGCCTTCTCGCAGGCTTCACTCCAATCAAAAGGTGCTCCTTTATGGGTCAGTCATGTCAGAGGTGCCGCTATATGAGAAAACCCTCGAATAAACCATCTGTAGTATCCCGCTAGACCTAGAAAGCTTTGAATTTCTATGACATTAGTGGGTTGCTGCCACTTAAGCACGGCCTCAACTTTAGCTGGATCTATGGTCACTCCTCTAGTAATGACGTGGCCAAGAAACTTCACTTCTTCCTGCCAAAATTCACACTTCTCCAATTTGGCATATAACTGATGATTACGAAGTGTTTGCAGAGCAGTGCGTAGATGATGCTCATGCTCCTCCCGGGTACGCGAATATATTAGAATATCATTTATGCATACTACCACAAACTGGTCGAGATAAGGGTGAAATACCTCATTCATCAATTGCATAAATACGGCTAGGGCATTTGTTAGTCCGAAGGACATGACTAGGAACTTGAAGTGGCCATATCTGGTGCGAAAAGCCATCTTAGGGATGTCCTCCTCTCGAAGTCGAACTTTATGGTATCCAGAACGTAGGTCGATCTTCGAGAAGAACTACGTCTCCCTAAGCTGATCGAACAGATCATCAATCCTTGGTAATGGATACTTATTCTTGATGGTCACTTTATTTAACTCCCTATAATCCACACAAAGTCTCAATGACCCATCCTTCTTCTTGACAAATAGGACTGGTGCTCCCCAAGGGGAACTACTTCGGTGAATAAAACCCAAAGCCTGAAGTTCCTCCAACTACTTCTTCAATTCTTCCAACTCCATGGGTGCCATGCGATACGGTGCCTTTGAGATGGGTGCAGTACCTGACATTAGGTCAATACAGAACTCCACTGCCCTTTGAGGAGGTAGGCCAGGGATGTCTTGAAAGACATCAAGATATTCGCATACGATTGGGATCTCCTAAATCGTTATGGTCCTTTCTTCTTCTACTAGGCAGGCCAAGGATGTCCCTGTCTGCTCTGCTGGTAAAATCCTGAACCGGAACTGTGTCTGGCGGATTATAGAGAAGGTGATTGTCCTTTCGAAACAATCTAATGAGGCATGATATGCGGTCATCCAATCCATACCCAAAATAACATCAGCTTCGACATCTTCATAACAAATAAATCGACAGATAGGATGTGATCTCCAATCATCACTGGGCAATCCTTGCAGATAAGGCTTAGGTTAGAATGCTCACCTAACGGTGTGGTTACTGATAACTCTTCTACTACCCTTTCTGGCTTTAACCCCAACGTGTTTACGAGTGATGATGATATGAATGAATGGGATGCACCTGAGTCGAATAAGGTGTGTGCAAATGATGAGAAGAGAGTAGTCGTACCCTCGAGTATCGTTGCTGATGATTGAGGATCAGTCTACTAAATAACATATACACGAGGTTGGGTAGTCACTGCAAATCTTGCCTGTTGTTTCTGGGGCGGACTCTGGTACTGCTAAGAGTGGTCTCGACCTTGGGGTGGCTGCTGCTGCTAGAGTTGTTGAGGTTGTTGTTGAGGCCGATACTACTGAGTCTATTGTTGAGGATGGTATTGTTGAGTCTGGTGTTGCTGAAAAAGTCTCTGCTGGGTGTGACCATGAGGCTACTGTCTATAAGAAGACCTAACCTTTTGCTCTACAGAGACATCTGGTGGATTGGGGCAAGACTTGACCTGATGGCCTACTCCACGACACCTAAAACATGTCCCTTGAAATGCTAATCGCTGCGAATCTTGCTGGGGTTCCCAAATGGCTGGTCCGTGCCTAGCAAGCCTTTTCAATGGACTAAACTGCTGAGTTGGGCCTCCCCTCTTGTTCTTATTATCCTATCTCCGAAGCGGCTGCTCACGAGTCTTGTTCATCGCTTCGAAATCTGCTTCTATGATCTTAGCTTGGTCCATCACCTCTTCAAACGTAGGGAGTCACAAAGGTACGACCCTACTCCTTAAGCCAGGACAAAGTCCCTTCTCAAATTTACGAGCTTTCATACTGGGGGTTGAAATCAAATCTGATGCGAAATGGGATAGCTCAATGAATTTGGCCTCGTATTGGGCCACAGATAAAGCTCTTTGCTCAAGAGATATAAATTCTGACACCATCTTTTCTTTAATACTATGAGGAAAATACTTTTGGTTGAACTTGTCGTTGAACATGCTCCAACTCCATATTATACTCGACCCAGCTTCCTTCTTAACTTACTGCCACCATAACTCTACTTCTCCCTCTAGTGTGAAGGTAGCAAGCAACACCCTCTGGGAATTAGGACACCCCATCACATCTAAAATCTTGATAACCTGGGTCCTCCATCGGTCGGCCTCAAGCGGATCTGGCTGCCCTTTAAATTGAGGGGGTCGCAAAGCCTGGAATTCCTGAATCAAAGCTGACTGCTTCGATACGGAAGATGCCTCTGCAGACCACCTCTCTTGACGTTCCATTAGAGATGCCATGGAACAAAGGATTTCCTGAATTGAAGCGGCATCTTGAGGAGTATCTGGTGCCTTGGCCTGGTGATGCTCAGATGGCTCGTGCCCTACTGTTGTTTTCATTTTAGTGGCCTTCTTAGGTGCCATGATCTACAATAGAAAATGGACGCCTCAGTTAGTTACTGCCTAAAATAGTCTATTAAAGTCAAATAACAAGGAGGGTATCTTCCTAACCCCTGATATAAATAACTTTTTCTAAGTTCCTTAAAGGGAAACCTAGTATTTCTAAGTTGTTATGTCAGTTTTCAAGTTTTAGAACTCTAGCTTTCTCCTAAATGGTTACTTGTCCATAGGTAATCCCTTATCTCATGCTTTGATACCAACTTTGTCATAGCCCAGACCCAATATCCTTAGAATACCGCTATATTTACCAGATCTAGCGCGCGACAAGCCGAACTCTGGGATTGGTACCCAATGCTCACACACTAAGCCCCAATCTCGACATCAAGCAAGGTAATATAAAGGATAAATCTCACCATTCATACTTCACAAAAGAAACATCAGAGATAAGATAAATAACATCTACATACAAGTAAACTGGGTACTAGAAAATTCTAAAAGTACAACATCTGTCTACACGAATCAGTCCCTTGACATGGCACCTAACTTGTAGTCGCTACTTGTTTTTCTTCTTTAGATCCTTTACCTGAGTGGCTAAAAAACAAGTAAGTCATATAACTTTAACAAGTGCAAAGTTTTCATGGTAAATACGTAAGATAGGTTAACATAAAAGATATAATTGACAAATGCAAGGTCCTCATGATAAGTACGCAAGATAAGTTAACATAAAAGATATAATGAAAGAACTGCCAAAAGTAATAAATTGTACAACATGATGTCTTAATGAATAATGCAGCATGATCATCTGTGAAATGCATGAAATAACTGTATGCTAACTATAGAAAAACCTGCCAATAGTCCTCTCACCATGGACTTGACTGCACTACTGCTAAACATCATCATATCGACTATGATCAATATATTGTTGGAACTTAGGATCCATCGGGGTTGATGCCCATGCACCAGAGACCAGCAATCGACCTCACTACCCACCAATGGGGTTACAACTAACATTGTGTACACAAGTAGTGGACCTCATTCGCGCTTCTCCTCGCCGGCGGGTTAAACCGGTCCCCATTTGCCACCTTAGCCCTAAGGCGGGTCGAACATACCCCATCTCAACCTGGCCTCGTCCGTGGGAATCAAGTCCATGGCCCATGTATCCACCCGGCCCAACGGTGAGGCATCCCAAGGTACCATTGGGGTTTAGGGTCTCTTAACCCAAGGGGCACATCATCTCCTACTATTTTCTTATTTCCAATGTCCATGATTTAATATCATCATCCTTATCGTAATACGGTCAATCCGTGATGTTGTAAAGAATTTGGTTACTATTCCTCATCATATATCATGTCATGGAATGTATAGTGATGCTAATGACAAGTAATTCAATGATGACTAGAACTCAATGTATGCCGATATGCAGGGTGTAAGATTATTAAAGAACTGCGTACCTGGGTAACCAATTCTTACGTGATGCTGAAAACTTATGGCCTCATAGCTTGATACTTTCGACTACAAAATACGTTTCTCTTCTTTCTTAATCATGATTAATCAAATTGTATTCCTTATAATTTCTAAACTAGGGTACTTGATCATAATTTTAGTTATTACTTCTTTCTATAAATTAACATCCCTTCTTATGTATGAATATCCTACTAACAATTTAATTGCCTACTCCACGGTTTGATCATTGCATTATATTGGGTGATTAGAAGCCTATTATGACTATTTAAGATTTCATGAAATTGGGTCACAAATTCCTGTCATATCGGGTGGCCTTAAGTCCAATACACACCAATGTATTCATGGTGGACTTAATGAGTTTTGGATTGGGCTTTGATGAGGAGAACATATAGTTATTGAGAGGCCCAAAATTTAGCTCCACCACATATGTATTATGTATATAAACCCTGATCCATAGCTCAGGTGGTAGACTAAGATACCTCATTTTGACACTTAGGTCTTGGTATGGATCCCTAGTGGGAGTGGCTAACAGTGAAGTGTGGACTAATAGTGGGGCGTACTAACCAGCTAACAATTATATATATATATATATATATAGGGAAAAGGTACTATGCGCTCGACCTCACGATAAGCTCCTGTGAGGTCGAGCTATGTGGGCACCACTATGATGCGTGTCGACCATCAACACCATGCATTTGATGGGTCCCCTCTAAATTATGGGATATCCCAAAAATTAGCCGTATAAGGAACTCAGGTGGGCCATACCATCTAAAATCATGTGAAGACATGCCAAAAACATATAAAAGCACTTGGTGGGGCCCACCTGAGTTTTGAACGCTGCTGAAACTTGGTCTGAACCCTCATCCAATGGGACACACATAATGGATGGGCTAGATTTGCAAACCACATCTCGGTGGGCCCAAGAAATGATTATGAATGTTTTAATGGTGCACGGCCCCTCCCCACTTCTGTATGTGGTGTGGCCCACACAAGTCACAGATTGACTTGATTTTTGGACTTAGGCCCATAATGGAATGATGCATCTGACTGATGGGGTAGAAGTTTGAAACGCATCACGGTTGGGCCCACACAGCTCGACCTCATGGGACGGTCCCCTCAGCTCGAGCGCATAGTACCTATTCCCATATATATATATATATATATATATATATACACACACACACACACACACACACACACATACAGAGGAAAAGGTTCTATGTGGTCCAACACATGGGGACTTCCCATGAGGTCGACTGTGTGGGCCCAACAGGAGGTGTGTCAAACATCTGCCCCATCAGTTAGATGCACCGTGCCATGGTGGGCCTAGGTTTTTAAAACAAACCAAGTCCATTAGTGACCAGTGACTTGTGCCAGCCACACCACATGCAAAGATGAGGGGGGTCACCCTTCATTAAAATATTCTTAATTGTTTGTTGGGCCCAACAAAATGTGGTTCACAAATCCAGTCCATCCAATATGTGTGTCCCACTTAGTTGAGGGGTCAGACCAAGTTTCAGATGCATCCAAATTTTAGGTGGGCCACGGCAAGTGCCTATATATGTCCTAGCACGTCTTCACATGATTTTAGATGGTGTGGGCCACCTGAGTTCCATGTACGACTGATTTTCGGGATATCCCAATAATTAAAGGGGACCCATCAAATGAACGATGTTGTTGTTCAATATGCATCATGGTGGGGCCTATGGTGGGTCCCACGTACCCTGCCCTCTACAAAGCAGTAGGACGCTGCTTGCTATAGCATCCTTTGGACGCTGACAGCAACCAGCGTCCAGCATATATGTTAGTTTTTTTTTTTGTTTTTTTATATTTGATGGTTTCTGAAAGGTGTGGCCCATATTATGATGATCCACTATATCTATTGAATTCTTCAAGTTGTGGGGAGCCTAAAGAGTCCAATATTCGATATGTTTGGACAAATAGAAATATCACAGCGGACCCTAATAGTTTCATAGTGAAATTCCATTATTACAACTGTTTTCAATGGTGTGGCCTACTAGAGATTTGGATTGGCTTCATTTTTTCGCCCAAGGCCTAAAATGATATGGAAAATTTAATGGACGATGTGGATTAGATACATACATTATGGGGAGAACATTGTGGGCTCAAAGCCCCTCCCCTTCATTTCCAAGCAGCAGTGTCAGTGTCTCTGCCTGCATCATCTTCTTCTTCTTCCTCTTTTTTTTAATGTTGTGTGCACGTGTGTGCATGGGTGTGTGTGGGTTTGGCCAGCCCAATGTTCCACTGCTTGGATGGTTTAGATGGCATATAACATTACAATGGGCCCACGATGGAGCCCACCACATTCTAATCAAGCTGAAATTTGTGTGATATTCCATCCAGGTCTTTGTGACCTTATGAACAGATTGGATGTCTAACATCATGGTAGGGCCATGATCAATGGTCTGACAAAACTTTGAAATTATGATATTGTTTATGTTCTTAAGCCATTTACACCATTAATTATATCATTATCATCATTATAATTATTTTCTCCAACAATCATATTGTCTTCATCATCAACACCATCTTCACCATACATAAACATAAGGAAATGAAAATAAAAATGGGTGAGAGTGTACTCACCTTGATGGATTAGATGGAAGGTTGAGATGGATGGAAGGGATGAAATTGATGGAATGGATGGTTGAGATGGATGGAAAGGATGAGATTGATGGCCCACCAAGATCACTCCTCTCTCTCTCACTCTCTCTCTCTCTCTCTTGTTATAGAAAAAAATGGTGAAAATGCTAAGGGGTGGAGGGGTTTATGTAGAGAAATGGATAAGAATATGGTTAGGTTAGGCTAATGTGATTAATCTTAGCTTAGGCTAAGATTATGGGAATTTATACATGATTAAGAATTAATGTGGATTAAAGGGGCATGGGATGGCATGGTGTGATGATGTCATGCATCAGATATGGTATGGAGGAGAAGAGTCGACTTTGGGGTGTACATGAGAGAGGGAGGGGTATGGGTGTGTGACATCACACACATGGGTATTGATTCTCTCACCCATGTGTGGTATGGTGCATGTGTGGGAGCATGTGTTGTGCACATGTTATATGGCACCATGCGCACATGATACGCTGATAATTCTTCACGGAGTATCTCACTAACAGAGCGTCGCACAGATGCACGGGTGGTACCTTCGCGATTGTGGCGATTTGGCGGTCGATATGGAATAGGTTTCGAAGACTTGGGGTTCCGGTCAGTCGGGTGTGTATTATGCACGCCAATCTAGGTTTGGCCAAAAGCGTCGATCATCATGCACATAGGCATAAAATGGTATGGGATGGTCAGGGTGGTCATCATGGTATCGGTTTCAGTTATTTATGGTCGCATTATGAGGGGTGTACTATAAGGGGTTCTGTTGAGTATTTGAATTGTTAATGCAGGCATTATCGAGTTTTATTTCGGAAGGTGAGTCTCACCTACTAACAAGTCGGTCGTACTTATAGGATGGATCGGGTGTTATACGTTCAGTGCCTCTTGAAAAGCAGGTATCGTTGGGCAATTTTCAGTTGTATGTATGTTACAAGCACAGAGACCGCAAACAACTTTCTTAGCCTTATCCTTCTTAAGTTCCATGGCCTCGACCTTCCTTGCGAGATTGGCCACTTTAGCATTTATATCAGCATCCTCTTTCAGCAAGTATATCTCACATCTCTCTCTTGCTTGAGTAGGCTTAGATGTGGTGCTAGGTTTTGGGGTGATGTCTCATGATTATGCGGTTTCAGCGAGTTTGTCAAAGTAATCCCACACCTCATCGACATTCTTGTTCATGAATTCCCCATTACACATCGTCTCGAAAAATTGACATATGGAAGATGTCAATCCATCATGGCAGAAAGTTGTTATGCACCACGTTTCAAAACCATGTTGTGGGCATGAACTGATGAGATCCTTGAACCACTCCTAACATTGGAAGAATGTTTCATCTTCCTTTCAGGTGAAGTTCATGATCGACTTCCTGATGGTGTTCGTCTTATGGTATGAAAATAATTTTTTTATGAACTCCTTCATCATGTCATTCCATGTGCCAATAGATCGCGAACATAGTGAGTGCAACCATGTCTTAGCTTTCTCTTTCAAGGAGAAAGGAAAGAGTTTCAACCTGACCGTGTCCTTAGACATGTTATGAAAGTATAAAGTAGCTATAACCTCGTCAAACTCTTGCAAGTGCATGTATGGACTTTTAGATTCAAGTCCAAGGAACTTTAAAAGGAGTTGGATCACTCCAGGCTTGGTATCCATGTTTCCTGTGTTTCTTAGAAAAATCATACAAGAAGGGGTGCTCACCATCACTGGTTGTAAGTAATCTCATAAAGTATGAGGTGGGGGTGCATGGTGCACCTCATTCTCATCCTAGACTTCCGCAACTCGAGATTACGGCTGATTCACCGATTGATTTATAGGTTGATTTGCAGCCATAACATCAATTAACTTTGAGGATCTTGAGTAGTGTCTAACCCTATGATGGATAGATAACCCCTCAACTAATCCTCCTTCACTCAAAAGACATCGAGTGCTGTCACGGACCCACTTCGGCATGAAACACTCTTAGCCCTCAAATTCATAATCTAACCTAAACTTAAAAAGAAAAAGAAGGAAATAGAAATTAAGAAATAGAAAAAGATAGAATTAGAAAGAAGTTACTAAATTAGAAGGTTCTATGTTAGGATCCTGCAAAAGAAAAAGGAAAATGAATTAGTTTCTAAAAAATGAAATAAGAAAGCAACCTAGTATCTAAAAATGAAAAAGGAAAACTTCTAAAAATAGAAAATATAAAGTTTCTAAAAAGAGAAAAAGTTAGTTTTTAAAAATAAATTAGGAAAGTTTCTATCATAGAATTAGAAAGCAGATCTAAAAACGAAAAACAGAAGTTTTTAAACCTAGAAATAGAAAGAAAAGTTAATTTCTAAAATAACTTAGAAAAACCCCTAACAAAAAAATAGAAAATAGAAAAACTTAATCTTAAACTAATTCCAAAACTAGTCAATCTCAGAACACGCAACCATTAGTCCCCGGCAATGGCGCCAAAAACTTGTTCACAACCCCAAGTATAGAGTCACAATGTAGTAATAATCTCAACGAGATCGAGGTCAAATCCGTAGGGACTAATCTCGTGTGTATTCTGAATTTAACTAGAACTAGAACTAGATGAAGATATGAATCTAAATCTCAATTAATTGAGAGAGTAACTGTGATTAAAACTAATAAATTCAAAGGTGGTAACTAGGGTTTCCAAGGATCCACTTGTAGAGATCAGGGAGCCCTCTTACTTAATTCAAGTCACACGATTGGAATTAGAGTCCTATCCTATCCAATTGGAAGATATACAATAAGATCAATCTGAACTTTCCTTGACTTAATTCTCAATGGAGGAGATTTGTGATAATTGGAAGAGATTCCATCACCAAACCATGCCCATGTGACGATGGCTAACAATAGGATTTACCAATCCCACAATCTCAAAATTAGGAAAAGAAGATACTCAAAGCTATTGCAAATCTACTATAATTTGAATCACAATAAACCATTAAGAACTGAAATATTCCTTTAAAATTAAACTAGAATCAAAGAAGGTTTAACATAAACATGAATCAAAGTAAAATAAACATTCCATCATACTACAGGCTTCACCTCTTAGCCTTAGTTAAGAGGTTTAGCCAACCATAGACATGATTGAACAAAAATCTCTTAAGAAAAGTATAAAAATGACTAAGGAAGAGGAAGAAAAAATCTTGGCGACGGCTTCTCCACTCTTTTTGTCCACTCCTCAAATCCTAGAAGATGCCTAGGAACATCCTAGGGACTCTTATTTATAGTTTTGCAACTCCAACTTTCACACTAAGTTGAAAAAATCCATAACCGCCACAAATTTACGCAGTCCCTGTGTTGTTTGTGTAACCTTAGATGAGTCGAGGAAAACCTTCGACTGGTCGAGGAAAGTCTTTAAATGGTCAAAGATCGTGTGAAATTAAAAGTTCATGTTGTTGGAGTTCTAGTCGAGGAATCTTCAACTAGTCGAGCAGGAGCCTTAAATTGGTCGAAGGAGGGATTAGACTAGTTGAAGCAGATAAATTTTTAGGGTTCCTTTTCTTCACTTCAAGTCTTCAATTCTCTTCATTCCTCACTTGGTTTTCTTGGATCTTTGGCATGTGAATTTTTCATTTTTAGTCGCATAAGATCCATCCTTGCTTTGGTGATTTTTGAGTGTTAAATTCATGCTTTTAGCATCCTTTTCAATCCAAGCTCTTAAATTTACCTTGCAACACAAACATGATTAAAATAGAACATTAAGAATTATCATGTTCATAAAACCAAGTAATAAATGGGGGATAATATGTAATATTTGACTCTCAACATAATGTAAAATAATAATAACCCTTAATTATCTTGAAACATTTAGATGGTCAGATCACATTGGTTAATTAAGTGGGATCAACATTAAAAAGAAATCATCTCAAAGTTATGTGAAGGATAAAACCAGGATCAGTGATTAGAATCCCTATACGAATTTCAAATTATGAACTTAATCAACCAAAGGTGGAGTGATTTTACAAGTGTACACAAATAAAATTAAGTGTAATTTGAATTGCCATGTATTTATAAATTGATTGAACCTGGGGTAACATCTCATGATTTATGTCACCAAAATACAGGTGAGTGATCCTAACATGTTTCCTCTCCATTGTGATTAAAGTAGTTGTTTGATTGTTTTGTTAAGTGTACTTCCTTGTACTAATTACTTTATTTAATTTTCTTATATTTGAAATGATATTATTAAAACATGCTGCTATATATGAAAATTTCTAATTGGATGCATCGATCATTCTCATCTCATTCATCCATGTCATGCATAGTGTTCATGTGTTGATTCCCAATGGCACGCCCTAAAAGACCTATAAGTACTTACAGTACCAGGTCCTAGGGGACCATCCATGGATGCCCACAATATGTGGAAGCCTACCAACATAGTAGAAGCCTACCCTATAAAGGAGAGATGTAGGTTAATGGAATCTAACTTAAGCAAGTGGATAGATCAACCCACTTGA
This sequence comes from Magnolia sinica, assembly GCF_029962835.1. Classification (NCBI taxonomy): domain Eukaryota; kingdom Viridiplantae; phylum Streptophyta; class Magnoliopsida; order Magnoliales; family Magnoliaceae; genus Magnolia; species Magnolia sinica. The sequence continues at coordinate 91,947,629 of NC_080573.1, read as the reverse complement.
TGTAGTCACGTATTCATGCATCTCATAACATTCATGCATTCATATTTTAATTATGACGTACGTGAACCATGATCGGTTCACTCACTAGGCCTATCCAACTGACGTTGTATAGATGGAAAAATTGTATTGATAATATTGAAAATGAAACAGTTACTCAATTTTCAGAATAAGATGCTAAACCAGTGGATGATCTCCAAGGCAGTGGCCCTATCTTGAAGAAGATGAACTAAATGTGTTGAATCAGTAGCTCGTTGGAATGGAATTGATGCTATAATACTTAATTATGATTTGGAGTTTATTTTAGTTTAAATTCTTAGACTTGTGAGCGTTTAGTAGTAATTGATTAGCTAACGATTTAATAAAGCTCTAAATGGGTGGGTTGTCGTATGATGATTAATACTACTCTATGATGATATAAAATATATGTGTTGAATGATTTGGAATTCTTTTAATTGGTTGATATATGTGAATGGTTGACTTAATTGAGTGTGTAATATCTTGATGAATGGCTAAGTTTGTGGATTTATAGTGAAATTAATTCTGTGCCTTTGGAAAATTAGTATGAATACATGGTTTTAGTACACATTGTGTACGAGTCATAGTCCTTAACTTGAGTCCAAAGGTGCACACTTTGTATTCAAATTTCGAGGCGTGAAAAAAGTGGGCCCCACAATAACCTAACGATTAGGTCACACCGTCTTAGTGTTAGGAACTGCGAAAGCACATAGAGTGAAATTAAGCAAAGTACATGTAATCACACAAACAAACCCAAACAAGAACAATCCAATTTTTACGTCTAAAAACTCTTGCAGGAAAAAACTACAGCATAAAGCAATGAGTAATGCACTATGAAAGCAAAATTACAAGCGATAGATGATCTTATAGATTTGAACATGCCGCAAATCTCCTTCAAACCCTAGCTATACCCTTGAATCCTTAGGAACAATTTTAAAATCCCTAATACACCTTAATCCCTCCCTAATCCCAATTACACCAGATATATATACTATCACAAACGGAATATGAAACAAATTGCCCACTTAAGCAATTATGTGTGCAACTTCGATGGGACCTTCAATGGCATTGACATCTCTTGAAGACACGTTAATGGCATCAAAGTCTCCTTCAATGCCATCAAGAAAACATCTAAAACAGTCCAACAACCAACATGAATTTATTCTAATTTTCTTGATGGGATTGAGCATCTATTAATGACATCGAGTGGTCTGTCGATGGCATCAACATACCCTATTACTAATAGATTTAAGACATTAACGACAATCTCCATCATGTCTTCAATCTTTAATGTCATAGTGTAAGTGTCATAGTTTGTCAATTAGTGTGAGTTATAAGCTTAGAGTTAGGAAAGCCCCAAAGAAAAATCAAGTATAAAGACTCAAATATTGAAGGCATCTAATTCATGACAAAGTAAGGAAATGGCAAAGACCTCATCAAAACCTATACCAAAACTCTCTAAACAAAACCCTCTATCTAGTCTATACATTCTAGAAAAAACTTTCTTAAAGAATTCTAGTTATTTGAGTGGGTAGAAGTCTGTGTAAAAAGAAACATCTCAAAACAAACAGTTTTGATGGCATCGAAATTCCATCAAATTGCCTTCGATGACATCAAGGTCAGAGCCTAAACAGTCTAGTAAAAAAAATTCTAAATTCTGAATTTTCTTGATGGCATCGAATGGCAATTCAATAGCAAAGAACCCATCTTCGATGACATCGAACAGGAAATTAAACTATCTAATAACTTAAAGCTAAAATCCTGAAATTTTTCGATGACATCAAAGTACATTCGATGACATCTAAGGTCAACTTGATGGCATCAAACTTAACCTCTAAATTCTCCAACAACATCAGGTCATTTTTTTTTATTTTCTCGATGACATCAAGTAAGCCTTCGATGGCATCGAAAGACCTCCTTAATGACATTAAAGGTCACTCGATGACATCGAATACAAATGTAGAACTATCCAACAAGAATTAAAGAAAACTTCAAATTTTCTTGATGACATCAAAGGGAAACTTCGATGCCATTAAAGACCATTTGATTATATCGAAACTAACATATTTTTGTCTGATTTTTTACCATTGCAAATCTTCTTTACATATATGAAAGAGGGCTTTCTTAGCATTTTGGTGAGAAATAGAGAGAGCCTTGTGTGAGTGAATACCCATAGTTATTACGCATCTTCCCCAAGCTCGCTTTCCTCATGGAGTTCATCATTCAACCCATGTCTTAAAGACATTCATTAAAGTATTCAAAGTTTGGATTGAAAAATGAACTCCAACATTCATTAATTCTCTAACAACCACACTTATTGGCAAATCTTTATGCTAGCTTGCATTAAATGCTCAACAATGGAAATTCTTAACTAGTTCATAAGGCTCATCAATATCAAGTTAGGATTTACCAAACCCTTGGCCTAAAAACCTCGTTTCTTTAATGACACATCATTATACAATTGCATTACAAGAGAACTGAAGATCCTTCACAATTCGAGAAGATCTTAATCAGGGTGCATAATGGGATTCATCCACTTTTAAGTATGAAAGTATTTTTGAATCCATAGAGTCTGGAAATCATTCCTTGTGTAGGATTGAGTTTTAGAGTTTGAACTACCAAACTCGACAAGTCCTTATGTAGGCCTCCAATGGGAGAGTGCATTTGTGTACTTATGTAGGACTTCTTAAGTTATTGTGTATGACTTAATAAGATCTTGTGTAGGCCATCAATGGATGAAAAATGTAGACCTTGTGTAGGGTATGAAGGTTTATGGTGAACATGATTTGAAACCATTCGAATAGTAAAATCCGACATACTCTAGGAGAGAGTGGGTCAACCAAGAGCAGTGTAGCGACGTGGCCGAACTACTATACATCTCGTGTATTGTGGTAAATGATTTAAATCTCTATTTTTTATGTTTTGCTGAACAATATACTCGGTTTATTTTCTGCAGCAAACATGTTTGACAAAATGCTTGAATGATGTTTTCACTAAGTAGACGTTGTTTTTGTACTTCTTCTTTCTTGCATTCCTTTACATATATATTTAGAAGTAAGTGCATGTTAATTATTTAGTTAAATTTGAAAAAGTCCTATTCACCCCCCTCTAGGACATTAGCCACATCTTCAAGCTTTGTTTGTAACGGTAAAGTAGCAATTTCACATAGCTCAGATTTCACCTTCTCTAATTTTTCTTCCATCATAGCTTTATCGTCACTTCTTGTGCACACTCTGTCCTCATTTCAACTTCGCCAAGCCCAAAGAAGTTACACAGAACTTGAACTTCTCTATGGGAACCTCCTTCATAAGAATGTTAGTTAGATTCATGCTTATTTGAATCTTCTCTAGAGTCATGCCTCATTCCTCAAGCACCCGTTGGATAAAATGATGACGCACATCAATATGTTTTATACATGAGTGATAAATAAAAAAAATTCAAATTGATCGCACTTTCGCTGTCATAGTTAACTAGCACAACTTCCTACTGAAGCCCTTACTGATTTGTCATTCCTCTCAACCAAACACCTTCATTGAACACTCTTATCACTGCTATATACTCGGCTTCAGTTGTAGAAAGAGCCACCACAAACTAAAGCTTTGACATCCAACTAATCGCTATACCTGCTAACACAAATGAGTAACCAAAGGTTGACATTCTATTATCTACATGGCCCGCATAATCTGAATCCACATAGCCTACTAACTTATCCCTTAATTTTTCAAATGTTAAGTCGTAATCATGTGTACCTCGAATATATTGAAGTAGCCATTCATTGCCTCCCAATGCTGCTTACTAGGGTTAAATATGTATTTGCTAATAATACTCACCGCATGTGAAATATCTAATCTCATATAGGCCATGACATATATTAAGCTACCAACCGCACTCAAATGAGGTACATGAAACATAACCTACTTTTCTTCATCTATTTTAGAAACTTGTTAAGAAGAAAGTTTAAAATGAGCCGCGTGAGGAACTCTAACTAGCTTTGCCTCATCCATCCCGTACTTCACTAATACCTTCTAAAGGTATTCTGCCTGATATAATCATAGCCTACTCCTCTTCATATCTATGTGCATGTTAATGCCAAGAACCCTCTTTACAGCTCCCAAATCTTTCATCTTGAATGTCCATGATAATTGAGTCTTCAGTATGTCAATATTAGATATGCTATGACTAGTAATAAGCATGTCATCAATATACAATACCAAGATAATAAACTCCCATCACTCAGTATCTTGTAATAGATACAATGATCATACTCACTATGGTAAACCTCTGACTGATCATGAAAGAATTAAATTTCTTGTATCACTGCCTAGGTAACTATTTTAGGCCATACAATAACCTCTTTAACTTGCAAACCTTGTTCTCTGTCCCTTGTATTTTGAAATATTTTGGTTGCTACATGTAAACCCACTCTTCCAATTCCTCATATAGAAAAGCAATCTTCAAATCCATCTATTCCATCTTTAGATCGTATCGAGCAATCAACGCCAACACAAATCTGATAAATACTTGCTTCACCGCAGGCTTGAAGATCTCAATGAAGTCAGCACTCTCTTTGAGCATATCCATTTTCTACCAACCTTGCCTTGTACATATCTATTTCTTCTTGAATATCCACTTGCACCCGATTGCTTTATGGCCAATGGGAACTTCCACTAGCTTCCACGTCTCATTCTTGTATAAAAAGTCAATCTCGTCTTGCATTATTGCTTTTCATTTTTTAGCATTTATATTGTCAAGAGTCTCATGAAAAATAGACAGATCCCCCTCATTTTTATTGAGGGCAAATGCAACATTTGAGTCATCACTGTATCTCGTCGATAACCTATGATCCCTTGACAGATTCCTTCTCATAGGTGGCTATTCCACCTACTCCTCTATCTTTGTTTATGTCTCAGTATCAGCTTCTATTTCATCTTTATCTATCTGAACGTTCACAATCGACTTTTCTGCTTCCTTGTGTTCATCCTTATGAAACAAGTATCCTTCGTCAAACTTGACGTCATGACTAAGTATAATTTTTTATGTGATCCTGTCATATAGTCTATACTCTTTCACATTACTTTTATAACTGACAAGGATGTACTTTTTAACTATTTAGTTCATCTTATCTCTCTTAACTGATGGTACATGAGAGTAAGCATCTCAACTAAATACTCATAGCCTCAAGTAGTCTACCTACTGACCACTCCACACTTCCTCCAGAATTTTACAATCAATAGCTGTAAAAAGGGACCGATTCACCGAGTAACAAGCTGTGTTAATAGCCTTAGTCTACATTTTCTTACCCAACCCAATATTATTCATCTGGAATTGTCATCAATGAATGTAACAAACCATGATGACCCTCAACTAGAAACTATTAGCGACAATACATCGGAATGCATATAATGCAGAACCCCTGTAAAAACATGTTTCCCAGACTTAAAAGATAACATTAACTGTTTACCATATATATAATTCTTGCGTATACTAAAATCAATGCTTTTAAAGACTGAAATTAAACAACAGTTAAAAAGTACCTTTATGCCCTACTCGCTCATGTGGCCTTAGCGTGCATGCCACATTCATGCATATGTGGAATCTGCTTCATCAATTGCAGCTCCACCCGATGAAGTGCTCCTGATCAACTTGTAGAGGTTATCATTCCTCTATGCCTTCATGACTATAAGTGATCCTTTTGAAACTTTAAGGATACGATCGAACCTAGTGAACTTGCACCCTATTACCTCGAATGCATCCAGAGATATCAGACTCTTCCTCAACTTAGGAACGTGTCCCACATCTATCAAGATACGCTCCATGCCATCAAACATCTTGATGTGCACCGATCCAACACTAACCACTTTACAGGCATTATCATTGCTCATAACCTCTTGGCCACCATCGCAGTCACTGTAACTGATGAACTAACTCCTATGAGGGGTCATGTGGTATGAAGCCCCTGTATCCAAAATCCATTCTACATTGAAGTACCCAGATTTTAATGCTGTCAGCACATCACTACGATTCGTCTCCTCATTGGATTTTGCTGTGTTAAGATCCTTGAAAGAACTCTTTGGATTCTCTTTCCTCGACTTATGATTCTTATAATCCATCTTCATGTGCCCTATTATGCCACAATTCCAGCACTTTAAATTTCATTTACCCTTATCCTTGGATTTGGACCTTTATTATGAAGATTAACTCTCTCTTAGAATTCTTTCCACTCGTAACTAGCACATGTATAGAATTACTCACGTCACAACATTTCTTTCTCATCACCTTTGACTGAAGGGCTGAGATAATGATCTCAACACTAATGGTCATTTTATCGATGCACAAAGAGTCTTTGAACGGCTCATATGACGATGGAAGAGAGTTCAACAGAATACATGTCTGATTCTCATCTTTCGTTGTATCTTTCACATCCAATAGCTTGCAAACAAGTCTATTGAATTTACTGATATGGGCCTTAACATCAGCCCCCTCAGCCATTTTCATATTAAACAACTGTAACTTCAGATACAAATGATTTTCAAGAGACTACTTCACATAAATGTTCTCTAACTTCGCCCATGTATTAGCAACAGTCTTCTTTCTCATAACATTATAAAGGACCTCATCCATTAGACACAATTGAATATATATATTAGCTTTCTTATCAAAACTTATTCCATTCTTTTACTGACATAGTTTTCAGTCACTTTCCAAGAAGATCTTCATCCAATCCTGCTGAATTAGGATGCCGTTCATCTTAACTTTCCATAGTTCAAAATTATTTTTATCAGAATACTTCTCTACATTGAACTTCATATTAAATGTCATTGATACCTTACTTTCATATTCGATTTGCTTTCCAACATTTTTCTCTAATACCACTTGTTGGGAACCATGTAAGCATACAGAGCGGAATTAAGCAAAGTACATGCAATTGCAAAAACAAACCCAAACAAGAACAATCCGATTTTTACATGAAAAAACCCTTACGAGAAAACCACAACATAAAACAACAAGTAGTAATATACTATTAAAGCAGAATTACAAGAGATAAATGATCTTACTGATTCGAACAAGCCTCGAATCCTTAGGAATATTTAGAAAGCCCTAATACACCTTAATCCCTCCCTAATCCTGATTACACTTGATATATATATATACTATCACAACTAAAATAGGAAACAAATTGTGCACTTTCACATTTCTGCACACAATTTTGATGGGACCTTCGATGGCATTGACATCCCTCAAAGACATGTCGATGGCAATAAAGCCTCCTTTGGTGCCATCAAGAAAACATTTAAAATAGTCCAGCAACCAACATGAATTTACTCTGATTTTCTTAATGAGATCGAGCATCTGTCGATGGCATCAACATCTACTTGATGACATTGAGTGATATTGTAACGCCTTGAAATTCGAGGGTCGAGCATAAATCAGCTCCCGAGTTTCAAAACATCACTTATGTAACATATTTAATGATGGATGTATGTTGTCTGTAAGAGTACATAAAACATGGAATAGATCAAGCCAAACTGTAAACATAATTTAGGGATAAGTGAAAGACGCAAGTGGAAGACTTAAAGAAACATATGTGTACATGTGCAAGTCCCTGAAATACATATACATGCCAGGTCATAATAACAAGTGTTGCTTTCAAAAGTACAAGTATTAAATGACATCATCTATTACAATTACAAAGAAAACCCAGAATCCCTGCATATCAGGACATGGCTCACATGAACTCGCCTGAGAACTGGATGAAAGAAAACGCGTCCTCATCATCCTCGTAATCCTGCTCTGCCTCAGGGATCGCGTCAACATCTGCATCTAAGATAGGGTCTGGTTGGTGTTGAAACACCATCCCAGAATGTGGGAGTGAGTGATCAACTCAGTGGAACTATACAGTAAAAGTTAACATGATATCAAATCAATCAAGCAGTAATGATAAGGCAATACAATTAAACAAGTCTAAATTACTCTTTTTAATGCAAGGATGTATGTATAAATGATACATGCCCAAACCTGCACTCCCTCAGCATCTTCATCTTACGTTACGCATGACAACCTCCCGTAGTGCCAACGACTTCTACGCACATGCAATGCGGTGCACGAACATGATTACCAAATTGTTATTAGTCCTTTTCATACAACAGGATTCGGAAGCTAAGGTACCTTCCTCATATCAATTTCCACACAGTGATCCATTCTAGGGTCATCAGTCCTAAGCCATCTCATATGATCATATGGTTCTAGGTCGCTGCAAAGGGCTTGTCACCAATCAATGCATGCCTATCATACCTCAGTTACTACGCTAAGGCTCGTCGCCTTATTGCAGTATCAAGGTATGCTCGAGGTCACTACAAACGGCTCGTCACCAATCAATGTAGGTCGACAGCGCAAATATAGTGTCGCATACCACCAAAATCGGCTCACGAGTCTGGTGTGCTCACTGGTCACTACGGGGAGGCTCGTCACCCCAGTGTAGGCCGACAGCTCGACCACGGTGTCCCATACCACCATGTTCGGCTCATGAGTCTTAGCGGATCAAGGTACAACGGTTAATGGGATTTCATCGGTAAGTTTGGTACCTTAGATTCAAACAATAGCGTCCATATATGGTGAACATACATCGGACAATCGGGTTACTGACGAACTCGACTAGCACGAGCGCACGTTGAGTTGAACGACATAGAGTGCGCAAACACTCTGTGTGGCCAAACCACTGCCGACAACCCTAATATGACTCGGGTTCGTCAAACACGTCCCTCGTGGCCAAAGCAACCTCGGCCACGAGCTCAAAGTCTGTTACCGATTTCCTGGACTATTCCATAGTCCCAAACATATTCCACTATAACAGATATTCATATCAACAATCTAGGACAGTAATGGAACAACAATTTCAATCATACAGTATGTGAGCATTTGAAGAATATTAACTTAACATGGATTTCAACATAAGTAGTACTTGAACTTAAAGAACAAAGAATGTAAATTGAATGTAAGAAATCATACACATCAATAGGAGAGTTGAGAATCTTTTCTCAACTCCCGTAAATAGGATAATATATTACACTTGATCATTCAGACATTTCTACAAACACTTAGACTACATATTCCAACATATATGACGTATGTTAGTGAGAACACACATTTGGACAATTCCTTTTGCCAAGGAGTTGGCACACATACAACTAGCACAAGTATACGATAATTAATCATGGCAACCACATGTTCATATTATATAAGTATACGATACTTTCTACACACACATAGAGTACACAAATCTCAACATAATTCATATATATCAGGAACGCAATATAAACATCGCATTTGGCATGTGAAATTACACCCACAACAATAATAAATCATTATCTGACATTGAAAGCCTTGAAAACCATAACCTATACGAATATAGTCTGCACCTTAAACTAGAAAGAACGCACAGAATTGATTCAGACGATTAGTCTTCGTCAATGGCGACTAGATAACCTAAGGCAAGAATAGAAATGAGCTACATCAACACTTAGACAAGTCTAAGCTCTAACACAGGCTAGGGTTTGATTAACTTACCCAAGAAGGAACTTAGAATCACCGGAATAATGATTCAGAATTGATAGTTTAAGGATGCAGGGAAATAAGAAAGAATCTCCAATGATTCACCAACTTCTCTCTCACTTTCTCTCTCGTTTCCTCTCTCTCTTTTAGCTAGGGTTAGGAAATTCGTATGGAATAGAGAGTGAGAGTTTTAAGGTCTTTATATAGGCCTAACATTGATGAAAATAGCCCCAGGGCCAAGGTATACTTAGGTTATAACCAAATCAGGCCTCTCTCAATCCAACGGAACACTTCTGGTGGTCCTTTTTCCACGTGCGGTCGAACTTAAGCTCACTGACCATGGATCTAGGTCAAGCTGAGTTTTCGTACCGATCGAATTTACAGATCAGCCGTGGCGGACCACTCTCAATTCAACGGTCATCGAAACTCGATCAGGTCCACAAGCACTATGACATGCTTGGGCCATCTTCCCCGATCCAAGGGTGAAATTGGGTCAGAATCCAACGGTCAGATTGCTTAAAATCATCGCGCAAGCGACACGACTCAGATTTCATAAAATCATATTTAATTTCTCACCGTTCTCACCCTCTTCACTCCGGACTCAAGCAAATCAACTCAGGACATCATCTGGACTTGATTTCTGAGGTGATGGTCAAGCCCAACAAGGTGACCATAGTTGTCTAAGATCATCACCATCGGACTTTCAACGCGCGGTTCAGGTCCGATCTAAAGTTTTCAAAAATTCCCAAGAGCAACTGGACTTAGCATTGAATCCTAGATTTCAGAGCAACATGGCATTAACGATTCTACAGGTTTTGAGTCCTGTAGATCAAATTTAAAGTGATTGATGCCAATTTCACAAGCAATTGAGTTTAATGCTAATTAACCCACACATAACTTCTAAGAAAAATAGAGGTAGTACTCGGGTCTTAGCACGAAATTTTTCGGGTCATTACAATCTACCCCCCTTAAAGAAAAATTTCACCCTCGAAATTCGTACCTTCTTATACTCCTCAAGGATCTGAGGGTAACTCTTTCTGACCTCAACTTCAGTCTCCCAAGTCGCCTCTTCTTCACTATGATGTGTCCACAATACTTTCACAAGAGGGATGACCTTGCTACGCAATACCTGCTCCTTCCTGTCTAGAATACGTGTCGGTCGCAGTACATATGTGGCATCCTTGCTCAACTGCACCTGCTCCCAACTGATAATATGCGAAGGATCAGGAACGTACTTCTTCAACATAGAAACATGAAATACGTTATGCACGCCCGCAAGTGGTGTGGGCAAAGCAAGGCGGTATGCTACCACTCCCACTCGATCCAGTATTTGAAATGGACTAATAAATCTCGGCGTGAGCTTTTCCTTCTTACCGAACCGCAGAACTCCCTTCATAGGGGAAACCTTAAGAAATACATGGTCTCCAACCTCAAACTCAAGCGGTCGCCGCCTCGTATCAGCATAACTCTTCTGCTTGCTCTGGGCTGTCAGAAGTCGACGTCGAATAATGTCAACTTTCTCTGAAGTCACCTGTACCAACTCTGGACCAATCAAACTACGCTCGCCAACTTCTGCCCAGCAATGCGGTGTTCTGCACGGGCGACCATACAATGCCTCGTAGGGAGTCATGCCGATACTCGCCTGGAAGCTATTGTTATATGCGAACTCTGCATAAGGGAGACAATCATCTCAACTGTCCTTGAAATCCAAAACACAAGCTCGCAACATGTCCTCCAGAATCTAATTCACATGTTCCGTCTGCCCGTCCGTCTGCGGATGAAACACGGTGCTGAACTTCAATTTCATACCCATCGCTTCTTGGATACGAGTCTAGAAGATAGATGTGAATCGCGTGTCTCTATCAGACACAATCTCCAAGGGAACTCCATGCAGACGTACAATCTCCTTGATGTACAACCTAGCCAACTCGTCTGCAGAGTTTGTGACTCTGATTGGTAAGAAATGAGCCGACTTCGTCAATCGGTCAACGATCACCCAAATAGAGTCATGTCCCTTCCTCGTTCTTGGCAACCCTAAAATAAAATCTATAGAGATGAAGTCTCACTTCCATTCTGCTATGGGCATGGGCTGAAGTAGTCTACGAGGTCGGTGATGCTCTGCCTTGACCTGCTGGCACGTGAGACAACGAGATACAAACTTAGCAATGTGAACCTTCATGTTGTCCCATCAATAAGACCTTCTCATATCTTGAGACATCTTCGTGCTACCTGGATGCATTGCAAGTTAAGAATTATGGGCTGACTCGAGAACCTCCCGTCTCAAGTCAGGGATGTCTGGGACACATAACCGACTACGAAATCGTAGGCCCCCATCTGAACCAACACTCCACTCGGAGTTGTCATCTGTACCAACCCGTTCTCTCATCTTCGCCAAAAGCTCATCATCTGCCTGAGCTGTAACGATCCTCTCGTCAATGAGGGGCTGTACTCGAATGTGTACGATAACCTCATACGGCTCTTCCACCGTAAGTTTCTGTTCAAAGTCTCACACAAACTCCAACATGCCCCATTTTGCTATTATTAGTGGAGCCACAAACTCTATAGCCTTCTTACGCCTCAATGCGTCTGCCACAAGGTTTGCCTTGCCCGGATGGTAAGAGACATCAAACTTAAAGTCTTTCAATGTTTTCATCCATCGGCGTTGCCTCATATTCAATTCACGTTGCGCGAAAATATACTTAAGCCTCTTGTGGTCGCAAAAGAGCTCAAACTCCTCTCCATAGAGGTAATGTCTCCAGAGCTTTAATGCGAAAATGACAGCTGCCAACTCCAGGTCGTGTGTAGGGTAATTCTCTTCATGTTTCCTCAACTGTCTCGAAGCATATGCAATCACCCTGTCCTTCTGCATAAGGACACAACCTAGACCAACGTGAGAGGTGTTAGTATATATCGTATACTTAACCCCTTGCTCTCGCAATACTAGCACAGGGGCGGACGTCAACTTGTCCTTCAGCTCTTGAAAAGCTATCTCCGCCCTCTCATTCCAAGAAAACTTCAAATCTTTCCGTGTTAACTGAGACAACGGTCTGGTTATCTTCGAGAAGTCGCGTATGAAACGTCGATAATAGCCTGCTAGACCTAGAAAGCTTCTCACCTCAGTAACTGAACCAAGCTGCTTCCAATCCTGAACTGCAGCTACCTTAGCAAGATCGACAGCTATCCCTTCCTTGGACACCACATGTCCTAGGAACTTGACTTCCTCTTTCTAGAAATCACATTTCTTGAACTGTGTAAAAAGATGATTCTTCCTGAGAGTAGCCAAAACCACTCTTAAGTGCTCATCGTGCTCTTCCTGACTTACAGAATATATCAAAATGTCATCGATAAAAACAATGACGAATCAGAACAAGAATGGCCGAAACACCCTGTTAATCAGATCCATGAACACAGCCGGTGCGTTCGTAAGACCGAACGACATCACAAGGAACTCATAATGGCCAAAGCTAGTCCTGAAAGCGGTCTTCTAGACGTCCTCATTCTTGACGCGCAACTGATGATACCCTAACTGCAGATCAACCTTCGAAAAGTACCGTGCCCCCTTCAATTGATTAAATAAATCATCGATCCTGGGTAAGGGATACTTGTTCTTCATAGTCACCTGATTTAACCTGCGATAATCTATATATAATCGCAAAGAACCATCTTTCTTCTTAACAAACAGGACAGGTGCTCCCCAAGGAGACACACTAGGCCGAATAAAACCTAAATTCAACAAGCCATCTATCTGCTTCCTCAATTTCTCCATTTCACTCGGAGGCATACGATAGGTAGGCAAAGAAATGGGTGTCGCACCAGGCATGAGATCGATAGTAAAATCAATCTCGCGCTAAGGGGGTAATCCAGGAATTGACTCAAACACATCTTCAAACTCCCGAACTACAGGCGTACTTTTAAACGTCGATCCAGCAATACTCTCCAACAGAGAAGTATAATAACCAAGACGAAAAGGGTAATTGACCTGAACAGAAAAAGTAAATGTCTCGCCCTCAGGTCCATGGATTATCACCGACCTAGCTTCACAATCAATCTCTGCCCACATCTTTGTGAGCCAATCTATACCCATAATGACATCGTAATGGTAAAGAGGTGCGACAAAAAGGTCAACAAGAATCAATCCACTCCCTATATCAATCAAATAATCCATACAACGCTTGTTCATAGCAGAGGAGATCCCTGTAGCGGTAGTGAGCATCACTCCCATCATAGTAGCAGTGCCCAAACTCAGGCGCCTAACTGCCGCATACGATATAAGAGAGGTAGTGGACCCTGTATCCACCAACATAGAAATGGGGATACCTTGGATATGAGCAGTAACCTCAAAGGATCTCGGTACCAAGTTAGCCACAGTCGCTTCAGCTGAAAGCGCGTGAACTCGAGCCTGCTGCTGGCGATTCGGTGGAGGAACCATGGGCCGCTGAGGTGGCCTGAAGTGAGGTAAAGAAGGTCTGAAAGATGGGTGAGCTGGCGCTGACCGAAGAGGTGGAGGTGATATGACTGGAGGCATCGGACGGCTGATCCTCTACGGCGGAGTCAAACCACTTTCCCGCATCCGCGTAAAGCAATTACGATCCAAATGCCCCATCTTCCCACAATACGAACAGCGTAAGTCCGAACGCATCTGCTGAGCGGGCGGCGCTGAACGCCTCAGAGGAGAATCTGCCTGTGGCCTCTTGCCGAGAAATGGTGTACTCTGAAAGTCAGGTCGTGGTCTAGAAACCATAGGTACTCGCATACGGGACGACCTGTCCCCATCCTGCTCAGCTCGTAGGAACATGCTCACCAACTCCGCATAGGAAGATATGCTAGCACAACACATCTTCGATCGGATCTCAGGCCTCAACCCCTCAGAAAAATGCCGCATCCGCATCGGCTGATCACCCAGAAGCAAAGGAGCATACCGACCCAGCTCAGTAAACCGGTTCTCATACTCAGTCGCCGACATTCCTACCTGACGGAGGTGAAGGAACTCACTCTCCTTCTCGTGTCGGTACATAACCGGAAAATACTTCTCGTGGAAGCGTGCCTCAAACGCCTGCCACGTCCATTCGTACCCTTCCACAACTGTGCGGAGAACACTGTCCCACCATAAACTGGCCTCCTTCTCAAACAAGGAGGCAAGCTCGACCTGCTCAACCTCAGAACAGTGCAGCGGCCTCAGCATCTTAGAGATGCCATCAATCCAGTACTCAGCCTCCTCGGGTCTGTGAGAACCCGTAAATGTGGGAGGTCGTAAGCGTTGGAATTGCTCAAATGTGCCGCTCGCACTAGCGCTCCCAGATGGGTGCATAGGTGAAGCAGGTGGAGTCGTCCCCATCGACTGAGCAAAGATGTCAGCCATGGAAGATAGAAACTGCTGCTGCTGCTGCATCAACAACATCATTTGCTCAAACTTATTAGGAGGTGGAGCAGATGAAGATGCATACGGTGTCGACGCAGATGCACGGTTCGACTCAGGAACCGAAGGCGTGACTGGTGTAGCCATAGGTGGTACCACAGGAGTCGACCCAGCAGCGGGGCCAGTAGCTGGCTGAGAGTCCAGCCCAGTACCAATATGAGACGGGCCCGACTGTGAATCTGTCTGGCTATCGCCTAGGGGAGAAACCCCGACAAGCGACTCGACCAAAGAGAGACGGGTTGAAGTCTTCGATCCCTTAGGAGGCATACCCTACATTCAACAGAGGATGCAACCTGTGAGTTCCAACATTCACATGATCCACCCACACAACATTTACATCACAACACAAGGAAAACAACATGTATTTCATTTAACAAATTGTCACAATCCAAGAAGTGCAGCATTACATGAATCGCGATAGAGAAAGCATGTGAACTAAAACATCTAAAGCTTCAAACAACAAACAACTCCCAAACTACTACGCCAACAATGGCTACATACAAAAACAAACAATAAATAGAGCAAAGGACGACTACAACTACAACTACTCGTCAGAATCAGGAAATGGAGGTAGGGCACCCTTATCCTGCAGATAACACAGGATAGACTTCCGAGTTCGAGCCACCTTTTTGAACTTGTGCTTCACGAGGCCTCGAAGATCCATAATATCCTGGTATAGAACAGCCTGACCCTCCTCAGGCCGAGCGATACGGGCATCCCTGGCAGCCTAATCTACGCTCTACTCTGGTGCGATAGGAGGAGAACTCTCACTCGTATCCTGGGCCTCCACTTCTTCCTCGTCCTGCTCTTCTTCTTCTTCAATCTCTGCTCCACCTTCGCCATAACTTTCTTCCTCATCGCTCTCAGTCTCATCCTCACTTTCTGAGGCTTGTCGTCGACAAGGCCCAATGTCCATCTGATTAAGGGTCGTCTCATTAATATAACGAACAGGTACCGACTTTTTTACCCCAAGCCTGAAGCCAAACTCATGTGCAAGCTTACAAATGAGGATGCCAAATGGGAGCGATTCGGTTCTCCTATTCGAACGAGCGATAAGGACATTCTGACGCAAGATGTATGTTGGCACACAAAGCTTCTCTCCTTGCCCCACCTAATATAGAAAATCTACCATCAGGCGCGTACACTCGCTGCGGTTGCTCCACCTTGGATAAACATTGAATGTGCACATGTGGTGAAGCAAGCGGAAGTCGTCCGTCATGTTGGTAGCTAGAAGGCTTTTATTAGGCTGCCATTCGACCAAACGACCACACAGGAACCGCGTGCGGTGATCCCTCTGTGTGCACTGCTCAAATTCTTCTCACTCGCATGAACCTCACCAAGCGACACATTCAGGAGTCAGGATATCAAAGCGACGTTGACCGTGGCCTCCCGATCTCTCCCGCAAGGGATCTTGAACTGCAAAGGCTCCAGCGTGGGATCACGAATGAGGGCATAAAAAGCTCGAACAGTGCTCGCATTGGCGCAATATTCGCCCTCAAATAAGGGACACCAACCGGCCCCTTCCAGGCGCTCCAATAAGAGAAACTCGCTAAACAGCCGCGAATCTACATGAGCTTCAAAAAGGACCCTACGACCTTCATAGACTCCATGAGATAGCTCCACCAACAGAGTTCTTCCAATGGGAGCTTGAGGATTAAGGTCCCGCTTCGTCTGAAACTCACCGGTGGCGGTCTTGCTCACGGCGGCACCTCTCGGCCTCCGTGCATGGGGTGGGCGGCTAGGCCCGGCTTCATCCACGGGCGCTCTCTTCTTCCCCATCAAAGAGAGAAAGGTGGAGATGAAAAATACGGCCATGAAAAACTTAAATAGGGCCATGGAAAATGAGAAAAAAGAGGGAAATGGGAAGAATGGTAATGCTCCCACGATTTGAAGACCCAAAGGAAGGATTTGGGTGCTCAAATGGAAGGGAAAGAGAGAAAATAGCAATGGGGATGGGTTTTTGAGATGGGTAGCATGGGTGTGCATGAAAATGGAAGAAGGAGTTTGGGGAGGGATTTTGGTGGTGTTTTGAGAGAAATTTCAAGAAAAGGAAAGCTTGGAGGGTGAGTTTGTGGAGGAAATAGGGTTTAGAAGGGTTTAAAATTGAGCAACCATGGAGGAGTGGGCCACATAAGACCTCACATGTGTCAGCCCGAGCCAGCCCGCTGGGCGGCGAGGGCTCGCCGAACCGGCGAGGTCATCACCGGTATCTGGACAGTCCGGGGATGACTCACCATTTGGGTGAGGTCCTCCTGGCTCCTAAGGTCCAAAATGATGTGGGTCCCCCCTGGGTGCCTCTGGAATTTCTCCGATTGGGCCCTTAGTCCGGTTCGACGCATACCGAGCCACTAAGAGAAGAAACTGATTCAGATTCAAATTTACAAACCTTTTGAGGGCTGAGATGGGAAGATAAACCATCTAAACTCGTCAATGGATGGTCTAGAAGAGATTTTGGGTCGCTGTGTGTGATCAGGAGTGCGCACAGACTCGATCTCGTCGATCGTTTTCAGTAAACTTTCGCCGATAGAAGTAACGGGAAAAACATACACAAATTCTACAATAAGCTCGCACCCTCCTACACTAAGGTGGCTACAGCGTGTGGTGTGTGACCATAACCTAGGTCCGATTTAATCCAAATCATGATCTGATACCAACTTGTAACGCCCTGAAATTCGAGGGTCGAGCATAACTCAGCTCCCGAGTTTCAAAACATCACTTATGTAACATATTTAATGATGGATGTATGTTGTCTGTAAGAGTACATAAAATATGGAATAGATTAAGCCAAACTGCAAACATAATTCAGGGATAAGTGAAAGATGCAAGCGGAAGACTTAAAGAAACATATGTGTAATGTGCAAGTCCCTGAAATACATATACTGCCAGGTCATAATAACAAGTGTTGCTTTCAAAAGTACAAGTATTAAATGACATTATCTATTACAATTACAAAGAAAACCCAGAATCCCCGCATATCAAGACATGGCTCACATGAACCCGCCTGAGAACTGCATGAAAGAAAACGTATCCTCATCATCCTCGTAATCCTGCTCTGCCTCAGGGATCGCGTCAACATCTGCATCTAGGACAGGGTCTGGTTGGTGTTGAAACACCGTCCCAGAACATGGGAGTGAGTGATCAACTCAGTGGAACTATACAGTAAAAGTTAACATGATATCAAATCAATCAAGCAGTAATGATATGGAAATACAATTAAACAAGTCTAAAGTACTCTTGTTAATACAAGGATGTATGTATAAATGATGCATGCTCTCGCCTGCACTCCCTCAGCATCTTCATCTTACGTTACGCATGATAACCTCCCGCAGTGCCAACACTTCTACGCACATGCAATGCGGTGCATGAACATGATTACTAAGTTGTTATTAGTCCTTTTCATACAGCAGAATTGGGAAGCTAAGGTACCTTCCTCATATCCATTTCCACACAGTGATCCATTCTAGGGTCGTCAGTCCTAGGCCATCTCATACGATCATATGGTTCTTGGTCGCTGTAAAGGGCTCGTCACCAATCAATGCACGCCTATCATACCTCAGTTACTACGCTAAGGCTCGTCGCCTTAGTGCAATATCAAGGTATGCTCGAGGTCACTACAAAGGGCTCGTCACCAATCAATGTAGGCCGACAACGCGAATATAGTGTCCCATACCACCATAATTGGCTCACGAGTCTGGTGTGCTCACTGGTCACTACGGGGAGGCTCATCACTCCAGCGTAGGCCGACAGCTTGACCACGGTGTCCCATACGACCATGTCCGGCTCATGAGTCTTAGTGGATCAACGTACAACGGTTAACGAGATTTCATCGATAAGTTTGGTATCCTAGATTCAAACAATAGCGTCCATACATGGTGAACATACATCGGACAATCGGGTTACTTGACGAACTAGACTAGCATGAGCGCACGTTAAGTTGAAAGATATAAAGTGCGCAAACACTCCGTGTGGCCAAACCACTGCCGACAACCCTAATATGACTCAGGTTCGTCAAACACGTCCCTCGTGGTGAAAGCAACCTTAGCCATGAGCTTAAAGTCTGTTACCGATTTCCTGGACTATTCTACAGTCCCAAACATATTCCACTATAACAGATATTCATATCAACAATCTAGGACAGTAATGGAACAACAATTTAAATCATACAGTATGTGAGCATTTGAAGAATATCAACTTAACATGGATTTCAACATAAGTAGTGCTTGAACTTAAAGAACAAAGAATGTAAATTGAATGTAAGAAATCATACACACCAATAGGAGAGTTGAGAATCTCTTCTCAACGCCCGTAAATAGGATAATATATTACACTTAATCATTCAGACATTTCTACAAACACTTAGACTACATATTCTAACATATATGACGTATGTTAGTGAGAACACACATTTGGACAATTCCTTTTGCCAAGGAGTTGGCACACATACAACTAGCACAAGTATGCGACAATTAATCATGGCAACCACATGTTCATATTATATACGTATACGATACTTTCTACACACACATAGAGTACGCAAATCTCAACATAATTCATATATATCAGGAACGCAATATAAACATTGCATTTGGCATGTGAAATTACACCCACAACAATAATAAATCATTATCTGACATTGAAAGCCTTGAAAACCATAACCTATACGAATATAGTCCGCACCTTAAACCAGAAAGAACGCACAGAACTGATTCAGACGATAATTCTTTGTCAATAGTGACTAGATAACCTAAGGTAAGAATAGAAATGAGCTACATCAACACTTAGACAAGTCTAAGATCTAACACAGGCTAGGGTTTGATTAACTTACCCAAGAAGGAACTTAGAATCACCGGAATAACGACTCAGAATTGGTAGTTTAAGGATGTAGGAAAACAAGAAAGAATCTCCAATTATTAACCAACTTCTCTCTCACTTTCTCTCTCTTTTCCTCTCTCTCTTTTAGCTAGGGTTAGGAAATTCGTATGGAATAGAGAGTGAGGGTTTTAAGGTCTTTATATAGGCCTAACATTGATGAAAATAGCCCCAGGGCCAAGGTATACTTAGGTTATAACCAAATCAGTCCTCTCTTGATCCAACGGAACACTTCTGGTGGTCCTTTTTTCACGTGAGGTCGGACTTAAGCTCACTGACCATAGATCTAGGTCAGGCTGAGTTTTCGTACCGATCAGATTTACAGATCAGCCGTGGCGGATTACTCTCAATTCAACGGTCATCGAAACTCGATCAGGTCCACAAGCACTATGACATGCTTGAGCCATCTTCCCTGATCCGAGGCTGAAATTAGGTCAGAATCCAATGGTCAGATTGCTTAAAATCGTCGTGCAAACGACATGACTCAAATTTCATAAAATCATATTTAATTTCTCACTGTTCTCACCCTCTTCACTCCGGACTCAAGTTAATCAACTCAGGACATCATCTGGACTTAATTTCTGAGGTGATGGTCAAGCCTAACAATGTGACCATAGCTGTCTAAGATCATCGCCATCAAACTTTCGACGCGCGGTTCAGGTCCGATCCAAAGTTTCCAAAAATTCCCAAGAGCAACTGAACTTAGCGTTGAATCCTAGATTTCAGAGTAACATAGCGTTAACGATTCTACAGGTTTTGAGTCCTACAGATCAAATTTTAAGTGATTGATACCAATTTCACAAGCAATTGAGTTTAACACTAATTAACCCACACATAACTTCTAAGAAAAATAGAGGTAGTACTCGGGTCTTAGCACGAAATTTTCTGGGTCATTACAGATATGATCTGCCAATGATATCAACAGACCTGTTACCGGCAAATTCGAGACATTAACAACACTTGGTTGAGCTCAGGGTCTTACCTAATATACTTAATCTGCTCTCGTTCGTGAACATTTTCAATCCTAATATACTTAATCTGCTCTCATTCCTGAACATTTTCAATCCAATCAGATGTAATTGCAGATTATGAAAAAGGGCCTTGACGTGTGTTACATGTGTGGACTGTCATGATCAACAAGATGTCATTGGGCTGACTACTCTCGACCAATTGTCTATTTTCCAATTTTCACTCGTTATATTGCTTGCAACCGATTTCAAGCCTTGAAACCCCTCTTCTATCTCTCGTCTCTCATCTTCTCTTCCTCAATTTCTCCGATTTCCCCCGATTTTCTCCATTTTTCTTCCTTTGCTCTCTCTCTCTCTCTCACACACATCCTGTTGATGTAGAAATCTGGTTAACCCCCTTTAGACCTTTGTGTACCTGCACAAGGAACAGACAAGGAAGACCCTGGCTAGTGCAGGGGACCCTCCAATGCTTAAGTTAGGAAAGGAATCTGGGGTCTAGTTGAGCATTGATGGTTTAGGGCTAAAGTTTGTGCGTACCTTTTACCATTGGGGTTGCTCATATTTATGGATGAGGAGATGCGATGGTGTAAGAGATATCTCGTTATTTAGTAGGGGTGAGTTGTAGTAGGATTTGGATTCCATACATATTGCAAGGATCTTCCCGAATCCCTGGCTGGGATCTCGGGAAGATTCGTATTCTAGTTAAATTATTAGATCTTCGGCCGAGATCTCAGATAGAGACGGTTGTGATCAAGTTGAAATTAACAGAAGGTGGATTGTGCCGTCCTGGAGTCATGCCGACCTGAAGATAGTCATGCTGACTTGAAGATATACCGACCTGACTCTCTAGGCGAGTGGTAGAGCTTTTTAGGTGTTGGGCGAGTCGATAGGTATTCCGACCCTGCTAAGGGCCCCCCTTCATGCAAAGGGAGAATAACCCTCATCATCAGATAGACCCTTGGAAAAGAGGTTGAGCCAACAATCGAGTGTAAACTACTAGGGACCTCCCCTTAATGTAAAGAAAGAACGACCTCAAATCACTTCAAAAAGAGGTTAGACCGCCAACTATCCTTATTACTTAAACAAACACTGCCTAAGAAAAGTCAACTTGACCATCAACAACACATTAATCTGACCAAGCACACTTAGAAAAATCATTTAATGCAACCATTGAAAAAAAGGCCTTTTTCTTTAATAAAAGCTCAAAGAGCATAGTACAAAAGGGCAAATTACACAAAAAAGAGCGCTAGAGGGAGGACTAGCTAGACTGCTCGAGGATAGAGTTTCAGTTCCCAGCTGGAGCAGAATCTTCAAAAGGGCCGACCTCGAAAGCGGACAAGCCGAGCCTGGGATGCGCCTCCTTAATCTCTTCTAAACACTTATCGTACCTGGCGCTGTAGAGAGCATCCCTCTCCTCCTCCCACTCTTTCAAGGCCTTCAACTCCTCTGCCCTCACCTCCTTAGCCTTTAGGGGATCCCCCTCAACTTCCTTCACCTTCACCTTGATGGCATGCTTCAGCTCGACATCTTGGATTTCCACCGATCAGCCTTCTCCCGAGCCTCATGAAGAAGCACCTTCTCTCCCTTCAGCTCAGCCCTTGTAGCTTCCAGCTTGGCTTTCGACCCCTCTACTCGAGAATGTAAAGTAGCATTCTCAGAGTGAAGCTGCTTGAACTTGGTACTCTTTTGTAAGAGGGTTGCCTCTACCTCCTTACAGTCTGTCTTGAGGCGAAGAATGTCATGACGGGCGCACACGAGGGAAGGGGCAAACTGAAAACAAGCACATGATTAGAAGACGGGAACATTGCTTAAACAAGGGAAGCACCATTATAAAGAGGACGATTTACCTTGTAAAAGAGAGTCACCATATGGCCCGTGACGGCTGTTGGGGACATTTCCATCGCTTGGACAGACTCGACGTCAGGCACATGTTGAGAAATCCAGGGCATGAGACTTTCCGTCGCAGCGACGACCGACTTCCAGGATGACTAAGCTTCATCACCTTGAAGCCTAGCCGAGCTGGCCAACTGAGGCGGAGGCAGAACCTCGTAGCTAGAGGCCACCCATGCCTCAAGGGGCTAAACTTCGACCGTGGGGGTTTCCCCCACACCGGCCTCTATGCCTCCAAAGAACTGTCTGTCCTGGAGGAGCGATGACAGCAGCAGAGAGGGGCTTGCCAGTTGTCTTCTTCTTTAAGGTATTCGACTTCTTCTAGGCCAGCTTGGTTGAGGATGGTGCCTTTTGCTTGGTCTGACTCTGCTTGGGCATCTCTACACAATAAAAAATAGAGGTCAACAACCACATAAATGAAAGGAAGACCTAAAATTAGAATCCTTGGAAGAGTGTACCTGTCAAGAAGGAATAGAGACCTGATTTGAGCAACAGCTAAGGTGTGATTAGACTCTTCCAAGACCTCAGTCAGGCATCTATTGACCTTGCCTTAGCGATCCGAGCTCGCTCCTCTCCACCCACCCTAATAGGGTACTTCGATAGAACTGCTAAAGACGACCACAATTAGAGGCGAAGAGAGAAAAACAAACTAAGGAGCAACAGTTCGAATATACTGTCATGCCCCAAACTCAAAAACCGGGCTTACAAAATTTTCAATTGCCGAATTCGGCGCTGATAGCCTCCATAGTACCCCATTCTCGGCTCCCGACACCCATCTACCAGGTTCTGATCCTGGGATCCTACAAGGAGAATTTTCAACATAGGATTGTTTCACAATAAGCATAACCTATGAATAATAATCACAATAACACCATCATAAAATCCACTATGATAAAAAATACTTTTAAGTACAAAGCACATAGAAGGAAATATAAGGATAACAATAACCAAAAACTCTTGAAGATCTGTGGCACGCTCCTACTCCTGCTCGGCTACGACTGCATCCTCGCATCACCTGCACGCATCTATCATGCATAAGCTTATAGAAAGCTTAGAGGGTAGTGAAAGTGTGTATGGAATATATACGTGCTCGGAAGGCAATATCAGAGTAATACGGAATATGCTGGCGAATCCATAAATACTATTAGTCGTACCAAGGCTATGCGATGTAAGGCATGAATGTTTTCAGCCATCCCAAGGCCATGTGATGTAATGCAAGGCATGAATGTTATCGGCCATACCAAGGCCATGCGATGTGAGATGTAACTCAAGCATACCAATCCTCATCAGAATCCACGTGATCATACAGCTCATCTCTGGGATATCACCGGGGTCTAATACACTATACACCACATTGCCGCCTTACACTAGATGTGAATCGTGTAAACGGAAGAGACCTGACTATCGTCCTGGCCAATAGTCAGCCAATATCTATCCGGCATGTCGATAGCGGACCCACTTACGAGCTGGTCAACTCAACCTAGCATTGCCCGCTACCTCAGGCGGGTAAGGCCACACCCCTTCCAACTAACCATGACACAGTGGGAGACGCGGCCTCCTGGTATTCGAGCCTCATGCGTTCATACATGCACTTGGTCTAGGCATTGGAACATCCTCCATGGTACCATAAGGGTTTGGAGACTTTCACCCTAGGACATCCTACGTGCCCCGTGCTTAAATAGTATTTCTGGTATCCTACCATCCACACTATATCTGCGGAGGTTACAACCATGATGTCACTAGGGCGTATGGTAATCATAATCACATAATGCAAGATGCATGAGTCACGCAGTCCAATCATGCATTAATCTTACACATGCCGTGCGCTCATATTGGACAACTCTGCCTTTCAGGGAGTCCCATGAACAACCTGCCCAATGGCATATGCAATGGTCAATCATATCTCATAACAAGCATGCAGATGTTGCGTATGGGCATGTATCATGGTGTTGTGTTATCACATACTCATAATTGACACCGGTAATTGGCATCGATGGTCGACAATGATAATCAGCATCGACGATCGGCTATACATACAAGGCAGGGTCCATAGATGAACCGTCGATCTAAGCCATAATATAAAGATCAGCCCTTGGTTGTGGATATACAATCTGATAGCACAGATCCATCCGTCTACGGTGATGATGGACTATGCAACATTGATGAGGCCCAACGATTTGGGTTAACCCACAAGAATAAATGGATCATGCAATATCAATGGGGCCTAATGATTTGGGTTAACCCACTAAGAAAATGATGAGAATGGGCCTAACAAGGCCTAAGGGAAAGTCACAATGTGGACATTTAACCATCAATGCCCATCAATGTGGACGTTTAACCAACATTGCTCCCTAGGAGTGGCCCACATAGAGCCTAACATAAAGTGGGCCCATGGCCTCACACAAGGGCCTAATGTACATCATGATGGGCCTCACTTATGGGCCACATATGCATTACTTTGGGCCATACCAAATGGGCCTCATACATCACATAGGGCCTCATCATATGGGCCTCATATGCTACACATTGGGCTTCATTATAAGGGCCTCATATACATCAAATTGGGCCTCAAACAAGGGCCACACATATATCAAGGTAGGCCCCATGATTTAGATGGTTTGGAGAAACACATACATTGCATGGGTCCCACCGTCCATACATTGATGGTGGATTGCATGGATGAACACATGCATCATGATAGGGCCACCATCCAGATCATGGTGGGCCACATCCAAAAGAAAGAGAAATAGATGGATGACTTGGAATAAAACACATATATCATGGTAGGCCCCACATGGCACCATGGATTCACGGAGTGGATACAACACTACATCCAGGTGGGCTTCACATGCCCTGTCCAGATGGACAGTGTGGATACATGACACATACTTAAAAAAGGGTCCCATGTGGACGGTGTGTATAAGACACATACACTACAGTGGGGTCCACGTAATATTAGATGGACGCTGTGGATATAAAATAAATGCATTAAGGTGGGTCCCACCTGCCATGGACGGAGCAGATATACAACACATCATTAAGGTGGGTCCCATCCTACACTTGCAGCATGTGTGGGGTGTGCCCCACATAAGCTAAAATGGATGGACAGTGTGCATAAGCACATACATTACAGTGGGATCCATTCCACTGTCCAAGGCAGATGGATGTAGTGGATATAGAATAAATGCATCAAGGTGGGTCCCACCCGCCCACACGTGTCACACATGTGGGGTGGGCCCATGTCCAGCCAGGTGGACGGCTAGTTTATAAAACACATACTTCATGGTGGAGTCTCACCGTCCTGGCATGGATGGTGTGGATATAAAATAAGTACATTAAGGTGGGTCCCACCAGCCACACATGTCACACATGTGGGGTGGGCCACGTCCAGCCAGGTGGACGGATGGTGTTACACATACATCATAGTACGTCCCACCATTGGATGAATGGTTGGGATATGACCCATACCTCATGATGGAACCATGGAACTTGCTGCGTCAATGCAGCAGCAGTTGTAGCTGCATGAAGGTACTCCAGCCAATCCACACCTAAGGTAGGTTCACACATGTGGGACCCCCCAGTCCAGCAAGGTGGACTGATGGTTGGGTTATATCTACATGCCTCATGCTGGGACCCACAGAACTTGCTGACGTTAGTGGCAGCAGCAGCTACTGCATGGGGTCCCACAACAGATGGACAGTGTGGTTTGAAATACATACATAAAGGTGGGTCCACAAGTGTGGGACCCACCAATTCAGCAAGGTGGACTGACGGTTGGGTTATATCTACATGCCTCATGCTGGGACCCACAGAACTTGTTGACATCAGTGGCAGCAGCAGTTGCTGCATGGGGACCCACAACAGATGGACAGTGTGGTCTGAAACACATATATAAAGGTGGGTCCACACGTGTGGGACCCACCAGCTTGTAAGATTAAGCTGATATTTGTATTTTTTTCCTTCATCTGGGCCTGTCTAGACGAACAGGCAGCAAGCCTGTCCACTGGATAGTCCAGTAAGGTGGGCCCCACAGGTAGACAGCATGGACATAACATATCATGGTGGGCCACACCTCAACATCATCATCACAATACAAAATAAAAAAAGAGGAAGAGAAAGAAGGAGAAACGACGGAGAGAGGAAGAGCTCTGCCATTATGAGCTCCATACACATGCACACATCAAGATGGGTCCCATACATGCATGGGCCCATTATGAGACCTGTATCTTAGCCGTACCGTTCCATAGGCTTTTGCAATCCTCTTGGTCGAATTCCAGCGACCTGCGATCTGTAACCGGTATTTGTGCATGATTTTAAGTTGTGTCTTATATTCTAAAGTCGGCTCGACTCGAGACTTGTATCCTTGCAACTGTGCCGTCGCTGGGGTTCCGACGCCTCATCTCGCGCGCTGAGGTGATACCCGAGCTAGGAGATGTGGGCCCGTGTTCAGTTCGAAGAAAACGCTGTGTTGCAAAACCTAAGAGAAACATGTTAAATCAATCCCATCAATGGTCTAGTACATGTCAAGTACACATCACTTCACACCCCATCCCCAAGCAACCCCAAAAGTTAACAATCCCTTACACAACCCATCCCCTATCAAGTACACCCATCCCTCTCTCCTTACATCACCTCTCTCTCTCTCTCTCTCTCTCTCTCTCTCTCTCATTCTCTCTTCACTCCCAAGCAACCCCAAGGGAGAGCCAACGTCCATGGCCTCCTAAGGGAGAGAGGAGGCTATGTGTGGCCCACTTCCTATCCATCTCATCCTAGTCACTCAATTTTCATTTTCCACCATCAAAAGGAAGCCAAGGAGCAAAGTAAGCCATAGGAGCCAAAAAGAAGAGATCTAAGGTGGGTGATCCACAGTTTAATTCAATTTGAGGGCCCACTTATTGTGGGACCCACTTGATGTATGCATTGTATAGGGAGGGCCCATAGTGGCTGGGTCCCTCCCCTTCTCATGTCTCTCTCTCTCTCTCTATCTCTCTCTCTTTTCTTTGATTGCTTGATGGCCCACCTGATGTGTGGTGGAGATGCAGGGCATCCATTATGGTGAAGCCCACCTTGATGTATGTGAGAATGCCACACCGTCCAGCAAACCTAAACGGTGAGACCTACCTGACCCATGTGTTCCTCCAGGCGTCCAGATGGGACGATGGACAACACCATGATGTATGCCTTCGATCCACACTGTCCAGCAGATTTCGACGGTGGGCCACACCTAGATGTATGTGTGATATCCCGTCCATCTATTTTGATGTGGGACCCATCTGATGAGGTACAGATTGGCTAGTTACCGCACACCAGCTATATAGCTGATGTATTAATGTCAGCAAGTATGTAGGCCCCACCTTACATGATGTATGTGTTTTTATCCACACCGTCCATAAGGGACAGTGGGACTCCACCGTGATGAGCGTCTGCATCCAGGTCGTCCAGGGCCTGGACGCTGGACTAATATATAATATAATATATTATATGTTTTATATATATAATATAATATAAATATATTAGTATAGTTTATGGTGGGCCCCACATGAGGACCCACGTGCTTTAGGAATGGACTAGTTAAGTACCTCATACCAGATATATAGTTGGTGTATTGACGCCACTAAGCTACGTGGGTCCCACTGCTGATTACATCAGCAGGTTGTTTGGACCCCACCATAATGTATGTTTTGTATCACACCGTCCACTTCTGGACGATGTTGGATGGGCCACACTTGACGTAAGGGTTCTATCCACACCATCCAGATGGCTGGACTGTGGGCCCTTCATGATGTATATATTACATCCAAACCGTTTACCCATTTGGGGAGCTCGTTCTATGGTGGGCCACGTACGTGGACCCCACCCTGATGTATATGGTTCATCCACCATATGTCCATTGAGCAGGATGGCGGGTCCTAGCAGCCTCAGCTACCCATTGACGTTAGTAAATTCCATGGGACCCACCATATATGTATGTGTTTCATCTACACCGTCCATCTAGACGGTGCTATGTACTGCCCCACCATGATGCAGTGTTGGGTCTGCACCGTCTGTGCAGTGGCCCACCTTGATGCTTGAGTCTACCACGCTGTCCATCTGTTTTGTTAAACCTTAGGCTGCCCCATCAGGCCCACTTGATATATATGAGGCACACTTACTATATGAGGCCCGCTTTGATGTATTTTGTAGCCCATCTGTGAGGCCCACCTCGATGTAATTGCAACCCATTGTGATGCATATGAGGCCCATTGGTGCGGCCCATTAATGCAGCCCACTTGTCGTATTTGAGGCTCATTGGTGCGGCCCATTAATGCGGCCCACTTGTTGTATATGAGGCCCATTAGTGCGGCCCATTGATGCAGCCCACTTGAGGTGTATGAGGCCCATGTGCAAGTCCACCTGTTATGTATATTGGGCCCATGTGTAGGGCCCACCTATTGTGAATTCATGGCCCTTTTTGGCGTGGTCCATTGAGTTGTATTCTTGGCCCTTGGTGATGTATATTAGGCCTATGTATGTGGCCCACTGTGATGTATGTGTTGTATATCTATGCCGTCCATTCGTGCAGCCCACCGTGATGTATGTATTGTATATCCATGTCGTCCATTTGTGTGGCCCGTAGTGATGTATTTGCGGCCCATATGATGGGGCCTAATGT
Source organism: Magnolia sinica (assembly GCF_029962835.1). Lineage (NCBI taxonomy): Eukaryota > Viridiplantae > Streptophyta > Magnoliopsida > Magnoliales > Magnoliaceae > Magnolia > Magnolia sinica. Next base: position 91,918,270 of record NC_080573.1, on the reverse strand, counting down.
GGTATATTTGTGGCCCATTGATGAGGCCCAACGTGATGTATTTATGGCCCATGTGTGAGGCCCATTGTGAAGTATATCAGGCCCTTGTGTGGGCCATGGGCCCACTGTACGCTTGGCTCTATGTGGGCTACTTCTTTGGAGCAATGTTGGTTAAATGTCCACATTGATGGGCAATGATGGTTAGATGTCCACATTGTGACCTTCCCTTAGGCCCTTTATTAGGGCGATTGCTGATTCCGATTCTGATTGTCGAGACCGATTATCGAGGTCAATTTCAATTGTTGAGGCTGATTCCGATTCCGATTGTTGAGGTCAATTATCAAGACCGATTCCGATTGTCGAGGCCGATTCTAATTGTCAATTCTGACTCCAATTGTCGATTCCGATTCCGATTGTCAAGGCCGATTAGAGGTCGATATCGATTGTCGAGGTCGATTCTGATTGTTGAGGCCGATTCTGATTCCGGTTGTCGAGGCCGATTGTTGAGGTCGATTTCGATTCCAATTATTGAAGTCGATTGTTGAGACCGATTCCGATTCCGATTCCGATTGTCGAGGCCAATTTCGATTGTCGAGGCCGATTGTTGAGATCGATTTTGATTTCGATTGTCGAGGCCGATTGTTGAGGCCAATTCTTATTCTGATTGTCGAGGCCGATTCCGATTGTTGATACCGATTTCAATTGTCGAGGCCCAATGAGATGCATATGCGACCCGTATTTGAGGCTCGTTGTGATGTGTATTCAACCCGTGTTTAAGGCCCAATATGATATATATGAGGCCTATGTGATGAGGCCCATTGTGATGCCTTTGAGGGCCAGGCGATGGAGCCCATTGTGATGTATGTTAGGCCCATGTGAAAGACCCATCGTGATGTGATTAAGTTCTTGAGTGAGACATGGTGTTGTATATTTGGCCCTTGTGTGAGGCCATGGGTCTACTATATGTTAGGATCTATATGAGCCATTCCTTGGGGGCAATGTTGGTTAAATGTCCACATTGTTGAGGTCAATTGTCAATGCTGGTTATTGATACTGATTATGACTATGTGACAACATAGCATCATGATATATGCCCATACGCATCATCTGCATGTTTGTTATGAGATATGATTGACCATTGCATATGCCATAGTGCCGGTTGTTATGAGACTCCTTGATAGGCAGAGATTGTCTCACATGAGCACACGGTATGCGCAGGATTGATGCATGACTAGATTATATGACTCATGCATCTTGCATTGTATGCTGTGATTACTGTACGCCCTAGCGACATCAGAGCCGTAGCCTCTACAGGTATATCGTAGATGGCCAGATGGGACACTAGAAATCTATTCTACATGGGGTATTATAGATATCCTTGGGTGAAAGTCCTAGAACCCTCTTGGTTTCAGAGGTTGCTCCAACGTCTAGACCGAGTGGGTGCATGAGCGCATGAGGGCCGTATACCGTTAGGCTGCGTCTCCCATTATGTCATGGTCAGTTGGAAAGGGGTAAAGCCTTACCTGCCCGAGAGGAGGGGACAATGCTAGGCTGAGTCTAACCAGCTCGAGGAATGGGTCCGCTATCGATGAGCAGAGCCTGATATTGGCAGGCGAATAGTAAGGTCTCTTCTACTCACCTTGTTGCGCTGGATTCGGTGATCGAGAATTTTGTGAGGACAGTTTCTAAGTTTGGGGCGTGACAGAAGTTGGTATCACAATAAAATCTGAGGTGGGGATGTCATCCCCACCATGAAATTGGGGGTCTAGATGACCCTTAAAAGGCATGGATTTGGAATATAAATCATCAAGATGGGGTCCATGGAAATTAGACCCACCATGGGTCATGCATGTAAGAAGATGAGCTCCAAAGTCCATATCAAGGAAGTCAAATAGGATCTCCACCATTGATTGGTGGGTCCTACATGATCTTATACCATGAAAACTAAAGATCAATGGATGAAATGAAATATCTAATCCTAATCAAGCACCCACCTCCAAATCTTGATATCCTTCTTGTCCTTCTTCCACCAATGGGTCCTAGAGCTCCAAGGAGGGTCAAATCAATGGTTGAGATTGGTTTTTGAGGGTTAAATTGATGGAGAGAATGGGTGAAAGGGGCTGATTTTTATTTTTATTTTTTTTGGAGTTCTCTCTTGCTAGCAATGGAGGAAAATGAAAACGAGGAAGAAAGGGAGGGAAAGAGAGATAAGAGAGAGAGGTGTTGTAATGAGTGTTTGAAATGATGGTTGGTAAGGTGATTATGACTTATCTAAGTCATGGGGAAGAGAAATAATTATGGACTAGGGTCATCATTGTAAGTCCCGTATCCTAGACCGTACCGTTCCGTAGGCTTCCGCGATCCTTCCGGTCAAATTCCGGCAACCTTCGCACCGTATTCGGTATTTGCGCACGATCCTAAGCCAAGTCCCGCGCACCGACGTCGGCTTGGTCCGAAAGTTATATCATAGCGACCGCGTCGTCGCCGCGGTTCCAACGCCGTGACTTGCGCACTGAACCGATACCCAGGCAAGAAGATGCCGATCAGCGTTTATTCCGAAGAAACACCGCGCGTTGCGGATTTCGAGGGAATCTCTACTATTAGTCCCATCAATCAACCATTAAAGCATCCCATACCTCAAGTACATCAACCCATCTCCACCTTTTACAAAAGTCCACCATTCTTTCCACCTCACCACTCCTCTTTTCCAAATTTCAACAACAACCATACCTCTTTTTACCATTTTCAACCCAAACCATCCCCCATCACTCCATCACCCATCTCTTTCTCTCTCTCTCCCTCCCTTTACAACTATCTCTCTTATTCTTTTTTTCAAAAAAAAAATCCAAATCCAAGAGAGAGCACCATGAGTTCCCCATGGTGAGAAAACTTCATTTGTGAGGTCCACCTTTCCCACCCCTTCATCTCTCATCTCAACCATCCATTTCCCATCTTCCTCCATCAAAGGGTAGTACAAGGAGCTAAGGAAGCCAAGGGAGCAAGAAGATCAAGTGGTGGGTGTTTGGATAGGATAGTTTTTGATGTTTTTAAGATGGGCCAAGTGAGGCCAACCGATCAATGGTTTGGATCTCGCTTTGGACCCTAAGGTGTGGCCGATGGCCCACTTGGATCATCATGATCATTCCATGATGGGGCCATTCTCCATGGACCCCATCATGATGTTTATTTTCTTGTATGTTTAGGGTCATCTAGACCACTTAATTTAGTGGAGAAGGGATCTCCACCATTGGATCTAATTTTTATAGACCCATGTGTAATGGGACCCACTTGATGTATGATTTAGTGCAAGGGAGGGCCCATAGTGCCGGGGTCCCTCCATCACACGGTCCCACTCTCTATCCCTCTCCCTTTTTATTTTATTTTTATTATATTTTATTTTTATTTTTTTTTATTTTGTTGTATGATGGTAAGGTTGTATGGCTACTTGAATGGACCCCACCATGTAGTAAGCATTTTATTTGAGTGGGGCCCACCTTATAAGTATAATACCCACGCCGTTCATCAGTGGTGGCCCACCTGAACAGGCCCACCTCAAATTGCAAAGACCGTCCAGCGTCCCTGGACGCTGGACGTTTAAATGGGAAAACATAAATATCTTTTTTTTAAAGCCTTGGAGTGGTCCACTTGTGTAGGCCCCACCTTGATGTATGTATTAAATCCATGCCGTTCATTCCCTTCCCAAGATGATTTTAGGCGTTGAGCCAGAAGATGAGACCAATCAGACTCCCAGGCGGGCCATGACGCGGCAAACAGTGGGCATACCATTGAAACATCCTCTAACACTTCTACCCACTGAAACAGGCCCAATATTGGGCTTGTTTTGATTGTCGCAAGGCATGGAGAGCCATTGGACGGAGCAGATCTGCAAGAGGTGGACCCCACCTGCAAATTCCTTAAGAAACCCAAAAATCAAAAAAAAAATAATAAGGAACGCAGCAGCTGCTGCTGCTGCGTCAGAGCCGCAGCAGGCGCTGCCTGCGCTCACCGGGCGGGCGGACTGGCCGCCGTACAGCCATCCACGGCTGCATCAGATGGGCCACTCTCTGAAGTGGGCCCATCTCAAAAATCAGCTCGATCCAAAACTCAGATGGCCCATACCATAAGAAACAGTGGGACCGGACTCCTACCTTTGAGATCCTTTTGGGGCCCACAGAAGTTTTGGATCGGGATGAAATTTGTTTTCACCGTTCATCTTGGTCCATGTGACCTTATCAATGGTCTGGATGAATTATAAACATTATGGTGGGCCCCACATGGAGCCCACATTGATGTATATGTTTGACCACCACCGTCCGCCTGGACGGTGGACGTAGCCCACTGTGATAAGTGTGTGGGCCCCACTGTGATGGTGGCGTGGGCCCACTGTGCTGCGTGCGTGTGTGTATGTGTATATATATATATAGATATATGTATATATATATATAGATATATATAATATTATAGTTCATGTAATATTATATGTATATTATATACTATATTATATATATATATATATGTATATAAATATTGTACTTATTTAGGTGAGGCCCATTTCAATTACTTATGGCCCATGATTGAGGCCCACTTTGATGTATTATGGGCCCATGGGTCAAGGCCCATTTGATGTGCATTTGGGGCCCATTGGTGTGGCCCATTTGATACACATAAGGCCCATAAGATTAGGCTCATTGGTTAAGGCCCATTTGATGTGCATTTGGGGCCCATTGGTGTGGCCCATTTGATACACATAAGGCCCATAAGATTAGGCCCATTTGATACGTTCTAAAGCCCACAGTTTATAGTCCATTGCAATGCACATAAGGCCCATTGGTGCGGCCCAGTGATGTGGCCCACTTGATGAATACAAGGCCCATATGATATGGCCCATTTGGACGTATTTAAGGCCCAATGGGACATGCCTAAGGTCCATTGCAATGTACGATCCCGACATGATTTATATAATGATGTTTACGTCGGCTATGCCTTGGGAGCAATGGTGGTTTGGCGTCCACATTGCAAGTATAGTGTGGTTAAATGTCCGCATTATGACATTCCCTAAGGCCCATTGTTAGGCTCGTGCACGTTATGTGTAGGCCGTCTAGGCCCACCTTCGTTATGTACATCATCCATCCTATATAGCATGTTTAATTTCATGATTCATGATCATATGCATCATACGTATGCTTGATATGAGAAATGATGATCATAGCATAGCCTTCGGGCGGATTGTTTAGGGGCTCCGTGCAGTGTTGCCCTACATGAGCGCACGATACGCGAAGGCATGTATTGGATAGTGTGATTCATGCATTTGCATTGTGTGATATTGTCCTTTGTACGCCCTAGCGACATCGGGGCCATAGCCTCCACAGACGCATCGTGGTTGGCGGGATTGGATGAAATCTTTTCTACATGGGGTGCGATAGATATCCACGGGTGAAAGTCCCTAAACCCTTATGGTACCGGAGGTTGCTCCAACGTCTAGGCCGAGTGGGTGTATGACGGGTGCCGATTACCAGACGGTTGCGCTTTCCAGCGTGTCGTGGTCGGTTGGAAGGGGGTGCGGCCTTACCGTCCGAGAGTAGGGGGCAATGCTAGGTTAGTTCGACCGGCTCGAGGAATGGGTCCGCTATTGACGAGCCGAGCCCGATATTGGCGGCGGATAGTGAGGTCTTTTCCACTCACCTTATTGCGCGCGATGGGGCGGCAATCGGCTTGGAGTGTACTAGACCCCAGTGATATACCAGATTTGAGCCGTATTGACATGTGGACATAGATGAGGATTTGTATGCTTGACGTGTATTTCGCATTGCATGGCCATGGTCTGGCCGACATCAGTCTTTGCACCGCATGGCCTTGTTATGGCTAATGGGATTCTGAGCATACATCAGAATGTACCCCATTACTAAGATACTCCATAACTACATTATCACCTAGAGCAAACACATACACCACACTCTAAGCTTTCTATAGGCGTATGCACGGCCGTTGCGTGCAGGTGACGTTGCAGCAGCGCTGAGGCTTGGACGCGTGGCTGATCTTCTTTTGGAGTTTTGGTCTATATTCATTGTATTTCCCTTATGCTCATTGTACCTGTAAAGTTTTTGATTATAGTGGAAATGTGATGGAGTTTTTGGTTGTTGTTTGTGGGTTATGCCTTTGGTTATGCTTATTACGAATCAAACTGATGTACAAATCCTCCTTGTAGCATCCCAGGATCGGAACCTGGCGAATGGGCGCTGGGAGCCGAGAATGGGGTTCTACGGAGGCTGTCGGCGCCGGATTCGGCGATCGGGAATTTTGTGAGCCCGGTCTCCGAGTTTGGGGCGTGACAGAAGTTGGTATCAGAGCATAACTCGGGAATAACCAAAAACAACATTACATGTCTGCTATGAATGATTTAAGTCCTAAGTCCGGGTAGCCTAGCGATCTTTTATTATCGACCCTTAACGAGCGTGCCTCCGAGAGTTTTCAAGGTTGATTAGGCACCTTTGCTCTTTCCTGTAGGACATGGCGCGCAGGAGAGTGACCCGATCGACTCCGGCTCCACCACCTGCGGCTCCCGCACTACCACCTACGATTCTGCCCCACCACCCGAGATCCCTCTTGCCCCACGAGGATGCCACCCATCTACCGAGGGGATTCATGCCCGATCTATGGGTGCGGTTCCTCCACCGAGAGACTAGTGCGGAGCCGCCGTATCTGTGAGTGCTTCCCGATTACTGACGAGATCGCAGTGTGGCCGCACTTCGAGACGAGGCGGACCCCGATCGTTTCTCGGCCACGAGCGAGCAGAGCGCTCGAGTGCCCTCCTTCGAGAGTTCCGACGCCTCGATCCCCGGCATTTCCAGGTGAGCCAGACCCGACCGTGGCCGAGAGATGGCGCGCGGAATAGAAGATATTTGAGACGATGGGATGCGCGACCAGCGGCGAGTCCGATTAGCCGTATTTCTCCTTCATGGTGAGGTTGAGCACTGGTGGACGTCACTCTCGAGCAGCGGGCACTGATTTTGTTTAGACTTGGGAGGATTTTGTGGATCGGTTTGACCGACAGTATTTTCCCGATCACATCCGACGACAGCGAGCGTTGGAGTTTGAGGCCTTGGTGCAGGGCGATATGACAGTGGCTCAATATGCCGCACATTTTGTAGCACTGTCCCGATTTACACCTTAGTGAGTGGATGATGAGGAGCGGAGAGCCCGCCGATTTGAGGGCGGCTTGCGTTACGGTCTTCGAGGCCGTGTTATTGGGCATGAGCTCCCTACCTTCGAGGAAGTGGTGCGGAAGGCCCGGATTTTTGGTGAGTGGGGCGGTTCTCGGTCGATCGCGGTCGAGAGGAGGGGCCGGAAGAGGCGAGCTCCTTCCGGTGATACCCAGCAGGTCGACCACCGCGAGCGCACAGTCGCCCGGCCTTTCCGGCACAGCGGCACCCCAGCACCTCGGCACCATCTCAGAGACAGTTCTCGGCACTTGTTTTAGGTGCGGTGCGGCAGACACCGTATGTGGGAGTGTCCTCGTCCCCAGCGGCAACAGAGAGGTCCACAGCGGCCTCCACCATAGCCGCAGCAGAGACCCCCACAGCGGTAGTAGTAGCACACAGCAGCGGCAGCAGCCTCCACCACCGAGACCACCTCGGCGGCGGCATCGGCACCGGCACCGGCGCCGACACCTCCGGCAACTCCAACAGACTCACCAGCAGCAGCAGCACCCTTCGAGGGGACAGGCACCTCCCGGCCGGCTTAGGCTCGATTCTATGCGGCCCAGCAGGATCATAGTCCTACGGAGGAGTCGTTGAGGGTATACTTCTGTATCTGCATGCATTGCACGTGTGTTGTTTGATTCTGGTGCACGCATTCCTTTGTGGCCGAGAGTTTTTACCGATCGATTGGTTTACCGTTGGAGTCTTCTTGTGAGGGCTTATCGGTATCGACTCCCTTGGGGAAGGCTGCAGTGTTGGGTAGATTTTGCTTGTCTTGCCCCATTCTAGTTGGGGATACATTTTTGCCTGCCGATCTGTTTGCATTGCCGATGCCCGAGTTCGATGTCATCTTGGGCATGGATTGGCTTGGCAAGTATTATGCCAAATTAGATTGCTCCACGAGGATAATCACGTTCAGTATACCCAGCTTGCCGCAGTTCTAGTTCATTGCCGAACCCAGAGGAGAGTCGTTGTCTTGTATGATGTTGTGTGCCATAGAGGAGCCCATAGCGGTGAGCATCGACCAGTTGCCTGTGGTTTGCGATTTTCCCGATGTGTTTCAGGAGATTCCGGGATTACCGCCTCGTCGACTCACCGAGTTTCAGATTGATCTCGTGCCCGGTACTGCGCCTATTTCAAAGGCCCCATATCGTATGGCACCATTGGAGTTGCGGGAACTGCAGAAGCAGTTGGACGAGTTGCGTGAGTTAGGCTTTATCCGTCCGAGCAGTTCGCCGTGGGGAGCGCCGGTACTCTTCGTGAAGAAGAAGGATGGCTCGTTGAGGCTCTGCGTAGATTACCGCGAGCTCAACAAGGTCACGATCAAGAACAAGTATCCGCTCCCGAGGATTGATGATTTGTTCGATCAGCTGCAGGGTGCACAGTTCTTTTCGAAGATTGACTTGCGTTCCGGTTATCATCAGATTCGGGTCCGAGAGGAGGACATTCCGAAGACAGCATTCAGGACGCGTTATGGTCATTTCGAGTTTCAGGTCATGTCCTTTGGACTGACCAATGCACCCGCGATCTTCATGCAGTTGATGAACGAGGTCTTCCGTCCGTATCTCGATCGGTTTGTTGTAGTCTTCATCGACGACATTATGATTTATTCGAGGACTCGTGAGGAGCATGAGCGGCATTTGGAGGTTACATTGCGGACCCTCCGCGCATACCAGCTGTATACAAGGCTGGAGAAGTGCGAGTTTTGGCGGGGAGGAGGTGAAGTTCCTCGGTCACGTGGTGACGAGGAGGGTGTCGCAGTAATGGACCCCTCGAAGGTTGAGGCGGTGCGTCAGTGGGGAGCCCACGAACGCGTTCGAGATCCGAGTTTCCTTGGTTTAGCGGGATACTATCGGCGTTTTATTGAGGGCTTCTCTCGTATTGCGGCCCGTTAACCAGGTTGACCGGAAGGGCGCGAGTTTATTTGGAGTGCGCCTGTGAGCGAGCATTTATGGAGTTAAAGGACCGTCGGCGTCCGCTCCTGTCCTCACTCTTCCCTCGGGAGTGACGGATTTATTGTATTCACCGATGCCTCGCATATTGGTTTGAGTGTTGTCCTGATGCAGCACGAGACCTGTAGCCTTCGCGTCTCGCCAGCTCAGGTCCATGAGTGAACTACCCCACACATGATTTAGAGTTGGCTGCAGTTGTTTTCGCATTCTGAAGGTGTGGAGACACTACCTCTATGGGGTTAGGTTCGAGCTCTTTTCGATCATAAGAGCTTGAAGTACCTCTTCTCTCAATCTGAGTTGAATATGAGGCAGAGGCGTTGGATGGAGCTCTGAAGGACTATGATTTCGATCTCCGGTATCACCGGGCAAGGCGACGTGGTGGCGGATGCCCTCGGCCGTCAGTTAAGAGGCTGGTGGCGCATATGATGATTCGGGAGTGGCGGATGCTCGAGGATATAGCGAGTACGACTTTGAGTTGGGCTTGCTCTCTATCTAAAGTTATTGAGCCTATCGATTCAACCCTCTCTTATCATAAGGGTAATCGAGGCTCAGCAGACAGACGAGTCATTACAGGATTATCAAGTAGAGGCAACATCTGAGAGTCAGGCAGATTAGCAGATTAGTTCTGATGGTGGACTTCGCTTCAGAGGTCGATTATGTGTCCTAGATATTCCTGAGTTATGCAGAGATCTTATGACTGAGGCACATCGATCGCGGTTTTCTATCCATCCTGCCTCGACGAAGATGTACCGTGACATGAGGCGACAGTATTTTTGGGCGGGGATGAAGTGCTAGATCGTCAGTTTTGTGGTCGAGTGTGACACGTGCTAGCGTGTCAAGGCCGATCATCAGAGACCCCCTGGTCTATTGCAGTCGTTGAGTGTTTCGATGTGGAAGTGGGAGCACGTGTCGACAGATTTCATTATGGGCTTGCCGAGGACTCAGCCCGGTCATGAACCCATCTGGGTTGTCGTTGATCATCTGACGAAGTTGGCGCATTTTCTTCCGATTCATGCGACTTGGCATTTGGACCGGCTTGCGAGATTATTCATTAAGGATATTGTGAGGCGCATGGCGTTCCGGTCTCGATCGTTTCGGCCGAGACCCGAGGTTCACGTCTCGATTTTGGGGAGCTTCCAGAGAGCGATGGGTTACGATTTGCGGCTCGGCCACCGCGTACCATCCATGACCGATGACCAGACCGAGAGGGTCAACCAGATCCTTGAGGATATGCTTCGGGCCTGCGCGATTGATTTCGGTGGTAGCTGGGATAAGCATCTACAATTGGCTGAGTTCGCATAAAATAACAGCTATCAGGCGACCATTAACATGACTCCTTTTGAGGTACTATATGGAAAACTATGCAGATCACCAAGTTGTTGGACCGTAGTTGAAGAGCGTCATCTCATAGGTCCCGAGCTTGTGCAGGAGATGTCAGAGGCTATCGATATCATCAGGCAGATGATGCGCATAGCTCAGAGCCGGCAGAAGAGTTTTGCTGATCGTCGGCGTCATCCCTTGGAGTTTGTTATTGGAGACCATGTGTATCTCACGGTCTCGCTCATGAAGGGCGTAGTTCGATTTGGAGAGAAGGGTAAGCTTGCTCAGAGATTCATAGGACCTTTTGAGATCACTGGGCGCGTTGGCATCGTGGCCTATCAACTTGCCTTGCCATCTCAGTTGTCTAGCATCCACAACATTTTTCATGTCTCTATGTTGAGGAAGTGTGGGTCAGACATCATTCATATTATTGATTGGCGGCCGTTAGAGGTTCGTGAGGACGCTTCCTATATTGAGCGGCCGGTCGTATCCTTGATCGGAAGGAGCGAGTCCTCGGACCAAGGTCATCCGTTGGTGAAGGTTCGGTGGGGTCACCATTACATTGAGGAGGCTTCTTGGGAGCGTGAGGCTGAGATTCGAGAGCGTTATCCCCATCTTTTTTATGATTGATTGTGTTGCATGTTGTATGTTATCTCTGATTTTATATATTGATGTTATGTTTCTTCTCCCTCTTGAGTTCTGCCTAGTTGCGGTGATTGTGTAAATTTTGAGGACGAAATTTCTATTAGGAGGGGAGAGCTGTAAGACCCGTGTCCTAATCCGTACTGTTCCGTTAGCTTCCGCGATCCTTCCGGTCAAATTCCGGCAACCTTCGCACCGTATTCGGTATTTGCGCACGATCCTAAGCCAGGTCCCGCGCACCGACGTCGGCTTGGTCCGAAAGTTATATCATAGCGACCGCGTCGTCGCCGCGGTTCCAACGCCGTGACTTGCGCACCGAACCGATACCCAGGTAAGAAGATGCCGATCAGCGTTTATTCCGAAGAAACACCGCGCGTTGCGGATTTCGAGGGAATCTCTACTATTAGTCCCATCAATCAACCATTAAAGCATCCCATACCTCAAGTACATCAACCCATCTCCACCTTTTACAAAAGTCCACCATTCTTTCCACCTCACCACTCCTCTTTTCCAAATTTCAACAACAACCATACCTCTTTTTACCATTTTCAACCCAAACCATCCCCCATCACTCCATCACCCATCTCTTTCTCTCTCTCTCCCTCCCTTTACAACTATCTCTCTTATTCTTTTTTTCAAAAAAAAATCCAAATCCAAGAGAGAGCACCATGAGTCCCCCATGGTGAGAAAACTTCATTTGTGAGGTCCACCTTTCCCACCCCTTCATCTCTCATCTCAACCATCCATTTCCCATCTTCCTCCATCAAAGGGTAGTACAAGGAGCTAAGGAAGCCAAGGGAGCAAGAAGATCAAGTGGTGGGTGTTTGGATAGGATAGTTTTTGATGTTTTTAAGATGGGCCAAGTGAGGCCAACCGATCAATGGTTTGGATCTCGCTTTGGACCCTAAGGTGTGGCCGATGGCCCACTTGGATCATCATGATCATTCCATGATGGGGCCATTCTCCATGGACCCCATCATGATGTTTAATTTCTTGTATGTTTAGGGTCATCTAGACCACTTAATTTAGTGGAGAAGGGATCTCCACCATTGGATCTAATTTTTATAGACCCATGTGTAATGGGACCCACTTGATGTATGATTTAGTGCAAGGGAGGGCCCATAGTGCGGGGTCCCTCCATCACACGGTCCCACTCTCTATCCCTCTCCCTTTTTATTTTATTTTTATTATATTTTATTTTTATTTTTTTATTTTGTTGTATGATGGTAAGGTTGTATGGCTACTTGAATGGACCCCACCATGTAGTAAGCATTTTATTTGAGTGGGGCCCACCTTATAAGTATAATACCCACGCCGTTCATCAGTGGTGGCCCACCTGAACAGGCCCACCTCAAATTGCAAAGACCGTCCAGCGTCCCTGGACGCTGGACGTTTAAATGGGAAAACATAAATATCTTTTTTTTAAAAGCCTTGGAGTGGTCCACTTGTGTAGGCCCCACCTTGATGTATGTATTAAATCCATGCCGTTCATTCCCTTCCCAAGATGATTTTAGGCGTTGAGCCGAAGAATGAAGCCAATCCGACTTTCGGGCGGGCCATAACATGGCAAAAGTGGGCATACCATTGAAACATCCTCTAACACTTCTACCCACTCTGAAACAGCCCAATATTGGGCTTGTTTTGATTGTCGCAAGGCATGGGGAGCTATTTGACGGAGCAGATCTGCAAGAGGTGGACCCCACTGCAAATTCCTTAAGAAACCCAAAATCAAAAAAATAATAATAAGGAACGCAGCCTGCCGCTGGCGAGCGCAGCTGCGCGCGGGCGCGGCGTATGCCATCCACGGCTGCCGTGGGCCCCACGTTGATGTTTATATGTCATCTAATCCATTCATCGAATGTCCTCTCTGAAGTGGGCCCATCTCAAAAATCAGCTCGATCCAAAACTCGGATGGCCCATACCATAAGAAACAGTGGGATTGAACTCCTACCATTAAAAAGTTTTTGGGGCCCACAGAAGTTTTGGATCGGGATGAAATTTGTTTTCACCGTTCATCTTGGTCCATGTGACCTTATCAATGGTCTGGATGAATTATAAACATTATGGTGGGCCCCACATGGAGCCCACATTGATGTATATGTTTGACCACCACCGTCCGCCTGGACGGTGGACGTAGCCCACTGTGATAAGTGTGTGGGCCCACTGTGATGAGTGTGTGGGCCCACTGTGCTGCGTGCGTGTGTGTATGTGTATATATATATATAGATATATATAATATTATAGTTCATGTAATATTATATGTATATTATATACTATATTATATATATATATATATATATGTATATAAATATTGTACTTATTTAGGTGAGGCCCATTTCAATTACTTATGGCCCATGATTGAGGCCCACTTTGATGTATTATGGGCCCATGGGTCAAGGCCCATTTGATGTGCATTTGGGGCCCATTGGTGTGGCCCATTTGATACACATAAGGCCCATAAGATTAGGCTCATTGGTTAAGGCCCATTTGATGTGCATTTGGGGCCCATTGGTGTGGCCCATTTGATACACATAAGGCCCATAAGATTAGGCCCATTTGATACGTTCTAAAGCCCACAGTTTATAGTCCATTGCAATGCACATAAGGCCCATTGGTGCGGCCCAGTGATGTGGCCCACTTGATGAATACAAGGCCCATATGATATGGCCCATTTGACGTATTTAAGGCCCAATGGGACGTGCCTAAGGTCCATTGCAATGTACGATCCCAGCATGATTTATGTAATGATGTTTACGTCAGGGCTATGCCTTGGGAGCAATGGTGGTTTGACGTCCACATTGCAAGTATAGTGTGGTTAAATGTCCGCATTATGACATTCCCTAAGGCCCATTGTTAGGCTCGTGCATGTTATGTGTAGGCCGTCTAGGCCCACCTTCGTTATGTACATCATCCATCCTATATAGCATGTTTAATTTCATGATTCATGATCATATGCATCATACGTATGCTTGATATGAGAAATGACTGATCATAGCATAGCCTTCGGGCAGATTACCGGATAGGAGGTGTTGCCCTACATGAGCGCACGATACGCGCAGATTGCTGCATGAGTGGATAGTGTGATTCATGCATTTGCATTGTGTGATATTGTCACCGTACGCCCTAGCGACATCGGGGCCATAGCCTCCACGACGCATCGTGGTTGGCGGGATTGGATCTGAAATACTGTTCTACATGGGGTGCGATAGATATCCCTGGGTGAAAGTCCCTAAACCCTTATGGTACCAGGAGGTTGCTCCAACGTCTAGACCGAGTGGGTGTATGAGCGCTGGGTGCCGATTACCAGACGGTTGCGCTTTCCACTGTGTCGTGGTCGGTTGGAAGGGGGTGCGGCCTTACCCGCCCGAGAGTAGGGGGCAATGCTAGGCTGAGTCTGACCAGCTCGAGGAATGGGTCCGCTATTGACGAGCCGAGCCCGATATTGGCAGGCGGATAGTGAGGTCTTTTCCACTCACCTTATTGCGCGCGATGGGGCGGCAATCTGGCTTGGAGTGTACTAGACCCCAGTGATATTCCAGATTTGAGCCGTATTGACATGTGGACTTAGATGAGGATTTGTATGCTTGACTTGCATTTTGCATTGCATGGCCTTGGTATGGCCGACATCATTCTTTGCACCGCATGGCCTTGGTACGGCTAATGGGATTCTTCGCATTCATCAGCATGTTCCGCATTACTCTGATACTGCATGACTACATTATCACCTTGAGCATACACTTTCACCACCCTCTAAGCTTTCTATAAGCTTATGCACGACCGTTGCGTGCAGGTGACGTTGGATCGCAGCAGCGCTGAGGCTTGGACGCGTGGCTGATCTTCTTTTGGAGTTTTGGTCTATATTCATTGTATTTCCCTTATGCTCATTGTACCTATAAAGTTTTTGATTATAGTGGAAATGTGATGGAGTTTTTGGTTGTTGTTTGTGGGTTATGCCTTTGGTTATGCTTATTACGAATCAAACTGATGTACAAATCCTCCTTGTAGCATCCCAGGATCGGAACCTGGCGAATGGGCGCTGGGAGCCGAGAATGGGGTTCTACGGAGGCTGTCGGCGCCGGATTCGGCGATCGAGAATTTTGTGAGCCCGGTCTCCGAGTTTGGGGCGTGACAATCATTGCCTTGTAAGGAGGGTTGACCCATCATTACTTGCAAGAGCATGACATCACCTACCTAGGGAATGGTGTCGGTGGGTCCCACAAGGTGGGGTCTACGGCTATTATAATGCGCGGGCCAGATCTCACAACCTAAGCATCGCATTGACACACGAGACACGGCGTTGGAACCATGGCGATAATGCAGTCGCAATGGCGTAGGTCTCAGGTCAAGTCAACTCAGATCGATAAGGTGAGACTCAGGGTCACGCACAAACGCCGTCTACGCGTCACCGGTCACTGGAATTCGACCGGGAGGACCGCGAGATCCTATGGAATGGAACAGACACAAGGACATAGGCCTGACATATACCGACTTGGAGTGGTGAAGGAGGTCGGAACCCAAGAGCTCGGCCCAAAGAGCCCTGATGTTTTCCAATCCCCCGATGCCCAGAACCACCTAGCCTTCCAGTTCTTGTTCGAGGTCGGGATGCCTGTAATTGTAGCTCTGCCGGTCTTCTTCCAGGTAGCGAAGTAATACCATCCCTTGTGGAAAAGAGTTCAACTTTACTTAATACAAGTGGAGAAACTCATTCACTGTCAGCTCAAGATGATTAAGCTTGGACCAGAGAATAAATGTCCCCACTAGTGCTCTCCATGCGTTGGGGATTAACTGCTCGGGAGCCAACCCCAAGTACCCAAGAACTCACCTCACTATCCTCTGAAGAGGAAGCCTCAACCCACATTAGAGGGCGACCTGGTAGATAGCCACCTCACTTTCCGGAGGTGTAGTCAAGAGCTCGCCTAGTGCAGGAGCTCGAAGTATCATGGAGTCGGGAACGTGAACGTCGACCTGATCTACACCAAGTTGGCCTTAGTCAGTGAAGACCCT
This sequence comes from Magnolia sinica, assembly GCF_029962835.1. Lineage (NCBI taxonomy): Eukaryota > Viridiplantae > Streptophyta > Magnoliopsida > Magnoliales > Magnoliaceae > Magnolia > Magnolia sinica. The sequence continues at coordinate 91,902,177 of NC_080573.1, read as the reverse complement.
ACCAGCCCTTTCTCCTCTTCCTTTGACGAGGACCCACTAACCTCTTCAGCCACTAGAGCAGTCCCCTCCACGTACTCTGGTTGTTCAGCCAAGCACCGCTCCACCATTTGCGACTCATGAGATGTCCGGAAATCCCTGTCACTCATTATCGTTAATGGTGATGACGGATTTGACATGGGGTGAAGGTTGTCTGCCCCACCATCACAACGAGAAGTCCCCTCTTGCTGGCCAGGCATCTTAGCATATGCTGGGTAGGAGGACCACTAAAAACCTAGTGAAAAGAAGAAAAATGAGAAGATGAAGGCTTTTAATGGAAGAATTGAGCTCATTGGGGAAGGAAGCTTTTAGAAATCACTAGAAGTTACCCAGAAATCATCTGAGTTCAAGTTCGAGAAATGCAGAGAGGAGGGTGCGGAAGAGTGACAGTTCGAGTAACCCTCGCGTGATTAGGGCTCCCCCCTTTTATAGCCAACCCAATGGCATGAGCATTTATTGCCTGAACTCAATGCGCATCCAAAACGGTTCCTTGGCTCTCCCGGCCCGATGCATGGAGCATCTCTATTCGCCACATGGCTCCACGATTGAGGACAAGCCACATCACCGCCCCATACAACTAGGGCCGAAATGGCACCCTGATAGCCCATGTGACCTCGAGTTATGGCACGCCACCTCGAAGGTGTCGTACTCTAATTGCAGATACGCCCCGATACTCACACCTAACCACCTTATTTGGTAATTAGTGACAGGGTGACTTAACGACATGAACATGTTATGGTCCAACTTGGCAAAGACCAATTTACTTATCAAGTCCACTGCATGAACTCGAAAGTAGGGGGGCTTACTATTGTAGGGAAAATATGCCGACCAATAATGAATGGTCAGGTCGGGACCTCGCATGCTTTCTTAGGTCGGGTATGATTATAGGTTTGACCTCGTACTCCAAATTCGAGCAAGAAGTAAGGTCGAGCTCGACATCTCGTCACCAAGTCGGAATACCTACCGACCTGCCCAACAACTAAAATGCTCTACCACTCGCCCAAAGAGTTAGGTCGGTATATCTTCAGGTCGGCACGATCCACCTTCCGTCAATTCCGACTTGATCTCAACCGTCTCTATCTGAGATCTCGACTGAACATCTAGGAATTCAACTGGGATATGGATCTTCTCGAGATCCCAACTAGGAATTCGAGAAGATCCTCACAATATGTATGGAATCTAAATCCGACTACAACTTACCCCTACTAAATAGGGAGATCTCTCTTACGCAACTGCATCTCCTCATCCATAAATAGGAGCAACACCGATGGTGAAAGGTATACACAATCTTTAGCCCTAAACCATCAATGCTCGACTAGACCCGAATTCATTTCCTGACTTATGCATCCAAGGGTCCCTGCACTAGCATTCTCCATGTGTGTCACGTGCATGTTGCTGCCCATTCCAAAAGTGGGCCCCACTGGAATTGATCATCGCTCTGTCCAAGGATCCACTTCGTCAAAGTCATAGAGGATTCCCTTACGCACACGTGGGAGTCATTTCACCCCAATAGGACTCCCGTATCTCCTTGATTGGGTCAGATCATTGTGGGGCCCGTGTGATTATATGGTTGCTTGTGTTTGAATTTGACTCAAATGATGTATATAGTTTGCCTATGCATGCATGGGAGTTCGTTTCATCACAAACGGACTCATATAGCCTCTTGATCGGGCCAAATTTTTATGGGTCCCACCGTGATTGATTCCAATGATGGCTTACAGTTTGCATGTGATTCTTGCCACGTGCCATTCTTTTCACGGGCTCGGATCAGTATATCCCAGCTATTCATCTGACGTGTTGTGAATCACAGGGATGAAGGCAAGTTCAAAAAATCACAAAGTTCACTTGATGTCATGATTTTAGAGGTTTGAAGCACGATTTTACACTTATTTATTTATTTATGGTGAGGCCCAACTAAGTTTTAGATTGGCGTGGAGTCCGGATCCACTGTTCGCCAAAACCACGACTTTCCTGCTTTTTTCCTCTTTTGCCTATCTCAGTCAGCAATACATTACACAATTACACGGTCCAATTAAATTGCAACAAGCACGATTTTGCTACTTGATGCACATAGAGGATCCGTATTCATTGGCGTGATGTTCATGGGAAAGCCCAAACATCAGGTAGCGCACCTGATGGATGGTACGGATCTAATCCACATGAAATCGTTGGCTGCACAGAAGTTGTAGGCACGCCCATGCGTGACTAAGGCATAGTGATGCACTTTCCTCCGATCAATTTTCGTGTTAAAAGGGGGATAGGACAACCCTTTTCATCCTCGCTGTATACAACTACTTTCGTCCCAGCCAAGGAATTCCTATGTCAAATTAATCTACCTTTTTTAATGACGAGCTCAAGCTCTAAAATATATCCTTGCCCACGTATGCACTCCAACGTGATGTCTTTGGACCCAGCAGCATCAACCTCACAATCAACAAAGCTTATTTCTTGCTTCCGGTTGTGGTCCTACAATCTTTCTTCCTTTCACCTTAGATGACTCTCATCGATACAAAACCGTGCAACACTTCGTGGGACAACCAAGTCCAGCTGGTTGACGGCACAACCACTTCGTAGTTAAAATTATTATTGATAATAAATAACGTAATAAATAAAAGAAATGAAAAAGGGTGGCAACTCAAGAAAGCCCCACCATGGTATTTATGTGATTTCTACCTTGTCTATCAATTGCGCCGCTCTATATTATGCATAGGATCCAAAAAGCAGCTCCATCTATTGTTCACGTAGACCACATGAATAGAAAGAGTGTAAATGACAACTCTCACCCTCGAAACCATAATCCTTAGTGTGGCCCATTTGATTCACGTATGGGCTTGATTTTATTTTTTTTTTGCTTAATGCCTATCTTTTAATGTGGCATATAATGGATGGATTAGACTTCAAATGATCATTACCTAAGCCCCGTATAAATCAATAGTGGACGTCTCTCTCCCAACCACTTCCTTTGGAGTGGCCCACCTTAACCAAAGGTCAGCTTGATTTATTTATTTATTTATTTATTTAAATCCTGGGCATAAGATGTTTATGACAACATATTTATATTGCTTAGATCCATGATCTCAATTATTTTGATCTTGTTTGATGCATGTGAAATCATAAAAATCATGTGCATGTGCATGACCCATCATCTTGATCATTGAATTCATCATCCATCATACACTTTCAATTTACTAAGATATTTTTATCTAAACATATAGACTATGAACAATGAGTTGACACCATTGGATCATACTAAATAATGGTCAGTTAGTGTCCACAAGGTTGGCACGAGCACACACATGTATCCAATCTCATCCATTGAGAGAGTATTTTGCTAGGTGAACCCTCTGAGCTATGAACGGTCCTCCACTGTATCTACGTATCCCAGTGTCCTTTGGTAGTGAAACGAATTTTGGTATGATATACACACCCCCAGAGAGAATGCACATTTTGGATTTTGATAGACACCTTGGTGGGACCTATTTTCAAAAAGGCATGTATACACACTCTAACCTACACCCTCAAACGACCTTGCCTAATATCGACCTTTTTCAGTCTCTTTCTGTTGGATAAAGAAGGCAGGACTTTCGAAATAAGGACGGAGAGTGACCGCTAAAGCATCGGAAAAAGGGGAGACGACCCAGGCGGGCGAACGTGGACGACATTTCCTAAATTCACTCTCCCCTGGAAGAAAATCTCTTGAAAAATACTAGGGAAATTGGCCGTATTACCATCGAAATTTGGACAAATTACCTAGAAAGCTAGGATATTCCATATATCCTAAGAGTGACCTTCTAACATGCTTCCAAAAATTACTTGAACCAAAATGCCCTTGTCCTTGTTTGAGTAGTTGTATGGTTTTCTAGGGAAAAAAAAGTTACGTCGCATTTAATGTCAATAAAATGATGGGTAAGGAACCCCTTTTCGCACGAGGGCAAGGACCAAACTCATGGGGCCCACATTTATGTATGTGTATAATCCATATCGCCCATCCTTTTTACCGTGTCATTTTAGGGCTAGGGCCCAAATATCAGCCTGATTCAGAGCTCGTGTGGGTCACATAATAGAAAATAATGGTGACAATAGAACCCACCGTTGAAATTTTTCAGGCTCACCATGATGTTTGTTAGAAGTGGACACTGCCCAAGTCAGGACTTTTTGAGCCTACGGCAAGCAGGCCGACAAGGTGGATGGAATGAATCTCCCCATTATTGGCCTTAGGTTATTGTACCAATGGCTATCCTTTCATTTGGTAGCAAATGAAGTGAACATGTAACAACCGTGACCTATATAACATGAGAACCACGACCCATATAACATGATAACTACGACCCCATGACAACCACGACCCATATAACATGACAACCATGATCAATATAACATAAGAACCATGACCCATATAACATGAGAACCATGACCCATATAACATGATAACTACAGTCTATGAAAACTACAACCCATGACAACCACGACCCATATAACATGATAACCACAATCCATTTAACATGATAACTACGATTCATGACAACTATGACCCATGACAATCACGACCCATATAACATGATAATCTCGACCCATATAACATGACAACCGCGACTTATGAAAACTACGACCCTTACCACCTTACAAACACGACCTGTACTGCATTACAACCACGACTTGAGAATTTGACTATACATTGAGGCCCACATTGATGTATGTGTATATTCCATGCCGCCCATCCTTTTCGTCGTGTCATTTTAGGGCTAGGGCCTAAATATCAACCTAATACAGTGCTCGTGTGGGCCACATAATAGAAAATAATGGTGACAGTGGCACCCACTTTTGAAACTTTCCAAGCTCACTGTGATGTTTGTTAGAAGTGGACATTTCCCAAGTCAAGACTTTTTGGGCCCACGACGAGTTGGCCAACAAGGTGGATGGATCAAATCACCCCATTGTGGGCCTTAGGCTATGGTACCAATTGTTATCTTTTCATTTGGTAGTAAAGGAAGTGAACATGTAACAATCACAACCCATATCACATGAGAATCACGACCCATATAACATGATAACTACGACCCATGACAACCACAACCCATTTAACATGAAAATCACGACTCATATAATATGATAACCATGACCCATGACAACTATGACCCTTACCACATTACAACCATGACTCATATAACATGACAATCATGACCATGACAACCACGACCCATATAACATAACAACCATGGCTCACATAACATGATAACTACGACCCATGACAACCACGATCCATTTTTAGTAGTGTAAATGGAACAAAAGCTACAGATTAAGGTCATGGTAAAATCTAATTGATCTTTGGATATGCTTCAATTTTGGGCTCAACCCCTTAAATTAAACGGAAAAATGGATGGATGGTGTGGATAGACCACATACATTTATGGTGGGCCTAACCGAGTACTCAATCCAATTTCCTCTCTCGCGTGCAACTTAGAGCCTGTTTGTTAATGCTAATTTTTTGTAGTTAACATAGAATTGAGAAAATATTCCGTATTTAGTGGTGTTTATTAATGCGTTGTTAACACAGAAGAAGGAAAGCGCTAAGTGGTTTTTCACTTAATTCTTTCTGCGATAGGAATCTAGCTTAATAGTGAACGCAGAATATGCTTCATAAGTTTTTCTATAAAAAAAATTGCTTCCAAAATTACCCCTTTCAAGTTACTATGCAAAATTTTTTCTCTTTGAATTGTTTGCGCAATATAAAACCAACTTTTAACACGTAAAACTTCTTTATGCACCACTATGATTTATGTGTTTGATCTACACCATCCATCAACTTTTTTAGATCATTTAAGGTATGAGCCAAAAAAAGAGGTAGGTCCAAGGATTAATTGGACCATAAGGTGGGGATTGAACGCCACCATTAAAAACTTCTTGGGAGTTGGAGAAGTTTCAGATCAAGCTGATATTTGTGTTTTCACTTCATCCACGTCTACATGACCTAATGAACACGTTGGATGGTAAAAAAAAAACATCATAGTAGCCCTTAGGATTGTATATTAAAATAATATGAGAAAAAAGATGGATGCCATTATCACGGCTACATCCTTTGGTGTGGTTTATTGGAGTTGTGGACCTGCTTCATCTTTAGGATTATACATTAAAATAATATGAGAAAAAAGATGAACGGCTTAGATAAAACACTTACGTCATGGTGGGCCCCATAGAGCCTTGCTCGAATGGTAATCCGTCCAGTGGGGGTAGGACGCAATCCGCGTTCAAAGCGAATGGGCTGGGGATGCGGATTTCCTGCTAAAGACTTTCACAGGAAGTTCTTGCGGTGGGAACCCAGGTGGGGCCCACTATAATATTTGTGAGAAATCCTATCCTTCCATCCATTTTATGAATTCATTTTAGGACATGATGACAAAAATGAACCGTTTTCAGAGCTCGAGTGGGCCGAAAACGTGATAATCGAGTGTCCGCAATTTAAATATTCTTGGGCCACAGAAGTTTCGAATGGTAGTAGGAATGAAGTTATTAACAGTATGGATGGCATGTAAACATCATTGTCCAACCTAGGTAGATTTCAATGGTAGGAATTTCCCTAACCACATTTTCCTTTAGTATGCCCCACTTAAGCTTTAGATACGGTTCATTTTTCGCATGATGTCCTGAAATGAACTCACAAAATGGATGGAAGGGGAGGATTTCTCACAAACATCACAGTGGACCCCACTTGGGTTCCCAACGTAGGAACTTTCTGTGAAAGGCTTCTGCAGGAAATCTGCGTGCATGGGCTGGGGACGAGATTGGAAAGTGGATTGGCTAGTGTATTGACGTCAGCAAGTTCTATGCATCCCAAGAAGTTTTTGTTATATCCAAACCGTCTATCCATTTTGCAAGCTCGTCGTAAGGTTTTAGCCGAAAAATAATACAGACCTAAAGATAAACTGGACCACACTACAGAAGTGTTGGATCAAGCTTATATTTATTTATTTTTCCCTTAATCCATGTCCTTATGATCATATTAACAGGATTGATGAGAAATAAACATAACTGTGGGCCCTAAAAAGGTTTCAATGGTGGAAATCATTATTCTAACTGTTTCCTATGGTAAGGTCCACTTGTTCTTTGGGTATGATTAAATTTTGGGTTCAATTGCTGAAACAAGATGGAAAAATGGATGGACGGCGTGGATAGACCACATACATTCATGGTGGTACACCAGCCAATCCGCTTCTGCTTCCAACACGGATTAGAAGTTACTTGAATTATGTGTAGCTGTGGGAGTCTTCGAGGAGTCCAGATTTCCGAGACCTCGAAAAGGCTATTTTAGTAAGTCACTTTACTTGACTTATACATCCCAATATATGTAGAGATGAATGGTCATATTGGGCCCATTGTGATGTATATATTTTATCCATGCGGTCCATTCATTTTGTAAGATCATTTTAAGGAATGAGCCAAAAAATGAGGCATATCAAAGGCTCATATGGACCACACCATAGAAAGCAGTGAAATTGAAAACCTGCCATTGAAAACTTTTAGGGGCATGACAACCATGACCTATATCAACCATGACCCACATAACATGACAACCATGACCCATATAACATGATAACCATGACCCTTAACAACCATGACCCATAAAACATGACAACCACGACTCAAATAACATGACAACTATGACCCATGACAATCACGACCCATATCGCTTGAGAACTACGATCCATATAACATGATAACTATGACCCATGTAACATGACAACCATGATCCATATAACTTCATAACCACGACCCATATAATATGACAACCTCAACCCTTACTACATGACAACCACGATCCACTCAAAGGATCATGATTCACATGCATAATGGATCGTGGTTTTCATCTACAAAGGGTCGTGGTTGATATTTGACCCTACCTCTAAAATGACACAACAAAAAAGATGGGCAGCATGGATTATTCACATACATCAATGTGGGCCCGTTTGGGTCATGGTTTGCATGGGTTGTAGTTGTCATGTTATATGGGTCATGGTTGTCATGTTGCATAGTTTGTAGTTTGTAATGTGTTTGCTTCCTTTTCTACCAAACCATTGGTACCATAACTTACGACCCATAATAGGGTGATCTGATATATCCACCTTGTTAGTTAGCTCGTTGTGGGCCCAAAAGGTCCTGACTTGGGCATTATCTATTTCTAACAAGCATCACATGAGAACCACAACCCATATAACATGATAACTACGACCCATGACAACCATGACCCGGATGACAACCACGACCCCTATAATATGACAACTACGACCCATGTAACATGACAACCACGACCTATATAACATGACAACCACAACCCATATAACATGATAACTATGACCTGTGACAACCACGACCTATATAATATGACAGCCACGACCCTTTCTACATGACAACTATGATCCATTTGAAGGGTCGTGGTTCATATGCACAATAGATCGTAGTTTTCATCCACATAAGGTCGTGGTTGATATTTGACTGTAGCCCTAAAATGACATAACAAAAAGGATGGGCAGCATGGATTACTCACATACATCAATGTGGGCCCATTTGGGTCGTGGTTTGCATGGGTCGTAGTTGCCATGTTATATTGGTCGTGGTTGTCATGTTGCATGGTTCGTAGTTTGCAACGTGTTCACTTCCTTTTTTACCAAACTATTGGTACCATAACTTAAGGCCCATAATGGGGTGATCTGATCCATCCACCTTGTCGGCTACCCATATAACATGATAAGCACGACCAATATAACATGATAACCACGACACATGACAACCACGACCCATATAACAGTATAACTGCAACCCATATAACAGGATAACCACGACCCATGTTATATAGGAACCACAACCTATATAACATGAGAACCACGACTCATGACAACTATGATCCCTACCACATTACAACCACGACCCGGGCATGAGGTGTGGTTTTCATGAGAAAAGGGTCGTGGTTTTCATAAGGGTCGTGGTTGTCATGCTATACAGGTCAAAGTCTTCATTTTGATAAGCCTTGACAAGGACCATCTAGTGGGACCTACATTGATGTATGTGAATAATCCATGTTGCCCATCCTTTGTGTCATGTCATTTTAGGGCCAGTACCCAAATATTAGCATAATTCAGAGCTTGTGAGGGCTTAAATATCAATAGTGGGTGTCATTGTCACCATTATTTTCTATTATGTGGCCCACGCGAGCTAAGGATCAGGTTGATATTTGGAACCTAGCCCTAAAATGACACTACAAAAAAGATGGACGGCATAGATTATTCACATACATCAATGTAGGCCCCACTAGTTGGTCATTGCCAAAGCTTATAAAATGAAGACTACACCCATATAACATTACAATGACAACCCTTACCTCATGACAACCACGACCCTTTCCTCATGAAAACAATGACCCATATAACATGGTAACCATGACCCATACCTGGGTCGTGGTTGTAATGCAGTAAGGGTCGTGATTGTAATGTAGTAGGGGTCGTAGTTGTCATGGGTCATGGTTCTCATGTTATATGGGTCATGGTTGTCATGTTATATGGGTTGTGGTTGTCATGGGTCGTGGTTGTCGTGGGTCGTAGTTATCATGTTATATGGGTCATGATTCTTATGTTATATGGGTCGCGGTTGTTACATGTTTACTTCATTTACTACCAAATTAAAGGATAGCCATTGGTATAATAGCCTAAGGTTAACAATGGGAAGATCCGTTCCGTCCACCTTGTTAGCCTACTCACCGTGGGCCCAAAAAGTCCTGACTTGGGCAATGTCCACTTCTAATAAACATCAAGGTGAGCTGGAAAGTTTCAACAATGGGTTCTAATGTCACCATTATTTTCTATTATGTGACTCACACGAGCTCTGGATCGGGTTGATATCTGGGCCTTAGCCCTAAAATGACACGACAAAAAGGATGGGCGGCATGGATTGTACACATACATCAATGTGGGCCCCACGAGTTTGGTCCTTACCTCCGCGCAAAAAAGGGTTCCGTACACATCACTTTCTTGGCATTAAATACAACGTAATTTCTTATTCCCTAGAAAACCGTACAACTACTAAAACAAGGACAAGGGCATTTTAGTCCAAGTAATTTTCAGAAGCATATTATAAGGTCACTCTTAGGATATATGGAATATAGTAGCTTTCTAGGTAATTTGCCCACACTTTAAGGCCAGTACGGTCAATTTCCCAATATACTATTACGCCAACCCTTGTGCGCTAGAGAAGTCGTGACCTCCAACATGGACCCCACCTTAGTGTACTTCGATCATAGCCGTCCATCATTCTCGGTGACCTTTTAAGAGGTAATATCATAAATTTTATGTTGATCCAATGCCTAGAAATATAATAGATCTTATGTATATGAATCTGCACAAAAGGGTATAGCTTAAGTAACTTGATCTTAGAGAGTGAGGGGGGAGAGAGACGTCACCTAGTGGGGGAACCCACGCCTACCATTGGGCAGCGTGTGGGTCATCATGTGTGGGCCACGCGGCCGGGCGTGTGGGCCCCACACGCCATCCACATGGGCAACCGTGTGGGCCCTACACGTTATCCACATGGATAGATGTGTGGGCCCCACACGCTGTCCATATGGGCTGCATGGTGGGCCCCACAATGCTGCCACATGGGCAGGGTGTGGCCCTACCATATGTGGACCCCTCTTGGACCTTTCCTTGATTGATTAAAATTTGAAATTTTCCTTATTTGTTTATAACAGTCATAACTTGTGATTTTGCCTAGCTAATGCATGTAGTAGAGAAGTGATTTTTCTTGTGTAGATCATATACTTTGTGGGATATATCTGCTTTGAACAAGAAACAAATGTGTTTTGTTTAGGGAAATTTATTCACTTTATAATTAACAGAAGAAAGCAAGAAAGATAATCACATTATTCATTTATTCTAAGTTCTTTTACATCCCATTCTTCTTTGATTCCAAAATAGAATTTTTACAAATATTATCAAATATTTTGCTAAAAGACGGCTTTGTGCACTGGAGTCTTTATGCGCTAGAGACCTTTGTGCACTGGAACCTTTATGTGCTGGAACCTTTGTGCGCAAGAACCTTTATGTGCAGGAAGTCTTTGTGCGCAGATGACCTTTGCGTGCTGATGACCTTTGTGTGCAGGAAGCATTGTGCGCCGCACAAAGGCTGTTCCACACAACGGACAACGATCTTTACCTTCTTCTCTCCTCAGTCCACTTTTATCTAATCAATTGCTAATGACCCCTTCAGAGGGGTCAAGGGGTATTTATAGCCCTCTCACACGTGTGACCATGCCACGAAAGCACTGCGTGCTCCCCTTTTGTTCGGACCTTGCTGTGCGCTCCTCCTCTATGCGGACTTTGCTGCGCACCGCCCTTTGTGCGGATTCCTTTGCACGGACTCCTTTTGTGTGGAAACTTACTTCTTAATGATGAATTTCTGCACAATGGCTGAATTCCTCACAATAGCTAATTTCCGCACATAGGCTGAATTCCGCACAACAGCTGATTTCACACAACAGCTCTTGCTTTCTTTTTTCTCTCACTCATTTTTATGCCTCAACAGATGCCCCCTTGATTCTGCATTATTTTCATACCTGTAAAATAATGTAGGATCAACCATAATAAAATTAATTTCATTTTCTCTGTTGCGCGCATTACCATACCCCTGACATACAGTCACTCTTTAGAATGTGCGCGCGCATCGATTTGCACACAATGGTCAGCGCACAACCGCTTGCGCATAACAGGTCATTCTTCGCCTATAAATACAAGACTTTGCCTTTTCAATCCATTCTCCTCTGCTGCTCATTGTGTTAAATTACCTTCTCAACTAGACCGTTGTGTGCTAACCTCATTATGTGCCGCACAATACCTTTCCCGCACAATAGTCTTCTGCGCACATCTTTCTACGCAAAACAGCCTTCGTACAAGGACAAGTAATCTTTTTGCACACAACTTTTGTCAAACAAGGACCCAATCAGTCTGCGCACTAAGTCGTGCACACAACATTCCTATTATTCTTTACGCACAGAGATGGGCGCACTACAGTTCCATCTATCTGCGCACAAAGATGAGCACACAAAGATGGGCGCACAACAGCCCTATCTGTTCGTGCACAAAGATTGGTGCACAACGACCCTATGCTTTATCTCCAATTTTGACAAAACTTTCTCTTTAGTTCTGATTTTTTTCTGCTAACTCCCCATGTAGGTTCTGATGGTTGGCTCATCAAAGAGACCTCACACTTCTGTAAACACTGCAGGACCCTCAGCCAATTGAGTCCCATACATTCAAAAGGCCTAGGTCTGAAGATTATTCCACCTTTTTCAAGGAACCAGCTCCTGTCATCATCAATTTCACCAATCGCATTCAGCGTTTATTTGACCATATTCGAACGACTGTTCTAATGCGAGAAATAGAAGGACCCCCAACGGAGGGATAAGAATCAAACTGGGAGAATAGGGTGAAATCCATAACCAACCTTCAAACAGATGTTACCCAATTATCTGTTGTCGAGGCTTCCCTTGCTGCGGCCTTCTCCAAAAAGAAAAAAGGAAAAAGCAAAGATGTAATCTTCCAAGAGAAGATCAGAGAGCATAATCAAAGGCACTTAATGCTTGGGACTCGATCAAATCATATCCGGACTCGATTAAATTCCGCAATCCTTATAAGGATGAAACCATCACCATTCCTTTGCTTCGTCACCGTCATCACCCCATAATTCAAAATGAACCGACTAACTTCATGACACAAAACAAGCTTCTGTATGTGTCAAACTGGGTAATAAAAGAGCCAAAACTCCTTGAAGGCTACCTAACAGAGAAAGGGTTGGTCCAGAAAACTAGGCAGGTAGCATACATGAGCTTCTTCATACCATGTTACAATCCTCAGGACTTATTCCCCACCCACTTTTTGAAAATAATCCAAAAACGCTTCCGTCATCATGATTCTCTTTGGGGTAAGGAAGAGTTCAGAACTCGAGGTCTTTGGATAGATCGTCCATACTACAGTGCGTGGATGAAGGCAATTTTAAAGAAATATGAAGATGTCCTCATGGCAGCCAGGGTTTACTATGCCATAGAAGCTACCTCTGAGTTTTTTCACAAGGATACAATGATTTACAAGGGTTTTCTGAAATATTGGTCTTCTACCACAAATTCCTTCTATCTCCCTGTTGGGGAAGTAAGCATCAGTTTATGGGATTTATTTAGAATGGCCAACTTACCCATTACTGGATCTTTCTTGGACGAATACATTCCCACGAACGAAGAATTTGCTTACGTGGGCCCAAACAGGATCCCCAAGATTACTTCTTTAATAATCACACTTTTTCAAGAAATGTCTTATTTTCTAGACATTCATAAGATATCTCCCCTTTCATGGCTCGTACACTTTTCACGATATTTAGTGTTAGTATCCTTATCATTCTCTTCATCTCTCATATAATACCTGTCTATTTGTATAAATTGCTAATCCTTCTTTCTTCCCCCTTTTCAACTTTCTTGATAGTCACGGCCTAGAACTAGAAGCTAATTAGAAAAAGATAAAGGGCCTGCTGCATTTACTGCTGAAACAGAATTGACTGCTTTCCTAGTCTACTGACTGAGCTTAATCATGCTTCTAAGTTTAAAAAGCTCAAATTCCATTCGACCCACCTTGTTTGTCGCAGCCGGTGCAATGGCAGAGTGTAGAAAAAGATATTCTTTAGCTCCTGTATTATGCTCGTTGTACCGAGCTTTTGGACATGCTGTGATGCATTGCTCAAGCCCAGCATTATGAGTCTCATCTTCTTTCACTCCTTGGCATTATTTCTCTGGTTGGTTAGGCATCTACTTTCTTTGGACATAAAATGATCTAGAAAAAGCCTATGTCCATCCTGATCATCTACCTTTATGGCATTTCCAGAGGTGAAAAATGATAAAGAAAGCATATGACTGGATAGTAGACAAGATTGACAATCTGGAATCCATTGACTTCTTTCCTTTCTACTTAGATCATCAGGCCGAAGATAGGGATGTTAAGGAGAACAACAATCCGGACCCTATTGAGCGACTCTTTTTCATATGCATCCGTTCTTGCAGTCTTCCTTTACAAGAAGGGGTAGAATTTTGGAGAGAGCCGTATTACCCCAATCGGTTTGCCAGGCAATTTGGATATGACCAGACCGTACCGCAAATAGGAGAAGATGTCACCCGGGTTATACAGAGCTATAGAGTTGGCCCCTATAACTAGGCATTGATAGGGAAGCAACTTTTGACGAGGAACCTTGGTTCTCGATTCGTTCTTCCAGGATATAACCATCGAGTGACAGCCTCATTTGCTTAGATGCGATGGTTGGCACACCATTACTATTTGGTATGCAACTGTTTTCCAGTGGACCGTCCCCGTTGGATTCCACCTCCACGTTTGAGGAACTACATGCTGGAACAGGGAATAGGTTATTTCTACGAGAAAGATCAAGCTGCTGTTTTCGGAGAACTCTGCCCAAGATTTCCTTAGAAGAGCCTATCAGAGAAATAAAACCATTAAACACCCTGGAAGGCTAGTTTGCATTTGGCTCTCCTTTAGATTTGATAAAGTGAGGAATACAGCCTCCTGCTCCTCGTGAGGAGTTTGAGACTGTAGGTGGTACTTTGCCTTCTCTGACTCCCGAAAGAGGAGATCAACCTATTCCTGGTACTTCTGTCACCCCTGCTATCACAGAAACTATGATCGTTAATGCTCCTTCCGATATTATTTGCACTACCGCGGGCCCCACAATAGTTGCAATCTCTCCAGTAGCTCGTCATACTACACCATCAACTTCTCCTACTGCACATCATGATGCTACGTCTCCTATGACCCGATCTCGCGCTAAATCATTGTCTCCTGTTGCTTTAGTCCAACCAGCTCCTTCTCCAGTTCGAAGTACACGTCTTCTTCCGGTAAAGATTGTTTATAAAGAAAAATAGACAATATCGGTGGAAGACAGTTCTTTAGAATATTCAACTAACACTGATAGTGAAGATCTATCTTCTTCTACAAGTTTGACTGACGAAGGAGATGCTTTGCTGGATGCGAACACTGATGCTGAAATAGATGTTGGAGAAGGAGGCGATGTTAGGTCTAAATCTCTGCTTCATAATATTCCAATCGATCCAAATGTTCCTCTCCCAACCATATTGGATCCTTTAGAAGAGGAGCAACTTGACTATGAAGAATACGAATGTTCCCCTGGAGCGAACATCTTCTTCTCCTTCAATGCCACATATTCTCCACGGGCACGACTGCACATGGAGCACCAATGTTAACAGAAACAAAGGCTCAATTGTCAAGACTTCCAATAGAAACAGAAGATGCTCCTCTCCGTCACAGTATAGAGGAAACTTTGCTAGCCACAGCTGCACCACTTGATTCTCCTCCTTGTGTAGATAAATCTCTCATGGTGCGTCTTTCCTTTATTCAACTAGTGTCTTAGAGTTTGGAATTCTTCTTGGATCCTGTTGACGTGCCGACCCCAACAACTGTTGATTCTAGTATGAGAGGGGCTCAGGAACCCTCCTTCAACGTTCATACCATTGCAGATACACTAGGATTTGTAGTTCCTTCAACCTGCTCTGCTCAAACTACTTTTGTCGTTGTTCTTGAACAAGGTACATATATATATATATATATTCTTATTTGATGTATCCTCTTTTTTTAAACTCACAATCTTCTTTTCCTTCTTATTCAGCCACAATCATGCCCACCCCGAGTAGTTCCAAGGGCTCTAACTCAGTGGCTACAGTCTTTGATGGACTTTCATTGGAGAAAGTATCACCTCTCATGTTAGGATTATTCAAGAATGCACTCTTGGTCATCATTAATGCTTTCAAAGACCCAACTCAATGGCCTTTCTTGGATAGTGCTTTGGCTGTTCTTGCTCACTTTACTCGCCTTGTGCACGTCAACGTTCAATCCCTCCATGACTATCTGTCAGAATTCTATAATTCAACCAAAAATCTAGAAGCCGCTTGAAGTGTCGTTGTTACTCCGAAAATCCTCAATTGTCAGAAAGAATTGGCATCACTTAAGGAGCAACTTTCCTGTTCAGATGACGTTCTTGCTACCCATGAGATTACCAACCAGTCTCTCCATGTGAAGCTAAGAATTTCTGATAGAAATAAAGCGATTATCGATGATCAAATTACCCTTCTTGAGAAAGAGATATTACTACTCAAGGGTAAGAAGGAAGCAAAAGAATTGATTATTCATCAAGTCAGAGAAGAACTTGAAGCCAATATCCAGGCCATTGATCTTGTAAAGACTGAACAGATGAAAAATTAGGAAACTGCCACTCTTTTGTAATCGGATTTGGGAGACATTCTTGATTAGCTAAGATCATTCTAGAGGCTGAGCAAACAACTTTTGCAATACAGCTTCGGCTAAAAGAGGAATTACAACTCTATATAACAGCATTGAACATAACTGAAGATTTATAAAGAAATTTCATATTATATTGTGATGTATGTGTTTCTTTATTCCTTTTGGTAATGTAATATATGAATGAACTATAGTATTTTAATGAATTTGCATTCTTCTTCTTTTCATGTACTAAATGGCGACCTTATGTGGCATTTTATTTTAATGGGTGGAACTACTTTGTTTTGAAGTTAGTAGAGTTCACACACAGTTTAAGCTCTTGAGTAGTGGAGTAAGCAGTTTCTTAGACTCATACAGGAGTTAGGTTTCACGTGATGTCTCTGTAACTCTTAGGAGTTCACTAAACTTCTCACAGCCTGGTGAGTTCACAAACCGTGATCCATCAAAGGGGCCCAGTGAAGCTACTGGGGCCGTGAACTTGGTTGAAATTACGCAAAAGGTTGGTCGCAGTAACTCTCTAGAGTTCACGAGGCTCACAAGGCGACCTTTGGGGTACTAAATCTGAGGCCGCCAGTCCATCAATGTGTACGTTTAAGCCCTTCCTCATGAGTTAGTACTAAAATCAAGCCAAAGATCTGGGGGGTCTTATGCATGGTTGGCCTATCTATGGACATGGCCAAAGAGCTCACACTGCGGCCCGCTTTTTCTTTGTCTGCAAGGTCGAACCCATTCACGGGAGGGCATTTTCTCCATTCCCCGTGACGCTGTCGGAAAGCTATTTAGATGGCATTGGTCTCACGCGTGACTAGCGGTTGAGGACTTTTTGGCCTTTTAGGCTTTTAGTCACTAGCTTTGTCAGCTACCTTCATGGGTATGCGTACAATGGCTTTCGCGAGCTTTTTAGGGCCACGGGCTTCTTGCCGCTGCCCAAATGGTGAAAATGATTGGCCTTAAGTGTAGTTGGCCATTTAGGGCTTAGCTAGGCTACCTTAAAAGATAATAGTACGTGGCCATCGTTGTTGCGAGGATGATAGAGATATCTGCCTGAGATTGATAATACGTCACCACTTCTGCTAATATCTTCAACAATAATCATGTGCTATTTATACTGTATCAGTTTGGTGATGATACCAATTTCAACAGAATTTCGTAGAACTTGCTTGATGATGATGATGGGCATTTTCTTCGTGCAATGCTTATTGGTACATAATCTTGATATGCTTGCAAATTTCTTCTTTATTCATTCATCTGATCATACATAGCCATGATCTTGGTTATTCTTGCCCCCTTTTGATACAGAATCATTATTATGATAATATTCTGGATCAAAATCAATATTATTTTCAGGGACGATATCTTTTAATGAAGCAAGCATTGACCGGTATGCTGATACCATGTCCATCTTAATCCACAACTCTTTATATGCCATTGGAGTATACTTCTTTTATTATGTATGGCCCATCCTATTTGGGCTCGAATTTGCCCCCTGTTCGGCGGGTGACCACTATAGGTCTTTTTAACATCAGCACCATATCCCCTTTTTTGAAAGAGTAATATTTAACTCGTTTATCAAAGGCGGCTGATACCCTTGCCTGATATGATTGTAATCGCTGCTGGGTTGTCGGACATTTCTCATCAAGTAAATCCACTCTTTTAGCCTTATTTTTGCATTTTCATGATCTATTATGGACTGATGTACTGCCACTCTGAGTGATGCTACTTGTATTTCAATCAGGATTACTGCTTCTACACTATAGACTAGCGAATACGATGTTGCTCTTGTTGCTGTCCGGTGGGTAGTTCTGTATGCCCACAATGCTTCTTGTAACCTTTCATCCCAATCACGCTTATTCCCGGTCACTGTCTTTTTCAGTATCTTGATTATCATTTTATTAAACGCCTCTGTTAATCCATTGCCTGGTGGATAGTAAGGTGTCGAAAATGAATGATGAATACTGAATTTCTGACAGAGTTTCTCCATGCCTCTGTTTTTGAAGGGAGTGCCATTATCTGTAACAAGTTTCTTCGGAATACCATGGTGGTATATTATGGCGTGCCGGATGAAATTAACTACATCCTTTTCCTTGACACTGTATAATGCCACTACTTCTGTCCACTTTGAGAAATAATCTGTTGCTACCAAGATATATTGCTTTTCTTTGGACGAAGGTAGATTTATAGGACCGATGACGTCAAGTCCCCAGACCGAGAAGGGCCACGAAGCGACCGACTGATGCAAATCTTTTGGAGGAACGTGTATAACATCTCCATGAATTTGGCATTCATGACACCGCTTCACATAATCGATCGCATCTTAGAACATAGTGGGCCAATAATATCCCATTCGATGTATTCTATGGAATAAATTTCAACTAGCTTGATGTGCCCCACATTCTTCAAAGTGTGCTTCTTGCAATGTCTGGCTTACTTCTTGTTTGTCTAAGCAATGTAATAGCATTCCATTGTAAGATTTTCTGTAGAGTACTTCACTGTATATGATGAATCTGCTTGACTGTTGCTTAATTTGCTGTCTTTATACTTGATCTTCTGGCAGGATGTTATATTTGAGATAATCGATGAAAGGCCAACGCCAATCATCAGTTGTTACTTTCAAACATGATATAGGAAGTGTTTCGACAATTTCTTCGATGACCTCTGAAGATGGTAAAAATCTTCTTTCTTCTATAGTTACATGGAGAGGACTTCGATTCGGGTAAGACAGAGCCACTGCCAGGCTGGCTAAAGCGTCCACCCTTGCATTCTCAAATCGCGGTACATGCTTGATTTCGACATGACAGAACTGCTCCAGCAACTGCTGCGCTTTTCGGAAGTATGGCAAAAGTTCTTGCTTTCTCACTTCGAAGTCAGTCGTCAATTGATTTATAATTAATTTAGAATCTCCAAAGATCTGCATCAGTTTTATCTCCATTTCTTGAGCCATTTTCATTCCAATGATGAGGGCTTTATATTCGGCCTCATTATTTGTACACATAGTACACAATGTGAAGGAATAAGGTAGCAAGTCACCTTAAGGAGTAATGATATCACCCCTGCCCCCACTCCTAATGCTCGAGCAGTGCCGTCAAAATACATCTGCCATGGACTTTGTGACTCAGTCAACATAACTTGTTCATCTGGAAAGTCATCACTGATGGTTTCACATTCTGTTACAGGGTGTGCTGCAAGGAAGTTCGCCACTGCTTGTCATTTTATCACCTTTTCCGACTTGTACATAATAGTATAATCTGAAAGCAACAACATCCATTTAGCCAGTCTCCCAGACAACATCGGCCTTGTCATAAAATTTTTTATCAGATCCGCTCTCGAGATCAAAGTTATATCATGGGAGAGACAGTAATGTCTCAATTTCTGAACTACAAATATCAGCGCCAGACACTCTTTCTCAATTGGAGAGTAGTTGCATTCTGCGCACATCAGAGTTTAGCTTAAATAATAGAGAGCAGTCCCTTTCCCGGACTCATTCACTTGCGCCAACAAAGCTCCTAAAGAATTCTCGGCTGTAGATATATACAAAATCAGCGGCTTCCCTTTTATCGGAGCTATTAGTACCAGCGGTTGTTTCATCAATTCCTTTATTGATTCAAATGCATTCTGACAAGCTTGGTCCCACATGAACTCTGTACCTTTCTTCATTAAATGGGAAAATGGCTGACATCTCCCTGCCTGATTTGAAATGAAATGGCGAATATACGCTAACTTTCCCTGTAAACTTTTTAATTCCTTCAATGTCTTTGGTGGTGGCATATTTTGAATAGCTTGGACTTTCCCTGGATCGATCTCGATGCCCCTATGTCGGACTATAAAACCAAGAAATTTACCTGAAGATACTCCAAACGCACATTTAGCTGGATTCATCTTTAGCTGTTTCTTTCTGAGTCGACGAAAAACTGATGTCAAATGTTTGTGATGCTCCTGATGATCTCCTGACATGACCACCAAGTCATCGACATAGCATTCAACATGCTTATGCATCATGTCTTTGAAGATATTCTGCATCGCCCTCTGATATGTCACCCCGGCATTTTTAAGACCGAACGACATGACTTTATAACAGTACATTCCCAACGACGTTTTGAATGCTGTTGCTTCTTCATCTTCAGGTGCCATTTTAATCTGATTATACCTTACATAGCCATCCATGAAGGACATGATAACATATTGGGTTATACTGTCAATCAGTAATTCAATGATCGAGAGAGGAAAATCATCTTTCGGATAGGCCTTGTTCAGATCTCTAAAGTCAACGCACACCCTGACTTGTCCATTTTTCTTCTTTACGGGGACAATATTCAATATCCACTTGAGATACTTGACTTCCTTGATAAACCCGACCTTGATCAACTTACTGACTTCTTCTTTTATCGGGGGAACCAAGTTCAGATGAAATCACCTTTACGCTTGCTTAATTGGCCTTTTCTCTTTAGAGATATTTAATCGGTGCAGTGCTACGGAGGGTTCTAAACACGGCATCTCTGCATCCGTCCAAGTGAAGACGTCTTTATTTTCTTTGAGAGGATGAACGTATTTCTCAGACTCTTGCTCAGAAAGACCGGCATTGATGAATGTGTTCCTTGGCTCTTCTTCAGTACTCAGGTTTATCTCTCACAAATTGTCTATTGTTGGTTGCCCCTCGTCTTCCATCTGCTTCGGAGCCATTTCGGGATGCTCAACTGTTTGAGGACCCTCTTCGGATAATCGTTCGGTTGTAACCATATTCACCGATGACTCTGCTCCCAATCCTTAAAATTTTCTCCGCTTTTCTTGGCCAACCCCAATAGGAATTTGAATTCCTCTCCCATGATTCAAGCCGGTGGGTTCTTCGTAATCAAATCTCATGCTTCTCATGATTTTCTTACTTGTCGGACTATACTTTTTGAGGTCTTGCAGAGTCAACCTACCACAGTATATGTTATTCTTGGTCTCTTCTCCTGCCTTTACTTCCACTGAAGCATAAAATTCTATTGGCTCTGGGTGTTTTTGTAAGTGCTATAGTTTATATCCCTGTCTGTTGTCAAATTTGTGGTGCCAAAATCACTGTTATATATAACTTGCATAAGTGAAGCTCTCTCAAGGATCAACATTCATAAACAAGCAAAGCTCACAAGACAAGACTCAAGCTGCAAGACTTCAAGAAGAGTTCAAGGCAGTTTGTACACTTTCAAGATTAAGCTACATCAAGGTTTCAACTACATCAAGACTTCAAGGCTCATACTTCAAGGTCACTTGTTCCTAATGTTTCAATGTCCATACTTCATGGTTGAGGTTTGACTGACCATAGGTTGACCTTAGAAGGAGGTCATTTTAGATACATAAACTGAATGTTTATTTTACATGAGTTTGGTCTGTTCTTCGACTAGTCTTAGGCCTTCTTCGACTAGTCCTAGAGTTGCTTCGACCAGTCTAAGAAATTCCTCGATCAGTCGTGAGTTTGTTACAAATTTCGGATGAAATCTGTTAGGCTTCGACTAGTCCAGGAATCTATTCGACCAGTCGTAGGAACAGTGTCGACTGCATCTACGACTAGTCGAAAATCTTCGACTCGAAATCCAGCGATATTTTATAAGTTCTTCGACCAGTCGAAGGAGACCTACGACCAGTCATAGGAGACCTTCGACTAGTCGTAGCACGGTCAAAGCATATCCCACCAGATTTTTCAAATATCTGTTATTGCTTCGACTAGTCGAAGAGCTCTCTAGACCAGTCGAAAACACGATCTGCTTACCTATAAATAGTGCACGAATCTCAGAAGAAATAATCGAATTAATTAATCCATTCAAGCCAATCTTCATCGAACTTCTGAGAGATAATTCTGTGCTCCATCTAAGCTAAGTGTGCTTATTTAATATTCTCTTTCCTTAGCTTTATTTAATTGATTTTGTTTCAGCTATTCCAATCTAATTTGATAAGAGGAATTGTTATTCCCTTTCTTTGGAATCAAAATCAATTAAGGCAAGCCTTATTTGGTTTAATTTAAAATCTATTAGAATTAGAACCATTGTAATTGAGTACTAGACATTGAACTTGGACATTCAATCATCTACTCTGATTTGGTTCTACCGGGCTGCTACATCGAAGGAGATAATCAGGTATTTTACATTTAATTGTAAATTCCTTTTTGTTTTGGTTTCTTTCAAGATTTGCCAGAAAAATCTTATTATATTGGTTATCTGAGGAGAGCCAGGAAAACTCAGAAGTGTGGTTTTTCTTATTGTGTAAGCCCACAGACAAAGACACAATTGTAAAGGTTTTGGGTGAACCTGGGAAAACCTATTTTGTTAGTGAACGCTAATATCCCCTATGTGAGGATATTAGGAGTGGAGTAGCATTTTGTGTGGCAGTTGTTTAACAGTTGGTGAACACACAGGCGAACCACTATAATCCCTTGTGTTGTGGTTGAATGATTTATTCATCTGATCTTTAATTATTCTTTTGGGGGATGTATGTATGGTGGTGAATGTTGTAATCATTTAATTCAAGCATTGTGAGAATGTTGTAATAGTTTAGAATTTATTTTCTGCTATTCCTTTATCAGCTTGATATTTAATTTCTTTTGAAAGTTGTTCCAGCAAGGTTGCCCTGCCATTTTTATGGTGTATGGCTGTCCCTAGAACAATACATTTGTGATTACAATTTATTTTAATTCAGTTTGTATTTATTTCTGTATTCCTCTTCGGTTTGAGATTTGATACAAAGATCTTTATAGAAATAAGGTTGTCCTACCATAAACTCTGGTTTTTGGTGTAAGGTTGTCCTTAGAACAACATTTGTATCAACCTCTTAAGATCTGAATTTTGAGGTTATTTTACTTTTCTGCATTGTGATTTACTTTGGCTATCATATTCTTTTTAATTCCGCTGTTATAAGTTTTATTTGGCATTGTCCTATTCACCCCCCCTCTAGGACATATAGCTTGGCCTTTTCAAGTGGTATCAAAGCCTCATAGCTCTTTTTTCTTGGATTTAATTCCTGAGCTAACGATTTAAGCTATTTAAGATGTCAAATTTTAATAGCCTTTCAGTCACTAGGCCTCCACCCTTTGATGACTCCAACTATGGCTATTGGAAAGCCAGAATGAGGATCTTCCTCAAATCAATGGATGAAAATGTGTGGCAAGCCACAGTGACTGAATGAAATCCTCCTATCATGGAAGTTACTGGGGTTGATGGTTCAAAATCTATGAAAGTCACACCATATTACCAATGGACCACTCTTCAGAAAAGTAAGAGTAGTGCAAATGCTAAAGCACTAAATGCAATTACTTGCGCACTATCACCGGATGAGTTCAAAAGAATCATTTCCTGTGATACTGCAAAGCAAGCTTGGGATATATTAGAAATGACACACGAGGGTACTACAATTGTCAAAAAATCTAAAGTCCAACTCCTCACAACTAGATTTGAAGAAATTCATATGGAGGAAAATGAAATGTTTATGGACTTTTACACTAGATTAAATGACATTGTAAACTCAATGTGGGGTCTTGGCGATAAAATTCCAGAAAGTAAAGTGTGTGCAAAAATATTACGCTCACTTCCTGAACGGTTCAATTCTAAAGTAACCGCGATCCAGGAACTTCGTGATACGGATAATATGAGGGTAGAAGAACTAGTTGGTTCTCTACAAACCTACGAGTTAAACTTTAAAGCTCCTAAAGGTAAACTATCGCACTAAATTCTTCTAAATGTAATTCAGAAGAAAATTCTGATTCAGAAGATGATATGGCTCTCTTAGCTAAAAAATTTTACAAGATTTTCAAAAGCAAGAAAAGGGTTGATTTTCAAAAATCAAATGATAAAAAGAAGTTTAGACCCAAATCTCAAAAATCTTTGAAAGATAGTCAATGTTACAACTGTCAAGAATATGGGCACTTAGCAAATAGATGTCCTAAAAGGGACAAACCTAAGAAGAAGGGTATGTTGGCTACATGGGATGAATCATCTGATTCTGAAGGTTCTTCTGAATCAGAAGATTCTGAAACTGAGTCGGGCAATGAGGTTAAAGCTCTTATGACTCTAGCCAAATTCACATTTTTAGATAATGACTCAACAAGTGAAGAAAATCTGAGTAGTGAATGTGAAAATGAAGATGATCTTCAAGACGCTTACAACGCCCTATATATGGAAAGTTGTAAAATTGCTGTCAAACTTTAACTTCAAAAAGAAAAGTTTTCTAAACTCAAAAATTGTTTTGAATCACTTGTCTTAGAAAAATCACAAATTTCAGACTGTTTTGAAAAATCAAAATACGATTTGGAATTCAAAAACTCCCTAATTATTGATTTAAAATCTGAAATTGAGAAACTTAAAACTGAAGTATCTTCTCTTCTGAGTCTAAAGGACACATGGAAATATGCCCAAGGTGATCCAAAGTTAAAGAAACTTTTATCCGGATCAAGAAAAAGTGGCGATCTATCCGGGTTGGGCTATGATAAAAATCTACCTCCTAAACAAAAGTATACTCCTCCTATGTTTGTTAAAGGAGAGTCCTCAAACTCAAAAGGGAAAAGTACTTATCAAGATTTTTCTAGAAATTCAAAAACGTTTCAAAAACCTAGAAGTAGCCATGTCAACTTTAATCAGAAACGAAATCCACTAGCTGAAAAGATAGTTGATTTACTCAAGGAGCTCTTAAAATCTAACTATAGTTGATTTACTCAAGGAGCTCTTAAAATCTAACTCTATAGGTCATTCCTACAAATATACTCAAAAGAAGACCAACTATGTTCCTAAACCCAAAACAGTTATGAAATGGGTTCCTAAAGTTACCTGCTTGGTTGCTCACACTGCTTTCAAAGCAACAAGTTATTCAAAGTGGTACCTAGACAGTGGATGCTCCAGGCATATGACAGGTGACAAAGCTTTATTCACGGATCTGAAAGATATGACTGATGGTTCAATCACTTTTGGTGATGGTAGCAACTGTAAGATTATAGGCCAAGGTACGGTTCAACTTTTTAATCTTCCTGTGTTTAAAAATGTTTTATATGTTGAAGGCTTAAAACATAACTTGCTTAGTATATCTCAAATATGTGATAATAATCATAGTGTTCGGTTTTCTAATCAAAGCTGTGAGATACTAAATAACAAGGGTTCTATAATATTAACTGGATGTAGAACGTCTAAAAATTGCTATATTATTAACGAATCCAGCTCATCTAATCAAACATGTTACATGGTCCATACAGACGAGACTGATTTATGGCACAAACGTCTTGGACATGTACATTATCGAAATTTATATAGATTGAGCAAACGAGAACTTATAAGAGGTTTACCCAAACTTCAGAAATTAGATAAAATATGTAGTGAGTGCCAGATAGGCAAACAAACAAAGAACTCACACAAAAAGGTGAATTCAAATACTACATCAAGACCACTTGAACTTCTCCACATGGATCTGATAGGACCTACCAGAACAGAAAGTCGTGGTGGGAAAAAGTATATCTTGGTAATAGTTGATGACTTTACCAGATACACTTGGGTAGTCTTCTTGAGGGATAAATCTGAAACCCTTGAAGAAGTAAGAAAAGTTCTTAAAAGGATTCAAACTGAAAAATCTTCTCAAATCAGTAAAATTCGTAGTGATCATGGATCTGAATTTGAGAATAGTAATTTTAAGAAGTTCTGTACCGACCAAGGAATATTACATGAATTCTCTGCTCCCAAAACTCCACAACAAAATGGAATTGTTAAAAGAAAGAATAGGGTGCTTCAAGAAATGGCTAATGTCATGTTGAATAGCATGAAGCTCTCTAAAAATCTTTAGGCTGAAGCAGTCAACACAGCTTGCTATATTATTAACCGTGTCTACACTAGCAAAGATAAAAATAAAACGGCTTACGAATTGTGGTTCAATAAAAAGCCTACTGTTAAATACTTTCGAGTTTTTGGCAGCAAGTGTTATATTTTACGTGATCGTGAAAATTTGAGAAAATTCGATATGAAGAGTGATGAAGGGATTTTTCTAGGATATTCCTTAAACAGTCGAGCTTATAGGGTTCTGAACAAATGGACTGGTGTGATTCAAGAATCCATTAATGTTGTCATTGATGATCACTTAAACACGCCAATTCCTAATTCAGATAATGATGAAGTACTAATCATTGATAAACCCGATACTTTATCGAATCAGACTGATTCTGAGTTGAGGACTGTTAAAGATCATCCAACCACACAAATTCTTGGAAACCCTCTCACCGGTGTTTACACCCATAGATAACTTGAGGATATATGTAATTATGTATGTTTTACATCCCAAATTGAACCATCTAACGTAAAAGAAGCTCTTGCTGATGAGAACTGGATTGTTGCGATGCAAGAAGAACTCAACCAATTCGTAAGAAATGATATTTGGTATCTCGTACCTAGACCTAAAGATAAACACATCATTGGAACAAAATGGATTTTCAAAAATAATTCTGACGAGTGTGGAAATATAATTAGAAACAAGGCTAGACTAGTGGTACAAGGTTATACTCAAATTGAAGGGATTGATTTTGATGAAACCTTTGCACTAGTAGCACGTCTTGAATCTATCTGACTATTTATATCCATTGCATGTTTTAAAAAGATAAAGATCTATCAGATGGATGTAAAAAGTGCTTTTCTAAATGGCGATTTACATGAAGAAGTCTATGTTGTACAGCCAATGGGTTTTGAAGATTCCAAAAATACTGATCATGTATATCGGCTTAAAAAGGCACTTTATGGATTAAAACAAGCACCTAGGGCATGGTATGAGAAACTAACGAAATTTCTTTTAAGTCATAATTTTCAAATGGGATCTGTCGATAAAACTCTGTTTGTTAAAAACATAATGATCATATCTTAATGGTACAGATTTATGTTGATGATATCATTTATGGATCAACTTGTACTGACTTGACTACTGAGTTTGCAGATTTGATGAAATCACAGTTCGAATGAGCATGGTTGGGGAATTGACTTATTTCCTTAGATTACAAGTAAAGCAACAACCTGAAGGAATATTCATTTCTCAATCTAAGTATGCTTTGAATCTAATCAAGAGATTTGGATTTGAGAATGGCAAGAATTTCGATACTCCTATGAGTACTACCCTGAAACTATCAAAAGACTCTAATGGTAAAAATGTTGACTCAAAACTTTATCGGAGTATGATTGGGAGTTTGTTATATTTAACTGCTAGTAGACCTGATATTTCTCTAAGTGTTGGTATTTGTGCAAGATATCAATCTGATCTAAAAGAATCTCACTTGATGGCTGTCAAGCGAATTATTAGATATGTCGCAAGTACTGTAAATCTCGGTCTCTGGTATCCTCATGAAACCAATGTTCAATTAGCTGGGTACTCGGATGCTGACTGGGCTGGTAATCTAGATGATAGAAAATCAACCAGTGGTGGTTGTTTTTACATTGGAAATTGTCTAGTTTCCTGGTTTAGTAAGAAACAAAATTCTATATCACTTTCAACAACTGAAGCTGAGTATATCGCAGCTGGTAATGCATGTACACAACTTGTTTGGATGCAACGAATGCTAAGTGATTATAGAATTAAACAGGATTCTATGTTATTACATTGTGATAATTTCAGTGCGATAAATATTTCAAAAAATCCTATTCAGCATTCTCGTACTAAGCACATTGACATTAGATTTCATTATATAAGGGAATTAGTAGAAGAAAAAGTTATATCTTTAGAATATATTCCTACTGAAGATCAACGAGCTGACATTTTCACAAAACCTCTCGATAAAAGCAGGTTCAAAAAGATGAAATTTGATCTTGGCATGTGCATTTTAAATTGATTATTTATGCCTACTTGTATTATAGTGTATATATTTGCTAGATTGAATTCCAATTTTTGTATAAAATATGAATTTTTAGGCTTCTTCGACCAGTCGTGAGTATACACGACCAGTCGTCCTACGACCGATCATAGATACCTATGACCAGTCGTAGAACTCGGGTTTCACTTAAAATTGAGGATTTTTGCTTTCTTCCTCATTTCATCTTTCTTCTCCTTGGAGCCGAGCTTCGACTTGTCGAACCCATCTTTCTTGTTCTTCAAGGTTAGTGTTCCAAATCTCATTTTTATTGTAGATTTGTGTCTAGATTGCTTTCTTTTCAAGCTTTAAGCTTTCTATTTTGAATTTCATTGAGATTTGGAGTTTGGATTTTGAAAAATCTATTTTGAGTAAACCCACTTCTCAATCCTTTGCAACTTCTTAATTCCTTAAAATCCTTGTTGCAAATGGCTTCTAGAGGTATAAAAACTACTTCCCGTGGTCCTTCTTCTTCCTCCAGATCGACCGTTATCTCTAAGCGTCATCTTCTTGTTCCCAATGATGATCCATCATATGTTAGGGACATTAGATTACGTAATGTTATTGTTGAATATCCTGTTGATGTTAATCATATTGCACCTTTTGACATCCTTCCTATGCTTGAAGCTGTAGGTTGGGTTAACTTATTACATTGGGGTGGGCCTGCATACCGGTCCATTGCCCAATCCATGTTTACATGTATTAGTGCTTTCTCACAGGATGATTTAACTTTTAAAATATCTACGAGAGAAGGGCCTTTTGATGTTGATCGTCATTTAATTTCAGCCCTTATGGACATTCCTGTGAATGATGAGGGTATTCCTATCCATAACTTAACTGATAAACCCTCAATGGCTGAAAAATGCATGCTCACTAGAGATTTGTGCAACATGGATGTTCAATGGACTCAAAAAGGGAATGCGCTTCCCGCAAGGTATTTGTTACCCAAATACAGAATTCTCCACAGAATCTTTGTGTCTAATCTGTATCCTCGTTCGGGTAATAAATCTGACTTGACTTCGTTTATGGTTTGTGTTATCCATGCTATTTCCAATGGTACTCAGATTTGTTTGCCATCCTTAATCTATCATTTCATTCTTCAGTTTAGACTCCATCCTAGTCATAGTGACATTCCTTTTGCCTATTTAATGACTGTATTGGCTACTCATATGTTAGTCGATATGCCGGTTGATGAGGCACCTATCCATTATCTGATTTTCAACAATACTAATATCAATAAGATGAAGCTGGATCTACTTCCTGACAAGGTGGTGGTGGTGGTGGTGGTCATGAAAAAGCTGATGATGACATTTTTGAGGAACTGGATTTTGACTCAGCAAATGATCCAGATTTTGAACATCTGATGTTGATGCTCGTTTGAGAGCATTAGAGGATAAAGTAGAGAATATAAATGTAAAGATGGAAAACATGTCTATTGCTCATGATTTGCAATTCAAGTACATGTTTAAATATCTTAGGTGCTTGAATAAAGGCATGCACCAACTTGATCCCTCTATTCCTGCTCCGTCATCAAGTTCTGGTTCTGAATAGTTTTTATGAGACTTCTGGTCTGTAATAACTTTATAACTTAGCACTTGGTTGACTGATTTTGAGTTGGATACTATCTATGTTTTATGCTGGATATTTATTCTATGTGATGCTATGTTGAGTATCTCTTTCACTCTTTTGCTATACTCTCATAACTACTCATGTTTACTCTCATATATCCCTTTATTTAGTTCTCCTTTGTCATATTGTGACAAAAAGGGGGAGAATGGTTTGTTCTTAACGATGTGATTGTGAGAGGAGTAGCATTGATTATGTTACTCAGGGGGAGTGGGGGAGTATGTTTGAGCTTGTTGAATGAAATTGGTTGAATGTTGAATATTGAATATTGATTTGTAGGTATTAACCAGTTGTTTTACTTTTTGTTTATCTTGGTTATGTGTTTTGTCACTAATTTGACAAAGGGGGAGATTGTAAATGCTATAGTTTATATCCCTGTTTGTTGTCAAATTTGTGGTGCCAAAATCACTGTTATATATAACTTGCATAAGTGAAGCTCTCTCAAGGATCAACATTCATAAACAAGCAAAGCTCACAAGACAAGACTCAAGCTGCAAGACTTCAAGAAGAGTTCAAGGCAGTTTGTACACTTTCAAGATTGAGCTACATCAAGGTTTCAACTACATCAAGACTTCAAGGCTCATACTTCAAGGTCACTTGTTCCTAATGTTTCAATGTCCATACTTCATGGTTGAGGTTTGACTGACCATAGGTTGACCTTAGAAGTAGGTCATTTTGGATACATAAACTGAATGTTTATTTTACATGAGTTTGGTCTGTTCTTCGACTAGTCTTAGGCCTTCTTCGACTAGTCCTAGAGTTGCTTCGACCAGTCTAAGAAATTCCTCGATCAGTTGTGAGTTTGTTACAAATTTTGGATGAAATCTGTTAGGCTTCGACTAGTCCAGGAATCTGTTCGACCAGTCGTAGGAACAGTGTCGACTGCATCTACGACTAGTCGAAAATCTTTGACTCGAAATCCAGCGATATTTTATAAGTTCTTCGACCAGTTGAAGGAGACCTACGACTAGTCGTAGGTGACCTACGACCAGTCGTAGGAGACCTTCGACCAGTCGTAGAATGGTCAAAGCATATCTCACCGGATTTTTCAAATATCTGTTATTGCTTCGACTAGTCGAAGAGCTCTCTAGACCAGTCGAAAACATGATCTGCTCACCTATAAATAGTGCACGAATCTCAGAAGAAATAATCGAATTAATTAATCCATTCAAGCCAATCTTCGTCGAACTTCTGAGAGATAATTCTGTGCTCCATCTAAGCTAAGTGTGCTTATTTAATATTCTCTTTCCTTAGCTTTATTTAATTGATTTTGTTTCAGCTATTCCAATCTAATTTGATAAGAGGAATTGTTATTCCCTTTCTTTGGAATCAAAATCAATTAAGGCAAGCCCTATTTGGTTTAATTCAAAATCTATTAGAATTAAAACCATTGTAATTGAGTACTGGACATTGAACTTGGACATTCAATCATCTACTCTGATTTGGTTCTACCGGGCTGCTACATCGAAGGAAATAATCAGGTATTTTACATTTAATTGTAAATTCCTTTTTGTTTTGGTTTCTTTCAAGATTTGCCAGAAAAATCTTGTTTTATTGGTTATCTGAGGAGAGCCAGGAAAACTCAGAAGTGGGGTTTTTTTAATTGTGTAAGCCCACAAACAAAGACACAATTGTAAAGGTTTTGGGTGAACCTGGGAAAACCTATTTTGTTAATGAACGCTAATATCCCCTATGTGAGGATATTAGGAGTGGAGTAGCATTTTGTGTGGCTGTTGTTTAACAGTTGGTGAACACACAGGCAAAGCACTATAATCCCTTGTGTTGTGGTTGAATGATTTATTCATCTGATCTTTAATTATTCTTTTGTGGGATGTATGTATGGTGGTGAATGTTGTAATCATTTAATTCAAGCATTGTGAGAATGTTGTAATAGTTTAGAATTTATTTTCTGCTATTCCTTTATCAGCTTGATATTTAATTTCTTTTGAAAGTTGTTCCAGCAAGGTTGCCCTGCCATTTTTATGGTGTATGGCTGTCCCTAGAACAATACATTTGTGATTACAATTTATTTTAATTCAGTTTGTATTTATTTCTGTATTCCTCTTCGGTTTGAGATTTGATACAAAGATCTTTATAGAAATAAGGTTGTCCTACCATAAACTCTGGTTTTTGGTGTAAGGTTGTCCTTAGAACAACATTTGTATCAACCTCTTAAGATCTGAATTTTGAGGTTATTTTACTTTTCTGCATTGTGATTTACTTTGGCTATCATATTCTTTTTAATTCTGCTGTTATAAGTTTTATTTGGCATTGTTCTATTCACCCCCCCTCTAGGACATATAGCTTGGCCTTTTCAGTTTTACGCTAGCCTTAACCTGAAATCTTCCTGGGGGCAGCCGAAAATGGCTTATTTCTCTCAACACATGGAAATGGCACTATATAATTAGACTGCAAATTTTTCAACTGTTCAGGTGATAACAGGGTTAGTGGTGGTTTCCCTGGTTGTCTCAGATGTTTCGGCATAAAATAGAATTTCTTCTTTGCTGCTGCAGTCCAGGATGATTCTGCCTTTTCTGTTTCTTCTTTCACCATTTTTGCTTGAATGTCCTTTTGGACTTTGCTTTCATCATTCTTTCTTTCATCTTCGGTGAACCCTTTATAGTAATTAGCATCTGCAAAGAAGGATTCAGCCTCCGTATATGGCTTCGCAGCAGCCATTACTTTATACTGTATTCCATCTTTACAGTATTTGAAGCATTGGTGCAGTGTAGAGGGTATAATGCCATATTAATGGATCCATGGCCTTCTTAAGAGAAGATTGTATGTCGTCACGACATTTATAACATGGCACATGACATCAGTAATCAACTCTCCTATTTCTAGCATCACTGTAATCTTACCAAGTGCACGCTGCCCATCTTGATTGAAGCCCTATATCATCATTCCATTAGGGCGTAGGTCAGAATGACGATAACCTAATTTACTCAACATCAAGAGTGGTAAGAGGTTCACCTCAGACCCATTATCTATCATAATCCACTTGACCTTCTTCCCACGGATATGGCCTTCTATCATTAACGGTCTGTTATGCTCTGCTTCGCAGATCAAATCATCATCGGAAAAGAAAATGACCGGGAGGCAATTTTCTCGCTCATTGTGCGCTTCGTGTTCTAGTTCTGCTAATAAAGTTTCTCTAACATCGTGATTGGACAATGCTTGGACTAAGATCTGCCGAAATTCCTCTGACAACTTAAGCGCATCATAAACACTTAATCAAGCTGGTATGCCCTTCAAGTGACTCACTATGTCATAAGTAACTTTCACTGTCTCACTCTTCTTTTCTTTCCCGTCATCATCATTTTGCTTTTTAGTGACTTCTCTCCTTACAATCCCTATTTTTTACTTTGCAGGGCTTGTTATATTCTTTCTTGATAGCAATGTAATCACTGCCACATTCTTTGTCATCTTGCTGTCCTCTTCCTTTCTCATTTCGCAGCCCCTTTCTCGGATCATAAACATATTCACCATTGCCATTGTACCCCTTTCCTTGTCTTTTCCAATTACTATTTCACCCCTGTCTATCATCTGTTGTATTATGTACTTCAATGTATAACAATTCTCCGTCGGATGTCCCACTAGGTGATGATAGCAGCAAAAATCTCTTTCTCTAGTTTTTGTCACATCTTCAGGGCACTTGGGTTCTGGTAATTCAATCGTACCAACTTTTAACAGTTGGTTCATCATAGGAATGATATCTTCCTTGTCGAATGCGAACCCTTCGTGAGAACTGGACATCCTGTACCTCTTTCCACTGTATCTATTTCTTGATTGGTTTCATTCTTCTTTTTGTTTCGGCCTCTTTTCCCTTAAGTCCCTTATATCTTTGCTTCTCTCATCACAATTAACAGTATTTACGGTCATTTTGCTAGGTACTCTCCTAGCTGTCTCATGGTGAAACGCTAACATTTTACTAGTCATCAATTTCAAAGCATGAGCCTTGGTGGCCAGGTCATGGAAAGTTCTGATGTCGGCACTAATGAGTCCAAACGTGATCCCTGTCTCCATAGAATTCAGACACATTTTGACCTGTTCTTTTTCTTTCGGTAGCTGTCTACATGAGGCTCCTAATATTTTCCATCTGTCTATAAACTTTTCCACCGGCTCTCCTTCTCTCTGTCGTACGGAGGCTAATTCTGTAATACTAACATCACACTCTGAAGAGAAGAAGTTTAACATAAAGGCATCCTGCATTTGTTCCTAAATACGTATCGACCCTGGGGCCAAACTGGAGCACCATTGAAATGCCTTGTGTGTTAGTGATGACCTGAACAATAGTAAGTAATACTGAGGTATCGTGGAAAAATTTTCCATACTAGTAACGAAGTGTATTAAATGTTCTTCTAGGGATCCCTCCCCATTAAACTTCTAAAAATCTGGATGCTTAAAGTTGGCTGGAAATGGGATATCTTCTACCTCTCTTGGGTACGACATTCGGTACCTAAAGGCTAGTATTTTCACATTCTCTTTCTATTCTGATGGCTTTTTTAATAACTTGTCTCACTTCATCTTGTGTTACGGTTCTCGCGACTGGGATAGACCCTCGTGACCCTGCCCCCTGTGGTTGAAAACCTTCAGGCTAGTTTTCTTGTTCGTTCATCGTGCCCATCATTGGTGGAGCTGCTATCTGGGCTACATTGGGTGCAAGGGTTGCTAAAGCCTCTCTGAGATTTCTGCATTCTTCCATTAGTGTTCTTTGTGCTTCTGCCATTGCATTCATACGATCTTCTATAGTCGGCATATTGTTGTGATTTGTCCCGGCCATATGTATTGCAGCTTCTCCACTCTTTGACGAAGCTATAGTTGGAGTGGGGTGAGAGTACGTCGACGTAATAGGGCTCATGAAGAAAGTAGAGGATGAGGTTTCATTCGACTTTTGGACACTTCAGGTGCTATTAATCGATCGGGGCGATATGGTCATTGGTGACCTGTTAATAACGCCTTACCTTTCTGCTTTCTTGTCCATTTGACCCTTAAGGCAGTCAAAGCCGAGAAGTCGTGTGATGCTAACTACAGAAATATTATGCATTACCAGTCCCCTGACTCTTGTCAATGGAGAATTTTCTCTCACCGCAGTTACACCTTGGGTCCTTGTCTTCCTGTGAGTGACGACGGTCCATTCATCTCTTTCTTCCTATGTTACCGGTGAAGTAGTTATGACTGTAACAGCTGCTCATGATTCTGTTTGCTAGCTTGGTACTGCTTTATCTTTACTACCCTCAGTTTGTTTATCGGCATACTCCATGACAAACCTTGTCGCAGTGAAGTAGAAAACTGCTTTTCCTTGAATGATTGCCATTGCTTAATTAGTTGCGGTATTCTTTTCTCTATATTCTCCTTCTTCTTCTAACTAAAAAAAGAAAAATAAACAAACAACAAAAAAATAAAATTAATACTTATATTAAGTTGTATTCTATTTTGGAGATGAAAGGTAGGATGTTCCTGTTGAGAGTCACCATTTTGGTGCCTTGAAGGCACCAAACAGTCGCGATTATCTCCCTTGCAATTCTAAAGTTAATATTCAAGTAAAATAAATTGTCCCCAGCAGAGTCGCCATTTTGTTTCGAACAAGAAACAAATGTGTTTTGTTTGGGGAAATTTATTCACTTTATAATTAATAGAAGAAAGCAAGAAAGATAATCACATTATTCATTTATTCTAAGTTCTTTTACATCCCATTCTCCTTTAATTCTAAAATATAATTTTTACAAATATTATCAAATATTATGCTAAAAGACAGCTTTGTGCGCTAGATTCTTTATGTGTTAGAGGCCTTTGTGCACTGGAACCTTTGCGCGCAGGAAGTCTTTGTGCATAGATGACCTTTGCGCTCTGATGACCTTTGTGCGCAGGAAGCGTTGTGTGCCGCACAAAGGCTGTTCCGCACAACAGACAACGAGCTCTACCTTCTTCTCTCCTCAGTCCACTTTTCTCCAATCAACTACTAATGACCCCTTCAGAGGGGTCAAGGGGTATTTATAGCCCTCTCACACATGTGACCATGCCACGTAAGCACTGCGCACTCCCCTTTTGTGTGGACCTTGCTGTGCGCTCCTCCTCTGTGCGGACTTTGCTGCACGCCGCCCTTTGTGTGGATTCCTTCACACAGACTCCTTTTATGCGAAAACTTACTTCTTAATGATGAATTTTCGCACAACGGTTGAATTCCGTACAACAGCTGATTTCCACACAAAGGCTGAATTCCGCACAACAGCTCCTGCTTTCTTTTTTCTCTCACTCGTTTTTATGCCTTAACAATATCCAATGGAGGATAACCAAATCATGATTCATAGATTCTAATATTATGGATTATCCATATCTGAACCATGAATCCTTGTGCTAATAAAAGATC
Organism: Magnolia sinica; assembly: GCF_029962835.1. Lineage (NCBI taxonomy): Eukaryota > Viridiplantae > Streptophyta > Magnoliopsida > Magnoliales > Magnoliaceae > Magnolia > Magnolia sinica. The sequence continues at coordinate 91,865,978 of NC_080573.1, read as the reverse complement.
TAGTGTTATGAGACTATTTAGTTTTGCTCTAAATAGTGTGATTGACCATATGATCTTGTGATGCATCTATGGAATGAACTATGCCTAAGAATAAATGTGGATAACTATACAGATGAACTTAAGATTGTGATCTAAGGTAGATTTTAATCAAATCCAACACGGAAACTCTTGATCAATGGTTTGATTTATCTCGATCTTATGTGATGGCCCCACATGGCAAAAGATGGCATATCCAAATCATTTTATAAATTTGGATTTACCCAAGAATGTAGGATCATCGGATCAACCCTTGAATTAATGGATGGCCCACCAATAGATCAACTTTTGGGTGATAAAGATGTGAATCTATAAAGCATGTTATGTTAAATATAGTAGATATGAAGATATGTGCCTTGAATAAGAATCTTTAATTTATAATGTATCTTGATTTAGGTGAACCCCACCTTTGAACCTTGATTTAAAAATTGAATTAATAACTAGAATCTAATTCACCATAGAACGTTGGGCCTACCAATGATCAGTCATGTAATGTCTGGAATTTTTCCATACTCAACCTTAGTAAATACGTGAGCGTCACTATCAGAAATCCATATCAACTTAATTTGTTACCCTGTTTAGCCTACAAATTGATGATTTAGAGGATTATGGTCTAATCATTGTTTCTACAAATTGCAAATGGGTCACTTTATGAAGGTAGCTAATCCAAACACTAATCATGGTGCATGAGAAATCTTGTCCTAACAAATTCTAGAAATGCCTAGATTACCTGAATTAGCTCTAAACCACTCATTCATGGTCCGCTAAACTCAAAATTATAAAAACATGCCCGTCTTGCTGGGCTTGATGTCTATCATGGACATTGAGCCAAGATCGCATCTATGATCGTTCAACTTGGGCTTGTAAGGAGAGCACATGGGACATGTGAATACCCTTAAGAAATATTATGAACTTAAGTAAAATGTTCCTCTTCACTCTTTGTCAAAGTTATATCTTTTAGACCATTAGACTTTGATCAAATTAAGGACATTAACTTAGATTAATACCTCACATATCCGTATAGTTGTGGCCTCGATCGATGATCGATAGCCATCGAACTGACTTAGGACCTTAACCATTAATCAATGCATCCGAATGTAAGAGCGATCGTATCCATACCTAGATCTCCACTAAGGACACCTATTTCATGGCGTAAATCAGCCCGTACACCTCCTCATGGGCCCTAATACTTGGAAACAACCTCCCATAGTGTTAATATATAAAAAAAAACATGGCCATTAGGGTTGTTTGCATCACATTTGAGACTATAAAAGCCTCATTTTGGGCAGCCCTTCATTCCATACGAATTCGGCCCTAGGTTTGAAGATAGAGAGAAAGAGGAGAGAGAGAGAGAGAGAGAGAGAGAGAGAGAGAGAGAAGGTGGCTTTTAATGCTCTATCTTACCATTCCCTTTCAATCGAAAATCTAGCCTCTCCCGGATCTTTCATTAAACCCCTTTCATCAACGATCGAAGGTAAGAAACGAACCGTACTTCCCAATCTAGATCTACCTAGGTTGAATTGAATGAATCTCATCTTAGTTCTTATGTTCGTATAGGAATTAGTGTCTTCCCATAAAACCCTAACCCTAGAAGTGTGAGTAGGTTAGGCGGAACCCTCCAAAGTTGTGGACTATTCTCCTAGGTTTCCTTTTATCAATTGTTAAGGGTGATAGACCATGATTTTTAGTTGATTAAGTAAAAATTCATATGATAATTATGCGTAAATTGTGTTATTATTGCAAACCCTAATGTTGGTGTTATTAGTAGATAACATGTTTGATGGAATGCTTGGTCAATATGAAATCTCCTTCATTGAAACCCTGTTATGGCTATTGTTAAGTGTTGTTGATACCTATTGGCATGCCTTGATATACATTGTGTTGTATTGTTTAAGAATTTATTTCATTGATGTACTCAAGTGGGATATAAATATCTGATTATCAATACTTACAGGTTTGTGCTGGTGTACCTTGAATTATGCCAATTCGCATTGTCATCGAACTGATATATTCAAATGTGTTGTTAAAATGCTATATGATTGTTATTGTGTATTTCGTATATTAAATTGTCATTGCATTGGAGCAACCCCTGCTAGTCACTCGAGTAAATGGATGGCCGTCATGAGTTGGCTATTTTAGGCTTATATGTCAATCAGAGTTGAACACGGACGAACGATAGTATTTAAAGCCACATGGGATGCTTTACGCCCAATGTAGGTTCGGTCTGAGGTTCTACATGGTCATTTAGATTAGTCTAATGCATGGCTTGATCATTCTTATGCTTGGAGATTTTGTAACACTTGAAGGAATCTAGGATCCTGTGGACACTGGATCTCGGGTGGGGTGATTGGCTTGCCTTTTAAGGCTTGCCTCGCTTGAGTGCTTCTTTGGGGGGGGGGGGGGGGGTGGTGAAGAGGTGTATTATGTTTGACTAGAGTCACAACCAACCAATTAATTCGAATCTACAGTTGATTAGACCTTTTAGAAGCACTTAGGATTGAGAATCCGAAGATCCTTAGCCCTAAGATATGCCCAACAATTACATACGAGAAAACGATGAAATGCAATGCAGTGATGATGTATTTGGGGAGCAACAGTGAAAAATAAATGAGTGTTGCACAATGATAATGCTCAAAATTAGATGATGTTGATTAAAGCTTGAATGGTCGGATGGACGGTAGTATCACAAATGCTAGATCGAGTGGCCTAGATTAGGGCTTGAAATTGTGGTTTAGATCATTGTAGTAAAAGTATGGAGTAGACCAAGAGTCCTAGAGGGGGGTGACTAGGATTTTTCAAATATTTTGTCAATTTAAAAATCCTAATTGTCTAACTTAAACAATCTTTCAGTTTAAAGCAAGTAAGGCAATATAACATTAAAGGCTTCCAAGCCAATAGAGGATCCAATCACATACGCTATTCAAGATAAGTAGATTAAGTGACTAGCCTATAACATAGTGAACATGTGTGTGTGAAATATTGTACCTATCAATCATTAGCATACATCTAATCATGCACATATACTTAACCATTCAAACACATAAGCATAATAAGATAGATGCACAAATATCAATTCCAAACACAGGCATGTATAATGGTTCAGCTACTTGTCTACTCCACTCCCAACAACTATACTCTCTCCTAAAGTGTGTCGAATTTCACTATGAATGGTTTTAAATCAGGTTCACTATTAACCTTTATAGCCTTACACACGGACTCAATAATTTATGCTCTTCCCATGAGCAAAGGTCCTCCACTGAGAACCCACGTTTAGGCCCCATGGCCAAGGTCCCACAATAGACACCTACTTTTAGGCCCCAAGACTAAGGTCCCACAATAGGCACCTACGTTTAGGTCCACTAGCTAAGGTCCCATTATAGGCACCTGTGTTTAGGCACACCAGCCAAGGTCCCACAATAGGTACCTACAATTTAGGCACATGGGCCAAGGTCTCACACTAGGAACCTATATGAGTTTGTTAATAGCAAACTCTTAGCCTCAATCCTACACGAGGATAGAGACTAGCTTGTGAACTCTTAACAATGACACTTACTTGTTGGATTGAGTCCTTTGTTGTAGCTTGACTTGGGTTTCTTAATCTTTGCTCTTGTGTGCTCGAATGAGCTCCCCAATGCTCCCCCGATTGCTATGCTGTAGTTTGCCTGTTGTGTTAGCTTCACGATCAAGAACCTTGCATATGATGCTCCTATTAAGGTAAACAAGGTAATAGGAGTTGGTTGAATCTCTAACAAGGGTTATGAATGGATTTTCTAAGAGATTCAATTGATGGATGCACTAGAGTATGGTTGAGACTAAGGATATGCCTGTAGGTTTGGTCTCAATACTCTAGTGTAGGCTTCAGATCATGTTCTTCAATAAAGTGAGCTTTGAATGCTCATTGAGATGATGAATCATAATGAAAAGAACATGAATCTCATGTTGATAGAGTCTAGGATGAGTGATAAGAGTTTGGGACAACCTAGGGACTTTGAAATGCCTAAATCCACACTTTCTACGAAGTTCTGGGTCCCATATTTATAAAGCAATGGTCCCAAAGAATATAAAACGACTAGTTATCGGTGATATCGAGTGATCCTCGGTAGTACAGAAACATAGTCGGTGGTATCGAATTTTCGATTGGTGGTACTAAATTAGATCCTGAAGTTTGTTGGATGATTTTTTTTTTCTTTCGTTGGTACCAAAATTTGTTCATCGATAGGAGTCGGTGGTATCGAATATTCTTCGAAAGTTGCTGGACTATTTTGGGCACTTTTGGTAATACCGAAGGTATCTTCGGTGCTGCCAAAGATGCCATTCGGTGACACCTTTTCTTACCAAATGTGAACAGATTTTCCTGTTTTAACTCTTTGTCCATTAAATCATTCAACAACTTGGAACTTCCTAAAGTTAAGACTAAAAGGATGGAAAGTATGAACTTGGAATTGGCTTTTAGATGACTTAAGTGAGTTTTCCTTTTTGGGCTAAGGTCATTTATATATGAAGGATCTAGATCATAGAAGCTTTTCTTTTCTTGAACTTGTAGCTTGTGCTTTTGCTCCAGTTGCATCATTGGTCTTCCTTTGCCAAGGACCCATCTGACTACTTGACACAACTAGTCACGTGATTGACAAACATATATGCAAATTAGTACACTAACAATCTCCCCATTTGTCAATTACGTTACAAAAACAACTTATCCTAGGACACTGTCATGGTCCATACCAATGACCTACCAAAACAGTAAAAAATTACATATCATGTACCAAATTACAACTCAAACATAAGACTAGATATGTAACAACTAATGTTACTCTCCCATAGTTTCTTCTATGATCAACCAGTATTCTGCAGAAAACAACGGAGTGTTTTAGGGGGTGGATAGGTTTCTTCTCCCCTTTTTGTTAGTCATTAGCAAAGGATTTACCAAGAAGCAAGCAAATAATCATATATGATAAAACACAGTTTAGAGGGAGAAGAGATTCAGGGCACATAATGTTCAGAAAGGATAATAGGAAGTACAGAAACATAATGTGCTAAGCTCATAAGAAAAGATATAACCACGAAGAAGATTAAATGATATGAGAAGAATGGATATCATCATAAATGTATCAAAATTACTACCCCAAGCTTGGGTAGAATAAACCATTATCCAAAAAGAGCAGGCCCTTAAGGGTATAATCATCCAAAATAAAATGTATTAAGATGTAGCAGCACATGGATCCCTCTGGAGCATCATCTTGAAGACCCACCCTTATAAGAAGGAATGTGAGTGAAGTGAGGGAGAAGACTATCAAGACGTGGTTCAATTTCAGAGAGACGGTCCTCATACTATCAGAGGCAAGCTTCCATATTGAATTGTTCTTCAAGGGTTTGACGAACAGGATCATTTTGGCTTGGAGCTGGCATTGAGGTGCAACACGAACCCTGAGCAATGACCATGGGAGTGTCTTAAACATCTTCTTCACTCTTACATTCATGATTGGCCTTAACCACTTTTAACAGGAGTAGTGTTTTCTTGGTAAAGTACACTGCAGGATATATTGTATCACGAGAAGGTGGCAGTGCTAGAAACTTGGAGAGTTTGCAGATGACGTTTGGAAAAGAAAGGCTTGTGTGGTGTATACCTTTGACAACTTGAATTAATTGTTTCAAAATTAAAGTGGGTAGACATATTTTAGTTCTCCGATAGATATCACATAGGGTATTTAGAACAACTGGTGAGAGCATATCTCCAACAACTTCACAAGGATATGAATTGGTACTTAGTATATTGTGAAGTAGTTTTGTGGTAGAGTCCAGATGTAATGAAGATAGGTAGTTTCTTCTATTTTTAGGAATCATTGGGTTAACACACAATGTTCTGGTCACTTCTTGAAAAGGCCGAGCTAAGAGTCCTAGAGGTGTGGGTGAATAGGACTATTCCAAATTAAAATTTAAATGCGGAATTAGAAAGAAAGAAATAAATATAGTACTTATTAATCCCACAAAGTATAAATAAATAGCAACCTCAAATGTATAAGTATTGAGAGGTTGATGCAGATGTCGTTCTAAGGACAACCTTACACCAAAAAGCAATAACTTATGGTAGGACAACTTGATTTCTAGAACGGTCTGTGTATCAAAATCCCAAACCAATACAGAGGAAAATAAAAATAGCAAAGAAAACAAATTAAGTTATTACAACATTCCCACAATTGCATAAAACAAATTACAACATTCTCCATAAAGGCTTAAAGAGAAATTACAACATTCACACAAAGCCACAATCAACCAACACCACAACACCAGAAATTATAGTGGTTCGCTTGTGTGTATACTAACTATTAAAAAATACCCACACAACTACTCCACTCCCAATATCCTCACCCTCAGGATATTGGCTTTCACTATGAAATAGGTTTTTCAAGGTTCACCTAAAACCTTCACAATTGTGTCTTTCAAGAGAGCTTACATAATTCAAAAACCCCACACTCTGAGATTTTCTGGATCACCTCAGACAAACCAAAAAGAGATTTTTCCTAGCGTAACCTAAAAAACCAAAAAGAAATTTATAAAAATATAAATATACTTATCTGGATATTCTCCTTTGATGAAGCCCGGTAGAACCAATTCGAAGTAGATGTTCAATGTCCAAACTCACTTATGAAAGGGTTCTAAAATCTAAATGATTTTTAGATTAAATCACCTTGGGCTAGCTTGATTTGATTTTGACCTCAAGAAAGGGGAAAAACTTAAATCCCTTCTTCAAATAAGATTGGAATAGAGAACTCAAAATCAAATACAAAAAGCTAATTAAAAAAAAATATTAAATGAGCACAATATAGCTTAAGAATATCACAAACTTACCTCTCATAGTGGTGTGTTGATTTTGCTTGAATGAGTTACCAAACTCTGAAATTCATGCTCTATTTATAGGTGAAAAACAGTTTACTCGACTGGCCCAGTGGTTAGCTTAACTGGTCAAAGGACCAACAAATTTTCAAAATTTTAGGCGCGATAAGATGAGATAGTTCCTCGACTGGTCGAGTGGCTTGCTCAACTGCTCAAGTGGCCTGCTCAACTAGTCTAACCCTGCACTTGACTAGTCGAGTGGGACCAAAAATGCTTACTAGACTTTGAGTTGAGCCTGCTTGATTGGTTGAGCACTATTCACTTGATTGGTCGAGCAGTCTTCAGGATTGGTCGAAGGTCCAACTGAAATTCTAAAAATTCATAACAAACCCTGGACTGGTCGAGGGAATTCTTGGACTGGTGGAGCCAGTGTCTGGAATAGTCGAATCATAACTAGGACTAGTCGAAAAATGACCTATAAATTTATCAAATGACTTATTTGTATAACCTATCCTAAGGTCAATCTCAGGTCAAACAAACCTTATTTGTGAGATGGAATCATCACATATCATTCTTTTAATATAGTTGAAGCTTGATCTAGTGAACTTCATGATGTAGTTGAAGCTTAAAGACTTGATCCATTACTTGAACTTCTTGAACTTGACTTTGAACTTCTTGATCTTGTCTTTGAATGTAGGTAAGGATGACATGAAATTGATCTTATAGTAACAACTACATAAGATACAGATTCCAAGAGGTTTTGGCACTACAAAATTTGACAATCCTAGGAGCTCGATAAGATAGCATTCACAATCTCCCCCTTTGTCAAATTTGTGACAAAACAAACCAAGACCAAGAAATCATGCACCAATTAGATCAATAAAGAATCATGCACCAGTTAGATCAATAAAGAATCATGCACTACTTATATCAATAAAGAATCATGCACCAGTGAAAAATTGGTTAGCATAAATCAATACTTTCCCTTAATACATTACTCCATAGAATCTAAGTGTACTCCACAATTCTCTCTACATACTCCACAGCAACTTCCACTGCAAAACATATAAGCATACAACACAAATTCTCACCCTTTTTGTCACAATATGACAAAGGAAAGAATATATGATGAAAATATAAGAGTAGAATAAGAGCAATGAGTATGAGAATAAGAAGTAAGTTCAAGATAACCATTAAACATGTCCATAAAAATACGAAAACATGATCAAGCATATAATGTCAAGAAAAATCCAAGTATAAAAGTTATTACATATCAGATATTGAAAATTAATCTAAACTAGAGGAATGATCAGGTAAGGAAGGATTAATTTGATGAAGTCCCTTGTTAATGCGCCTAAGATATTTGTGAATATATTTAAATTGCATTTCTTGGGACATATGCATATCTTCAACCTTCTCCTCAAGAGATCACAAACGCGAATCAAAATCAGAAGGCTGATAATCAGCATTAGTCGCAGAGTCAGACTCAATCTCATAAAAATTGTCATCCATATTGACATCATCTGGAGGCAAAGCATCCTCCTCTTCAGTTGCTTTTGCTGCTCCTCCAGCACCTACATCAACTTGGCCTGGAGCCAACCTTAAATTCATCTTATTTATGTTTGAATTGTTGAATGGTAGATGGTTAATTAGAGCTTCTCGAACAAGCATAGCCACTAAACTATGGGTGGCTAAAACAGTCATAAGATAAACAAAGGGTATATCACTGTGACCTGGATGGAGATGGAACTGAATCATGATGTAACATATAAGCGATGGAAGACAAACAGAGACACCAGTAACAAGAGAATGAAGAATACAAGCCATGAAAGTAGTAAGCTTGGTTTTGTTACCAGATCTGGGGTAGACATTTGAAATGAAAATCCGATGGAGAACCCTGTATTTGGGTAACATAAACTTAGAAGCGAGCGCATTCCCAGAACTTCATTCCACATCCATATTACATAAAACTCTAGTGAGCATTCTCTTCTCAGATTCAAACGGTTTTGCTACAAGTATATGAATGGGAATACCATCATCATTAACTGGTATATCCATTAACCCATAAATTAAGTGACGGTCCACTTCAATTGGACCTTCTTTGGTTGTAATTATAAATGTTAGATTCTCAGTAGAGAAGTCACTAATGTAACAAACATAGCCTGAGCAATGGAGCAATATGCCAGGCTAACCCAATGTAAAATATTATCCTATCTAACAGATTGAAGGAGTGGAATAATACCAAATGGTGCCAAATGATCAGGATTAACTGTCCGTTCAACTATCACATTGCATAAGCAAATATCTCACACATACTCGGGATTATCTTTGGATGATCGAAGATGGCATACCATGATAGGAGCAGAAAGAGAAGAAGAGGGACCACGAGATCTTTTCTTCTTACTTTTACTCTTCATTGCAATAAAGAAATTAAGGAATACAAGGATTGCAAAAGAGGCAAGAAGAGATTTTAATACATCATATTTTTAGATAGAAAACCCACAAAACAATCATAAACCTTAAAATAAACAACACAAACAAGAAAATGGAAGTGCAAAGAACTCAAATCTATAAGGAAATTGAAAATAATGCACTAACCATGGAGGAATCGAAGATGGGTTCGACCGGTCGTGGTAGGGCTTGTTGGAGAAGAAGAATCAAATGAAAAAAAATGTGCTTTTCTCCAAATAAAAGGCCAAACCCGAGATTCACGACTAGTCGAGTACATACTCGACCGGTCAAGCCATGACTGGTCGAGTGTGTACTCGACTGGTCGTGCACAACTCAAAATGTGCAAATATGCATTATATTTGAATTTTAAAAAATTTAAAATAATAAATATATACATTATGATATAAATAGGCATACATTATCAGTTCATATTGGACATACCAAGATCAAATTTCAATTTTGTAAACCTGTTTTTCTTGAGCGGTTTTGTGAATATGTCTGCAAGTTGATTCTCGGTCTGAATATATTGCAATGAAATTATTTTATCTTCCACCAATTCATGAATATAATGATATCTAATGTCAATATGCTTGGTTCATGAATGCTAAATTGGATTTTTAGAAATATTAATTGCGCTTGAATTGTCACAGTATAAAATCATAGATTCTTGCGTAAATCCGTAATTGTTTAGCATTCTCTTCATCCACATAAGTTGAGTGCATGCGTTACCAGTAGCAATGTATTCAGCCTTAGCTGTGGAGAGTGATATGGAACTTTGTTTCTTACTTAGCCAAGAAACCAAACAGTTCCCGACATAGAAACAACCACCGCTGGTTGATTTACAATCATCAATATTATCAGCCCAATCAGCATCCGTGTAATTAGCTAATTGCAAACTAGTATCATGTGGATACCAGAGACCAAGATTAGCTGAACTAGCGACATATCACAAAATATGCTTAACAACAATTAGATGTGACTCTTTAGGGTCCGACTGATATCTAGCACAAATTCCTACTCTAAAAGCAATATCAGGTCAGCTTGCAGTTAAATAAAGTAAACTACCTATCATACTACGATACAACTTAGGATCCACACTCTTACCTGTTAAATCCTTAGAGAGTTTTAGAGTAATACTAATTGGAGTATCAAAAATTTTCCCACTCAAAAATCTGAACTTTTTAACTAAGTTCAGACCATATTTGGTTTAAGAGATAAAGAAACCATCAGGAAGTTGTTTGACTTGTAACCCTAGGAAATAGTTTAGTTCTTCAACCATGCTCATTTTAAATTTAGATTTCATAAGATCTACAAATTCAACAGTCATGTTAGTACAAGTAGATCCATAGATAATGTCATCAACATAGATTTGTACTCATAGTATATGATCATTATGTTTCTTTACAAACAATGTTTTATCAACACTTCCCATTACAAAGTTATGACTTATTAGAAACTTAGTCAACTTTTTGTACCATGCCTTGGGAGCTTGTTTTAAACCATAGAGTACATTTTTTCAAGCGATAGACATGATTAGCATGCTTAGGGTCTTCAAAACCCTTTGGTTGTTCAACATACACTTCTTCATGCAAATCGCCGTTTAACAACGCACTCTTTACATCCATTTGATATATTTTGAATTTTTTAAAGCACGCAATGGATATAAATAGTCTAATTGATTCAAGATGAGCTACTGGGGAAAAGGTCTCATCATAATCAATGCCTTCAATTTAAGTGCACCCTTATACAACCAGCCTAGCCTTGTTTCTAATAATATTACCAAATTCATTAGACTTATTTTTGAAAATCTATTTTGTTCCAATAATGTGTTTATCTTTTGGTCTTAGAAATAAGTACCAAACATCATTTCTAATAAACTGATAGAGTTCTTCTTGTATTGCTACAATCCAGTTTTCGTCAGTAAGGGCTTCTTTTATGTTAGCCGGTTCTATCTGAGATGTAAAGCACACGTAATTGCACACATGTTCTAGTTGTTTACGAGTGTGCACACCAATGAGAGGGTTTCCAAGGATTTGATTAGATGGATGGTCTTTAACTGTCCGCAGTTCAGTATTATTTTAACTAGATGAAGAGTTTGTTTTATCAAATAAAAGAATATCATTTTCTGAACTTGAGATAGGTGTATTGAAGTGATCATCTATAATCACATCAATGGATTCTTGAATTACACCAGTCCTCTTGTTAAGAACACGATATGCTTGACTATTTAGAGCATACCTTAAAAATATCCCTTCATCACTTATGGTGTCAAATTTACCCAGATTTTCTCAGTCACACAAGATGTAGTACTTGTTGATAGAAACTAGTAGGCTTCTTATCAAACCACATTTCATAAGAAATTTTACTATTTAATCTTCTAGTATAAACCCAGTTAATTATATAATAAGTAATATTTAAGGCTTCAGCCCAAAGATTTTTAGGAAGCTTCATACTATTTAACATTATATTTGCCATTTCTTGAAGCACTCTATTTTTCGTTTCCACTACACCATTTTGTTGTGGTTTTTTGGGAGTAGAATATTCATGTGATATTCCCTGATCATTGCAACATTTCTCAAAACTACTATTTTCAAATTCAGAACCATGATCACTACGGATCTTAGTGACTTGTGATTCTTTTTCAGTTGGATACGTTTAAGTACCCTTTTTACTTCATCGAGAGTTTCTGATTTCTCTCTTAAGAAGACTACCCAAGTATACTTGGTAAAGTTATCTACAATCACCATAATATACTTCTTGCCACCTCGACTCTCCGTTCTAGTTAGTCCAATTAGATCCATGTGAAGAAGTTCGAGTGGTTTAGATGTGGTATTAGAGTTCACCTTTTTGTGAGTACTCCTGGTTTGTTTACCAATTTGGCACTTGCCACATATTTTTATCTACTTCTTTACTTTGGGTAGACCTCTTACCAATTCTCTTTTGCTTAAGCTATAAAAGTTGCGGTAATGTACATGTCCTAGGCACTTATGTCATAAATCGGTCTCATCGGTTTAGACCATGTAACACAATAGCTTAGATGAGCTTGAATCACTAACAATGTAGCAGTTCTCAAAAGTTTTGCGACCAATTAATATTATAGAACTATTCTTAATTAAAATTTCACACCCTTGGTTGGTAAATTTTACACTATGATTATTATCACAAATTTGAGAGATGCTTAATAGATTATATTTTAAACATTATACATATAAAATATTTTCAAATAGAGGGAGGTTAAAGAGTTGAACTGTACCGTGGCCAACAATTTTACATTTGCTACCGTCATCAAATGTGACTGAACCATCAGTCATGTCTTTAAGACTGGTAAATAGACCTTTGTCACCTATCATGTGTCTGGAGCAACCACTATCTAGGTACCACTTTGAATGGCTCAAAGCTTTGAAAGCAGTGTGGGCAACTAAACAAGTAACCTTAAGGACCCATTTCATTACTGTTTTGTTCTAAGTCCTACCCACCAAGTTAGATTTTAAGAGCTACTTAAGTAAGTCAACAATTTTTTCAGCCAAAGGGTTACGATTCTGATTTCTATAGTTGATATGATTGCTTTTAGGTTTAAAAGTCTGAAAAGTTTTAGAATTTTTAGAATTATTTTGATTCAGACTTTTCCCTTTTGAGTTAGAGGACTCCCCTTTAACAAATTTAGGTGGAGTATTCTTATATTTGGGAGAAATACTTTTATCATAGCCCAATCAAGATCGATCACCACATTTTCTAGATCCGGATAAAAGTTTTTCTAATTTAAGATCGCCTTGGGCATACCTCCATGTGTCCTTCAAACTCAAAAGCGAAGAGACTTCTAGTTTTAGCTTTTCGTTTTTAGATTTTAATTTTTCAACTTGGGACGTTTTGAAATCTAAGTCACACTTAGTTTTTTTAAAGCAATTTGAAAAGTGTTATTTTTCTAAGACTAGATTATTAAAATTCTCTTTTAGTTTTAAAAACTTTGTTATGAAGTTTTAACTTTACAGCAATTTTGCAACTTTCCCTGTATAGGGCATCATAAGCATCTTGAAATTATTCTTTATTTTCATTATCACTATTCAGATTTTCTTCACTGATTGAATCATCATTATCTGAGAAGGTGAGCTTGGCTAGAGTCATTAGGGCTTTAACATCATTAGCCGACTCAGTTTCAAAATCTTCTGACTCAGAACAAACATCAGAGTAGGAAGAATCATCCCATGTAGCCAACATACCTTTCTTTTTAGACTTGTCCTTCTTAGGACATTTATTTGCTAGATGCCTATATTCATGGCAGTTGTAGCATTGGCTGTCTTTTAAAGATTTTTAATTTTTAGATCTAGGTTTTTTCTTTTCAATAGGTTTTCGTAAATCAACCCTCTTTTTACTTTTGAATATCTTATAAAAATTTTTAGCTAAAAGAGCCATATCATCTTCAGAAGTTTCTAAATCAGAATCATTACTATTTTCATGAGAAATAATTTTAGAAGACTTAAGGGTGATTGACTTACCTTTGGGTGAGTTGGTGCCTTAAAATTTAACTCATAGGTTTGAAGAGACCCAACTAATGCTTCTACTCTCATATTATCTGTATCACGAAGTTCCTGGATCGCGGTCACTTTTGAATTGAACTATTTAGGCAATGAGCGCAGTATCTTTACATAGGCTTTACTTTTTGGGATCCTATCACCGAGACCCCAAATAGAGTTAACAATGTCATTCAATCTTGTATAGAAGTCCACGAAAGTTTCACTTTCTTTCATACGTATTTCCTCAAATTTGGTTGTAAGGATTTGAACTTTAGATTTCTTGACAATTGTTGTACCCTTGTGTGCCATTTCCAAAAAATCCCAGGCTTGCTTTGTAGTATCACAGGATATAATTCTCTTGAATTCATCCAGTGATAGTGCGCAAGTAATAACATTTAGAACCTTTGCATTGGCACTACTCTCACTTTTCTGAAGATTGATCTAAGTAAAATAAGGTAAAACTTTTACAGTTACAGATCCATTATTACCAGTCACTTCAGTGGTAAGAGGGGTCCAATTGGTCACTGTGGGTTACCACACGCTCTCATCCATGAATTTAAAAAAAAATCCTCATTCTGGCTTTTCAATAGGCATAATTGGAGCCATCAAATGGTGGAGGCCTAGTGATTGAGAGGCTATCAAAATTTGATATCTTAAAAAGCTCAGATCGATTAACTCAAGAATTTCATCCAAATAACAAAGATAAAACGGGCTATTAGGCTTTGATACCACTTGAAAAGGGTAAGCTAAGAGTCCTAGAGAGGGGGGGGGGGTGAATAGGACTATGCCAAATTAAAATTTAAATGCGGAATTAGAAATAAATAAATAAGGATAGCACTTATCAATCCCACAAAGCAAAAATAAATAGCAACCGCAAATCCACAAGTATTGAGAAGTTGATACAGATGTTGTTCTAAGGACAACCTTGCACCAAAAACCAATGGCTTATGGTAGGACAACCTAATTTCTAGAACGGTCTGTGTATCAAAATCCCAAACCAATACAAAGGAAAATAAAAATAGCAAAGAAAACAAACTAAGTTATTACAGCATTCCCACAATTGCATAAAATAAATTACAACATTCTCCACAAAGGCTTAAAGAGAAATTACAACATTCACATAAAGCCACAATCAACTAACCACCACAACACCAGAAATTATAATGGTTCACTTGTGTCTACACCAACAGTTAAAAAACAGCTATACAACTACTCCACTCCCAATATCCTCAACCTCAGGATATTGGCTTTCATTATGAAATAGGTTTTTTAAGGTTCATCTAAAACCTTCACAATTGTGTCTTTCAAGAGGGCTTACACAATTCAAAAACCCCACATTCTGAGATTTTCTGGATCACATCAGACATACCAAAAAGAGATTTTTCCTGGCACAACCTCAAAAATCAAAAGGAGATTTACAAAAATGTAAATATACTTATCTGGGTATTCTCCTTTGATGAAGCCCGGTAGAACCAGTTCGAAGTAGATGTTCAATGTAGATGTTTAATGTCCAAACTCACTTATGAAAGGGTTCTAAAATCTAAATGATTTTTAGATTAAACCACCTTGGGTTAGCTTGATTTGATTTTGATCTCAAGAAAGGAGAAAAACTTAAATCCCTTCTTCAAATCAGATTGGAATAGAGAACTCAAAATCAAATACAAAAAAGCTAATTAAAAGAGAAAATTAAATGAGCACAATATAGCTTAAGAATATCACTTATCTCTCAGAGTGGTGTCTTAATTTTGCTTGAATGACTTACCAAACTCTGAAATCCGTGCTCTATTTATAGGTGAAAAAATTGTTCACTCGACTGGCCCAGTGGTCAGCTCGACTACTCGACGGACCAACAAATTTTCAAATTTTTGGGCACGATAAGATGAGATCGTTCCTCGACTGGTCAAGTAGCTTGCTCAACTGGTCGAGTGGCCTGCTCAACTGGTCGAGCACTGTTCACTCGATTGGTCAAGTAGTCTCCAGGACTGGTCGAGGGTCCAACAGAAACTCTGAAAATTCACAACAAACCTTGGACTAGTCGAGGGAATTCATGGACTGGTCAAGCAGTGTCTGGACTAGTCGAACCATGACTAAGACTAGTCGAAAAATGACCTATAAAGTTAACAAATGACTTATGATATGAATGTAAATCATATGACCTATCCTAAGGTCAATCTAAGGTCAAACAAACCTTATTTGTGAGATGGAATCATCACATATCATTCTTTTGATATAGTTGAAGCTTGATCTAGTGAATTTCTTAATGTAGTTGAAGCTTGAAGACTTGATCTATTACTTGAACTTCTTGAACTTGACTTTGAACTTCTTGATCTTGTCTTTGAATGTAGGCAAGGATGACATGAAATTGATCTTATAGTAACAGCTACACAAGATACATATTCTAAGAGGTTTTAGCACTATAAAATTTGACAATCCTAGGAGCTCAATAAGATAGCATTTACACTTCTTTCTAGACACCTGGATCATTTAAGCAATGATCAATTGGTGAGGTATGTGTCACTGAAAGATTTAGAAGTTGTCCCAACATCAAAGAAGTGATCTCCTTGGTTTGGTTCATGTAATTGATGCTTATCGACGGAGGATCATCTTGAGTATTATGACAAGAATTCAAGAATTGATGGACAAGGTTATATTGTATTTCTCCTCCTAAGTGAAGGATGTTTTCCCACCCTATTGATCCCAGATAGATGTCTATCTTGTATGGCTCTATGAAACAAGATTTTATAAATCAATTAAAGGTAAATTCATTTGCCCAAGCAATAGAATGAGGGTGAGTAAAGTTTCTGATTTTTCTAGATAAGGTTCCTCCTTTCGCATCATCTTTTCCTCTGTTCTTGACCATGCTGAGCTGAAATCATAAGTTAAAACCATAAGTATAACTAAAATAATAACTAATCTGAAAAGATGCTTGTGTCCTCTAACAGAATGAGGTTTCAATCACAAATTTTTCAATCAAGCACATATAGATCATATAGTGCGTTCCTTTTAAAAACAACCTTTTTTTATTCTGTGTAATTGTAATTCAGGTGGTTGTTTGGAACACAATGGTATCCTTATAGAAGTTGATATGCGGTATGGGATGATTTAACTATTTGACCATAGAAATCAACTTTAAAACCCTCAGATAGTGTATAATGGGACAAAATTAATTGGGCCAAGTTTTCATTGACTGTTCCTCGAAGGAATTTCTTGAACCTTAAGTTTTTTCAAGACATCGCTCATCCACATTTTTGCACACACAACCTTTTGTTTCAAATTTTTGGTAGTAATGTTTAGAGAACATTGTGTTCTTGGAACACAAGATTTGCTACTACGGATTTCCTTAATATGCACATTGTGTTCTAAGATACGATTCCATGATATGATAGAGAGTGAAGATCTAGCATGGAATTACTAAAATGTTTAGAGAACAAGAATCCTCAGATTTAACAATTAGACCAATCATTTTTTTTTGGGCTTACTTTTACTTATCAATATCTCCCTTTTTAAAGATCTTGACCCATTGCCAAATATATCAAAAGATGGGTCAAGGTAACTTGTTGATTTACTTGGATCAGATGCGACAAGGGCCTGAGTTGTTTTCAGGGCACTTGTATCTATTTTGCATTACCCATTTGGTAACCATTTTCTTTGAGCCAGAGAAGTATTTCTCTAAGTGACTTCCAAATGATTTAGATGTGACTTTGAGATTTTTCTTGGAAGTAACATCAGCTTTTTTGAACATAGGACATTCCCATTTGTAGTGTCCTATCTTTCCATAGTGATGGTATTCAACTAAATTTTTCTGATTTGGAGTAGTTGAATTTGTCATCATTGATGAATTAGAGGAGGATTCTGATTCATATCCTAGGCATGTCATATTTTTGAATTTTCTACTCATGCATAGAGGTTTCTCAAAATTTTCATTGCTTTGAATGAATTTTCGGATTAGTTCTGCTGTTTGTCAAAGTGTTTTACTTCTAGTTTTAGTTTTTTTTTTTCTTTCTTTAATTTCTCAACTTTCATCTCTAGAAGTTCAATTTTATTGATCAGATTATTATTGTTCTAACAGTAGTTCCTCTTCCATTTCTAATTCTCTCAAGATCAAGTTCATCTTCCTCATCCAATATCCTAAGAATGACTGTAGTGGTGGATGCCATAAGTATTTTTTAGTAGTTTTTAGCCATCATCATTTTCAGACTTACTGTCTTCAGAGTTTGAGTCATTTGTGTCATCCCATGTGGCTGTCATGGCTTTTCCTTTTAATTTTCTAGTCGGACAATCAGTTGATATATGTCCATACTTTTGGCAATTAAAACACTGGGGGTTCTTTGAACTTTCTAGAAGGTTTGCCTATTTGGTGTTTGTTGTCCAGTTGTTTCCCCTTAAAGGTTTTTTCACGGTTCTTGTCAAAAAATCTTCTGAACCGTTTAGCCAGCAGAGCCACTTCCTCATTATCATCTTCATTTTCTGTTTCTTCTTCCTCCATGGAGGTTTTAGAAACTTTAAGAACATTGTTTTTGGACTTTGTGGGCGGTTGGAAATGCAACTCAAATGTTTGTAGAGAGCCCATAAGTTCTTCAACTTTCATCTCATCAATGTTCCTACATTCTTCTATTGTGGTGACTTTGGATTTAAATTGTTCCGGTAGGGATCTTAAGATTTTCCTACAAATTTGGGGTACTAGAATTTTCTCCCCTAGTCCCCCCATGGAATTACATATGATATTTAACTTTGTGAAAAATTCCATGAATGTCTCATGTTCTTCTATCCTTATCTTTTCGAATTGAGATGTCAATAGCTGTAGCCTTGATCTTTTTACTGTGTTTGTTCCTCCATGGGTTGTTTGTAATAAATCCCATACTTCTTTCAAAGTTCCACACATACTGATTTGATTGAGCACTTCTTGTGAAACTCCATAGTAAATAGCGTTCATGGCTTTAACTTCATTTAATTTCATTTCTTTATAATATGTAGTCTATTTCTCTTTTGGTTTTGGTTTGGAGACAGTTGTATTGTTGTCTTGTACCACTTGTTCAGTTAATGGTACATATCTATTCTCAACAACTTCCCAAACTTCAATATCTAAAGCTTGTAGAAAATATGACATCCTGGACTTCCAATAAGAATAACTTGAGCCATCAAAGAGAGGAGGTCGAGAGACAGCTAGTCCTTCTTTATTCATTATTCCAACCTCTTGTTTGGATCTTCCTCTAGGTTGTTAAGCCTTTTAAGAGGAACCCACTCTGATACCAATTGAAATTGCGGTTTAGACCACTATAGTAAAAGTATGGAATAGACCAAGAGTCCTAGAAGGGGGTGGCGAGGACTTTTCAAATATTTTTTCAATTTAAAAATCCTAATTTCCTAACTTAAACAATCTTTCAGTTTAAAGCAAGTAAGGTAATATAACTTTAAAGGCTTCCAAGCCAATAGAGGATCTAATCACATAGGCTATTCAAGATAAGTAGATTAAGTGACTAGCCTATAACATAGTGAACATGTGTGTATGAAATATTGTACCTATCAATCCTTGGCATATATCTAATCATGCACATATACTTAAGCATTCAAACACATAAGCATAATAAGATAGATGCACAAATATCAATTCCAAGCACAGGCATGTATAGTGGTTCGGCTACTCGTTTACTCCACTCCCGACAACCGCACTCTCTCCTAGAGTGTGTCGGATTTCACTATGAATGATTTTAAATCAAGTTCACCATTTACCTTTATAGCCTTGCACATGGACTCAAAAATTTATGCTCTTCCCATGAGCAAAGATCCTCCACGGAGAATCCACGTTTAGGCCCCAGGGCTAAGGTCCCACAATAGGCACCTATGTTTAGGCTCCACGGCCAAGGTCCCACAATAGGCACATATGTTTAGGCCTACTAGCCAAGGTCCCATAATAGGCACCTACATTTAGGCACACCGGCTAAGCTCCCACAATAGGCACCCACAATTTAGGCATACAGGCCAAAGTCCCACACTAGGAACCTACACGAGTTTGTTGATAGCAGACTCTTAGTCTCAATCCTACATGAGGATAGAGACTAACTTGTGGACTCTTAACAATGACACTTGTTGAATTGAGTCCTCTGTTGTACCTTGACTTGGGTTGCTTGATCTTCGCTCTTGCGTGCTTGAATCAACTCCCCAATGCTCACCCGATTGCTTCGTTGTAGTTTGCCTATTGTGTCAGCTTCACAATCAAGAACCTTACATATGATGTTCCTATTAAGGTAACCAAGGTAGTGCGATTTGGTTGAATCTCTAACAAGGGTTATGAATAGATTTCCTAATAGATTCAACTGATGGATGCTCTAGAGTATGGTTAAGACTAAGGATATACTTATAGGTTTGGTCTCAATACTCTAGTGTAAGCTTGAGATCATGTTCTTCATTAAAGTGAGCTTTGAATGCTCATTGAAATGATGAATCATAATGAAAAGAACATGAATCTCATGTGGATAGAGTCTAGGATGAATAATAAGAGCTTGGGACAACCTAGGGACTCTAAAATACCTAAATCCACACTTTCCACAAAGTTCTGAGTCCTATATTTATAAAGAAAAGGTCCCAACATATATAAAATAGCTAGTTATTGGTGATACCGAGTGATCCTTCGGTAGTACTGAAACATAGTCGGTGGTATCGAATTTTCGCTCGGTGGTACCGAATTAGATCTTGAAGTTTGTTGGATGATTTTTGTTGCTTTTGGTGGCACCGAAAGTTGTTCATCAGTAGGAGTCGGTGGAACCGAATATTCTTCGAAAGCTGTTGGACTATTTTGGACACTTTCGATAATATCGAAGATATCTTCGGTGCTACCGAAGGTGTCGTTCAGTGATAACTTTTTCTACCAAATGTGGGCAAATTTTCCTGTTGTAACTCTTTGTTCATTAAATCATTCAACAACTTGGAACTTCATAAAGCCAAGACTAAAAGGATAGAAAGTATAAACTTGGAATTGGCTTGTATAGATGACTTAAGTGAGTTTTCCTATTTGGGTTAAGGTCATCTATATATGAAGGATCCAGCTCATAGAAGCTTTTGTTTTCTTGAACTTATAGCTTGTGCTTCTGCTTTAGTTACATCATTGGTCTTCTTTTACTAAGGAATCATTTGACTACTTGACATAACTAGTGATGTGATTGATAAACATATGTGCAAATCAATGCACTAACAGGACTTGGGTGGCTTAGGTGACTCATGTTCTAACTAGGCCAAGCTAGTCCAGGGCCGAATTCTCTTTCTCTCATTCTCACTCTCCTCAATAGAGGGATGGAATGACTAAATAGATAAATCCATAAGGGATGAGGAGGCTTTGAAATAGAAGTGTATTTACTGGATGAGAAGGGGAGGGGGCTATTTATTTATAGTCATAAACCTAGTTTTCTTGTAATTCTTGTAAAGTCTAGGGCAAAAGGTAGTTGAAGGGATAGGATTGGAGATTTCCACATGACATCATCTCATGGGTTGGATGAGGTGGTAAAAGAGTAAATTTAGGTAAGAAGATGGTCGTCAGAGTAAATACACATCAACCACATACTTAGAGTCTAAAAAAGGAAAAATCCACATGCTTGAAGGATGCTAGCCAAAAGAGGTGTGTGTGCGTGCGTGCTTGTGCGTGTGTGTGTGTGTGGGGGGGGGGGGGTGACCCACCCATGTTTAGACTCCCTGCTTTGGTAGGAAGCCTCCCACACTTGTGTGGAGGCTATGTTTTGAAGGTATTGCCTTATTAATGGGTAATGTCTTCTGATTGGGCTTGTTTTTGGGCTTTGACTTGGGCATGGTTTTGGGCTTAACTAGATGAGTTGACTGGGTTGTTGGACTGGGTAGGCTGATTGGATGAGTTGACTTAGTAAGTTAACTGGGTGAGCCAACTCGCTGAGTTAGCTCAAAGTTATAGGTTTTAGAGTCCTAGGGTATAGGACTATATTAACTGGTTTGAGGCCTCTAGGGTTAAAGTTTAGAATTAGGGTTTTGGTTGACCATCTATTGGTTCAAACTCAATCAGCTTACCGACCTAAGGTGTGGTGTCCACAAATGCATCTCTTTAGCAAATGTTATGTGCAACTGAATGTCAAAGTGAGTAGACACGACTTTACTGATTAGTCATGAATTGTGGTCTAGATTCATTGCTTGTCATTGTGTCTGTGTCAGCTGGTTACTTAGAAATAAATGACTCGCATGTATCATGAGATTTTGAGAAAAATGTTACGATTGTTCCTGCACTTTCTGCGGCATTACGGGTCATCAATTACAACATTTTCACTCTTAATTAATACTAACATTGGAAGGTAAAGTAGAGCCCCTGCGCTTTCTACGGCCTTATAAGGGTATTGACCCAAACTGAAATATCCATTTCTTCTCAGATCACTCCAAGAGTACTTATTTTTCTTGATCATTAAAGTGGTTAGTTGCCTTAGGCTTTCTATGGCCTTAGGGGGAACTCACTACACCAACTTGGACTTGAGAAATTTTCATAAGCATCCACACCCAAGTATGTACGGGTGACCTTTTTCTTGCAATCTTTTGATTTGGACACTTAAGTTATAATTTATTTTTTTGTTTTTTGTTGTTAGATGATTTCTTTTAATCAGTCTTAGCCTATTATCTTTTCTTTGCATTAGCGTTTGATACGATGGAGCTAATACTAGAGTTCAGTCTGATTGTGCTTTAGTGTGCAATCAGATTCGATTATCTCTTGGGAAACCACGAGACATCGAATCTTATTTGGTTTTATACTAACTCCCACTTGAAGATATGGAAGATGTCTTAATGCCTCAGAAGCCTATCACTTTATTCTATAAATATTTTAAAGATTTTTTAAAGTCGCCTCACTCTGGGTGTGATATTCCATGGGGGTTTTAATTTTTATTTTTTATTGAAAGATGATTTTGAAATGTGTCTAGCCTACTTGGTTGTCTCCATTAGGGATGCCTATGAGACTTCAGTTAAGCTAGTTTTTATTAAAAAGATATAAGAGGTTAGTGCATATGTTGGTTGTGATCTAAATGAGTTTGGATGGGGATTGTAGATTTTTTAGGATTTTGTGTTTCACTACTTGGGTTTTGATTATTGATATTGGGAATAAGATCTATTGGAGATGGTTCATTCGGTGTAAGTCTGATTAGTGGTTGTGATTAAGAGTCTGATTTATTAAAGATGGTTGATTGGTTCAATTGTCTCATGGGGTAATTAGACTTGGTTATTTTTGGGAAAATCTGAACCGTTGGTTGCAATTCAATTCAACTTTTATTAGGGATGGTGTAGATTTGTTTGTTGTTGGCGATCAAGATTCTGATCTACGACTAATCAGGTCCATCATCGTGCTATAGTTGTGACTCTTTGGGGATTTGAAAACATTTTTATATTTTTGAAAGATGATCCGGTTCGTCGAATTGTGAGTTGACGGTCGCGATTGATGTCGGTTTTTATTGAAAATATTTTTTCATGATTTTCAAAGATGATCTTGTCCATCAGATCACAAATCAATGGTCGCCATCAATGCCGATTTTTTATTGGGAATATTTTTAAAATTGTTTAAAAATGATCCGGTCCATCAGTTTGTGAGTTGATGATCACGATCGATGCTGGTTTTTATTGGAAAAGGCAACTTACCTTGCTGTGTTTGGCTTCTGGTGTTCTTTTGATTGACACGGTGACTTTATGGGCCATGGCATGCTAACGACCCATTTTCGTGCATTGGTGGCTTATGCTAACAAGTGAGATCGCTTTGTGGTCTATAAGGAGAGAGCACTTCAGTAGGGGGGATTGAAGTATTGGATCAAAGGGAGAGATACATACCTTCTAGGGATTCCAACAATAATTGAGAGTTTATTACTTGGTTTTTGGGTTTATTAGGTTGTCTGTGCGCATTTTTTGTATGGTACATGAACGGTGAAAACCATTATATTTTTTTTATAAGAAAAGGAAAGATATATACACGTAAAGAAAATATATGATGAGATGAAAAGAAAGTTTCTAAAAAGTTTGTGTCTTTTGTTGTCTGTGTATGTGTGGTTTGAACATTTTATACCCGTTGATGTAGGAATCAGAATGTTAACTTGGTTGGACATCATAATCAATTTTCTAATTATTCGCCAATAGTCTTGATCCCTTTAAGGCTATGTGGAATGGTATCCAACCCCTTTGATTTAGAAAGAGCTTAAAAGAATTCCTGGCTCAAGGTTGCCCTCCTTGCATTTGCTAAATTTTTGTTTTGCCTTGGATCTTCCATGTACCTACTTTTTTTTTCTTTTTTTATCTTGCTAATATTTCCTTTAGTGCCCTTTTAGATTTTTGTTACGTCCAGTTGGCCCATCTTTTTTGTTCGTGACTCCCTTTTAGGTTTTCACCACGCCCCTGGTGTTGAATCTTATGCCTGCCCCTTGTTAACTATGTTGTTTTTACCCTTGGTGCCTTTTTAGGTTTTCACCACATCTGTTGTATGCCCACCGTTTTTAATCGAGGCACCCTTTTAGCTTTTTTCTTTACCTATTTCTCTTAAGAATGCTTTCATTATTTATTTTCTTTTCTTTGATCTCTTCAACGATAGAGGGATCGAATTTTCATCATTATCAGCCAATTGATAACTAAAATGGAGAGCTAGCAATGTCCTGGGGGGGGGGGGGGGGGGGGTAAGTATGAATAGGACAATGCCAAATAATTGAAATAAATGAAAAATATATAAATATTACAAAGATCTCAATTGCTTGAGTATTGAAACCTTAATTCTAAATAATTTGTAGGACAGCCTTCACCTAAAATATTATGCAGGATAACCTTATTTCACGAATGTCTTTAATATCAATCTTTCAAACTTACAAGAGTATATAAAAAGATTACAACATTCACCACTGAAATGAAATAAATTACATTCAATCACCAAAAATAATAAAGTATTTAACACATGTCACAAGGAGTTATAGTGGTTCGGTGCTTAAAAACACCTACACCTACTCCACTCCCAAAATTACTTCCCTCGTAATTTTGGCTTTCACTATAAAAAATGTTTTCACAGGATCACCTTAATAACCTGATACAGTTCCTTGTGATTTTCATGGGCTATCACAATAAAAACCCAACTGAGATTTTCATAGGTTATCTCAGACAAAACTTCAACTGAGATTTTCATAGGATATCTTAGAAAAAACTAAATAGAGTTTTAGAAGGTATACTTATCTTCAAATGTAGAAGACATAGCAGAAGCTTGTAGTAGAATGACCTCTTTCTTGAATGTAGATGACATAGTGTTTAATCAAACAAAAAGAGTCTAGGGTTCTATAGATTTTAATTAGGAAAAACTCAAATGCTACTTAATTTAATTCTCTTAGATCTCAAAGATGAGTATAGTTTACTCTCTTTGATTAAGACTTAAAAGATCTGAGAATAAAGGGAATTGAATAAGCCATTAAAATAAATTATAAATACCAACAAATTGCTTGTCAAGGACTTGAGCTTCTATCTCTCTCTCTCTTATAGAAGAATTATAATAATAATTTTGTGTGTAATTCGGAATGAGAGAAAGACTCAATTTATAGGAAAATAAGTTAGAACTTCAGTTAGCCCGATATAGGCTTCGACTAGCCCGAGTTCACCGAATTCTATTCAACAGATTTCAGATTGTGCAAGATAAGAATTATCTAAATTTGGCTAGCTGAACATCATAATTCGAGTAGCCGAATTTGCCACTTGGCTAGCCGAATTCTCTTGATTTTCAAAAGTTGGTGTTGCTGGAATTTCGTCCAAACCTTTTTGGGCTGCCCAAATTTCAAGCTTGGGCTAGACAAACCAAAAATCAGGCTAGCCGAATTTTAAACAAAAGTTGTTATTTTACTCGTGCTTGAAGTTAGGTTGGTCAAGGAAGTTTAGGCTAGCTGAACTAGAAGTTAGGATGGCCAAATTCCAGGTAAAAACACTAGAAAAG
Organism: Magnolia sinica; assembly: GCF_029962835.1. Classification (NCBI taxonomy): domain Eukaryota; kingdom Viridiplantae; phylum Streptophyta; class Magnoliopsida; order Magnoliales; family Magnoliaceae; genus Magnolia; species Magnolia sinica. The sequence continues at coordinate 91,840,211 of NC_080573.1, read as the reverse complement.
AACCATGACAAAACAGTTTGGAAAGCACCTAGTCCTAAGGTCTTTCTGGGGTTTATACCACCTAAGACATATCAAATATTTAAGTCACTTTGACTTGAACTTTCACTTGAACTTCGTCTTGAACTATCTTAGACTTTGTCTTGAATTCGGGTGACAATTTTATGACGATTTCTTTAAGAAGCTGTGCCGATCTTGTCTTGACCATAAGCCAATCTTGAGCTGATCTTTAGGTTCTACATTGAAGTGTTTTTATCTCAGGAAATTTGATAACCTATGTGTGCTCAACATCATAACACTTACTTAAATCTTCTTTCCTAGTCTTGAGTTACAGTAGCAAAGTTGTTGACTTGAGATGAGATCATCCTGAGAAGTTGTGAGTTAGGATGGGCTTCTTGGGTCAGATTATTTTTTTCTTTTTTTCTTTTTTTCTTTTTCCATTTTTCAGTTTTTTCTCATTTTTCCTCTTCTTTCCTTTAAAAAAAAAAAATTTCTTGTACTATTCACTATTATTTTGTTCTAATCTTTTTTATCTTTTTTTTTTTTGGACTGTGCACTCTTATTTTTATCATCATTTCTTATTTTTCTCTTTTCCCCTTTTTTGTTCTTTCAACCTTCTTATTGAAACACCTATTTAAGGATGGGAGGGAGTGATTCTTAGGATGACCAACTTTTGTCAATTGACTTCAGCTTTACTATTGTAAATCTTGAAAAGGTTAGATAAGTCTACCCATGAAATATCTTCATGTGTCGATGTTGATGGGCTCCAGAAAATCCTCACCCTAGGTTGGTAAGTCAGAGGGTGCCTCTCGGGAGAATTCTTCTGATTAGTGGGCCATCTTATGTGAGCTCTGAACTTGTCCATTGGGTCTGGTAGATGTGGTGGTACTTGTAAACTTAATATGACTTTTCTTTCCATGGCTTCACTCTTCATGAGATTTCAACTTGAGGATCAACCATACACATCTTTAATAATATTAGTCTTCATAGCTCGTAATCTTCAGCTCACAACTAATGGTGCTCAACTGACACTCCCCCTAAGAGATACACTTATAGCATTGCATACACATATAGCATTCCATAACATATAGCATCCCACACACATATAACATTCCATCATTCTCTCCCCCTTTTGTCACAAGTTGATAAAGGAAGAATATCATAAAAATATGAATATCAAAGCATAGAATGAGCATGTAATAGATAAATCAGGGTAATCACATGAAATATTCAAACCATATTATTTAAAATATTATATTCAAATGTTAGCAAACACATCATCAATGCAATCCAAAGTATCAAGACAAGTCACATAATAAGTTTAAGTACAAAACCAACATAAGTAAGAAAGATAAATAAATCAAGCTTAATCCGACCTAGAAGAAGACAATGGTGCAAGCATCGATGGATCATTAAGCCTCAAACTCTAGTTGATGTGATGGAAGTACTTTTTCATGTACTTCATTGTAGACTGTTAGGTTTGGGCTAATGAAGCCTGTGATATATGTAGAGGCTTGACCTTCTCCTCCAATGTAGATAGCCTCTCATCAAACTGAGAGGGATGATAGTTGAAATCAGCTAGATCATCAAAATCTTCTAAATCATTAAAAATATCATCCATGGTTGTCTCCTACTGGCTATGGTTCTTCTTCTCCTTCTCTTTGCTCTGGAAGAGGAGTGAGGTTCATCATATTCAAGTTTGAGTTGTTAAAAGGGAGTTCGGATTTTGGTGCCTCAAACGTAAGGACTTGGACGCTATAATGAAAGGCAATACAGGACATACGATGTCTAAAAGGAATCGAACCATGCTTGGGATGTAAGCTAAACTGAATAATGATGTAGCAAATCAAGGAAGGAAAACAGACACGAATGCCCATTACAACTTACAACGGAGTGAAAAATTCTAAGCATAAAGGGAGTAAAATCAGTCTTATTCCTAGCTCGAGGATATACATTAGACATAAAAATCTGATGTAAGACGTGGTATTTATGAAACATTTTGTTTGCGGAAAGAGCATCACCGGATCACCATTCAGCATTAAAACCACACAATGCTCTTGTAATAGTTTATTTTTCAGAGTTAGACATTTTCTCTAATAATGTGGCGATTGGAATTCCATCATCTACAACATTTATGTCCACTAGGGCAGATATGACGGAAGGCATAATCGTGAATTTTTCTTGTACAAATTTAAAAGAGAATGATAAATTCTCAAGAGAAACATCACATATGGAGGCATACATGCCTTGCACTATAGACTGGTAAGCCGTTCCACCCCAATTCAAAATGCGTTCCCATCCAACTTCAGAAAGAATAGGTAGACCAAACCTAGCAATGTGGCCTACATTTACAACATTTTTTATGATAATGTCCCTTGTGTAAAAGTCCCGTACATTTTCGGATCATCATCCGGCGGACGTATGGTCCATACACCAAGAGGAAAGGATCTAGAAGATTAACCAGCTCGAGCCTTACAAAGTGATTTCTTGGCTTTACATTCCATTTGAGAATGTATAAGAAAAATATCAAAGACAAATAGAAGAAAAAGAGTAGATAAGATTTAAAACAAAACCCAAAAGAAAAAGGGTTTCAAATAAAGAAAAATCCACTCAAATATGCAAATCTAGCAATAAATAGCCTAAAACTTGAATGAATTTGAAAACAAATCACTTACAAGAGAGTTTGGTTGATGGGTTGGTCGAATGGGGATCTGGGGTTTTTCATTTTTTGAGGCAAACTCGTGCAATCTTCAACTAGCCCGAGCATGTGCTCAGGTGGTCGAAAAATTCTAAAATTTTTAAAATTTTAAAATTTAAAATTTATTAATATTTTATTTTCATTTAACGCATTTCATCATCACAAATAAACTTAAATATAAATGCAAAGAAAAAAAATAAAATAATTATTTAACAATACATAATCCAATATCATGTTTTAGACTTGAAAACTTAACTTTATCAAGCGGCTTAGTATATCTGCAAGCTGCTTCTCAATTTGAATGTATTCCAGCATGATAGTTTTGTCTTCAACTAATTCTCGAATATAATGGTATCATATGTCGATATGCTTTGTACGAGAATGTTGAATTGGATTTTTAGAGATATATATTGCACTAGAATTATCGCAATATAATATCATCATATCTAGCGTAATCCCATAATTCCTGTATAGCAGTAACCTTTTATTAAACCTATCAGGAAGTGATCGTAGTATTTTTGTACAAACCTTGCTTTCAGGGATTCTATCTCTAAGACCCCATATGGAATTTACTATGTTATTTAGTTTTGTATAGAAGTTCATACAAGACTCATTTTCTTCCATTCGAATTTTCTCCAATTTGGTTATGAGGATTTGAATTTTAAATTTTTTTTACTATAGTAGTTCCTTCATGTGTCATTTTAAGAATATCCCATGCTTGTTTAACTATATCACAAGAAATGATTCTTTTGAATTCATCTTGTGATAGAGCACAAGTTATTTCATTTAAGGCTTCTGCATTTTCACTGCTTTCACTTTTCTGAACCATAATCAAAAAAGTAAATGCGGTTTTTTTTAAAATTAATATGGTTCCATCATCAGCTACTACTTTTTTCATAGGAGGGATCAATTTAGTTATAGTGGCTTGCCACACACTTTCATCAATGGATTTGAAGAAAATTCTCATCCTGGCTTTCTAGTATAAATAATTAAAGTCATCAAAGGGAGGTGGCCTGGTAATGGATTGGCTTTCAAAATTTGACATATTGAAGCTTTGAATCTAACTTAAGGAGATAAATCCAAAAAATGAAAAGAGCAACCCTCTTTGATACCACTTGAAATAGAGAGTTAGCGATGTCTTATAAGGGGGTAAATAGGACAATGCCAAATAATCAAAATAAATGAGGAATATGTAAATATTATAAAAATCTCAATTGCTTGAGTATTGAAACCTAGATTATAAATAATTCGTAGGACAACCTTCACCTAAAATATTAGGTAGAACAACTTTTTTTCACAAATGTCTTTAAAATCAATCTTTCAAACTTATAAGAATATATAAAGGGATTACAATGTTCACCACTAAAATGAAATAAATTACATCCGATCACCAAAAATAATAAAGCATTCACCACGTGTCACAAGGAGTTATAGTGGTTTGGTGCTTAAAAACAACCACACCTACTCCACTCCCAAAATTAGTTCTCTCGTAATTTTAGCTTTCACTATAAAAAGGTTTTCACAGGATCACCTTAATAACCTGATATAGTTCCTTGTGATTTTCACAGGCTATCACAATAAAAACCCGACTGAGATTTTCACAGGTTATCTCAGACAAAACCTCAACTGAGATTTTCACAGGATATATGAGAAAAACCTAAATAGAGTTTTAAAAGGTATACTTATCTTCAAATGTGGAAAATGTAGCAGAAGGACCTCTTTCTTGAATGTAGATGGCGTAGTTTACAATTAGACAGAAAGAGTCTAGGGTTCTATATATTTTAATTATGAAAAACTCAAATGCTACTTAATTCAATTCTTTCAGATCTCAAAGAGGAGTATAGTTTAGTCTCTTAGATTAAGACTTAAAAGATCTGAGAATAAATGGAATTGAATAAGCTATTAAAATAAATCATAAATACCAACAACTAGCTTGCCGAGGACTTGAGCTCCTCTCTCTCTCTCTCTCTCTCTCTCTCTCTCTCTCTCTCTCTCTCTCTCTCTCTCTCTCTCTCTTGCAGAAGAATTATGATAATAATTTTGTGTTTAATTCAGAATGAGAGAAAGACTCAATTTATAGGAAAATAAGTTAGAACTTCGGTTAGCCCGAGATAGGCTTCGATTAGCCCAAGTTCACTGGATTCTATTCAACAAATTGTGGATTGCAAGAGATAAGAATTATCCAAAATTCGGCTGGCCTGAGGTCAAATTCAGCTGGCCGAACATCACAATTCGGGTAGCTGAATTTGCCACTCGGCTAGCCGAATTCCCGTGAATTTCAAAAGTTGGTGTTGATGGAATTTCACCTGAACTTTTTCGAGCTGACCGAATTTCAAGCATGGGCTAGCCAAACCAAAATTTGTGCTACCTGAATTTCAAACAAAAGTTATTATTTTGCTCGAGTTTGAAGTTGGGTTGGCCAAGGAAGTTTAGGATGGCTGAGCCAGAAGTTAAGTTGGCTGAATTCTAGGTAAAAACACTAGAAAAGAACCATAATAAAATAGTTTGGAAAGCACCTAGTCCTAAGGTCTTTTTGGGGTTTATACCACCTGAGATATATTAAATATTTGAGTCACTTTAACTTCAACTTTCTCTTGAACTTTGTCTTGGACATTGTCTTGAATTCGGGCAACGATTTCGCTATAATTTCTTTGAAAAGTTGTGCCGATCTTGTCTTGACCATAAGCCGATCTTGAGCTGATCTTCAGGTTCTACATTGAAGTGCTTTTATCTCACGAAATTTGATAACCTATGTGTGCTCAACATCATAATATTTACAGTAACTCTGCTTTCCTAGTCTTCAGTTATAGTAGCAAAGTTGTTGACTTAAGATGAGATCATCCTAAGGAAATGTGAGTTAGGATGGGCTTCTAGGCTCAGATTTTTTTTATTTTTTTTATTTTTGCTTTTTTCTTTTTCCATTTTTTAGTTTTTCCTCATTTTCCTTTTTTTTCTTTGTAATAACTTTCTTATACTGCTCACTATTATTTTGTCCTAATCTTTTTTTTTATCTTTTTTTTTTAATTTTTTTTTAATTTTTATTATTTTTTTGCTATCTTGGACTTGCTCTCTTATTTTATCATCATTTCTTATTTTTGTCTTTTTACCTTTTTCATTCTTTCACCCTTCTTATTGAAACACCTATTTGAGGACAAGAGGGAGTGATTCTTAAGATGAACAACTTTAATCAGTTGACTTCTGCTTTACTATTGTAAATCTTAACAGGGTTAGATAAGTCTACCTGTGAAATATCTTCATGTGTCAACGTTGATGGGCTTCGGAAGATCCTCATCCTAGGTTGGTAATTTAGAGGGCACCTCTCTAGAGAATTCTTTTGATTATTAGGCCATCTGATGTGAGATTTGAACTTGCTTATTGAGTCTGATAGATGTGGTAGTACTTGTAAACTCAATATGACTTTTCTTTCCTCGGCTTCACTCTTCATGAGATTTCAACTTGAACTTGTAGGATTGCTTCCACTTCATAAGTTAGCTTGTAAAGAGTTTCATCTGTAGTTGTGTACAGATGTCTGATTGGCCCAAACGGCATACAAAAGTGACCCCATGTCTTGTAATTTTCTTGAGGAACTTGTCCATCTTTGGATTCATGAAAGGCATTCTATTGTTGATGACAACGACATGTGGTATCCTGTAGCAACTACTGATGTTGTTCTTCACGAGCATCATCATGTGAGATAGGGGATGCTATCTCTACCCATTTCACAAGGTAGTTAATCATCATAAGTACATACTTATGAATGTTAGATGTCATCGAGCTAACTTTCCTGTTGATGTCAATATCACATATGGAGAATAGCTATGACTTCGTTACATTGTAGAGTTTTAAAGTACACATATGGATTCGATGTGTGCACTCCTGACACTTAAAGTACTTTCTGACATGCTAGCAACAATCTGTCTTCGTCATTAGCTGATATTAACCAAGTTGTAGGATCTCTTCTACCATTATATATTCATTTGTGTGCAGGCCGCACACTCCAACATGGAATGTAGGCATGGTCTTGGCAACTTCTACTTGATAGACTTTATTTCAGGTATCATTTGCAGATGACGTATAACTGACTCTTCATTGAGTTCAAACAAGTCTTCATAGGATGTAAAATTGGACAGTCATGGCTTTAAAAATTCGATCATTCTTTGCTTATTTTCTAGGGATGAGGATTCACAATGCACACTTAAGAGTTTTAGGAGATCCTAGGTTTACAAGTTCAAAATTTTTGGGATGACATTGGCTTTTGGTTTTGAACTTTCTAAGGAGACCCTCTAGTTCAAGAGTTAATTCATCATCTTCCACGTCAGCGTCTTTGTACTAATCCTTGAGTTCAAAATCGAACACTAGATCAAAATTATATAACTTGATTTCATAATCAAGTTCTTTGACTGATAGACTTGGCACTTTATTGCTTAAGATTTTTTAAAAGCATTTCTGGATTATTATTATTATTTTTTTGGATTTTAAAAAAAATTGATTTTTGCAATTTTATAAATATTTGGATTTTTAGAGTTTTGATTTTTTTTAAATTATGATTTTTGAGAGTTTTTTTTTTTTTTTTATACTATAAGGGACCCGGAGTTAGATGGTGATGTGAAACAAGAATTGCTTGATTCTGCTCGGGGAGCCATGCATTACTTACATATGCTTTTATTGCACCATCATGGGGACTGCGAACCAGTTGATGCCCTCCACTCATTTCCCTTAGGAGGCATGGCCAGAGGGATAAGTAAGTAGGCCCCTATAATTGTGCCCAAACGGTAGGATGAGTATGGGGCTGGACTCTGAGTCGGTGTCGAATGTGATTTCTTTTAGTTCATCCCTTGTGTATTGTAGCTTGTCAGGTTCATCCGGCTTTAGTGGGACCAGGATCGTGGCCCAGTTAATTAGTGACACTTCTTGCCCCGTCTAATGTAAGATGACAACAACTCATCATCCCTCTGCCTTAAGGCAGCAAGATCTGCTCTTATAGGAACTATATTAAGATTCTACGTACCAGTCTATCACATTGCCTTTTAGGGATTGATAAAACAAATGGATTAATTCTCCGTCATTACCTGTCATGGCATTAAGCTTCCATAAAATGCTCTTAGGTGGTCGACAGGACATCCTGTACCATCATATTTTTTAAAAAAAAAATTGGTACTTCAAAGCTTATAGGTACCTTTGCACCAGGAAAGGGACAGAGGTCACTGAACTTGGTGGATGGGAGATCCACCCCACGCTACTTCTGCAGTTTTCTCTCTATCTCTTGCAGTTGCTCTTAAAGTTACTTGATTTTGGAGGGACTAGATGGAGAGGTTTTGCCCATTCTAAGCTTGTCCTGTATCATTCCGTGACCTCGTTGGCACCTCTATGAATCATACTTGGAGGAGGTTGGACCTATTAGTTACTCCTATTACAGGGAGTTCGTTGAATTAGACTGGAAAATGAGACTGCAAAGAAATCCTGGTTAGAGGAGATTGTTGGAATTGACTGGAATTCCCGTAAGGGAGAGAATTTTAGAATTGACTAGAAGTCCAAGGTGTGGAATGATGAAACTGACTCTCGTTCATGGGAGGATATTTGAAGAAATGCCATAAGGTAGATGGTTGTGCTTGATTTGAACTGGAAGCTAGACAGAGTCTGTGAGCTGATTGTTGTTGCTACTGAATTGGGCAAGCTTGGTTGCTAGTTATGATTTCTTGCACCTGCATGAATTACAGGAACATTTCCTGCATTGTTTTTATGCCTTATGTAAATTCCTATATGCAAGCCTTTGGCGTGACTTCTACCTATTATAGTTATGCAGGCTGGACTTCTACAAGATTGAGATCGTGAAAGGCTTGAACATCTTCCTCATGGGTGGCCATGGCTATTTGTGATCTGGTGCAGATTATGCTATGATAAGAGGTTTTGTGAGAGCACCTAACTCATAGAGGCGCTTTTTTTTTTTTTTTTGGATTTTGAGTTTTTGGATTTGAAATAGCTGTAGATGCATATATAAATGTGTGAGAATTGATATTCCCTGGGAATTTGTAAGATCTTGTTTTTCAAGTTGGGTCATGACTAATGTGACTAGACAATCCCCAACATAGTCTCCATTCTATGAATGTTGGATACCGGGTGAGGGGATCGACTCACTTTCCACGGGTTGTCTCGCTCGAGGGCTTCTTCATGGGATTTAAGAGGGGTGTTATATTTAACCAAAGTCGCCACTAACCAATTAATTTGAATCTACATTCAGTTAGACCCTATAAAAATGCTCAGGATTGAGAATTCTAAGATCCTTAGCCCTAAGATGACTCTTGAGTTTGCATTCCTGAGATTTTAAGTAAGGGATCACTGTTATAGAGAGAGAAGGTGTTAGGTTCCCACTTTGCTCATACAGATGTACAGTCTCTACTTCATAAGATCTAACTAACTTCTGAAGAATAAAATTAATTCTCACATATTAAAGATTTAATGTAATGCAATGATGATGGTGACTAATTGATTTGAATTTCTAATGGGTAGGATCCAATTATATCGGCAATTCGTAGAGGATACATTCGAACCAACTAACTGTAAGGTGGAAAGTATATGGAAATGTGATGCTCAATGCTATGTTGATACTTATGCCAAAACGACAACTAACCAACTAGGTTTCTAGTAGGTGGGCTCCGATTATATCGGTAAGCCACAAAGCATACGCTTGCCAATTAGATACTAAAAAATGATGAAATGCAATGAAGTGATGATGTATTTGAGGAGTAGGGGGTTAAAAAAAGGAATGGGTATTGCACAATGTTAATGCTCAGATTTAGATGAAGTTGATTAAAGCTTGAATGGTTGGATGGATGGTAGTATCGCAAAGGCTAGATTGAGTTGCTTAGATTAGGACTTGGGTGGCTCAGGTCACTCAGGCTCTGGATAGGCTAGACTAGACCAGGGTTGGACACTCTTTCTCTAACTCTCACTCTCACTCTCATCGGTGGAGGGATGGAATGACTAGATAGCTAAATCCCTAAGGGCCTGTTTGGATGCCTGTAAGTTCTTTTAAGTTGTAAGTGACTTACCTATAAGTGACTTACAGGTGAAAGTTACTTACAGGTAACCTGTTTAGATGTAAGTTATAAGTCACTTACAGGTAAGTTACTTTTTCTATTTGGATAACCTGTAAGTTACTTACAGGTAGAAAACTGTATATTCACATCGAGCATAGCTTAGATTGGGGAATAGTTCTAAAATGTTATAATCATATAAAAAAACATGGGGTCAAATATGTTTTTTGTTAAGCCCATCAAGATGAATATTTGAGATAATTATTAAGCTAAACCAATCATCAAGTGGGCTATAAAAGTGAGCCCACGAATTCAAAAAATCTATAATATGGAGTAATAACTCAATTTAAGCATTGAGAATAAACTTAAAAACATTAATAGAAAATATAATAATTAAATTACTTGCATTCCAACTATGCAATCTGATGTAATTTCCAAGGGCTAGTGCATCATCAATCCCACTCTATCATCAAAGTTTTTCTCATTCTCTAATGAGGAGTTTGATGCTCAGGATCTAAGAGATTCACCAACACTGATGTAGATCATTAAATTACTTGCATTCTAACTGTGCAATCTAAGAGATTCACCAATACTGCGAGTACATCACAGGATCACCAACCACAGGCCACAATGAGACCAACCAGATAAATGATCTACAGGATCACCAACCACAGGCCACAGTCCCTGACGGTTTTATGGGATGCTACATCACATGGTCTGTTCAGATTAGATGCCCATAACACGTGTGAAAAAATACGCAGGTGCATATAAGTGACTATTTGGTTCCAGCGTGCCTTATAGAGTAATGTCAAACCACTCCTGTTTTCAAAGGAGAAAAAAAGGGTAGATGAAACCCTACCGTTTTAGGAGGAGAAGAGACGGAAGGCAGTAACTGCAGCGAGAGATTGCAGAGACGGAGAGAGATTTGGTGGGTTGGTGTGTTTCTCCCTCTTCCTCTCTTTTTAAAAATCTGACCGTTGAGCCTATAAGTGACTTACAGGGAAGTGACTTCCCACCACCATCCCCCTGCAGTTTTTTGGTAGATTTGCCTGTAAGTGACTCACAAGTTGTAAGTTACTTACAGGTGATTTTTCTCCCCCAAACACCACCTGTAAGTGACTTCCCTGTAAGTAACTTGCCACTTACCCAACTTACAGGCATCCAAACAGGCCCTAAGGGATGATGAGGCTTAGAAATGGGAATGGTTGTATTGGATGAGGAGGGAAATAGGCTATCTATAGCCCCAAACCCAGTTTTCTTGTAATTCCTACAAAGTCTAGGGGCAAAAGGTAGTTGAAGGGATAAGTTTAGAGATTACCACATGGCATTATCTCATGTATTGGGTGATGTGGTAAAATAGTTGTTCACAACCCCAAGGGTAGGGTCGCAATGTAGTAATAATATCGATAAGACCGAGGTCGAATCCACAGGGACTAATCTTGTGTGTCTATTCTGAGAGTAATTAGAATTAAAACTAGGAGAAGATCTAACCTAAATCAGAAAAGTAGGGAGTAATTGTGAGATGATGAATTTAGAAACTTACGAATTTAAAGGTGGGAACTAGGGTTTTCAAGGATCCACTTGCAGCTATTAGGATGTTTCCTTATTTGATTCAAGGCACTCAATTGGAATTAGGGTCCTATCCTATCCAATTGGAAGATATTTGATAAGATTCGATCTGAACTTCCATTGACCTAATTCTTAACGAATAAAAGTCAGGAGGATTGGAAGTGATTCCATCACCTAACCATGCCCAGGAGACTATGGTAGACAATAGGGTATACCGATCCAACAACCAACATGAGAGAATTGTGAAGAATAGAGATGATTCCATCACCCATCCATGCCCAAGGGACGATGGAGAACAACAGGATTTCCTATTTTCACAAACTCCAAACAAGAAAAGAAGATACTTCAAGCAATCGCAGATCCATTGAATTTCAGTTACAACATACCATTAAACACCAAAAGTATTCCTTACATATCAAACTAGAATTAAAGGAGTTCAACAATAACAAGAATCAAATAAGAAAAACATCTCAACCATGCTACAAGCTTCACCCCTTATCCCTAGTTAAGGGATCTAGCCAACCATAGACATGATTATATTAAAAACCCTAGAAGAAAGCATATAAAACTAAGGAGAAGGGAAGAAGAACTCTTGGGAAGCGGCTCCACCCTTTTTCTCTGCTCCTCCAAACCCTAGATATCCCAAAAAGTGCCTAAGAACCCCCATTTATAGGCAAAGTTCCGCAAAATTGCAAAACTGGATCAAATTTATGCATTACGCGTAACCAGTTTGATGTCATCAAATAGCGTTCGATGTCATCAACAGATTGGCTTCGATGTTATTAAACAGCATTCGATGTCATCGAATAATGAATCCAATTTGTCCAACAACTAAACTTGTTTTTTCTGTAATTCTTCGATGTCATCGCACAACCTTCGATATCATCGACTGACTAGCTTCAATGTCATCGAACTGACTTCGATTGACTGAAAAGAGCACCCACTATGTCCAGCAACCAACTCAATTTTTCTATAAATCTTCTATGTCATCGACCAACCTTCGATGTCATCTAAGGCCTTCGATGACATCTAAGCCCAAATCCTGTGAATTTCTACATCAATTTCTGCACTTCCTTTTCAACTTGATTTTCTTGAATCTTAGGGTCTTAAAATCTTCCATCTTGGTCTCCAAAGATCTATTCTTTGCTTGATAATTTTTTAGCATTAAATCCATGCTTTTAGCATTCTTTTCAATCCAAGCTCTTAAATTCACCTTACAACACAAACACATGTAAAATATACCATTAAGTCATATTATATTTGTAAAACTAAGAAATAAATGGGGGATAATATGCAGTATTTGACCCTCAACACAGCTCCCAACCAGCATTTTTTTAGTCCCAAGCAAAAATTTGTAATAAATAATTCACAATCTCAAGTTCTAAATCCCTTTTCAGAAAATAATCTTTTGTGCAATCAAGTATGAATGAGTAGAATTATGTGAGATAGTGGGATCTTCAAAAATTAGAGCCAAATCAACCATGTAATCAATCAAGTAGGATCTTTATCACTTAAATCAGAACGAAAGTTTAAATATCATGTTTTCCTATGTGCTTGGTGAAAATCAATTTACTTTTCAGAAGACTACTTTTGTTTCGTAATGTTAGCCATGTTCATCATAATAAGATTAGTTGAAAACTCAAGTACCGATTCTAAACTGATCCCCTTTTCCATTCTTTTTCTAGTTTTTGATTTTATATTGACAGTCATCATTATTTATTCCTTTTTTTTTCAGACATTACATCCTTTTCAAAGACTATTTTCATTCCCCTCAAAGATGTTGTCATTCTTCATTCTTTATGACCTCTTTGTTGATCTCTTATTTTTTAACTGGTCTTCTATCTTTTAGAGTGGATAAGATTTGCCAGATTGAATTCTCAATATCTAACCATGATCCACATACTAACAATTATAAACTCAAGCACATTCCAAGAAAGAAAATTGAACGTGTCTTGTGGTTTAGATTAACATGATATTCAGACTTTTTCTTAGATGACTAAGCTCCTACAATTTAAAATCACATCTCTGACACTACGCCAAAACTGATAAAAAAGGACGGTCCAAAACCGTCTCAAATGACCAAAAAGGACGGTCATGGACCGTCGCAAGGGCCGTCGAATTTTGACGTGTCGTATTACTTAAAAGACGGTTGAAAACCGTCATTTTTATTGACAAAAAAAAAGACGGTCATGGACCGTCTTAAAAAAGGACGGTCATGAACCGTCCTTAAAAAGGACGGTCTCGGACCGTCTCTTATAAGCCTTTAAAGGACGGCCATCGACCGTCCTTTAAAAGGACGGCCATCGACCGTCCTTTAAAAGGACGGTCATGGACCGTCCTTAAAAAAGACTGTCGTAGACTGTCTCTGATAAGCCTTCAAAGGACGGTCATGGACCGTCCTTAAAAAGAACTATCATGGACCATCTCTTATGGGCCTTCAAAGGACGGCCATTGACCGTCCTTTAAAAGGACTGTCATGGACCGTCCTTTATAAGAGGGTCAATATACACCTATTACAATATATATTTCATCGTATTCTTCCTGATATACACCTGTTATATAATATATCTCATCATATTCACATTCACATCCATCTAAACAACCCAAACTACGTAAATCCAACATAAACTACATTCATCCAAACATAAACTACATCCATCCAAACACAAGCAATCTTATCCACATTACATTCATCCACACATAAATACATATAAGTTTAACATCATAAAAAAAAAAAAATTAACAACAATTTTCTTTTTGTGTCTTTCACCTGAAAAAAAAATATTAAACCAACAAAACATTATAATTTAGAATTATAAAGAATTGCATAAACTTCTTCCAAAAAAGTGGGCACTTTTTAAAAATAAAACTGATCATTAAAATAGGTTTAGGTTTAGGTTTAGGTTTTAGGTTTTAGGTTTAGGTTTAGGTTTAGGATTAGGTTTTAGGTTATAGGTTATAAGTTTAGGTTATAGGTTATAGGTTAAGGTTTAGGTAATAGGTTTTGGTTTAGGTTTAGGTTAAGGTTTAGGCTTAGGTTATAGGTTTAAGTTAAGGTTTAGGTTTTAGTTATAGGTTATAGTATATTGGTTATAGCTTTAGGGAATTGAGAATAGGTTAAGGTTAAGGTTTAGGTTTAGGAAATCGGGTTCGAGTTCGGGATCAGGTTTAGGTTTGGGTTATCAAGTTTAGGTTTATGTTTAGGTTAGGGAGTTGAGATTAGGATTAGGTGTAGGTTTAGGTTCAAGGATTTGAGAATACATTTCAATTTTAGGTTTAGGTCTAGGTGTTAGGCTTATGTTTAGGTTATAGGTTTAGGTTATAAGTGTAGGAAATAGGTTTAGGTTTATGTTAGGTTATAGGTTAAGGTTTAGGTTTAGAAAATTGGGTTCGGGTTCGGGATCGGGTTTAGGTTTGGGTTTTCAAGTTTAGGTTTAGGTTTAGGTTTAGGTTAGGGAGTTGAGATTAGGATTAGGTGTAGGTTTAGGTTTAGGGATTTGAGAATACATTTTGATTTTAGGTTAGGTTTAGGTTTTAGGCTTATGTTTAGGTTATAGGTTTAGGTTATAGGTTTAGGTTTAGGTTTGGTTATAGGTTTAGGTTTAGGTTAGGTTATAGGTTAAGGTTTAAGTTTAGGAAATCGGGTTCTGGTTCAGGATTGGGTTTATGTTTGGGTTTTCAAGTTTAGGTTTAGGTTTAGGTTAGGGAGTTGAGATTAGGATTAGGTGTAGGTTTAGGTTTAGGAATTTGATAATACATTTAGGTTTTAGGTTTAGGTTTAGGTTATAGGTTATAGGTTTAGGTTTAGGTTTAGGTTAAGCTTTAGGTTTAAGTTTAGGTTTAGGTCATAAGCTATAGGTTTAGGGAATTGAGAATATGTTAATGTTTAGGTTTGGGAAATTGGGTACAGGTTCGGGATCGGGTTTAGGTTTGGGTTTTCAAGTTTAGGTTTAGGTTTAGGCTAAGGAGTTGAGATTAGGATTAGGTATAGGTTTAGGTTTAGGGATTTGAGAATACATTTAGGTTTTAGGTTTAGGTTTAGGTTATAGGTTATTGGTTTAGGTTAAAGTTTAAGTTTAGGTTTAGGTTTAGGTTTAGGTTATAAGCTATAGGATTAGGGAATTGAAAATAGGTTAAGGTTTAGGTTTAGGAAATCGAGTTCGGGTTCAAGATCGGGTTTAGGTTTAGGTTTAGGTTAGGGAGTTGAGATTAGGATTAGGTGTAGGTTTAGGTTTAGGGATTTGAGAATATATTAGGTTTTAAGTTTAGGTTTAGGTTATATGTTATAGGTTTAGGTTTAAGTTTAGGTATAAGTTATAAGCTATAGGTTTAGGGAATTGAGAATAGGTTAAGGTTTAGGTTTAGGAAATCGGGTTCGGGTTCGAGATCGGGTTTAGGTTTGGGTTTTCAAGTTTAGGTTTAGGTTAGGGAGTTGAGATTAAGATTAGGTGTAGGTTTAGGTTTAGGGATTTGAGAATACATTTAGGTTTTATGTTTAGGTTTAGGTTATAGGTTACAGGTTTAAGTTTAGGTTTAGGTTAAGGTTATAGGTTATAGGTTTAGGTTTAGGTTTAGGTTATAAGCTATAGGTTTAGGGAATTGAGAATAGGTTAAGGTTTAGGATTAGGAAATCAGGTTTGGGTTCGGGATCAGATTTTGGTTTGGGTTTTCAAGTTTAAGTTTAGATTTAGGTTAGGGAGTTGAGATTAGGATTAGGTGTTGGTTTAGGTTTAGGGATTTGAGAATACATTTAGGTTTAGGTTTAAGAAATCGGGTTCGGGTTCGGGATCGGGTTTAGGTTTAGGTTTTCAAGTTTAGGTTTAGGTTTAGGTTAGGGAGTTGAGATTAGGATTATGTGTAGGTTTAGGTTTAGGGATTTGAGAATACATTTAAGTTTTAGGTTTATGTTTAAGTTATATGTTATAGGTTTAGGTTTAGGTTTAGGTTAAGGTATAGGTTTAGGTTTCGGTTTAGGTTATAAGCAATAGGTTTAGGGAATTGAGAATAGGTTAAGGTTTAGGTTTAGGAAATCGGGTTCGGGTTCGGGATCGGGTTTAGGTTTAGGTTAGGGAGTTGAGATTAGGATTAGGTGTAGGTTTAGGTTTAAGGATTTGAGAATACATTTAGGTTTTAGGTTTAGGTTACAGGTTTAGGTTTAGGTTAAGGTTTAGGTTTAGGTTATAAGCTATAGGTTTAGGGAATTGAGAATAGGTTAAGGTTTAGGTTTAGGAAATCGGGTTGGGGTTCGGGATCGGGTTTAGGTTTTGGTTTTCAAGTTTAGGTTTAGGTTTATGTTAGGGAGTTAAGATTAGGATTCGGTGTAGGTTTAGGTTTAGGAATTTGAGAATACATTTAGGTTTTAGGTTTAGGTTTAAGTTATAGGTTACAGGTTTAGGTTTAGGTTTAGGTTAAGGTTTAGGTTTAGGCATGGGTTTAGGTTATAAGATATAGGTTAGGGAATTAAGAAAATGTTAAGGTTTAAGCTTAGGAAATCGGGTTCGGGTTCGGGATCAGGTTTAGGTTTGGGTTTTCAAGTTTAAGTTTAGGTTTAGGTTAGGGAGTTGAGATTAGGATTAACTGTAGGTTTAGGTTTAAAGATTTGAGAATACATTTAGGTTTTAGGTTTAGGTTTAGGTTATAGGTTACAGGTTTAGGTTTAGGTTTAGGTTAAAGTTATAGGTTATAGGTTTAGGTTTAGGTTTAGGTTTAGGTTTAGGTTATAAGATATAGGTTTAGGGAATTGAGAATAGGTTAATGTTTAGGTTTAGAAAATAGGGTTCGGGTTCAGGATCGGGTTAAAGTTTGGGTTTTCAAGTTTAGGTTTAGGTTTAGGTTAGGGAGTTGAGATTAGGATTAGGTGTAGGTTTAGGTTTAAGGATTTGAGAATACACTTAGGTTTTAGGTTTAGGTTTAGGTTATAGATTTAGGTGTAAGCTAGGTTATAGATTAAGGTTTAGGTTTAGGAAATCGGGTTCGGGTTCGGGATCGGGTTTAGGTTTGGGTTTTCCAATTTAGGTTTAAGTTTTGGTTAAGGAGTTGAGATTAGGATTAGGTGTAGGTTTAGGTTTAAGGATTTGAGAATACCCTTAGGTTTTAGGTTTAGGTTTAGGTTATAGATTTAGGTTTAGGTTAGGTTATAGCTTAAGGTTTAGGGAATTGAGAATAGGTTAAGGTTTAGGTTTAGGAAATCGGGTTCAGGTTCAGAATCGGGTTTAGGTTTGGGTTATCAAGTTTAGGTTTAGGTTTAGGTTAGGGAGTTGAGATTAGGATTAGGTATAGGTTTAAGTTTAGGGATTTGAGAAAACATTTAGGTTTTAGGTTTATGTTTAGGTTATAGGTTATAGGTTTAGGTTTAGGTTTAGGTTTAGGTATAGGTTTAGGTTTAGGTTATAAGCTATAGGTTTAGGGAATTGAGAATAGGTTAAGGTTTAGGTTTAGGAAATCGGGTTCGGGTTCGGGATCAGGTTAAGGTTTGGGTTTTCAAGTTAAGGTTTAGGTTTAGGTTAGGGAGTTGAGATTAGGCTTAGGTGTAGGTTTAGGTTTAGGGATTTGAGAATACATTTAGGTTTTAGGTTTAGGTTTAGGTTATAGGTTGCAGGTTTATGTTTAGGTTTAGGTTAAGGTTATAGGTTATAGGTTTAGGTTTAGGTTTAGGTTTAGGTTATGGTTTGGGTTTAGGTTTAGGTTATAAGATATAGGTTTAGGGAATTGAGAATAGGTTAACGTTTAGGTTTAGGAAATCAGGATCGGGTTCGGGATCAAGTTTAGGTTTAGGTTAAGGAGTTGAGATTGGGATTAGGTGTAGGTTTAGGTTTAAGGATTTGAGAATACACTTAGGTTATAGGTTTGGGTTTAGGTTATAGATTTAGGTTTAGGTTAGGTTATAGGTTAAGGTTTAGGGAATTGAGAATAGGTTGAGGTTTAGGTTTAGGAAATCGGATTCAGGTTCCGAATCAGGTTTAGGTTTGAGTTTTCAAGTTTAGGTTTAGGTTTAGGTTAGGGAGTTGAGATTAGGATTAGGTGTAGTTTTAGGTTTAGGGATTTGAGAATACATTAAGTTTTAGGTTTATGTTTAGGTTATAGGTTATAGGTTTAGGTTAAGTTATAGGTTTAAGTTTCGGTTTAGGTTATAAGCTATAGGTTTAGCGAATTGAGAATAGGTTAAGGTTTAGGTTTAAGAAATCGGGTTCGGGATTTGAGAATAGGTTTAGGTTATAGGTTTTGGTTAAAGTTATATGTTAAGGTTAAGGTTATAGGTTTAGGTTTAGGTTAAGGTTATATGTTTAGGTTTAGGTTAGGTTATAGGTTTTTGGTTAAGGTTTAGGTTATAGTTATTGGTTTTGGGATTTAAGAATAGGTTTAGGTTATAAGTATAGGTTTAGGTTAGGTCATAGGTTAAGGTTTAGGTTTAGGAAATCGGGTTCGGGTTCAGGATCGGGTTTAGGTTTGGGTTTTCAAGTTTAGGTTTAAGTTTAGGTTAGGGAGTTGAGATTAGAATTAGGTGTAGGTTTAGGTTTAGGGATTTAAGAATACATTAGGTTTTAGGTTTAGGTTTAGGTTATAGGTTATAGGTTTAGGTTTAGGTTTAGGTTTGGTTTTGGTTTTGATTTAGGTTATAGGTTATAGGTTTAGGTTAAGGTTTAGGGAAAGGTAATATGTTTTGATTTAGGTTATAGGTTATAAGTTTAGGTTTTAGGTTTAGGTTTAGGTTTTGATTTATGTTATAGGTTATAGGTTTCGGTTAAGGTTTAGGTTTAGGTTTAGGTTATAGGTTTTGGGATTTGAGAATGGGTTCGGGTTTAGGTTATAGGTTTTGGTTATAGGTTATAGGTTTAGGTTAAGGTTTATGTTTAGGTTATAGGTTTTGGGATTTGAGAATGGGTTCGGGTTTTGGTTATAGGTTTTGGTTATAGGTTATAGGTTTAGGTTAAGGTTTATGTTTAGGTTATAGGTTTTGGGATTTGAGAATGGGTTCAGGTTTAGGTTATAGGTTTTGGTTTAGGTTATAGGTTTTGGGATTTAAGAATGGGTTCGGGTTTAGGTTATAAGTTTTGGTTTTAGTTTAGGTTTAGGTTATAGGTTTTTGGATTTGAGAATGGGTTATGGTTTAGTTTAGGAAATCGGGTTCAGGTTCGAGATTGGGTTTAAGTTTGAGTTTTCAAGTTTATGTTTAGGTTTAGGTTAGGGAGTTGAGATTAGGATTAGGTGTAGGTTTAGCTTTAGGGAATTGAGTTTAGCTTATAGGTTTAGGGAAAGCTTAGGTTTAGGTTTTAGGTTTTGGGATTTGGGAATAGTTTTAGGTTATAAGTATAGGTTTAGGTTAGGTTATAGGTTAAGGTTTAGGTATTTGAGTTTATGCTATAGGTTTAGGTTTAGGTCTAGGTTTAGGTTTAGGGAATTGAGTTTAGGTTATAGGTTTAGGGAAAGGTTAGGTTTAGGTTATAGGTTTTGGGATTTGAGAATAGTTTTAGGTTATAAGTATAGGTTTAAGTTAGGTTATAAGTTAAGGTTTAGGGATTTGAGTTTAGGTTATAGGATTAGGTTTAGGTTTAGGTTTAGGGATTTGAGTTTAGGTTATAGGTTTAGGTTTAGGTTTAGGTTTGGGTTTTGGGATTTGGTTTTGATTATATGTTTTGATTTAGGTTATAGGTTATAGGTTTAGGTTTTAGGTTTTGGTTTTAGGTTTAGGTTTGGTTTAGGTTATAAGTTTTGATTTAGGTTATAGGTTAACAGTTTAGGTTATACGTTTTTGGATTTGAGAATGGGTTCGGGTTTAGGCTATAGGTTTTGGCTTTGGTTTAGGTTATAGGTTTTGGTTTAGGTTATAGGTTATAGGTTTAGGTTTAGGTTTAGATTATGGGTTATAGGATTTGAGAATGCGTTCGGGTTTAGGATATAGGTTTTGGTTTTGGTTTTGGTTTTGGTTATATGTTTTGATTTAGGTTTAGGTTATAGGTTTAGGTTTTAGGTTAAGGTTATAGGTTTAGGTTAAGGTTTAGGTTTAGGTTAAGGTTATAGGTATAGGTTAAGGTTTAGGTTTAGGTTTAGGTTTAGGTTTAGGTTATAAGATATAGGTTTAGGGAATTGAGAATAGGTTAAGGTTAAGGTTTAGGTTCGGGTTCGGGATTGGGTTTATGTTTGGGTTTTCAAGTTTAGGTATAGGTTTAGGTTAGGGAGTTAAGATTAGGATTAAGTGTAGGTTTAGGTTTAGGGATTTGAAATACATTTAGGTTTTAGGTTTAGGTTAAGGTTTTAGGTTTTAGGTTAAGGTTTAGGTTTAGGTTAAGGTTGAGGTTTAGGTTATAGGTTAAGGTTTTAGGTCATAGGTTTTAGTTTAGGTTAAGCGTATGGTCCCTGCAAATATAGATATAAACACGGCCATCCGTCGCAAATGGCCAAGCCCTTCCAATGCTCTCCATAAAAAATGGACAGCTTCATCATGGTCATAATAGCGGTTCCCTCTTTCCAGGGAACCCCGCTCTTCCGAATAGCTCCGACGCACATCCGGGTCTGTTTCATTAATTTCGATCAAATACATAAACACGACATGTCCAAATGGCCAGGCCCCTCCAATGTTGTCCATAGGAAATGGACAGCTTCATCATGGTTATAACAGCTGTTCCCACCTTCCAAGGACCCCCGCTCAACATCCGGATAGCTCCGATGCACATCCGGGTCTGCTCCATCAATTTCGAGTTAATACATAAACATGGCCTGTCTAAATGGTCAGGCACTCCAATGTTGTCCATAGAAAATTGACAGCTTCATCATGGTCATGACAGCGGTTCCCACCTTCCAGGGACCCCCACTCAACATCCGGATAGCTCCGACGCACATCCAGGTCTGCTTCATCAATTTCGATCTAATACATTTAAAAATAACATAATTATATCTAAAAGCATTTGGATACCTGGGGAAGGCCTACCATATTCGTATTGTTGGTTACTCATCGCTTTGTCTATAAGCCACAATTGACCAACACTTTCTATTGCTACCTGTACTCTGAAACCAACACAAATATAACTGGGAAACAATATAAGGAATAAAAAAAATGAATTTACCTACACATCATTAAATGTTTCCCTATAAGGAGGTGATATTATGTCTTTGATAGCCACAACCTTTATGACACATCATTAAATGTTTCCCTATAATGCAACCTATATATAGATCCATGCAACCGATACATGGATCTATATATATCCGCAAATATATGCACATGATTAGGTGTAGGTTTTAGGTTATAGGTTATAGGTTATAGCTTTAGGGAATTGAGGATAAGTTAAGGTTTAGGTTTAGGAATTCGGGTTCGGGTTTGGGGTCGGGTTTAGGTTTGGGATCATGCATACATACATACATGCATACAAATATGCATGATGATACATCCATTCATCCATGCATACATACATACATAAACACATGCATGATGATCCATCCATCCATGATCTAACAATCCATCCATCTATCCATGCATGCATACACACATACACACACATGCGTGATGATCCATCCATCCAGTCTTCCATCCATGCATGCATACATACATATATATACACACGCATAAATCTATCCATGCATGTATGCATGTATATACACATGCATAATCTGTCCATCCATGCATGCATGCATACGTTTCATCCATCCATGTGTGCATGCATACATATACACACATACATACATGTGTTTTATCATAAAACCATGCATGATGCATCCATACAAAAAAAAAATCAAATGAAATCATTTTTTATAAAAAGATTTTTTTAATATTATTATAAACAAAAATAGATTTTTTTCATATTATTATAAACAACTATAAATGATTTACAGTTAACCCCAACAAAGAGTTTGAATTTCATTTGATAATACAATTGATAGTAAAGATGTAAATGATTTATAAAATGATCTGTAAAAATGTTTAAGATGCAATAAATTGCAGTCTAGCTGGTTGGACTTGAGACTTCTTAATTCTAAATATTTAAGATGCATTAGATAGTTTAGTATCTTTGGTTTTTCTCAATCCTTCTGTCTCTGCAACTTGAAAGTATTTGGCCCATTCATCAGGTGTAACCTGCTGAGAACATGCCTTGGAAAAAAAAAAGAAGAACGCTGATCTACTATCAGGTGGGACCCAAAATCAAATTCACTTTTCATCTAAATACATGCCCAAGAAATTAAGATTTAAGGCGTAACCCAAGATGAACACTTTTTGTGCAAAGAGAGGGATTTAAAGGAAGATGATTTCCTACTACATGTATCATGTAAATTTATTTATTTTTACACACCCACACCCACACCACACTCACACCCACTCACACCACATGGGCACTCGATCTCAGTGTTAAAGTAGAGTCTATCTACCACTTACCCATGGAGCTGGACCCAGTTTAGTTAAAAACAAGCACATCCATCCTGGTGATTGTTAACAGTCCAATCATTGAAAAATCAAATCATGTGATTCGAATGCACTTGATTGAAACCCAATTTACATTTGGAAGATGATGGTCACTTGGAAGCCATTGCTCAGCTCATGTCAAAACATGAGCCCAAAAATGAGGTAGATCAAAAGCTCAAGCTGGACACACCATAAGAGGTTTAGGTTTAGGTTTAGGTTTAAGTTTGGGTTATAGGTTATAGCTTTAGGGAATTGAGAATAGGCTAAGGTTTAGGTTTAGGAAATCGAGTTCGGGTTTGGGTTCGAAATAGGATTTAGGTTTGGGTTTTCAAGTTTAGGTTTAAGTTTAGGTTAGGGAGTTGAGATTAGGATTAGGTGTAGGTTCAGGTTTAGGGATTTGAGAATACATTTAGGTTTTAGGTTTAGGTAGGCTTTAGGTTATAGGGTTAGGTTTAGGTTATAAGTTATAGCTTTAGGGAATTGAGAATAGGTTAAGGTCTAGGTTTAGGAATTTGGGTTTAGGTTCGGGATCGGGTTTAGGTTTGGGTTTTCAAGTTTAGGTTTAGGTTAAGGAGTTGAGATTAGGATTAGGTGTAGGTTTGGGTTTAGGGATTTGAGAATACATTTAGGTTTTAGGTTTAGGTTTAGGTTTAGTTTTTAGTTTATAGGTTTAGGTTATAGGTTTAGGTTTAGGTTTTAGGTTTAGGTTAAGGTTAGGTTATAGGTTATAAGTTTCGGTTATATCTTATAAGTTATGGATAAGGCTGAAAAAATGAATAAAAAAGAAAAAGAAAAAGAACTAGAATACAACAGTGGAGTTCAAAAATACCCCAAAAGAGAGAAACATAATGCAAAAATAAAAAAGAAATAAAATAAAAAATAAAAAATAAAAAAGAAGAGGAAAACTAGTATTAAATTGTGTACGAATTATAAAAATACATTAAAGAAAGAAAATTAACCTAAAAATCAATTGCTTACATGTAAAGAAGTACTTTTGGGTAAATGTAAAAAAAGAAAAAGAAAAAAAAAATAACAACCAAATGTGAAATGATCAATGCACTCAGTGAGGGCATCATCTCCCACCATTAAATGATGGACAACAGGAATAATCTAGCAAGCATTTCAAAATGCAAATACTTAAATGCCCATTTTGAAGTTTGTGCTAAGTTACCTGTCCATCATTATTGGAAGGTAGATGGTAAAGGCACGATTTCTATCGGTGCACACAATTGCACACATTCTTTTTTCCAAAACTCTTCTTTTACATAAGTGTATCTAACAGCTTCAAACATGTAGACATCAGAGCACATTGACTTAGCACACTTCAAGTGTCATGTCCTTGTTACCACACAGAACTGTTCCTCAGTCATTTACAGGGAAGCCTAAGGACATCTCTTGACTAATTTTGCTAACCAAGTATGGAAGAAGCTGAAATAAGCTAACAGAGAGTGATTCTACTCATACACATGAATTTGAAAGCACCATGCATGTTTGAACCTAAGGACATCATAGAAAGCACCATGCACCTGGTACTTGGATGGCTTCTTAAAACAATCATGCGCATGAATTTGAACCTAAGGGGAAGTTGGTCAAATATAAAGCATAAGATACATCTCTACTAATTTTGAAATCATCACCAATCAACCTGCATAGCATTGACAACTAGACAAAAAAAAAAGGACATGTAAATCATAGTCTTAGCTCAATAATAAAGATAGCAGGAGTTGCAATATTTATATTAATAATAAATGACAATAATAGTATTGTCAATTTGTTGTCCATAATAACCAGTAATGGTAACAAAATGAGTTTAGTAGACAATCATGTCAATAGTATGTGCTTGAAAAAAAGAAGTAAACAAACCGAATCTTTAACTCATTACCTCATACAAGAGCTCCAAAGCACTCAAAGTCATAAGCATATCATTGTGTCATTAAATTCTGCTTCCAATAACCCAAGGAGATTAGAGTGATAAATTACTGATGCCACAGAGCTAGAAATTGAGAAGAGCTTTGTAATAAGGGCCAAAACCCGAATCCGTGCCTGGAATATCCATATGCAGTAAGCAAAAGACTGAAGCATGGCATCGAGTAGGTAACAGATAATTTATAGTTTGAATGATGCTTGGCAAAACCAACCAAAATAGCTTCTTTTTTTTTTTCCTTTTTTTTTACACATGCACACACCCCACACACACCCACGTGCTTACACCACAGTGGGATTTCACCACAATGGGTACTCGAACCCATGACCTCATGTTGAGACTCTTGTGAGTCTACCACTGAGGCATGAGTAAGGACCCAGCCAACCAACATAGCTGAAAGCATAATTTGGTACAAGAAAGTTCATTTGCATTTATAGAAAAAAAATCAGATGTTTTGATCTATTGATAACTTGTTGTGAACTTGGAATCTTGTGCTTTTCAAGGAAGACATCTTCAAGCAGAGTAATGTGGTGGAGAAGGGATTTGGAAAATCTTGAGAAAATAGTAACGTGATATATAGATCATGGTTAAAATATAAAGTATATAACATGGCATGCAAAAACAAGGCAATAGCCTAACTTTACAAGAGCCTGAGAAAGGGAAAATTGAACAATTAATCAGACATAACTACTTCCTCTCTCCTTGTTATGCACTGATCAAATATTCCAGCAAAGCAAAATCAAATATGTGCCTGTAAAGGTGCGTTTAGGCAAAGAATCTCTGTGTATGCTACTTTGGAGATGTTGGCAAGACTAATTGATAATTGTCAAAAGAGCATTAATCACACCTTTTCAGCTCACCTAAAGATTGGACCATCTTGATTTTCAGGCTATGAAACATGATCGGAGGGGATCTCCCCACAAATGGTCAAGATCTTGCACACGTGTACTAAAATGGACCTCAACATGAATGAGCAGCACAATGCAAACATAAAACCAATCTGACACATGGCAAGTTTGGTCAAGTCACACCTTATCCCAACAGAAATACAATTTTCTTAGTTTTTTGGGTGGTTGAGTTGGGCCCTTGGTTCAATGATACAAACGACAACACTATATGGATGGTGGCCCATGAACCAAAAATCCTCCACATAAGGATAACTTGAGCCTTCAACTGGTGGCCAGCAGATAGATGATTGAGGATGAGAATACAGCTATCAGCAAGATAAGAGACAAATACCCGCATACATATACCTGCATACATCTAACCTTGGTGGCTTGCATTACCCATTTCCATTAAAAACAACAAAATTAACACAACTTCACTCTAAACAGAGATGGAAGTTCAGACAGTAGTTCATCAATGTTCAAACAGTAGTTCTAAATCATCATCAGAAAATTAAAAAATAAAAAGAAATTAACGAATAACAGGAAAAATGGAAAGATTAATAAAGATAATTAGAGTAAAGACCACTTCTTTGTGTAGGAAGAGTAAAGCCAGACCATTCATCAGGTGCGCCCGACCATTCGTGTGCTAGAGCCCGAAGATCAGGCCCTCCTTCACATTGCTCTGATTGGTGGAAGGATTGGAAGGACTGAGGGCAGCCGGGGATGATTGACCCAGTGATGCCGGAGAGAGAGAGAGAGAGAGAGAGAGAGAGAGAGAGAGAGAGGAAATCTAAGGGACCATTTGAATGACGCTCGATGGAGGATTTGTCGATGGAAGATGAAGTAGGGAAAAGAGAAATAGAGGGAAAAGAGGCGCCCGATTGATTTTGAGAGAGGAAATCTAAGGGGCCATTTGAATGATGCTCAATGGAGGATTTGGCGATGGAAGATGAACTAGGGAAAAGAGGAATAGAGGGAAAAGAGGCGCCCGATGGATTTGGGAATCCTCTTTCAAATAAGATAACATTTTCAAATCCGTATGGTGTGAGTTTTCCACTAAATAATATCACAAAATCTATTAACGGTCGTACATGCATGGGACCGGTTTCTAGATGGTTAAGATTGTATTATATAATAAAATGTATAAATATTTACCATTTACAACTAGACTGATTATTTAGATGGTCTGGATAACTCTATATTTAGCCAATATTATTTTAAACAAGTCACCACTATTTTACATTAAATACAGAACTCAGAGTGAAAACTAGAAACCAAAAATGTTAAATTCAGCTTTAGACCTTGTATGGCTCTATGGGCCCACCATGATCGATTTGATACATCCACGCCGCCCATCCATTTCTATACATCATTTTGTCATCAATCCCAAAAAACAATCCTGAAATAAATCTTGGGTGGATCACATGATGAGAAAACACTAGTGCTTGGAGCATTTCAAAAATTAAAGGGATACAAATCTCAGGTGGTCCACACCGCATGAGAACAATAGTGATTGAATATCGAACATTAAAAACTTCTTGTGATTGAGCCAAAGTATAAGGTAGATTCAAAGTTCGAGTAGACCCCATCATCCGTAAAAGAAAATCATGTGGGCCATACCATCTAAAACTATGTGAAGATATTCTAAAAAATATAAAAACACTTGGTGGGGCCCAGATGAGTTTTGGATGCGGCTGAAACTTAGTCTAACCCCTCATCCAAGTGGGACACACATAATGAATGGGCTGGATCTGAAGTTATTTACTTTTCAATTTAAACTGATTAAATTGTCCAAAAAGAGTTGATTAAAAGTTCAATTAGTAGATGTCCCTAATAATTTAGTAATTTTATTTTTCACAGATAAATTTCAATTTCCATTTAAAAATATAAAAAAAATTTCAAAATGTATATTTTTTTACTCTTTTAACAAAATATCATTTTTATTATAAAATATTTCAAAAAAAATTAAAATACAAATTTTGAATTTTTATTTTCAAAATCTCAAAAAAATTCTCATATTTTAATTTTTTCTCAAAATTTTCAAAATTTCGATTTTTTTTCTTCAAAAGCATCATTTTGTTCTCAAAATTTTTCTCAAACAAAAATTCTAAACTTTTCAATATTCTTTTTCATATAATATTTTAAATCATTTAAATATTACCTTTTAATTATATATATATATATATATATATATATATATATATATATATATATATATATATATATATATATATTTTAAATCATTTAAATATTAGCTTTTAATTATATATAAAATATTACCTTTTTAATGCTTATTTTAGGGGTTGAACCCAAAATTGAAGTAGATCCAAAGCTCAATTGGACCATTACATAGGAAACAATATAGAATAGTGATTTCCACTATTGAAACCTTCCTAGGGTCTAAAGTAATTTTTATTTGTCATCCAACTAGTTAATATGATCACAAAGACATGGATGAAGAGAAAGCACAAACATTAGCTTGATCCAAAACTTCTTTGGCCTCCAAAAAATTTTCAATGGTAGATGTTCAATCAAACTGTTTCCTGTGCTGTGGTCCACTTGAGATTTTAATTTTCTTCATTTTTTGGATCACGCCCTAAAATTATCCATTAACATAGATTAACAGAGTGGATAAAATAAATAAATAACAGGTTCTCACGAGGTCAATAAGTTGGGTCACAATTTTGACCAGAATATTTGACCCATGTTACATGTCTGGTCCATTCACTCTATTTTACTAATAACCCTCAAATTGACTAGTTACTGGCCCCGATCATGCTACATATGAGAGAAATATTGGGCAAACAAGATTGATCAACAATTTGAGTGAATTTTGATTTAAACATCTGAAGTGATTTACTTTTCAATCTGGACTGATCAGATTGTCAAAAAATGGTTAAAGGTTGTTCATAATATCATAAATATATGAATGAATAGAAAACACAAACATCAGCTGGATCCAAAACTTCTATGGCCTCCAAGAAATTTTAAATGGTAGAGGTTCAATCACACTAGCTATTTCCTGTGGTGTGGTCCACTTGAGCTTTGGATATGCTTCCTTTTTGTTCTTTAGACCTCAAATTATCTGTTAACATGGATGAATGGAGTGGATAAAATAAATAAATAACAGTGGATGCCACAGAGTTTACTCTAGTAAAAGTAATGAGTAACTCACCTAAATGTAGTAGAGAAGGGTTTCCTTAAAACATTCATAATCATATATTGGGCCTGCCTGAATGTGATTCACATATCCAACCCACTCATTATGTGTGTCCCACTTGGATGAGGGATATCAGACCAAGTTTCAACCGCATCTATGTTTGTATTAACTTATAAACAGATTGGATCTCAAATAAACATCGCGGCAGGCCCTAAGAAGGTTTCAATAGTGGGTGTCACTATCCCACTCTTTTCTATGGTGAGTCCACTTGAACTTTGGATCTACCCCGTCAATCAGATGCACCATTCTATGGTAGGCCACGAGCTTAAAAATAAAGTCAATCCATGACTTGGGTGGGCCACACCACATACTATAGTTGAGAGGTTTACCCTCCCTTTAAAACATTCATAATCATTTATTGGGCCCACCTAGATGTGGTTCACAGATCCAACCCATTCATTATGTGTGTCCCACTTGATGAGGAGTTAGACCAAGTTTCATACACATCCAAAACTCATGTGGGCCCCACCAAATGCTTTTATATGTTTTAGGGATGTCTTCACATAGTTTTAGATGCTATAGCCCACCTGAGTTTCGTACATGACTGATTTTTGGACTTAAAGGGGACACATCAAATGCATGGTGTTGATGTTCTACACACATCATGGTGAGGCGCACACAGATTAACCTCATGGGAAGTTCCCATGAGGCGACCTTATAGTACCATTTCACTATTTTAGGTAACCCCTTCATGGGTGTTACTCTAACTGTGTAGGGCCCACCTTGATATATTTTATGTATATCGACACCGTCCATATATTTTTCCATCATATTTTAGGATGTGAGTTTAAATCATAAGACTAAATAATCTTAGGTGGACCATACTAATCAAAATAATATGATGAATAACCATTAAAAACCTTTTGAAGGCCACAAAAATTTTGGATCAATTTGATCTTTGTAGTTTACCTTCATCTAGATCTTCTTTACATTATCAATAAGTTGGATTGCAAATAAACATTACTAAAACCTTACGATGGGCTCTTTATAATTTTTAATGGCGAGGTATTATATTATTATTCTTTCCAGTGGTGTGGTCCACTTAAGATTTAAATCTACACAATTTTTTATACCCGGCCAAAAAATGGGTTGGAGAAACGTATGGGCGGCAAGGATATACAACACATCATCAAAATCTCACTTTTGTTTTATAACTTTTCAATTTTTCTTGTCAAAATACAAAATTTAGTTTTCTTTTTTTAAAAATATTTTTTTTTACAATTTGACAATTTTTTCACAATTTTGTTTATTTTTTTCAATTTTCTTTTTCAAAATATCATTTTTTTTTTTATCGAAATCTCACTTTTGTTATCTAACTTTTCAATTTTTCTTGTCAAAATACAAAATCTAGTTTTCTTTTTAAAAAAAATATATATATATATTTTACAATTTGTCAATTTTTTCACAATTTTGTTTAATTTCTTAAATTTTCTTTTTTAAAATATCATTTTTTTAATCTCACTTTTGTTATATATAACTTTTCAATTTTTCTTGTCAAAATACAAAATTTATTTTTCTTTTTTAAAAAATATATTTTTTATCAATTTGTTAAAATTTTCACAATTTTGTTTAATTTTTTAAATTTTCTTTTTCAAAATATCATTTTTTTATCGAAATCTTTTTTTTTTCAAAATTATCAACAAGTTTTTTTTTTCCAAATTTAAAATTTTCTTAAACATTGTTAATTATTTTTCGAAGCTTCTTAACTATTTTTTTTCCGAAATTCATGGTTATTTCGAGTAGCATAATTGAGCATTAGAGACGGTCCTTGACAGTCTCTAATAGAGATGGTCCAAGGTCGTCTCTAATAGAGACGGTCCTTGACCGTCTCTAATAGAGATGGTTTTTGACAAGGCTGTAAGACGGCTAAGGACCGTCTCTAATAGAGACGGTCTTTGACAGATTAGAAGTAAAAGACGGCTAATGACCGTCTCTAATGGAGACGGTCTTTGACAGATTAGAAGTAAAAGACGGCTAATGACCGTCTCTAATGGAGACGGCTAATGACTGTCTCTAATGGAGATGGCTAATGACTGTCTCATATGACCACATATAAGACGGTCAAGGACCGTCTCTAATGCGGACGGCCAATGACCGTCTCAGATGACCCATATAAGACGGTCAACGACCGTCTTAAATGATTTGTGGACATTCAAATTTTTAGGACAAAATTAAGGACGGTTAGGGGCCGTCTAAAATTTTAGAGATGGTTTACAGCCGTCTCTAAAGCGTCTTTAAACCAAACAATTTTAGAGATGGTCCAAAACCGTCTCTAAATCCATCCTTTTTTTTCATTTTTCACGTAGTGTTATCTCATCATACTCAAAGCATTCTTAAATACACAATTTCTTGTTTTCCAAATGGATTTCAACTCAAAACCTTGAAAATTTTGCAAAATTTTTACTCAAAACCGAGAAAACATTGATTAGGTCACCTAATCCCCCACACCCTCACAAAAATTCTACATTGTCCTCAATGTATAGGAAATAATAATATGAATGCAAAAGAGGTAACGAAAATAAAGGAGATGGTGTTGGAAAGATAGTACCTGGACGAAGAAAAATGGAAGCTTTTCTACGGATCTCAGCATAAAATGGGTTAGCGCAAACAAAACTCAATAGTGTATAAGTAAACTACCCTAGTCTTAAGAAAGCGATAAACCTACCTATACCTCCATCAGACTAGGAGATCAATCCTGATAAATAGGATCATTCAGAGGTATGGACATGTCCTCTGAATCGAATTTTTCAACAAATGGTTTTAGTCGATGTCCGTTTACTTTGAATTTATTGCCATTGTCTGGATTCTTTATCTCCACAACCCCATGAGGATATACATTAATAATGGTGAAAGGGCTGGTCCAACAAGATCAGAGTTTTTAAAATGAGATGTAATCGAGAATTGTACAAGAGGACTTTTTGACCGGTGTGAATGATTTTCGAAGTATATGTTGGTCATGAAACACTTTCATCCTGTCCTTGTAAATTCTCGAGTTCTCGTACACATCATTCTGAAGTTTTTCAAGTTCATTCAACTGAAGTTTACGTAGTGATCTAGCATTGTCCAGATTGAAATTCAAATTTTTGATCGCCTAATAGACTCTATGTTCCAACTCCACAGGCAAGTGACAAGCCTGCCCATTGACAATTTCAAAGGGAGACATTCTAATAAGAGTTTTAAATGCAATACGGTAAGCCCATAAAACATCGATCAATCAGATTGACCAATCCGTACGATCAGGGTTAGCTGTCTTTTCCAAGATGTGTTTAATTTTCCTACTAGAAATCTCAACTTGCCCACTTGTTTGTGGGTGACATGAAGTGCTCACTTTATGGGAGATGCCATATTTTTTCATTAAATTCGTAAATGGCCTATTATAAAAGTGTGAACCTCCATCACTAATGATGGCTCGAGGTTTCTGAACCGGGAAAGAATGTTCTCTTTTAAAAACCTAATGACTGTTTGATGGTTATTATTCCAGCATGGAATCGCTTCAATCTATTTAATGACATCGTTTACTACTATCGAAATATATAAATTCCCAAAGGATTGGGGAAATGGTCCAATGAAATCGATGCCCTAGCAATCAAATGCCTCAATGATCAGAATGGGGTTCAAGGGCATCATATTTCAATGGGACAATGCTCCCAACTTCTAACAACACTCACAAGCTTTGCAAAACTCATGAGTGTCCTTGAACATAGTGGGCCAGTAAAAGCCACACTGCAGAATTTTGGTTGTGGTCTTTTTTATCAAAAAAGTGACCACCACAGGCCTGAAAGTGACAAAAGGATATGACACTTTGGTGTTCATTGTCTGGCACACATCTCCTTAAGATTTGGTCTGAGCAATATTTAAACAGATATAGATCATCCCTGAAGAACTTACGAACCTCGACGAAGAATTTTTTCTTATATTGCACAGTCCAATGTATCAGCGTGAAACTTATGGCAAGATAATTAGCAATATCAGCAAACTAAGGTGAATGGGAGACTTTGAACAATTGTTCGTCAGGGAACATGTCATTTATGTGTCATCTCAAGGGAATCAACGAGATCAAGGCAGGAAAGATGGTCAGCCGCTACGTTCTCTACTCCCTTTTTATCTTTTATTTCCAAATCAAATTCTTGGAATAGGAGGATCCATCTAATCAGGCAGGGCTTAACATTATTCTCAAAAAGAATATACTTGAGTGTTACATGATCTGTGTAAATGACGATCTTGGATCTAATCAAGTAGGACCTAAATTTGTCTAAAGCAAACATTACGGTTAAGAGTTCCTTTTTCCTAGTCGAGTAGTTCACTTGGGTAGGATTTAGAGTTCTACTTGCGTAATGGATAACGTAGGACTTCTTTTCTTTTCTCTAGCCTAAAACTGCCCTAAAAACATAGTCAGACGCGTTGCACAAAAGTTCAAAAGGAAGGCTCCAATCGGGCGGCTGCATGATAGGTGTAGTGGTTAATAAGCCCTTGAGCTTAGTAAAAGCTTCCTGATATTGCTCAGTCCACTCATATGGTGCATCCTTTTGAAGTAGATTAAATAGAAGATGAGAGAGGTGACTAAAGTCCTTTATGAATCTCTTGTAAAAACAAGCGTGTCCTAAGAAGAATCGCACGTCTCGTATGTTCTTGAGTGGAGGTAAGTTAGAGATAAGATCAATTTTAGCCTTATTTAGCT
This sequence comes from Magnolia sinica, assembly GCF_029962835.1. Classification (NCBI taxonomy): domain Eukaryota; kingdom Viridiplantae; phylum Streptophyta; class Magnoliopsida; order Magnoliales; family Magnoliaceae; genus Magnolia; species Magnolia sinica. The sequence goes on along the minus strand of NC_080573.1, from coordinate 91,806,812 downwards.
CGATTTCTTTAGACGAGATGATATGCCTAAGGACAATTCCCTTACGAACCATGAAATGATACTTCTCCCAATTCAGCACCAAATTCTTTTCTTCACAGCTTTTTAGCACACATTTTAAAATTTCTAAGCAATCGCTAAAAGATAGACCAAAGACAGAGAAGTTGTCCATGAAGACCTCTAGATATTGCCCACCATGTTAGAAAAAATACTCATCATACATTGCTGAAAAGTGGCAGGGGCATTACACAGTTCGAATGGCATCCTTCGGTAAGCAAAGGTGCCAAAAGGACATGTGAACGTGGTCTTTTCTTGATCTTCAGGGGCCATCTCTATTTGGTTGTATAGCCTGAATACCCGTCAAGAAAACAGTAATAGAAATGACCAGCTGGCCTTTCCAAGATTTGATTAATGAAGAGCAAAGAGAAGTGGTCCTTATGACGGTATTCAATTTCCTATAGTCAATACTCATTCTCCAACCCATAGTAACTCTGGTTGGCATGAGTTCATTGTTGGCAATGTCTATGATGGTAATTCCGAACTTCTTAGAAACCACCTAAGTTAGACTTACCCATTGACTATCAGATATAGGGTATATGATACCTATATCCAATATTTTAAGAACCTCGACCTTAACCACTTCCTTCATGTTTGGATTTAGTCTATGTCAAGATACAACCTGAAAACCAATCCTACACGAGGAAGGATCCTTAGATTCTATGAACTCTAATGACTTATTTATAAGTAGGTGAGCCCCGTTTCTAGCACATGATGAAGATAATCTCCCTTGATGACGAGGAACCTTCAGCTCCCTTGAACCGTAACAATTGTAAATGCTCCCAATGCAAGTCCCTGGAGTTGGGTCAAGGTATTTAGAGAAATCTACTCCAATGAATGTTGGTCTTTATGTGACAGAGAGATTCCAGGGTATAAGCATTAAAGAGATTCTAGCACAATGATTTGTCATTAAGTGAGTCGTTGGAGGATCCTTAAATGATGAAGTTCATTCTCCAATCCAATCTATTAACTGTTCAATAATTGCATTTAAGAAAGGGTTGAAGGATGAACTTCCATGAGAAAAGGATTTATGATGGTAGGTAAACAATTACTCTCTCAGAGCTCACTCTTTTTCTCAATACAAGTCTAGAAACCAAGCTTTTGAATATAAAGGCAAAAATTCCAACAGTAAAAAAATGGGCAAATTCTGTCTGCATTCAATGTCATCGAACGTCACCTTTGATGTCATCGAGTGACAGTTTGATGTCATCGAGATTTTCGCTAAAAATGTTTCAAGCTTGCTGGACACTTTCCTATCTTTATTCGATGTAATCGATCAAGGTTCGATGTCATCAATATTTGAATTTCAATGTCATTGAATGTAGTTCGATGAAATCGAGGAGTCTAGTTGATTTTCGTTAAAACACTTTGTACAAGTTTAGTCCATATTCGATGTCATCGAGCATGCCTTTGATGTCATTGAAATTTGAATTTCGATGTCATCGAATTGAGTTCAATTACATCGAAGAGTTCATAATATTTCCAATAGAACTCTCTAATCAAGTCAGGTTCATATTTCGATAAAATCAATCATAGACTCGATGTCATTGAATGTTGATGTTCGATGTCATCAAACACTTGTTCGAGTCATCGAATATTTAATTACTTTTTAACCTGAGCTTGCTGGACATAAGTCTCTCATTTTTCAATGTCATTAGGAAGGCTTCGATGACATCGAACACAAGCTTTCACTGTCATTGAGGCTTGTTCAATGATATGACACTTATTTCATTTTGGTTGCTGGACGTTTAAGAGTCTTTCTTCGATGTCATCGAGATAGGTTCAATGTCATCGAACATGTATGTTCCATGTCATCGAAACTTATTCGATGACTCGAGATTTTAGTCCAGAATGTATGTGGTTTCTGGACATCTGAAGACTCTTATTCGATATCATCGTGTCACATTTGATGTCATTGAGATGTGTTCGATGACTCGAAGTAAGTAGAAAACTTAAAAGATTTTTCATATAATTTTCCAACTTAGTTTTCTATTATCTAATCTATACAACATGTTTTCCTTGTTGTTTTTTGAATAGATTAGAATGTTTTAATGGGGATTATATACCTGAGGTGTTTTGGTCATGGGATGTGAGGTTTAATTTACCTTTGAAGATCTTTATTCATCCACTTTGTTGAGTCTACATCCTATAGTTCTTTCATATGGGGCTCACTGAACTGAATGACTCAACCTTCACATTAATTGATAAATAAGGGCACTTTCAATTCTCTCTCTCTCTCTCTCTCTCTTGTCAATTACATGAAAAAATACCTAAAAAACCTAGAACAACAAGCTAAATTGTGTGTACATCATTATTACACAATTTTATAGAATTGCATTCTACAAAATAGAAAACACAATTGTTTTGCTTGAGTTGTTGCTCCCCCTATCAACCTACATCACCATTCGTCTTAAACATACAACCATAGAAACACTGATGGCATTGTTCTCCCCGTTTTTGTCAATCATTGGCAAAGGGTCAGTCAATGGTAAATAGGTGACGTTACATAACTGAAGTTGGAGAATTAAAGCATATGAAATGTGAAGATAGATAAATTGTAAAAACAATGCCACAAATAGAGATATATATTTGTATCATCAACAAAAATGCCTAAGCATGGCATAAACAAACATAATATCCAAAAAGTATGTGGCCCATCCATGGACAGTATCAACAGTACAAGTCACAAAATGAAACTATCTAGCGCGCACACACACACACATAACCAAACTATGGCATTCAAAAAGATACATATGCCCTAGTGACCATATCGACATCGGTGTGTGATGAAAGTGAAAGTCACTGTGCTGGTGCATCGTCACGAGGGACTGAGTCATCATGGTGGCAAGTCAGCAAGTCAACAATGTGTTGCACTATGCACTACAAAGTTTCCACCATCTACTCAATCCTTGTGAGCCTCTCCTTTATGTGTGTTAGATGATCATCCTGCCGATCAAGATGTTCCTCGTTGTGTGTCTGGCCGTGAAGTATCGATCCAATCCGATCCTGATTGTAAACCCTGTATCTTAGACTGTACCGTTCCATAGACTTCTGCGGTCTTCCCGATCGAATTTTAGCAACCTTTGACCCTTAACTGGTATTTGCACGCGACCCTGATTCACACGTCGTCAACCCAACACTTATACCATAGCGACTGCGCCGTCACTGCGGTTTCGATGCCGCGACTCGCACGCCAAGGCGATACCTTGGTTAGGAGATGTGGGCCAGCGTTCGGTGTGAGGAAAACACCGCGCGTGCAAATTTCGAGAGAATCTCTACAATTTGTCACATCAATCCATCAATCCATCAATCTCAACATGTCAAGTACACATCACCTTTCACCCATTCCCAAGCAACCACAAAAGTCAAAAAGTTCCTACAAAGCCCATACTTTTCTTATACCATTAGCCACAAAAGTCAAAAAGTCCCTTACACCCATCACTCACCACATCCATCACTTCATCACCCATCACTCTCTCTCTCCCTTTACAATTCTCTCTCCCCTTCATTTTTCAATTCACTTTCCTAAGCAAGAGAGCACCATATGTATGAGCCTCTTCAAGCTTTCCCAAGCAACAAAGGTGGCCCACTTTCCTACCCCTTCATCTCCCATCTCAACCATCCAAACCTCATCTCCTCCGTTGGAATTGAAGCTAAGGAGCTAAGGAAGCCAAGGGAGCAAGAAGATCAAGCAGTGGGGTGCTTTAATAGAGTAGTTTCAATGGTTTGGATCTCACTTGGGACCCTAAGATGTGACCGATGGCCCACTTTGATCATCATGATCATTCCATGATGGGGCCATTCTCCATGGACCCTATTATGATGTTTATTTTTCTTGTATACCTAGGGTCATCTAGACTGTCTATTTTAGTGGAGAAGGGATCTCCACCGTTGGATTTTGATTTAATGGGCCCATGTGTAATGGGACCCACTTGATGTATGATTGGTTGCAAGGGAGGGCCCATAGTGTCGGGGTCCCTCCATCACGCGTGTTCCACTCTCTATCCCTCTCTCTCCCTCTCTATTTCATTTTCTTTTATGAGATCACGATATGGTTGTGTGGCCCACTTGAATGGACCCCACCATGAGGCATGTATTCTATCCAAACCATCTACAAGTGGGGCCCACTTTGTGTGTGTTGTATCCACACCATCCTCCATGAGGTAGCCCACCTAAGCAGGGCCCACCTCTAATGTATTTGTTACATGCAACATCCAGCAACTAGGGACGCTGGACGTGGTTTGGAAAACACAAATATCTGCTTGTTTCCAAGCTTATGGGTGGCCCACTCATATAGGCCCCACCTTGATGCATGTGTTCAATCCACGCCGTCCATCCTCTTCTTTAAACTATTTTAGGTGTTGAGCCAAAAAATGAGGCTGATCCGAGTATCTGGTGGGCCATAGCATTAAAAACGGTAATTTTCACCTTTCAAATTTGCTTAAAATTTCTTACGCGCCAAGACATGTCCAATATTGGGCTCGATGGACTTGTCATAGTCTGTAGAGACCAATGGCTAGGGTGGATTTACTTAACGCGGGCCCCACATATGAAAAACCCCAAAAGAATTGGGTTTTAAAAAAAAATTTACATAAGGGGGCAGTGCGTGCTACCCCTAGCAATAGCAACAACATGCTGCGGCGTATGGGCGGTCGGGCCAGGGACCACGGCTCTACATCTGGGCCCCATCATGATGTATACTTTACATCCACACCATTCACGAGGTGGGCCACTCCCAGCAGTGGGCCCCCTCCAAATTTCTGCTCCATCCACAGCTCAGGTGGCCCACACTGCAGGAAACAGTGAGATTGAATTTCTACCATTGAAACCGTTTTATGGGCCACAGAATTTTTGGATCAAGATGAAATTTGTGTTTTCCCTTTCATTCAGGTCCGTGTGACCTTGTCAACAAGTTAGATGGCGGGAAAACATTATGGTGGGCCACACACGTGGAACCCACCATTGTTGTATGTGTTGCCACACCGTCCACGGCTGTGGACGGTGGAACCCACCATGATGTATCCATTTTATTCACACCGTCCAGTGGACGGTGGAGCCCATGGTGATGCATGTGTTTTATTCACACTGTCCAATGACAGTGGGACCCACCAGGACGCGGGTGCTGCATCCAAACCGTCCATCCATTTTAGAAGCTCATTTCTTAGTTTGAAACTAAGAATGAGTCAGATCCAAGGTTCAAGTGGACCCCACCATCTACGTGGACAGTGACATCCACCATTCAAAACTTTTAAGGGCCACCTGTGATATATATATAAGGCCTATGTGTAGAGCCCACCTATTGCATATTTATGGCCCATTTAGAAGGCCCATTGTGATGAATTAGGGCCCATGGATTGAGGCCCATCTTGATTTAATTGTGACCATCCATTGAGGCCCACCTTGGCATTTATAAGGCACATGAGATGAGGCTCATATTGATGTAATTGTGGCCATTGGTGTGGCCCATCTGATATATATATAAGGCCCATGTCACAAGGCCCATTTTGATTATTCTAAGGCCCATGGGTTATGGCTCATTGCAATGTACATAAGGCCCATTGGCGCTGCCCATTGATGTGGCCAACTTGATGAATATTAGGCCCATATAATATGGCTCATTTGATGTATTTAAGGCCCAAAGAGATGTACCAAAGGTCCATTGCAATGTGTGATCTCTACATGGTTCATGTAATGAGGTTTATGACGGGCTATGCCTTGGGAGCAATGATGGTTTAACGCCCACATTGCAAGTATAATGTTGGTTAAATGTCCACATTACAACTTTCCCTAGGGCCCATTGATAGGCTCGTACTTGTTGTGTGTAGGCCGTCTAGTCCATCTGCATTGTAAGGATAGTGCATTACTTTATAGCATGTTTAGTATAGTTCCATAATTCATGATCATACACATCATATGTATGCTTGATATGAGAAGTGACTGATCATAGCATATGCCTTCGGGCAGATTGTTTAGGGGCTCCCGAATGAGCGGTGTTGCCCTACATGAGTGCACGATATGTGCATGAATGCTGCATGACTGGATAGTGTGATTCATGCATTCGCATTGTGTAATATGGTACTGTACGCCCTAGCGACATCAGGGCCGTAGCCTCTACAAGCATATCGTGGTTGGCAGGATTGGATACCGAAAATCTTGTTCTACATGGGGTGCTATAGATATCCCTGGGTGAAAGTCCCTAAACCCTTATGGTACCAAGAGGTTGCTCCAACGTCTAAACCGAGTGGGAGTGCCGATTACCAGACGATTGTGCTTTCCACTGTGTCGTGGTCGGTTGGAAGGGGGTGCGGCCTTACCCGCCCAAGAGGAGGGGGCAAAGCTAGGCTAAGTCTGACCAGCTCGAGGAATAGGTCCGCTATCGACGAGCCGAGCCCGATATTGGCAAGCAGATAGTGAGGTCTCTTCCACTCACCTTATTGCGTGCGATAGGGCGGCAATCTGGTTGGAGTGTACTAGACCCCGATGATATTCTAAAGTTGAGTTGTATTGATATGTGGACTTAGATGAGGATTCGCATGCTTGAGTTGCATTCCACACCACATGGCCTTGGTATGGCCGACATCATCCATGCCTCGCATTGCATAGCCTTGGTACGGCTCATGACATTCATGGATTCATCAGCATATTCCGCATTACTCTGATGCTGCATAACTACTACTTTACGCACACACTTGCACCACCCTCTAAGCTTTCCATAAGCTTATGCATGACCGTTGTGTGCAGGTGACGTTGGAGCACAGCAGCGCTGAGGTAGGAGCGCTTTGTAGATCATCTTGGAGCTTTTTATTTATTATCATTGTATTTCCCTTTATGCTCATTGTACTTATAAAGTTTTTGATCATAGTGGAAATGTAATGGAGTTTTTGGTTGTTGTTTGTGGGTTATGCCTTTGGTTATGCTTATTACGAATCAAACTAATGTTGAAAATCCTCCTCATAACATCCCAGGATCGGAACTTGGCGAATGGGCACTGGGAGCCGAGAATGGGGTTCTACGAAGGCTGTCGGCGATCGGGAATTTTGTGAGCTCGGTTTCCGAGTTTGGGGCGTGACACTGATGATGTTTGTGATGTCGAGGGTGGTTAAGTCAGGAGTGGTTAGAAGGACTAGAGGAGGGCGAGCCTCATCATTAGTGGGAGCCTTCGTCTCATCAATCTCTATCTTTGCTTGTGTGTCATTGCCATCTTGATTTTTCAGTTCAGATGAGGGAAGTGGGTGAAATTTCAAGTCCATAAGCTTGAGATTGAGCTTAGTGAAGTGTTGCAGGGGCTGTTCTAAATCATTCGTAACAGGCAAGCCACACTCCTTACTCAAGACACAAATAAGGTGTAGAAGAGGAAGATAAGTTGTTCTAGTACTGTGAACAACTACTGCTAGTTGATGTACAATTAAGGATGGAAGACACAACTTAAGACCCGTTGCAACACCATATAAAACTAGGAGCATGAAAGGAGTAAGATCGACGCAATTAGTGACAAGAGGATAGACATTTGTGGAGAAGACTCCATGGAGGACATGGTATTTGGGCATCATAAATTTAGTTTTGAGAGCATTCCCTTAATGTCAGGGAACATCTCTTCCCCCACACATGTATTTGGTCATCAAGGTACGGATAGTGGGGTCATCGATTTCTATTTTAGAAAGACCAACTGGAGATAAGGTGAGACCAAAGAGTCCAACAACTATGTTGGGAGTGATGACGACAGACTGACCAACAGTAATGAACACAGAAGGTGCGTCCATAACAGGGGTATGACAATGGGCTAGAAACCTGTATACCTCCTCATCCCGACTGACACCGCCAAACTTCAAAAGAGGGCTCCAATCAACCACTGCAAGAAGAGGCTTAATCCTAAACAACTGGATGCACTCTACATCAATCCATCATTCATGTATAAGCTGCCTCCCTAAATATTTGGCTAGCATATCATCACTAAGAGGAGCAATGGATGGAGCACTGGGAGGAGGAATGGGAGGAGCACCACCGTGGGAAGCCTGTTAGGTAGGGTTACCTAGCCTTGAGGCAGGGGAGCCCGTACTTGAGGACACCGCAGGGGCCTTGGCCCGATCCTTAGGAGCCAATGTCTTTCGTCTTGTTGGACGAGAGGACTCCCCTTGTGCAAGGGCCTTCCCTTTGTCCTTAGGCATTTTTTAAGAAAAAGACCCAAAAGATTCATAAGAAGATTGTAACAATCTTAGGAAAAACCCCAAATCCAAAAACCTAAGACAAGGAAGATGAAAATGGAGAAGAAAAATAGAAGATTTACAAAGATAAATGATAAAGAAGGATAATTCGAACCTAAATCGAGCACCAAGACACCACCGAACAAGAAGAAGAGAAGAAGGAAACGACTGTTGAAAAAGAAAACCCAAAATGAGGGTTTTTGCGCCCGTCCACACTTTTATAAGTCGAGATTCTTCGATGTCATTAAAGGTGTTTGATGACATTGAACATCCATGTTTTGATGTCATCGAGGTAGTATTCGATGACATCGAACATCATCCAGCGCTTCAATTCTTGGTATGACTTTGATGTATCGACGTTCATACGATCTCATTGAAGTACAAAAATTTTAGAATTTTTCTGTATGCTTCGACAGATCAAGGAGATGTACATAAGTATATACCTACTATTCAAGTTGTACACTCAACAAAATTTTTACAAAAATGAAAAAAGTATATTCCTATGTTTATGTTCAAAAAGAATTTGGAGGGCCTAGATTGTCAAATATATCATTGGATACTCATGGACTACAAAATATATCATATCGCACATATTCCAATAGATTTTTGGAGATCTCCAAATCTATTGGCATCCAGGGGCTTTCTTAAGATAACGGCAAGTTGCTGCTCAGTAGGCACATGATCCAATATAATAATCTTGTCTTCGAAAAGTTCTCGTATGAAATGGTGTCGGATATCAATTTGCTTTGTTCTTGAATGTTGGACTGTTTTTTTAGAAATATTAATGGCACTAGTGTTATCACAAAAAAGTGTCATTGTGGATTGTTCAATGTCATAGTCCAGCAACATTTACTTCATTGAAAGAAGTTGTGCGCAACAACTACCGACTGCTATGTATTCGGCCTCAACAATAGACAAAGATATTGACTTTTGTTTCTTACTTTTCCATGATACAAGACAGCTGCCGATGTAAAAACAGCCACCGCTAGTTAATTTGCGATCATCTATATTTCCAGCCCAATTAGCATCAGAATACCTAACAATGATACTAGATGCGTCAAACGGGTACCACAAGCCGAAATTGGTAGTCCTAGCCACATATTTAATTATTCTTTTAACCATGGATAAGTGGGATTCTTTTAGGTCAGCCTGAAATTGAGCACATGCACCAACACTAAAAGTAATGTTTGGTTGACTCGTGGTGAGGTATAGTAAGCTACCTATCATGATGCGGCACAAGTGTTGATCCACAATCTTGCCATTTGCATCTTTGGAAAGTTTGAGTGTGGTGCTCATTAGAGTATGATGTGTACGTTTAGATTCGAGTCCAAATCTTTTTACTAAATCTTTTGTGTATTTGGACTGACATACAAATATCCCATTTTGCATTTGTTTCATTTGTAGTCCCAGAAAGAAATTTAGCTCACTAACCATGCTCATTTCGAATTCAGATTTCATTAACTCAACAAAATTATGAGCAACATCTTCACAAGTGGATCCAAAGACTATGTTATCCACATAAATCTGGGCAATGAGTAAGGTATTCTCTGTCTTTTGCATAAATAGTGTTTTATCAATACTCCCCCTACAAAATTTTTGGTCTAGTAAAAATTGTGTTAAGCTCTCATACCATGCACAAGGTGCTTGAGTAAGACCATAAAGTTCTTTGCTCAATTGATATACATGTTGAGGATACTTGGGATCTAAATCTCTTTGGTTAACATATACTTCTTCCTCAAGTACACCATTGAGAAAGGCACTTTTAATGTCCATTTGAAACAATCTAAATTGTAAAGCGCATGTAATAGACATGAGAATCCTTACAGACTTAAGACGCGCTACTGGGGCAAACATTTCATCAAAATCAATTTCCTCTATTTATTTATATCCTTGCGCCACAAGTCTTGCCTTATTTCTGACCACATTCCTAGATTCAAGAATTTTTTTTGAAGATCCATTTGGTTCAGATGATATTTGTATCAAGTGGTCAGGGAACTAGCTATCACACCTTATTTCTCTTGAATTGTTGTAGTTCATCTTACATAGCCGCAATCCAATATTCATCTTGGAGTGCTTCTATAACATTTTTGGGCTCAATCTTTGAGGTGAAGCAAAGATGTCTATAAATACCCTCAAGTAGACGTTGAGTTTTCACACCGTCATTAGGATCTCCAATGATTTGATTGAGGATGATCCTTAATGAATGGTATGTTATGCAACGACTGAGGTTCATTAGAGGAGGTGGATTTATTATTACATTTACCTATTATGCATGAATCCACATCTTTATATCAATTGAAGGACTATTTTTGTCATGATGTTGGTCATCAACAACTACATTGACAAATTCTTGAATGGTAAGTGTCCTTAAATTCTACACTCTATAAGCACGACTATTTGGGGAATATCCTAGGAAAATGTCGTCATCACTTTTAGAGTCAAATTTGCCTAGTTGTTCTTTGTCTTTAAGGATGTAACATTTGTTACCAAAGACATGAAAATATTTCACACTAGGTTGATTTCCATACCACAACTCATACGGAGTTTTATTTAAACATGCTCTAAGATATACCCTATTGATTATGTAGCAGGTGGTATTGACAGTTTCGGCCTAGAAGCTTTTAGCCATGTTTTTTCTATTTAACATAACCGAGCCCATTTCTTGCAACACCCAGTTCTTTCTTTCAACCACTCCATTCTATTTTCGTATTTTTGGAGCTGAGAATTCATATCAGATTCCATTCTCATCATAATACTTTTGGAATCGATCATTCTCAAACTCCCCACCGTGATCACTCCTTATACGATTTATGTAATATCCTTTCTCATTTTGGAGTCGTTTTGCCATTATCAGGAATTCATCAAATGCATCAGATTTTTTTCGAACAAAAGCGACCCAAATGAATCTAGAGTAATCATCTACCAATACTAGAAATTATCTTTTTCTACTATGGCTCTCAACTTTGGTGAGACCCACTAGATCCATATGCAACAAGTCTAGTGGCTAGGAAGTTGTTATGGTGGTTGCCTTTTTATGTCTAACCTTTATCTATTTGCCTTTAAGACAATCACTGCATACAATCTTCTCTTCCTTTCAAATCTTAGGAAGACCTCACACCAAGTTTTTTGAGTTTAGCTTAGCTAAGTTCTAGTAGTGGACATGTCCAAGTCTTTGGTGCCATAGCTTAGACTCATTATTTATGGTCATGTGGCATTTTGTAGATAGGACATTCTCCCCACTACTTTCAATTACGTAATAGTTATCATTTGTGCGAAGACCTTTCATAATGAATTTTCCTATAAGGTCTGAGATCTTGCACACATCTTTGGAGAAATGTGACCAAGTGTTCTTTGTCATAGATTTGAGAAATACTAAGGAGATAGTGTTTTAATCTTTCAACTCGAAAAAAAAAAAACATCTTCAATCTTAGGCAATCCATGGCCAACTATTGTTCCTTACCCAACTATCTTAACGGAGCTCCCATCTCCAATTATAACTGACCCACCATCAAATTCTAAATATGTACAAAATTGGATTTGGTCACCTATCATGTGTCTAGAGCAATCGCTATCAAGATACCACTTAGAACTACTACCTGCTTTAAGAGTGGAATGAATTACTAGGCTACTGTTCTTATTCTTTATCACCCATCTGGTGACAATCTTCTTTGGATATGATACTCTATCTTCACCTTGGGGCTATTTGGATTTCTCAGGTAACTGAACCAGATTCCGATGTCTCATCAATTCTTCAGTTTTTCGATTCAGTTGAGATACCTGATTTAGTAGCTCCTCCATCCTTTTTGTCATCTTGGGTGTAGGATATTTCCTTCCTTCATTTGGTGTGTGTTTTAAAGGGCTTTTTGGTTTTTGTATTGTTCTTCCAGTTGGTTTGAATTTACCAGAAAAGTTCAACCTAGAAGTGGAGTGAGATTTACCACATGTAAGACATTCAAACTTTTAATGTCCTAAGTCTCCACAAGAATGGCAAATAGGAGTGTTTCTTGTGTTGCTTCCAGATGCAACAGTTTTCTTAGTCATAAATGGTGTAGGAAAAGAGCTCAATTTACAAATTTCATAACCTAAGCCTCTCCTATCCTTTTGATTTCTTCACATTCCTAGAAGTCTCTCTAGTTTTTCATTACTTTGGGAGAACCTATGACTAAGTTCAATAGATTATTTTGATTTTTATGCATCCAATCTCAGTTTATGATTTTCAATCTTTAGATGCATATTTTCATATTCTAGATGTTCAATTTGTTTATTTAATTTCTGTATTTTAGATGTAAGGGATGTTGTTGTCTTTTCAAATTTGTCATTTTCTATATGATATTGCTGAAGATCATTTATCAAGTGAGTATTGATTTCTTGAGTTTTATCTAGATCTTTTTTTAACTATTTGTTTTTGTTTTTAGTAATACCAAGTTTTTTAAGGACACTAATGCTATGGATGTAAAGTCGATCATAAGCATCATGTATGTTTTCTTTCTTTTCTTCTTCTTTCTCATCATCCGAGGAGAGTCTCTCTTTGGCTTGTGGTTCATCCATTTCCTCATTGTCCTTTGGATTGGGAATGATTGTGGAGGTGAAGGCCATAAGTATTTTGGTCTCCATCGCTTTCAAAATTGTTGGATTCAAAATTTGATTCATCAATCTCATCCCATGTAGCTGTCATAGCCTTTCCTTTTGATTTCTTAGTAGGACATTTAGTGGATAAATGCTCATATTTTCGGTAATTATCACATTGAGGTTCTTTGGACTTTCTAAAAGGTTTGCCTATTTGATGTTTGTTGTCTAAATATTTCCCCTTATTGTTGTATGGTTTTTCACGGTTCTTGTTGAAGAATTTTTTGAACCGTTGAACTAAGAGAGCTACCTCCTCATTAACATCTTCATTTTCACTTTCTTCTTCCTCTATCACAGTTATGTTCTTAGAGGTCTTGAGAGCATTATTTTTAGATTTTGTGGGTGGTTTGAGGTGTAGTTTAAAGGTTTGTAGGGAACCTACTAGTTCTTCTACTTTCATTTCCTCAATGTTCCTATATTCTTCAATGGTGGTGACTTTGGAGTTAAAATGTTCCGGCAAGGATCTCAGAATTTTCCTATAAATTTTAGATACCGAAATTCTCTCCCCAAGTCCCCCCATGGAGTTACATATACCATTTATCCTTGTGATAAACTCCATAAATGTCTCATGTTCCTCCATCTTTATGTGTTCAAATTGGGATGTCAAGAGTTGTAGCCTTGACATTTTTACTGTGTTAGTTCCGTGATGGGTAGTTTCTAACAACTCCCATGCTGCTTTTGAGTTTACACACATACTTATCTGACTGAACACTTCTAGTGAAACTCCACAGTAAATTGCATTCATGGATTTGGCTTCACACATTCTCATTTCTTTATCAAATTGAGTCCACTTCTTTTTTGGTTTTGGTTTAGAGATTGTTATGCCATTTTCGAGTACCACTTGTTTAGTGGGTGCAACATATCCATTTTTAACAATCTCCCAAATGTCATGATCCAAAGCCTTCAAAAAGTAGATCATTCTTGCCTTCCAATATGCATAATTTGAGCCATTAAAGATAGGAGGTCATGAGACTATTGGTCCCTCTCCTTTGCCCATAATTCCAACTGCAGTTAGGATCTCCCTCTAGGTTGTTAAACCTTTCAAGAGGAACCCACTCTGATACCAATTGAAATTGCGATAGAACTGCTATAGTAGAAGTATGAAATTAGTCAAAGTGTCTTAGAGAGGGGTGAATAGGACTTTTCAAAAATTCTAATCTTACTATCTTATAATGTTTACTAATTAAAAATTAGTTCAGTAAGGTTATCAGAGAATCATTCACATTTATATTCTAAAGCATTTTAAGGAATCTAAATTCAACAAAACATAAATGATGCATATTTAAACATATTAATCAATCAATCCAAATATGCAAGAATCATCACAAACACAATGATATATAGTGGTTCAGCTATGTGCCAACTCTACTCCCGGCTGACACACTCCACCCTAGAGTGTGCCGGATTACACTATCTGATGGTTTTAAATCAGCTTAACTATAAACCTTCATAACCTACACAAGGTATTGTCTACACAAGATAGATATATCCTACATAAGGAATTGCCTACCCAAGGCAACCATACATGCCTATACTAGGCAATCAATCATGCCTATACAAGGCACAATAGCTCCTACACAAGGACTCTATGTGTATTCTCCCGTCGGAGGCTTGTAAAAAGGTCTTGATAAGATTGTGAGATACAACCTGAAAACCAATCCTACACAAGGAAGGATTCTCAGATTCTATCGACTCTAATGACTTACTTGTAAGTAGATGAGCCCCGTTTCTAGCACATGATGAAGATAATCTCCCTTGATGATAAGGAATCTTCAGCTCCCTTGAACCACAACAATTGTAGATGCTCCCAATGCAAGTCGCCGGAGTTAGGTCAAGGTATTTAGAGAAATATACTCTAATGAATGTTATTCTTTCTAATGAATGTTATTCTTTATGTGACAGAGAGATTCCAGGGCATTAAACATTTAAGAGATTCCAGCACAATGATTTTCCATTAAGTGAGTTGCTAGAGGATCCTTGAATGGTGAAGTTCATTCTCCAATCCAATCTATTGATTGTTCAATGATTGCATTTAAGAAAGGGCTGAAGGATAAACTTCCAGGTAAACAATTACTCTCTTAGAGCTCAATCTTTTTCTCAATAAAAGTCTAGAAACCAAGCTTCCGAATAGAAAGGTAAAAATCTCAACGGTAAAAAAATGGGTAGATTCTGTCTGCGTTCGATGTCATCGAGTGACAATTCGATGTCATCGAGATTTTTGCTAAAAATCTTTGAAGCTTATTGGACACTTTCCTATCTTTATTCAATGTCATCGATATTTAAATTTTGATGCCATCAAATGTAGTTCGATGAAATTAAGGAGTCTAGTTGATTTTCGTTAAAATACTTTGTACAAGTTTAATCCATATTCGATGTCATCGAGCATGCCTTTGATGTCATCAAAATTTGAATTTCGATGTCATTGAATTGAGTTCGATTACATCGAAGAGTTCATAATATTTCCAATAGAACTCTCTGATCAAGTCGGGTTCATATTTCGATGAAATCGATCATAGACTTGATGTCATTGAATGTTGATGTTCGATGTCATCGAACAAATTGAATATTTAATTAATTTTTAACCTGATTTTGCTGGACATAAGTCTCTCATTTTTCGATGTCATCAAGAAGGTTTCGACGACATCGAACACAAACCTTCGCTGTCATCGAGGCCATTTTGATGATATGAGACTTATTTCATTTTGGTTGTTGGACGTTTAAGAGACTTTCTTTGATGTCATCGAGATAGGTTCAATGTCATTGAAACGTGTTCAATGACTTGAGATTTTGTTCCAAAATTATGTGGTTGTTAGACATCTGAAGACTCTTATTCGATCTCATCAAGTCAAATTCAATGTCATCAAACATGTGTGTTCCACGTCATTGAGACATATTCGATGACTCAAAGTAAGTAGAAAACTTGAAAGATTTTTCATATAATTTTCCAACTTAGTTTTCTATTATCTAACCTATAAAACATGTTGTCCTTGTTGTTTTTTGAATTGATTAAAATGTTTTAATGGGATTTATATACCTGAGGTGTTTTGGTCATGGGATGTGAGGTTTAATTTACATTTGAAGATCTTTATTTATCCACTTGTTTGAGTCTGCATCTTGTAGTTCTTTCATATGGGGCTCATTGAACTGAATGACTCAACCTTCACACATTAATTGACAAACATGGGCACTTTCAGTTGTTGTACACTCTCAAGTAGATGATATTGGTTGGATCTCTTGGTTGGCAGCCAAGAAAGAAGCATCACGAAGGACCGACTGGGGAAGGTCAAAGAGTCACTACAATGTTTTTGTTATTTGAACTTTAAATGTAATCCCTTTATTTTTTATATAGAAAATTGCTATTCAGCCCTTTTTTCCTCTTTTCTTTCATTCCTTTAATCGCTTTGCTTTATCATCTATAACTGAATGTCGACTAGTTCCTATAAACTTGGTGAAATATGGTCTGTTTCTGGGCTTCGTGCTCTAACTCCCCATGTTCTTAACAAATAGGAATGTGCAGCGACATCATCACCATGACTCTTCTAAATCATGGGTGCCAGACACCTGTTTATTTAAACGGTGTCATCTCTCTCATTTCTTCACCATTCCTCATAGTCATAGTCTATCTGATGGCTTCTAGTCTCCCCCCTCTCATTGTAGGTGTTGAATCCTATTGGGAGGAAAATCTCGAGTTCGTCTTAAAAAATTATTCTCTCAAACTTGTTGTCTGACGATAATAGATTCACAACAGATGCTTCTTGTTCGATAGGTGCCTTCCCCTTGCCTGAATCAAACCTTCGACTTGAAGAACTTATTCGAAAGCTAAAATGCTTGCATGCCATAGGGACCTAATACTGTAGTCTGAACTACTCTCGGTAAGTAAATTCATGTTACTTGCAACAACAAGATGCGGCCAAAGAGGATTCTACCACCATGAGCGGCAAACAAGAATTGGCCTGGTATGAATGGTTGTGATGTGCTCAGGCACATTAGTTCAACCGAACCATGTTGTGAATGCTAAAGTGCCACAAGGTTGGACTAATAGGAGAATTAGACGAGCATGGTAGTGCTTTCTATGCGAAAGAAATGGTCATTCCAGAGGATTTATCATTCTTAAATGAACAGATCCTCCTATATCAAACATAGTCAAGGGCAAGTTACAATGTTAGGAAAGCGGCCAAGAGTGAAGTTTCCTCAATCGGAACCCGTGTCAATCAAATACTTTATCTCTTACCACTTTTCATAGAAGAAGGGACCAGTTGGGCTCCATCTAAGGAAAAGGCTGAAGCAGAGATGCAAAGCCTCCTTAACAAGTTTGAGAAGATGAAGCTTTAAGTTGCTGGACCACTTTTTAGACTTTTCTTTATGTTTCCCCTATGTAGTCACGTGGTCGATGACCAGCAATGCGGTAAATAATTTCAAATATTAAATAAAAAAATGACTAATATAATAGTTGTATCTTCCCAGTCATGTCATTTGACTCTTAGTTGTTTCCATACTTTTGTTATTATTATGTCCTGAGTATCATAGTACAAACTTTCAATGAACCTTTCCTCATATGTGCATGCCATACCTCAGCCATGGTGAAGGCGCCACTTTCTTTTTCTAGAAATTGCGTTAATTTCGCTACATTCCTGTAATCCCAAAAAATGATTCACCTCACCTCGGATAACCAATAGTCACTGCATCCTATGCATATTAACCACTGCATCTGGAGCCTATAAGAACGACAATTAGGTTTCAAATCACACCATGAACTGATCTAATCCAACACCCTTGTTGCAACAACTCTAACCTTCATGGACTTCTTTACTCTATCAAATAAGATAATGGAGGAGATTTAAAGAAGGCATTGAGTCTTTTTCACGTTCTCCCATCATAGGAGATCCCTTCCCTTTTCTTAGGGACATCAAAGATCTTCCCAAAGATCAACAGCCTCCTAAGAGATTCTGAAAATCATTTCAAAACTCCGGCAACTCATAAATGATATCTTAGAAGTGAACAAAGAAATTGAGTATATTCTTCCGCTCTGTCTCACCTGTTAGCCCTTAATGTCGAGTGCATGACTTTGCCAGCCTGATATGAAGCAGCTTGGAAGAACAGGCTGCACTGGACTTGTGAGGATGAGTTTAACAAGAAAATGTTACCAACATTAACACGTGCGCACTACCATCTCATTACTAACTTGGCCGAGACTAATTGACTTTATCCAGACCGCGATCGGCCAAAAAACACTAAAGTGGTCACCTTCATCAA
The DNA here is from genome assembly GCF_029962835.1 of Magnolia sinica. Lineage (NCBI taxonomy): Eukaryota > Viridiplantae > Streptophyta > Magnoliopsida > Magnoliales > Magnoliaceae > Magnolia > Magnolia sinica. The sequence continues at coordinate 91,788,678 of NC_080573.1, read as the reverse complement.
GTCCCGGATAGTTCTCTATCAGGACCACACTGAGGTCAGTGAGGCCGAAAGGAGATCGGTTGAGTTAGAGCACACGGCCATCAATCGTTGCATGGCCTACATCGATTGCACTTCTGAGGAGCTTCTGAGTCAACGAGTCTCATGGACTGAGAGGTGCAACGCGACAAAGGAAGCTAAAGTTAAGGTCACTAAAAGATTTGAAAATCTCAAATCGGCCCACCTATAGCTCCCATTCTGCCCCTCTTCTTCTTCCTTATCTTGTTCTTCTTCATCTTCATCAGCAAACAGATTGTAACTAAATGGCCTTTATTATAGAATATTTATTCAAACCATCTATTGTAATTAACATACCCTTATTTCAAGGCTTTATTTGAATGAAATATCTATTTTACTAATTTGGTTTGGCCTGATTCTTGATGACCTCCCATGATGAAGGGAACCATCGTTTTAAGAAACGATCATTTATGGGAGTCCTTACAATATTATCGTTTAAGTCTTTCAGTACATAGGCTCCCCACTTAAGGACTTGCTCAATGATATATGGTCCTTCTCGAGTTAGTGACCACTTGCCTAGCGTTCGGTCTTTCTGACCGACGACCAAAACCATATACCAGACCCTGTCCCCTTCTCCAAAGGACTTTCCTTTAACTCTCATGGTGTACGTTCATGCCACGGCACAGTTGTTGGCCATGATCGAATTCAAAGCTTTAATACAAGCTTCATGTAGATTCTCGAGCTTAGTCAACGTTGCCTCTATGAACTCCAGAGGGGTTAACTGGGTCCCACTGGGTGTGCCAAAAAAAGTATTCATCCATTTCTTTCCTAGCACGGGTGGTTGCTAGCGTGCCAGAATTGGGATTGTGGCCTAATTCAAGCTAAACAACAGTGACCCCGAGCACCAAAGTAAGCAGACACAGAGTATGACCAAGTTCTAAGAAGATCGGTCACCTATTCAACCACTCGCTCAATTATAAATGGATTAGGCGATAGTCAGAGGGTGGGGTTCATCCTCTGATGGTGGGTTACTCCTTCACCTTCCATATGAAAGGACTTTTCAGTACAGATTAAATAAAATGATAAAAAAATCCTTACAGTCGACCGCTGAAGGATACTCCTCGGATGATTGAATGAAGTTTAGCGTACGAATATAAACTCCAATTACAGTTAAAGTTATCAGCTACTAGATTAATGCTATGGATTACACTACAAAATGTAAATGGAAAGTTTGGAAAGTAAACGATTATACTAAGAAAAGTAATTTACTCAACAGAGAAAGTAAATAATTATATGAAAGAATGTAAATTGACAGGATAATTACAAAGGTAATAGAAAGATACATTTTTATTTGATTAGCTTGGTATGAGATGACTTTTCTGCTTACTTTGCCTTCCTATTTATAAGCTTTAATCCAATAGCTCTGGATCCTTCGCACATTCTGACAGTTATTGTAACTATTCGCCATTACTAGGATTCCAGACGCTTCCCACGTTCTTGCTCATTTGGCCTTTCTTTCATCCACTTGTCCTGTGATTGTGTGAATTTAATCGTTGGAAACTTGTTATTAGGTCATCTAAATTTGGTTGCACCCTTGTCAACTGCTTGGGTGATGTTCGGTTGGGGCTGGTATATTATGACTCTGCTTTCCTAGACATAACTACACATATCTGCAAAAGATCCTGTAGATATAGCATCCGCGTTCATACAGATCACACATAAATGACCCTAATTGGCTAAAAACAAGACTCGTCCAAATCGGGTACAAACATTGCCCCCTCGTCACTATTCTTTCAAATAAAGTGACGGCAATATTTGACACTTCATTAATGATGTCATAAATTTCTACACATGTTGCGCAAATGTGAACCACCTTTGACCGTTATTGTTAGTCTCAGTCACGTCGAATTAAGGCGTCGAATGAATCCCCTATTTACATAAATCTCTTCTAACCATTCTATCGAAATAATCATGATTTCGTACTAAATGCCTCTTCCATTCACGTTTATATATTCAACACTGAAATTTTGGTTTTTGACCGCTATGTATTAAGTACAGAAGCTTGGCGGAGATAAGGAATGTAGGCTGTGTCCTAGAGGGGGGGGGGGGGGGTGATTAGGACCTATTAAAAAATATGCCTATTTAAAAAAACTAATTTCTTAACTTAAACTAATTTCCAATTAAACTAAGAAAGGCAATATAATTCTAAGGCTTCCAAGCCAATAGAGGGTCTAATCGCATAGGCTACAAAGGATGTGCAAGTTAAGTAACTAGCCTATAAAGAGATAGTGAACATGTGTGTGTGTGTGTTGGATGTGCTACTTATCAACTTAAGCATACATCTAATCATGCATTCACAATTTTAACATTCAATGTATTAGTAGAATTAAACATGTGCACAAATAATCATTCCCAAACACAAGCATGTATAGTGGTTCGACTATTTGCCTACTCCACTCCTGGCGGACACACTCAACCCATGAGTGTTTCAGATTTCACTATTGGAGGTTTTAAATTAAGTTCACTTCAAACCTTTAGAGCCCCACATGAGAGCAAAGGTCCTATACAAGAACCTATATTTATGCCCTACACAAGAGAAAGGGTCTTACATAATAACTCAATGCTTTAGGCCCTACACAAGAGCCATGGTCCAACCACTAGAACTTAGGATTTAGAATGGTGCAAAACTAATACAGGATTCATCTTCACATAAGTAAATAGAAATTCATGGTGCTTAAAGATGGTGAATGCTCCCCAAGGAATTAACATAGCCATGTGTTGACGTGGAATAGCTCCATGAGCCCCACCATGATGTTTGTGTGTTATATCTACACTATACATCCATCTTTCAAGATCCTTTAATTGAATAAGCACAAAAAATGAGTCTAATCGAAAGTTCTAATGGACCACACCACATAAAGCAATGGGGATTGAACACCTACCACTGAAAACTTCTAGTGGTCCACCGAAGTGTTGAACAAGCTGGTATTTGTGCTTTCCCTTCGTCTAGGTGAATGTGACCTTATTAACAAGTTGGATGGAAAATAAAAATCATGAACATGTTGCAAACAAACCCATGAGGCTGAGTTTTGAAAATTAAAAAAAAAAGTAGAGAGAGAGAGAGAGTTACCCGGTGGTTTGAGGCAGAGTTTAGGGAACAAATCTTTGAACCATCCGAGCTGAAATTCCAAAGAGTTGTTTATTGGCAAGTTAATCCCCCTATCTCTTGAAAGAAGTCAGCATCGAGCATCATAGCTCCTCTAACCGCATCAAGTTAATCCCTATCTTTATTGCTGGAACATCGAAGAGATGGAGGTTTTGACAGGGATAGGTTTGAGGTTTCGAGAGGAGATGGGGGTTTTGAGAGGGATGGGTTTAAGGTTTCGGAAGGAGATGGGAGGGAGATGGTTTTTGACAGGGGCTAGGTGGGAGGCTACCGGACAGGGGCTACTATGGGTTTCAATCAATAGGGGTTTAGGGGTTTGAAAGGGGCTAAGCATGGACATTAAGGGAGGTTTTAACCGGGATGCGTTTGAGGTTTCCGAAGGAGATGAGAGGGAGATGGGGGTTTTGAAAGGGGCTAGGTGGGAGGCTTACGAACCTTGGCTGCGATGGGTTTCGATCAATCAGAGATGGTGACTAAGGGAGAAGAAGAAATTGATTGGAAGAAGTGAGAAGAAAATTGAGAGAGAGAGAGGAGAAGAAATCGATTGGAAGAAGTTAGAAGAAAATTGAGAGAGAGAGGAGAAGAAATCGATTGGAAGAAGTGAGAAGAAAAATGAGAGAGAGAGAAAGAGGAAATCGGTTATGAAAAAATGAGAAGAAAAGTGATAGAGAGAGAGAGAGAAGAAATTGGCCGTGATAAAATGAGAAGAAAAATGAAAGAGAGAGAGAGAGAGAGGGAGAGAGAGAGAGAGAATAGGGCTTGCGACGAGTTTTTGGACCATTTAGGAGCGGTTTCAAACCCTTTTTAATTAAGAACGGCCCTAGGCCATTTCTAAACTAGAAATGTAGCCATTCCTAAACTAAAGTTTTGGTGTAGTGGCATTAACTGTTGCATTCTAATCTATAAAAATGATACTTCGGCTTAAAAATATCCCACAACCAAATGATACTAGAATTCCTTTTGTAGAAGCTTCAGCATCCATAGACTTCTTTGCTCTATCCATCAAGACAATGGAGGAGATTTTTAAGGAGGGAATAAAATCCTTCTCACATTCTCCCTTACAGGCGATCCCTTCCCTTTCCTTGGGGATGTTAACGACCTTCCTTAGAATCAAAGACCTCCTCAGGAGATTCTGAACATTATCTTTGAACTCCGGCAGATCAGAGATGAATATTTTGAGGCAAACATAGAGATTGAACGATGTACTGCCACCTTGAATCACCTATCGGCCCTTAGTGCCGAGTGTAGGGCTCTGCTAGCCCGCTCTAAAGTAACTTGGAAGAACAGGTTGCACTGGACTCATGAGCACAAGTTCAACAAAAAGATGTTACACTCGCTCAGACACGCGCACTACTACTTGAATGTAGATTTAGCTCAAATCCATCTACTTTACCAAGGCCGTGATCGGCCTAAAAATCCTGAGCTGGTCGCGTTCATTGAGTCCCAGATAGCATTCTATCGGGACCATGTTGAGACTAGCAAGGCTAGGAAGAGAGTGGCCGACTTGGAGCAAGAGGCCATTGACCAATGCCTTGCCTACATCGACACACTTTGGCCGAGCTCATGAGCCAACAAAAGGCACAACATGGTGAGAGAAGAAAAAGTTGAGGCCTTCAAACACTTTGAAGACCTCAAGTCGGCCCACTTATAGCTCCCAGCATGCCCCTCTTCTTCTTCCTCGTCATGTTCTTCTTCTTCTTCTTCATATACATCGTCTTGTAACTAATAGCCTCATTCGTTCAATCAACCACTCTTGGACATTTTATTTCCATTTTTTGTATAGTTATGTTATCGATGACTAGCAAGGCGATGAGTAAATTTCAATGATAAATAAATCTTGAATGGCTGAGGGGATTTTTAGATTGGTCGTGAATTAAGTAGCATTTCAACAGCTGGCTCAGTCCATGTATTACAGCATGCACATTCGTACTTTAGTCATTTTGTCCATTCTCGTCACATCCACTCTGCGATGGCAGTGCCTCATTTCTCAAGAAAAATCCCGTTTACTTCGCTGCATCCCAACAATCCTGGGAATGGCTCGTTCAGTCTTGAGAACCCAACCGTCACATCGCTCTTTACGTGCATTAACTGATGCATCTCGTCTGTAAAAACAATACTTAGGTTCCAAAATGCACGACAAACTAGATTGAACCAGGGCCTTTGTTGCTATCACTTCAGTCTCCAATGGAACCCCTTTCTTTTCCGATCAAAATTATGGATGAAACACTTTCAGAAGGGATAAACTCCTTCTCAAGCTCTCCCCTACATGACCTTTCTCCTTTCCTCCAGGACATTGTTGAGCCTCCTACGGGTTATCAACCTCCTCAGGAGATTTTAGAAATTCTTTCAAAACTTAAACGACTTGGGGAGAAATATACAGCGAACGATCAAGAGCTCGATCGTTGTGTTACTTTTTTATCACGCCTATCATCCCTTAGTTCTAAACCCAGAGCTTTGCCAAATCGTCAGGAGACAGCTTGGCAAAATAAATTACGTTGGACTCGCGAACTCAATTTCAACAATGAGATATTGAAGATGATGAAGCTCGCACATAACAATTTAGCCACTAACTAGGCTCAGACTCATCGGCTTTATGCAGGTTGAAGTTAGCCCAAGAGCTAGCCACATTCATCAAGTCCCAAATAGCATTTTACCAGGGCCGTATTGAATCTAGTGAAGTCAAAAAGAGATCAGCCGAGTAGGAGCATGAAGCTCTCGGCCAACATCTCACCTATGTTGAACGCTCCTCTACAACATTCGTGGGCTAGTATGCCTCATGGGTAGAGAGGCGACATGCGGCAAGGGAGCCAAAAACTACAGCCACGAAGAGATTTGAAGAACTTAAGCAAGCCCACTTGTAGTTGTCAAAGACTTTTCTGCTGCCCCTCTTCTCCTTCATCTTTCACTTTGTCTATAACTAATAGCCCTTGTCTTAGGGCTTTATTGGAATGAAAACTCTATTTATTTTACTAATTTGGTTTGGCCTGATTCTTGATAACTTCCCGTGGTGAAGGGAAGCATTGTTTCAAAAAATGGCCATTTATAAGTGCCTATGCAATATTTACTGTTCAAGTACTTTAGAACATAAGCTCCTCCCTTAAGAACTTGCTCAATGATATATGGCCCATCCTAAGTGGGTGACCACTTGCCTAACGCTCGGTCTTTTTGGTCGATGGGCAAAACCATCTTTTCTTTTGTTATATGCTCTCGCCACTGCTGCTTTGTTAGCCATAATCAAATTCAAAGCCCTAATATGAGCCTCATCCAATTCCTCGAGCTTGGCTAGCATTGCTTCTATGAACTCTGAAGGAGTCAGATGAGATTGATGCGCAACTCGTAATGATGAGACCATGATTTCTAAAGGCAAAACCACCTCATGCTCAGAAGTTAATGCAAACGAATTGACCCCTATACTTATGCGAGGCGATACTCAGTGAGCCCACAAAGCCTCAAATCACTTGAGATGTCACTCCCATGGATTCCCTCGTATCATCTATCTTAAAATATTTTTTCTCACCTTGTTGCTAGCCTCAACCTGACCATTAGCCTGAGCATAATATGGAGTCGAATGGAAGATCTTTATGCCATATCGATCTGCCATGGCACGCATTTCCTTGGCAAAAAAGGTGGCACCTTAGTCCATGGTAATTGATTATGGCACTCTAAAATGAAGGATGATGTTAGTTTCAAAGAAGCCGATGATCACTTCATGACTAACCTTTCTTATGGGTTTTGCCTCGACCCATTTAGTAAAGTACTCATTCGCTACTATCACTACGTGAAAAATGGAAAAAAATGACGGATTTTGAGACGGTTCTAAACCGTCTCTAAAATTGCTTGGTTTAAAGACGCTTTAGAGACGGCCATAAACCGTCTCTAACATTTTAGACGGCCCCTGACCGTCCTTAATATTGTCTTAAAAATCTAAACGTCCATAAATCGTTTAGGACAGTCGCTGACCGTCTTATATTGGGTCATTTGAGACGGTCATTGGCCGTCCGCATTAGAGACGGTCTTTGACCGTTTTATATGCGGTTATTTGCGACGGTCATTGGCCGTCTCAATTAGAGACGGTCATTGGCCGTCCTTTTACTTATAATCTGAGACTGTCGAAGACCGTCTCTTTTAGAGACGGTCCTTGGCCGTCTTATAGCCCTGGCAATGACCGTCTCTATCAAAGACTGTCAAGGACCATCTTTATTACAGACGGTCAAGGACAGTCTCTAATAGAGACGGTCCTAAACCGTCTTATATCCCCAGCAAAAACCGTCTCTATCAAAGGTTGTCCAAGACTCTCCGTTAGAGACGGTCCTAAACCGTCTCTAATGCTCAGGTCAAAAATTAAAAAGCTTAAAAAAATTATGAATTTCGAAAAAAAAATAGTTGAGAAGCTTAGAAAAATAATTAACAATATTTAAAAAAAAAATTAAATTTTGAAAAAAAAACTATAATTTTATAAAAATCTAAATTTAAAAAAAAAAAATTAAGAACTTTGAATAATGTTGATAATTTTGAAAAAAAAAAAATTTCGATAAAACAATGATATTTTGTAATTTTTTTTTTATAAAATTAAACAAAATTGTGAAAAATTTGACAAATTATAAAAAAATATATATTTTAAAAAAGAAAACTAAATTTTGTAAAAAAAAGCTAAATTTATTTATAATAAAGATGATATTTAGTTAAAAGAGAAAAAATATACATTTTGAAAAAAAAATTGTTAAATTTATTTGTGAAAAATAAAATTACTAAATTATTAGGCACATCCACTAATTGAACCTTTAATCGTTTTTGGACAATTTAATCAGTTCAAATTGAAGAGTAAATAACTTCAGATGTTTAAATCAAATTTCACTGAAATTGTTGATCAATCTTGTATGCCCAATGTCTTTCTCATATGTAGCCTGATTGTGGCGAGTAACTAGTTAAATTGAGAGTATTGATAGTAAAATAGAGTGAATGGACTAGGCATGTAAAATGGGCCAAATATTTTGGTTAAACTTATGACCCAACTTACTTTACCTCATGAGAACCTAAGAATTTATGTTAGTAAGTTTTGTGGGCCCCATCATGATGTGTGTTGAACATCAACACGGTGGATTTGATGTGTCCCCTTTAGGTTATGAGATATCTCAAAAATCATCAGTAAATGAAACTCAAGTGGGCCATACCATTTAAAACTATGTGAAGACATCCTAAAAAATATAAAAGCACTTGGTGGGGCCCACATGAGTTTTGGATGCGGTTGAAACTTGGTCTAACCCCTCATCCAAGTGGGACACACATAATGAGTGGGTTGGATATGTGAATCACATTTAGGCAGACCCAATATATGATTATGAATGTTTTAAGGAAACCTTTCTCCATTACATTTAAGTGACTTACTCGTTACCTTTACTAGAGTAAACTCTGTGGGGTTCACCGTTATTTATTTATTTTATCCACTCCATTCATCCATATTAATAGATAATTTGATGTCTAAAGAACAAAAATGAAGCATATCCAAAGCTCAAGTGGACCACACTATAGGAAATAGTGTGATCAAACCTCTACCATTTAAAATTTCTTGGAGGCCATAGAAGTTTTGGATCAAGCTGATGTTTGTGTTTTCTATTCATTTATATATTTTTGATATTATGAACAACCTTTAACTGTTTTTGGACAATCTAATCAGTCTGGACATGAAGAGTAAATAACTTCAGATGCTTAAATCAAAATTCACTCAATTTGTTGATCAATCTTGTTTGCTCAATATCTTTCTTATATGTAGTATGATCGAGGCGAGTAACTAGTCAAATTGAGGGTAATGATCAATAAAATAGAGTGAATAGACCAGACATGTAAAATGGGCCCATCATGATGTATGTCGAACATCAACACCGTGCAGTTGATGTCTCCCCTTTAGCTTATGAGATATCTCAAAAATCATCCGTATACGAAACTCAAGTGTTGATTACCATCTAAAACTATGTGAAGACATTTAAAAAAATATAAACAATACAATATTGGATGTCATACCATTTTGGGGCCATAAAAGTTTTGGATCAAGCTGATTTTTGTTTTTTCCCTTCATCTGGCCCTGTATGACCTAATCAACATATTGGATGTCAAATAAACAGTACAGTAAACTTTAAGAGGATTTTTATGATGGATATCTAATTACTATTGATTTCACGTGGTGTGGTGCACCTAAGATTTCTGTGGTAGGGTCCATTATAGATTTTTATCTGCCTCATTCTTTAGCTCATGACGTAAAATGATATCTCAAAATGGATGGACGGTGTGGATATAACAAATACATCATAGTGGGGCCCACAAAACTTGGTGGATGTTGGTCGGTGCTCTATGGGTCCCACCATGATGTATGTGTTTCATCCATGCCGTCCATCCATTCTTACAAATCATATTAGGGCTTGATGCCAAAAATGAGAGGGATATAAATCTCAGGTGGACCACACCACATGAAAACAATAGTGATTGGATATCCACCATTGAAACCTTCTTAAGGCCCACTGTACTTTTTATTTGACATCCAATATGTTGATTAGGTCATACAGGCCCAGATGAAGGGAAAAAAAAATCAGATTGATCCAAAACTTTATATGGCCCCAAAAGGTTTTTAATGGCCGATGCTCATTCAACACTGTTTCCTATAATGTGGTCTAGTTGAGATTGGGATATACCTCATTTTTTGTCTCATACCATAAAATGAAATGGAAAAATAGATGGATGGCAGGGATGAAACACATACATCATAAAATGATCTCTCCAAATGAATGGACGGTGTTGATATAATACATGCACAATTGTGGGGCACACAGATTTGACTCTTTTTTTGGATCAACTATTAAAATAATCCGTTAAAATGAATGGACGGAGTGGATAAATAACATATATCATGGTGGATCCTAAAAGACTTAAAAACTAGGAGACAGATTGACTACTGCCCCTGACACCAGCCCGTGGCTGGTGGTCGGTGCTCCGTGGGGCCCACCATGATGTATATGTTTCATCCATTCCATTCATCCATTTTTACAGATCAGTTTAGTAATTTTCAAGAAAAAATTATAGGGATATAAATCTTAGGTGGACCACACCACAGGAAAAAAATAATGATTGGATATCCACTATTAAAATCCTCCTAAGGCCTAATGTACTGTTTATTTGACATCCAATCTGTTGATTAGGTCATAAATACCTAGATGAAGGGAAAAAATAAATATCAGCTTGATCTAAAACTTTTATGGCCCCAAAACGTTTTTAATGGTCAACGTTCATTAAACACTATTTCCTGTAATGTGCTCCACTTGAGATTGAGATATAACTCATTTTTTCTTTCATCCTATAAAATGATCTATAAAAATAGATGGATGGAATGGATGAAACACATACATCAAAGTGGGGCCCACAGAAACCGACCATCAGCCAATGGCTGGTGGCAGGGGGAGTAGCCAATCCATTTCCTAAATACTAAGCCCCTCTCAATTGCTACTGTTTTCCTGTGGTGTTGTTCACAAGAGATTTATTTCATGCTGATGTTTTGGTACAAATCTTTAAAAATTGTTTATAAATGGATGTACGGTGTGGATTAAACACAAACATCATGATGGGGCCCATAGAGCCCTACCAGATCCAAAGATCAAGCCATCGTTTTCATTTGTACGGTGAAAGCATGTTAGATTTGTATTTAATGTTAAATGGTGGTGACTCGTTCATAGAAAATGTGGGTTTGTTATATGGCTATCCAGACCATCCAAATAATGGGTCTTGTTGTAGATGGTTTATATTTATAATTATATTATGTAATACTATCTTAACCATCCACTAAATGGACACTTAAATGTATGGCTGTGAATACAATTTATTATATAAAATATCTAAAACTCACAATTTACAGATTTGTACCCTTATCCCATTTCAGAAGAGGAATTTTCATTTTCCCTCTCTCGACCGCCCTTTTCTTCCTCTTCCTTCCCTCTTTCGAGCGCCATTTTCATCGTCAGTCGATCGCCCTTCGATTGCCCTTCTACCTTGCCATGGCGTGATGATTCAGACCGTTCATCCAGAAGCTCGTATACAGATTTCATGCTAAGGTGAGTCATGGAATGTAATCATATTTTTCTTTATTAAATCATGGGAGAAGATAACACATCCCCTACTGTCATCACCATCTACAGTCATCTCTGTAATTCCAGCATCTCATCCGTCTAGACCCGCACTTTCACCATCGATCTCATCTCTGCCACAAGACCCGAAATCCACATCTATTAGGCCTTCCCACCTGTAGAAGGCCACCAGAAATAGATCAACTCATGAATGTAAATGATCTCTGTACTTGTGAGGCATGTCCAAATGGAGCAGTGACTAACGGTAAACTAGGGTCATCCCTATCTGATTGAACGGATTCCTACAACATGATAAGAATAAGATCTAAAATGTTTTAATCCAACACAGCTTCAATAAACAATAGAACATCTATTTTACAAAGTTTGATAGGCCCACAAGAACTTGTACACGTGTAGGACATCTGAGTCCTGTATCAGATAGGACCCACCATGATCATCCAGCCAAAGAATGCAGTCGATCAACTATCAGGTAGTTTACGCGAATACAGAACCAAAGCACTGTGTAAAAAGCGCTTTTAGATAATACATAGCTTTCTATGTCTGGCCTATCTGATGGTTGAACTGCCAAAAAAGCTCGTCCAGAGAATCTATATGGTGTATCACACCTAATGCATGGCTTGGATGTCTCACATACATTACATGCCAGGTTGACACGTGTCTCTCCGTAAAGGCGCAAGGAGGCTACCAAACATCTAATTTCACAATGCCATTATTCTAACAAATTAACTAGACAACTGTGCTGAAGTTAGAAAAAAAAAAAACAAAAAAAGAATGTTAGAAACAACAATCTTATGAACTAAAGATGGGGCAGAAAAAAATGTGAAATATTAGCATGCAAGCTATAGCTCAATTTCAGACTGAAACTTGATGCCTGTTGAATGTACAACTAAAAAAGGAGTGGTTTGGTTTTTTTGCAGAACCATTGTGTTTAGTTCAGCATGGAAAATAGTAACCACGATTAGGCGGGCTTCTGTTCCTGTGTTTTCCGTACCAAATCACATGTGAGGTAAGAAGCTGATCTTATCACAACACCAATTTAGGCCTAGTACCACCCATCTACCCAATAGAAGGAACACCCAAACAAAACATTAAAGCCACAAGATGACCATTAGCACTTCTCAGGGTACATTGGAGTCACGTATGATATGCATCTTAGCGTTGAGCAAGCCTTTAATTTTATTTTCTTTTGTATCATGTCATTCATTTGTTGATAACTTTGACTTTGGCAGCATGGAAAACAAAAACCACATTAGGCATGTTTCCATTATGTTGATTAATGCTTAGGGAATAATTGTTAGCATGGCATTGCTAGGTGCAATTTTTGGAGCTGCCTTAGGGGGTTGGACTAATGATGTTTATGGGAATAAGAAAGCTACCCTCATCTGAGCAAGTGAATGTAGGATGGCTGCATTTTATGCTGGTTTCCCTGGTATGCTTCCTTTTACATGGGCTATTTGCGAACAGTCGGTTTTTTTTCTTGTTCTATCATTTGTATTTACTATCTATCTGTGTCAAACAGAAACTGTGCCTGTTAAAACTGTAAACTGGCAATGCTCATCTGAACTGATGGTGGGATTGAGGCCTACATAGTAGCTACGATGCAGGGCCTTGCATTATATCAAAATCGAAGAAAGGGTTGTACCACTGGGCCAGTTGGATGTGATAAGGTATTTTGAGTTAAACCTAAATATGGGTGTTGTGAATTTTCAAAATAAAAGGATTATTTTGTCTCTTGGTTGTGTCTTCTGTTGACTCCTGGTTGTGTCTCATGGTGCCTTTTAGCTACTAGTTAGTATTTTAGTGAATAATGTGATGGAAAGTTAAAACCAAATCAAGAGACGCTATGAAAGGACATGTAATTATGGGTCTGTAATTGAGATTGTTTTTGTAAAATCGAATGCACTCGATTTTTGGCTTTTGTTTTTCATTTTCTGAGTTCAGGTTGGTATATGACATATTAGAGCAGATATTTTGGTTTTCATGTAACTTATACTTTTTTTCTGGAGTCAAATGAATGCAATTTCAGGGTTTTCCCACAGTTCTTGAGTTCAGATTGGTATTTTTGAGCTCCTGATGTCTTATTCTTGCACTTTAAAAAAAAAAAAAAAAAAACACAAATCAGAGTACAAATTGTGGTTTTTTTTTTTTTCTTTTTTGTTTCTTTTCTTTTTTATGTAATTGAGTCTTTTATTCTGAACTTGAAATCATGCAATTCTTGGGTTTTTCATGGTTTTTTTTTTTTTAGTACAGATTGTTGATTTTGGACTCCAGATTATGGCTTTCCATAGATATTGTGGTTTTGGATGCAAATTAGAACACAAATTGCAATTTTACAGGCAATCGAGATTTCTTTCAAAGTTGAAATCATGCAATTTTTGGGTTTTTCATAGTTTTTTTTTAATTATTTTTTTATTTTTATTATAGTTCAGACTTGGTGATTTTGGACTCCAGATTTTGCCTTTCGTAGAAATTGTGGGTTTGGATGCAAATTAGAGCACAAATTGCAGTTTTGCAGGTAATTGCGATTATTTTCAAAGTTGAATGCATGCCATTTCAGGGTTTTTGTGATTTTGCAAGACCATATTCTGCTTATGAAGATGGTGATTCTGGAACATCTTAGAAATTACAGCTTGGGATGTTAATTAGAGTAGAAAATTACGGTTTTTAGGTAGTCTAGACTTGTTCCAAGTTAATGCATGCGATTTCAGTATTTCGTGCGGTTTTTGAGTTTAGAATGCTGCTTTAATCTTGTGATCTTTGCTTTCCATAGAAATTACATTTATCAAATGCAAATCATAGCAGAAGAGTGCATTTTTCATGTATTTGGGACTGTTTTTGAAGTTGAATGCTTGTTATTTTTGGTATTTTCTGCAGTTCCTAAGAACATATTGCCAATATTAAGTGCCCCATCTTTGATTTTCTTAGGAATTACATTTTCTGAATGCAAATCAGAGCGGACTCTTGCATATTTAGTTAATGGGATTGTTTTTGAAGTTCAAAGCATACAAATTGAGATGTTTTGTGCTGTTTCTAAGATCAAGTTGCTGATGTATGCTATTTTTATAGTCATTGCGGTTTTAAACAAAAATTTGAGCAAAATTATTGTTTTCGGGTAATTGAGACTGTTTTGAAGTTGAATGCTGGTGGTTTTATGGTTGTGTGCTCGATTTTGTTTTTATTTCTTTTACTAGTGGGAATTGCACATGCAACGCATATATACTAATGTTATATATGTTCCCTCATCATCTTGTGTGCCCTAATATTTACTTGTACTTTCTTGAGTTTGTTAACGTGTAGAATGTCTCCACTGATGTACAATTTAACTGATTCTTATTTAGCTGGCCCCAGTAACAGCTTAAGAGCTAGCTGAAATCTTACTTGATGATCTTTGTCTACTAAATTTCTTTCTAATCCAATCTTTCGCGAAGAGTAAAATCTTCTTGTAACTTTCTTTGAGCAGATTTGATTTTGTTGACCTTGTCTTTCTTGTGTGAAGAAGTTTGTTAATGTGTACAATGTCTCCACTGACTTTTTCTTCTTCTTCTTCTCTCTCTCTCTCTCTCTCTCTCTCTCTCTCTCTCTCCCCTTCTTTTTTTTTTTCCTGGTGATACTATTTAGTCGCGATCATTAGTATGCCTTTAGTACTGTATGCTAGTTGGTTTGGGCTATTGAGCTTGGGATGCTTGGAACTACCTCACTGATTTGTACTGTATTTGTTTAGGATGCTATGTCATGATTTTCCAATCAATCATATCTAAGGCCATTTCCTGATTTGAATTATGATTCGAATGAATACTTGATTCATTGGAATGTTTGAGTGGATATGAATCCTAAGGAGCGATGTGTGACTAAGTGTAACAGAACTTTAAAGTTTGTTCCCTTTCCTTGTGTTCTAATTAAATTGTAATCACTTTCCTGGATCAGAACAACTCGTCCTTGCTTATTGTGGCATAAATACCTGCCTATCTTGATCATCCAAATCATGCTGGATGTGGAAATTGGCCTGAAATACTCTGAGCAGATGAGCCTTACCCTCAGATTGGTGGCTATTAAACAGATGGGTTCAATGAAAATGGTAAGATCCAAATTGCATGGGAAAATTTCAGCAGTCTTGATTGTGTATTTCATGATCCCATCTCATTTAGTTAGCATTTGATGCTGACTTTTATTTACCATTTGTTATTTGAACTTTGTCTGGTGATCTTGTTATTCTAATCTTGTTACTATCTAGACTCTCGATGACACATTCACATTTTTCCTTGAGACATTTAGTTGCCTAGGTACCATCATTCTGTTTACACATGGAAAGGCTACCCTTTTCATGAGAGCTAAAGCCATTTCCATTATGGATGATGCGGGGTTTTACTTTTATATAAAGTTAAAATAGAGTGGGGATTTAGATGCTCCTGCCACCAAGCATTACTATCATGATTCTACCAATTCTACATTTAACTTCAGTAGATTTATGGAATCTAGATGTCATTAAGCATCTAAATCCTTAGAAACAGAGTCACTAAATCAGTTTATTCTATGTAATAAGTTGTCATCACCATCATAGCCTTTTCCTAGCTTTTTGGGGTTGTCTTTGTAAATCATATTTTACATTAAATACAAACATTAGGGCTTTTTTTTTTTTTTGGTAAACAGAGGTTGAATAGCATGGGAAACAGTTGATACATACCAAATCAATTGCAATCCCGAATAGATTTGATGGATTATCATCTGAATATCTTTTTTTTTCCTATTTACGAATGAGTTTGTTTAGCTAATGTCAGGACGCGAGATCACCAATCTCACTAATTGGAGTCTACATAGAGAGATGGTCTGATGATAGGAATTATCTACGTTCTGTTCTGGATGTTATGTTTAATGATAGGAAAGCAAACAGAAAAATAGGCCAGCCATTGTATTTCTGCATAGCTCTTACAAAACCAAGGAACGGGTGCGGCCATTACTTGAGGTAAAAGTCAAACACTGCTATGAATTTTCTCATCTCTTTGCCATTATACAGAATTCGCAACACCATGGACTAGAAATGAAATGCAATTGTAATTTGAGAGCTGCTTCCTCATATGATTACTAGGCAACATAATATCATTTCTTTCTTTTAATTGTAATTCTTCTTTGACTGTTTTAGATCAATAAGGGACGTCCCCATATTCAAGGAATGGTTTCAACATGACAACGATGGTAAGCTTAACTCTAAATATCACCTTTATAATAAGAATTTGTGCTCTTTATTGTCAATTTTTGAATTATAATTTTTTATATAATTGAAACCTTTTATCTCGGAATATGGTCCATGAAGTAGCATATGAACACAATCCTTATCAAAATCCACACTTAGGGGAGCACAAATAAGAGGATTGATCTTCACAATATGGTCGTCATGGACAGAAAATGCTTGCAATGAATGTTTATGAGTACTTGGTAATTTTGGAGTCCTTAGTTAGGGTTTGGGCTGAAAGTACGAGTGTTGGAGCCGACGCTTTTGGAGTCCAAACTCATTCTTTTGAAAAATAGAAAAATGAGAATATTAGTAAATATGGATTTTCTTGTTAAGAAGAAAATGGAAGATGGATTGAAAAAACATAAAAGAGATTTATTTTTCTTCTTCTTCTTTTTTGCTCAAGAGAGAGACGGAGAGGTTAGAGTGGGGAAATCGAGGGAGATAGTGGGGGAATGAAGTGGCCACATGAGATTTGAAAATAGCACGTGTAGTTTGGTTTGAAAATGATGTTTCGCATGCGTGACGTGCATTTCTTTAGGACAGTAATTTGATTTTACTAATGACAATTGAATTACATAGGCAAGTGTTTAATGTAGGGAACTTGTCTATAAATGTTATTCTGATAACTAACCTGATGAGAGTAATTTGTGGTTCAGTTCCTGGACCAATCTCTCTATCATATTCAAAGAAATGCACAGTTTTCTTCGTGTTTCTTGCATGGTTCTGTCCCATTTTTGTTTGACTTGAAAGTAAAGGTGATGCATCTTCTTATTTATTCAATCATTGAATGCAGGATGTTGCCTTTAAGGTTCTTACAGATCAGGACTTTCATGAGGATCAGCTGAAGTACTTTCTAAGGGAGGTATGCATTTGAAACATTGCTAATAATGTTCTTTGAAATTATACCCATTTATGTATCTGGATGTGCGTCGGAGCTATCTGGATGTTGAGCGGGGGTCTCTATAAGGTGGGAACAGCTGTTATGATCATGATGAAGCTGTCCATTTCCTATGGACAGCATTGGAGGGGCCTGGCCATTTGGACAGGCCGTGTTTATGTATTTGCTCGAAATTAATGGAGCAGACCTGGATGTGCGTCGGAGCTATCCGGATGAGCGGGGGTCCCTGGAAGGTGGGAACCGCTGTTATGATCATGATGAAGCTGTCCATTTCCTATGGACAGCATTGGAGGGGCTTGGCCATTTGGACAGGGCATATTTATGTATTAACTCGAAATTGATGGAGTAGACCCGGATGTGCGTCGGAGCTATCCGGATGTTGAGCGGGGGTCCCTGGAAGGTGGGAACCACTGTTATGACCATGATGAAGCTGTCCATTTCCTATGGACAGCATTGGAGGGGCCTATCCATTTGGACATGCCGTGTTTATGTATTTGATCGAAATTAATGGAGTAGACCCGGATGTGCGTCGGAGCTATTCGGAAGAGCGGGGTTCCCTGGAAAGAGGGAACCGCTATTATGACCATGATGAAGCTGTCCATTTTTTATGGACAGCATTGGAAGGGCCTGGCCATTTGCGCCGGATGGCCATGTTTATATCTGTATTTGCAGGGACCACACCCTTAACCTAAACCAAAACCTATGACCTAAAACTTTAACCTATAACCTAAACCTCAACCTTAACCTAAACCTAAACCTTAACCTAAAACCTAAAACCTAAACCTAAACCTAAAACCTAAATGTATTCTCAAATCCCTAAACCTAAATCTACACTTAATCCTAATCTTAACTCCCTAATCTAAACCTATACCTAAACTTGAAAACCCAAACATAAACCCAATCCCGAACCCGAACCCGAACCTAAACCTTAACCTTAACATATTCTCAATTCCCTAAACCTATATCTTATAACCTAAACCTAAACCTATACCTAAACCTTAACCTATACCTATAACCTTAACCTAAACCTAAACCTAAACCTTAACCTAAGCCTATAACCTTAACCTATAACCTAAACCTAAATCAAAACATATAACCAAAACCAAAACCAAAACCAAAACCTATATCCTAAACCCGAATGCATTCTCAAATCCTGTAACCCATAATCTAAACCTAAACCTATAACCTAAACCAAAACCTATAACCTAAACCAAAGCCAAAACCTATAGCCTAAACCCGAACCCATTCTCAAATCCAAAAACCTATAACTTAAACCGTTAACCTATAACCTAAATCAAAACCTATAACCTAAACCAAACCTAAACCTAAAACCAAAACCTAAAACCTAAACCTATAATCTATAACCTAAATCAAAACATATAATCAAAACCAAATCCCAAAACCCAAACCTAACCCTAAACCTAAATCTAAACCTAAACCTAAAACCTAAACCTAAAACTAAACCTAAAACCTAAACCTAAATCTATAACCTAAACTCAAATCCCTAAACCTAAACCTGAACCTAATCTTATAACCTAAACCCAAATCCCTAAACCTTAACTTATAACCTAACCTAAACCTATACTTGTAACCTAAAACTATTCTCAAATCCCAAAACCTAAACTTAACCTTTCTCTAAACCTATAACCTAAACTCAATTCCCTAAACTTAAACCTAGACCTAAACCTAAACCTATAGCCTAAACTCAAATCCCTAAACCTTAACCTATAACCTAACATAAACCTATACTTATAACCTAAAACTATTCCCAAATCCTAAAACCTATAAGCTAAACTCAATTCCCTAAAGCTAAACCTACACCTAATCCTAATCTCAACTCCCTAACCTAAACCTAAACATAAACTTGAAAATTCAAACTTAAACCCAATCCCGAACCTGAACCCGATTTCCTAAACCTAAACCATAACCCATTCTCAAATCCAAAAACCTATAACCTAAACCTAAACCAAAACCAAAACTTATAACCTAAACCCGAACCCATTCTCAAATCCCAAAACCTATAACCTAAACCAAAACCAAAACCTATAACCTAAACTTGAACCCATTCTCAAATCCCAAAACCTATAACCTAAACATAAACCTTAACCTATAACCTATAACCTATAATCAAAACCTATAACGTAAACCGGAACCCACTCTCAAATCCCAAAACCTATAACCTAAACCTTAACCTAAACCTATAACTTATAACAGAAATCAAAACCTAAACCTAAACCTAAAATCTAAGCCTATAACCTATAACCTAAATCAAAACCTATTACCTTTCCGTAAACCTTAACCTAAACCTATAACCTATAACCTAAATCAAAACAAAAACCAAACCTAAACCTAAACCTATAACCTATAACCTAAACCTAAACCTAAAACCTAATGTATTATCAAATCCCTAAACCTAAACCTACACCTAATCCTAATCTCGACTCCCTAACCTAAACTTAAACCTAAACTTGAAAACCCAAACCTAAACCCGATCCTGAACCCGAACCCGATTTCCTAAACCTAAACCTTAACCTATAACCTAACCTAAACCTAAAACCTAAAACCTAAATGTATTCTCAAATCCCTAAACCTAAACCTACACCTAATCCTAATCTCAACTCCCTAACCTAAACCTAAACCTAAACTTGAAAACCCAAACCTAAACCCGATCCCGAACCCGAACCCGATTTCCTAAACTTAAACCTATAGCTTATAATCTAAACCTAAACCTAAACCTAAACCTATAACCTTAACCTAAACTAAAACCTATGACCTAAAACCTTAACCTATAACCTAACCCAAACTTATACTTATTACGTAAAACTTTTCTCAAATCCCAAAATCTATAACCTAAACCTAACCTTTCCCTAAACCTATAACCTACACTTATATCCTAAACCTAAATCTATAACCTAACCCAACCTAAACCTAAACTTATTCTCAAATCCCAAAACCTATAACCTAAACCTAAACCTTAACCTAAACCTATAACCTATGACCTATAACATAAACCAAAACCAAAACCTATAACCTAAACCCGAACCCATTCTCAAATCCTAAAACCTAAAACCTAAACCTAAACCTAAACCTTAACCTATAACCTATAACCTATAACTTAAACCAAAACCTATAACCTAAACCAAAACCAAAACCTATAACCTAAACCGAACCCAAACCCGAACCCGAATTCCTAAACCTTAACCTAAACATATAACCTATAACCTATAACATAAGCCTATACCCAAACCTAAAACCTTACTTATAACCTAAAACTATTCTCAAATCCTTAAACCTTAACCTATAACCTAACCTAAACCGATCCTTATAACCTAAACCTATTCTCAAATCCCAAAACCTATGACTATAACTTAAACCTTAACCAAAAACATATAACCTAACTTAAACCTAAACATATAACCTTAACATAAACCTAAACCTATAACCTTAACCTTAACATATAACTTTAACCAAAACCTATTACCTAAACCTATTCTCAAATCCCGAACCCGATTTCCTAAACCTAAACCTTAACCCATTTTCAATTCACTAAACCTATAGCTTATAACTTAAACCGAAACTTAAACCTATACCTTAACCTAAACCTATAACCTAAACATAAACCTAAAACCTAAATGTATTCTCAAATCCCTAAACCTAAACCTACACCTAATCCTAATCTCAACTCCCTAACCTAAACCTAAACCTAAACTTGAAAACCCAAACCTAAACCTGATCCTGAACCCGAACCCGATTTCCTAAACCTAAACCTCAACCTATTCTCAATTCCCTAAACCTTAACCTATAACCTAACCTAAACCTATAACCTAAGTGTATTCTCAAATCCTTAAACCTAAACCTACACCTAATCCTAATCTCAACTCCTTAACCTAAACCTAAACCCGATCCCAAACCCGATCCCGATTTCCTAAACCTAAACATTAACCTATTCTCAATTCCTAAACCTATATCTTATAACCTAAACCTAAACCTAAACCATAACCTAAACCTAAACCTATAATCTTAACCTAAACCTAAACTTAAACCTATAACCTATAACCTAAACCTAAACCTAAAACCTAAATGTATTCTCAAATTCCTAAACCTAAACCTACACCTAATCCTAATCTCAACTCCCTAACCTAAACCTAAACCTAAACTTGAAAACCCATACCTAAACCCGATCCCGAACCTGAACCCGATTTCCTAAACCTAAACCTTAACCTATTCTCAATTCCCTAAACCTATAGCTTATAACCTAAACCGAAACCTAAACCTATACCTATACCTAAACCTAAACCTATAACCTATAACCTTGACCTAAACCTAAACCTAAACCTGTAACCTATAACCTAAACCTAAAACCTAAATGTATTCTGAAATCCCTAAACCTAAACCTACACCTAATCCTAATCTCAACTCCCTAACTTAAACCTAAACCTAAACTTGAAAACCAAAACCTAAACCCGATCCCGAACCCCAACCCGATTTCCTAAACCTATACCTTAACCTATTCTCAATTCCCTAAACCTATAGCTTATAACCTATAACCTAAACTTTAACCTAAAACCTAAAACCTAAACCTAAACCTAAAACCTAAATGTATTCTCAAATCCCTAAACCTAAACCTACACTTAATCCCAATCTTAACTCCCTAACCTAAACCTATACCTAAACTTGAAAACCCAAACATAAACCCAATCCCGAACCCGAACCTAAACCTTAACCTTAACCTATTCTCAATTCCCTAAACCTATACCTAAACCTTAACCTATACCTATAACCTTAACCTAAACCTAAACCTTAACCTAAACCTATAACCTTAACCTAAAACCTAAACCTATAACCTAAACCTAAATCAAAACATATAACCAAAACCAAAACCTATATCCTAAACCCGAACGCATTCTCAAATCCTATAACCCATAATCTAAACCTAAACCTATAACCTATAACCTAAACCAAAACCTATAACCTAAACCAAAGCCAAAACCTATAACCTAAACCCGAACCCATTCTCAAATCCAAAAACCTATAACCTAAACTGTTAACCTATAACCTAAATCAAAACCTATAACCTAAACCAAACCTAAACCTAAAACCAAAACCTAAAACCTAAACCTATAATCTATAACCTAAATCAAAACATATAATCAAAACCAAATCCCAAAACCCAAACCTAAACCTAAACCTAAACCTAAACCTAAACGTAAAACCTAAACCTAAACTCAAATCCCTAAACCTAAAATTAAACCTAATCCTATAACCTAAACTCAAATCCCTAAACCTTAACTTGTAACCTAACCTAAACCTATACTTGTAACCTAAAACTATTCTCAAATCCCAAAACCTATAACCTAAACCTAACCTTTCCCTAAACCTATAACCTAAACTCAATTCCCTAACTTAAACCTAGACCTAAACCTAAACCTATAACCTAAACTCAAATCCCTAAACCTTAACCTATAACCTAACCTAAACCTATACTTATAACCTAAAACTATTCCCAAATCCCAAAACCTATAACCTAAACCTAAGCTTTCCCTAAACCTATAACCTAAACTCAATTCCCTATCTTAAACCTAGACCTAAACCTAAACCTATAACCTAAACTCAAATCCCTAAACTTAACCTATAACCTAACCTAAACCTATACTTATAACCTAAAACTATTCCCAAATCCCAAAACCTATAACCTAAACCTAAGCTTTCCCTAAACCTATAAGCTAAACTCAATTCCCTAAAGCTAAACCTACACCTAATCCTAATCTCAACTCCCTAACCTAAACCTAAACATAAACTTGAAAACTCAAACTTAAACCCAATCCCGAACCTGAACCCGATTTCCTAAACCTAAACCATAACCCATTCTCAAATCTAAAAACCTATAACCTAAACCTAAACCAAAACCAAAACTTATAACCTAAACCCGAACCCATTCTCAAATCCCAAAACCTATAACCTAAACCAAAACCAAAACCTATAACCTAAACATAAACCTTAACCTAAACCTATAACCTATAACCAAAACCTATAACGTAAACCCGAACCCACTCTCAAATCCCAAAACCTATAACCTAAACCTTAACCTAAACCTATAACTTATAACATAAATCAAAACCTAAACCTAAACCTAAAACCTAAGCCTATAACCTATAACCTAAATCAAAACTAATTACCTTTCCCTAAACCTTAACCTAAACCTATAACCTAAATCAAAACAAAAACCAAACCTAAATCTAAACCTATAACCTATAACCTAAATCTAAAACCTAATGTATTCTCAAATCCCTAAACCTAAACCTACACCTAATCCTAATCTCAACTCCCTAACTTAAACTTAAACCTAAACTTGAAACCCTAAACCTAAGCCCGATCCTGAACCCGAACCCAATTTCCTAAACCTAAACCTTAACCTATAACCTAACCTAAACCTATACTTATAACCTAAACCTATTCTCAAATCCCAAAACCTATAACTATAACCTAAACCTTAACCAAAAACCTATAACCTAACCTAAACCTAAACATAGAACCTTAACATAAACCTAAACCTATAACCTTAACCTTAACATATAACTTTAACCAAAACCTATTACCTAAACCTATTCTCAAATCCTGAACCCGATTTCCTAAACCTAAACCTTAACCCATTCTCAATTCGCTAAACCTATAGCTTGTAACCTAAACCTATAACTTATAACCTAAAACTTAAATGTATTCTCAAATCCCTAAACCTAAACCTACATCTAATCATAATCTCAATTCCCTAACTTAAACCTAAACTTAAACTTGAAAACCCAAACCTAAACCTGATCCTGAACCCGAACCCGATTTCCTAAACTTAAACCTCAACCTATTCTCAATTCCCTAAACCTTAACCTATAACCTAACCTAAACCTAAATCTATAACCTAAACCTATAACCTAAGTGTATTTTCAAATCCTTAAACCTAAACCTACACCTAATCCTAATCTCAACTCCTTAACCTAAACCTAAACCCGATCCCGATTTCCTAAACCTAAACATTAACCTATTCTCAATTCCCTAAACCTATATCTTATAACCTAAACCTAAACCTAAACCATAACCTAAACCTAAACCTAAACCTAAACTTAAACCTGTAACATATAACCTAAACCTAAACCTAAACCTAAAACCTAAATGTATTCTCAAATCCTTAAACCTAAACCTACACCTAATCCTAATCTCAACTCCCTAACCTAAACCTAAACCTAAACTTGAAAACCCAAACCTAAACCTAAACCCGATCCCGAACCCGAACCCGATTTCCTAAACCTAAACCTTAACCTATTCTCAATTTCCTAAACCTATAGCTTATAACCTAAACCTAAACTTAAACTTTAACCTAAACTAATAATCTATAACCTAAACCTAAACCTAAACCTAAAACCTAAATGTATTTTCAAATCCCTAAACCTAAACCTACACCTAATTCTAATCTCAACTCCTTAACCTAAACCTAAACCTATACTTGAAAACCCAAACCTAAACCTGATCCCGAATCCGTACCCAATTTCCTAAACCTAAACATTAACATATTCTCAATTCCCTAAATCTATAGCTTACGACCTAAACCTAAATCTAAACCTAAACCTAAACCTATAGCCTATTACCTAAACTTAAACCTAAAACCTAAATGTATTCTCAAATTCTTAAACCTAAACCTACAACTAATCCTAATCTCAACTCCCTAACTTAAACCTAAACCTAAACTTGAAAACCCAAACCTAAACCCAATCCCGTAACCCGAACCCGATTTCCTAAACCTAAACCTTAACCTATAACATAACCTAAACCTAAACCTATAACCTAAACATAAGCCTAAAACCTAAACCTAAACCTAAAATCGAAATGTATTCTCAAATTCCTAAACCTAAACCTATACCTAATCCTAATCTCAACTCCCTAACCTAAACCTAAACCCGAACCCGATTTCCTAAACCTAAACCTATTACCTGCACTTATAACCTAAACCTATAACCTAAACATAAGCCTAAAACCTAAACCTAAATCTAAAATCGAAATGTATTCTCAAATCCTTGAACCTAAACCTACACCTAATCCTAATCTCAACTCCCTAACCTAAACTTGATAACCCAAACCTAAACTTGATCCTGAACTCGGACCCGATTTCCTAAACCTAAACTTCAATCTTAACCTATTCTCAATTCCCTAAAGCTATAACCTATATACTAAACCTATAACTAAAACCTAAACCTTAAATTAAACCTATAACCTAAGCCTAAACCTTAACCTAAACCTAAACCTAAACTAAAACCTATAACCTAAACCTTAACCTATAACCTATAACCTATAACCTAAACTTATAACCTATTACCTAAAACCTAATCCTAAACCTAAACCTAAAACCTAAACCTAAACCTATTTTAATGATCAGTTTTATTTTTAAAAAGTGCCCGCTTTTTTGGAAGAAGTTTATGCAATTCTTCATGATTCTTAATTATAATGTTTTGTTGATTTAATATATATATTTTTTTCAGGTGAAAGACACGAAGAAAATTGTTGCTGATTTTTTTTCTTTTTTTATTTATGATGTTAAACTTATATGTATTTATGTGTGGATAAATGTAATGTGGATAAGATTGCTTGTGATTGGATGGATGTAGTTTTATGTTTGGATGAATGTAGTTTATGTTGGATTTACGTTGTTTGGGTTGTTTAGATGGATGTGAATGTGAATATGATGAAATATATTATATAACAGGTGTATATCAGGAAGAATATGATGAAATATATATATTAACTCTCTTATAAAGGACGGTCTATGGGTGTCCTTTGAAGGCCTATAAGAGACGGTCCATGACAGTCTTTTTTAAAGACAATCCATGACTGTCCTTTTAAAGGACAGTCTATAGCCGTCCTTTAAAAGCCCATAAGAGACGGTCCATGACCGTCCTTTTAAAGGACGGTTGATGGCCGTCCTTTAAAGGCTCATAAGAGACGGTCTGAGACCGTCCTTTTTTCCTTTTTTCGTCAGTAAAAATGGCTGTTTTCGACCATCCTTTAAGTAATACGATACGTCAAAATTTGACGGCCCTTGCGACGGTCCATGACCGTCCTTTTTGGTCATTTGAGACAGTTTTGGACCGTCCTTTTTTCACAGTTTTGGCGTAGTGTATGAGGAATGTGTCCAGTCGGGTCGAAGGTGGGTGGATCTACCCGATTAGGTCAATCATTCATCCCCGGAATGGCAATGGCTTTATAATGGGGATGTAATTAGGTCGCAAGCACATGTTGGACTGGCCCGTTTCTTTGGCAAGCTTCACAACCTTTCACATATTAGATGCAATCGGCCATCATTTCTAACCAGAAATACCCATGGCATCGCAGCATAAGCCTCATTTTCCTTCTCTCCTGCTGGGCCGCACAAATCTCTTCATGAACTCCTTTCATAACTAACATAGCATCTTTCTTAGACAAGCATCAGACTAAAACTCCATCGGCCCCTTTTTAGTACAATTTGTTACCAACAGGCAATAATTACAAAATTTATGGTTGACCTCCATATGCTCCTATCGGTTTTGGTACATGGACTTTGTAAATAGCCCATAAGAGGAGCTCTCCAATCATCCTCCTCCACCTCTGTTAGGCATATTTCCAGTACACCTTCTATTGAGACTCAAATATTGTATATTTAACCCTTCAATTACATTAGTTTTCCTAGAATTTAATTGATAATCTTATTTAATTATATATATTTTTGTTATACGAGGTGATTTGGAAGCTTATAATGAATATGCACTTAAAATGATGAATTTAGAGCTCAAAAGAAGATAATGAAGAATTAAATATTTGGAAGTCATTAATAAAGAATTCACATGCCAAAGATCCAAGGAAACCAAGTGAGGAACGAAGAGAATTGAAGGTTTGAAGTGAAGAAAAGGAATCCTAAAAATTGGCCAAAATATCATTATTCTAAAACTCCGAGTCTAAAAGAGAGTCCTAAAATAATTTCCAAAATAGACTTCGATGTCATCGAAGGCCTTCAATGATATCAACAATTTAGGAATTTTGGGTTAAACTTGTTGGACAGTTCTGGATGATTTTCGATGACATCAAAGGTGTCATCGAAGTCCTTCGATGTCATCAAAGTTACATCAAAGTTTGACATCGAAGATGCGTAGAGTGCATAAAATTGAGGCGGTTTGCAAACTTTTCCGAGGAGGTAAGAAAGTTTGAGTTACAAAACTATTTAAAGGAGTCTCTAGGCTATTCCAAATCATCTTCTTGAGTTTGAAAAGTGAGAGGAGGACTAGGTGGAGCACTGACAACATTCTTCCACTTTGATTTCTTCATTGATTCTAGTAGATCTTTTAGTTTTTCTTTTGTTTTCGAGTTAGCTATGACTAGATAATCTCTTAGCTAGGGCTAAGAGATGAAGCTATAGTTTATTTTGACGTTTCTTTTACTTTAATTTAGGTATATGATGAATAGTATTGTACATCAAGCTGAGTTGAGTCGAGGTGGGTCAAGCTTGGCGTAGCTCCTCCGTGCTCTCCTTGAGTTCGAGCTCGATCTTGAGCTTGGCCTTGAGTTTACCATTGGAGCTTAGCTATTTTGTCAAACCTTTCAAGTCGAGCTCGAGGCAAGCTAGTGGATCGAGTCGAGGTAAGCTGTAACACTTGGTCCATTCGGTACTATTTTTCATGCATATGTGCAGGATGATCGATGCCCTTAGCTAGACCTGGATTGGCCGTTCATAGTATACACCCAACTGATCGGAACTCCAAGATCTCAAAACCTATCTCATATCGACCGCCCCATCGCCGTGATCATGGAGGTACCACCCGTGTGTCGGTATGATACTCCGTTAGTGAGATACACCGTGAAGAATAATTAGTGTATCATGTGCGCATGGCACCATGTACTCCACTCCACACATGTGCACAACAAATGTCATACACACATGCACATGCCACACATGGGTGAGAGAATCTCTACCCATGTGTGTGATGTCACACACCCATACCTCTCATCTCTCATGTGCATGAAAAGTCAACTCTCCTCCATGCCACACCTCATGCATGACATCATCACACCATGCCATCCCATACTCCTTTAATCCAACATTAATTACAAAGCATGAATTAAGTACCATAATCCTAGCCTAAGCTAATATTAATCACATTAGCTTAACTTAACTAAAATTTTATCCATTTCTTTATAAATACCCCTCCATCTCTTAGCATTTCACCATTTTTCATAAGAGAGAAAGAGAGAGGAGTGATCTTGGTGGGCCACCAACTCCATCAATCCCATCCCTTCCATCTATCTCAACCATCAATTTCATCTCAACCATCCATCTAATTCATCAAGGTGAGTACACCCACTCCACTCTTGGTTTATTTGTTTTTTTTAATTATTTGTATGATTATTAGTGAAAATGATTTGAGGATAATGATGTGATTAATGGTATGGATGCATGAAAAATAATAATAATAATAATAATAATAATAATAATAATAAATAATTCATTATAGGCTTTATGTGGGACCCATTGATAGTGGGCCCCACCAGAATTTTGTAGCCATCTAAACGGTTCAAGTATGGCAATTTGGTTAGCCACACACTCACACATGCACACGTGCATACACACCATAAAAAAAAAAGAAAAAAAAAAGAAAAAAAAGAAGGCAGCCGTTTGAAAGAAAAAGAAGGGAAGAGGTGTGGGACCACAATGGGCCCCACCCATGATGTATGTATTAAATCCACGCCGTCCATTCAATTTTTCAAATCATTTTAGGCGTTGAGCCAAAAAAATGAAGCTAATCCATTTCTTTGGTAGGCCACACCATCAAAAATCATGTGAAGACATACTAAAACATATAAAAGTACTTGTTGGGGCCCAATTGAAATTTTTATGCATTTGAAACTTGGATTGGATGCTCCACCACGTGGGACACACAACAGATGGACTGGATCGTCCTATTGTGGGCCCCATATATGAGAAACAAAAAAAAAAAAAACAAAACAACACTGACGTTGCAGCAAGCAGCGTCTCTGTTGACGCTGGAAAGAGGTGGCCCCACCACAGGCCCTCGCTTGATGTATGTCGAACATCAGCACCGTGAATTTGATGGGTCCCCTCTTAAAAATGGGTCACGCCAAAAAGCAACCGTAAAATGAACTTAAGTGGCCCACACCATCTAAAATAATGTGTAGTCATGGCTAAAACATATAAAAGCACTTGCTGGGCCCCACCTGAAATTTGGATGCATTTGAAACTTGGACTGACCCATCAACCACGAGGGACACACACAATAGTCGGACTGGATCGTCCTGTTGTGGGCCCCATATTTGAAAACAAAAAATAATAATAAAAATAATATATATGCCGTCAGCGTCTGGATGACGCTGCAGCAAGCAGCGTCTGCTGCTGACGCTGGAGGAAAGTGGGCCCCATCACAGGCCCCACGTTGATGCATGTCGAACATCAGTACCATGCATTTGATGGGTCCAGTTTAAAAATGGGCCACCTCCAAATTTCAGCCATACATGGAACTCAGGTGGCCCACACCATCAAAACAATAAAGATAATAATAATAATAATAATAATAATAAAAAAAAATTTATGAAGCTGAATAAATCAGCAATTTTATGGGTCTGATCATGTGGTATATGTCATATCTAAACCATCCATCCATTTGGTGAGCTTGACCTAAGGCTTGAAAGAAAAATAAGATAGATCTAACTATCAAGTGGGTCACACGACAAAAGGAGCAAGGATTGAACATCTACCATTGGAACCATTTTTGGGTCAGAAGTTTTGAACCAATATAAAATTTGTCTTTCCCCTTAATTCAGGTCTCTATGACCTTATGAACAGATTGGGTGGGAAATAAATGTTATGGTGGGCCTGATGAGTGGTTTAACGGTGAAATCATTATCCTAATTGCTAATTGAGGAGAGGTCCAGATAATTTTTGGTTATGATTCATTTTTGGATAATTTTCTAAAATGATCTCTAAAAATAGATGAATGGTGTACATATAATAAATACATCACTTTAGCACCCATGTAACTTTGATCTCCTTGAACCATTCGTACAACTCGAACCTTAGCATGTAAAATCATGTATTAGGTCCACCTGAAATTTGGATGTATCTGAAACTTGGTCTGACCCCTCAACCAAGTGGGACACACATAATGGATGGGCTAGATTTATGAACCACACCTCTGCGGGCCCAACAAATAATTATGAATATTTAAGGGAGGGTAACCCTCTCAACTTGTGTGTGGTATGGCCCACTTTGATGTAGGTGTTATGCCACTTAATCCACCATGATTATGACGTGATTTATATTCAAGATCCTCATCGTTTATTTATTTTATCAACCCCTTTGACGGTATGTTACCAAGACTCAGGCCCATCCAATGATTAGATAGCCGTTCATTACGAAATAATGTAAATTGAACTCTCATCACAAAAAATTTATTATGGGCCATCCTGATGATGCATTAGATATTCAACCCTTCTAGCCCATGTACTGGGTCCCCTCTAGGGCATTGTCCCAAAGATCAGTCAATCCAACCTGAATTGGACCACACAATACAAGGCCGTGAGAATAAGGACTTAACTATTGAATCCAACTTAAGGCCACCATGGTTTATCTATTTAATCCATGTAGACCATCCACTTCCTCATATCATTTTAGGGTTTGTACTAAAATCAAAGTGGACCTAAGTCTTAAGTGAGTCACATACGACCTAACCTCATGGGAAAGCCCCATTAGCTCCACCATATAGAACTCATTGTAAATTCCATTTATTTGTGGGTCTAAGAATGTTAAGGCCCATTTTAAGTGAATATCATGTGGGCCCATCAGCGGTAGCCTTGGGCCAACTATTAGGTCTCTTCGACAAGAGTTTGTAATCTCCATGTGTTAAACATATGATGAACTGGTATTGTAATTTTTGAAGTAATGATGGTTAATCCCTTAAATGGGTTGATCGTGGACAACCCTTGATCACTTGACACTTTGGCTAAAGTACGGCCCTAAGTAATAGGATCATGTGACTTGTGTCTAAACCCTTAAACATGTTTAATTATAACAAATATGTAGACTCTAGTGGTGTGAGGGTGTGATATACCTATTTGGTCCATTAATCATGTAGGTATTTGATGTATATATAGCCACCTAATCATAGGCAATGGTGGAGTATATGTAGTATACATAGTTATCTAATTGTATGAATGTGAAATACGTACAAGGCCACCTAACCGTATGAAATCAAGTGGCATTGATGGTCATTCAATGACGTAGGTTTGTGCTTATCGATATAGATACCGCCACTTGAATCACATATAACTAAGTTGTACACTAACCGAATGTGATGTAGAGTTATATTACCCAAGCTAATGCTGTTAAGGTCCTGGATTCTGTACGCTGTGATCGCTAAACCGTAAATGGTACGATGAAATGTGGCTCTTGGCCCTTAACTATGCAGCACCAAATATGAGTCATTAACTATGTGACGTGTGAAGTGGTTGCAGTATAAGACTTATCATAATTGGTGTAGCCATGTATTCGTGGCCTATGGGTAAGGCCCATTGAGATATATTTCTGGCCCATATGATGAGGCTCATTGTGATATATTTGAGGCCCATGTGTAGGGCCCACCTATTGTGTATTTGAAGCTCATGGGTTGTGAAGCCTGATGTGGTGTATTCTTGGCCCATATGCCGAGGCCCATAGCGATGTGTGAGGCCCATATGATACGGCCCAATGTGACGTATATGCGGCTTACGAGTGAGGCCCAATGCGATGAATGTGTGTCCCTTGCGAGAGACCCAAAGCGATATATATGAGGACCAATGTGATGTGTGATTTTGTCATGATGTATGTATTGATGTTTATGTGGGTCACTCCTTGGGAGTAATGTTGGTTAAATGTCCACATTAACAGGCAATGATGGTTGAATGTCCACATTGTGACCTTCCTTTAGGCCTTGCTAGGCCCATTCTCACCGATTCCAATTGACGATGCCAATTATGAGTACATGATAGCATAACATCATGATACATGCCCATACACATCATCTGCATGTTCGTTATGAGATGTGGTTGATCATTGCATATGTCATTGAGCATGTTACTATGAGACTCCCTGATAGGCGGAGGTTATCACACATGAGTGTACGGTATGCGCAGGATTGATGCATGACTGGATTGTATGACTCATGCATCTTGCATTGTGTGCCGTAGCGACATCAGGGCCGTAGCCTCCACAGGCATATCGTGGATGGCTAGATGGGATACTGGAAATATTTGGTTCTAGCATACGAGCGCCATAGATGTCCCTAGGTGAAAATTCCTAAACCTCCGAGGCCAGATGACGCCCCAACATCGAGACTGAGTGGATATATGACCGCCCAAGTGCCGAATACTAGGAGGTCGCGTCTCCCACTGTGTCGTGGTCGGTTGGGAGAGGGTGTGGCCTTACCCGCCCAAGGGTAGGGGGCATTACTAGGCTGAGTTTGACTAGCTCGTGAATGGGTCCACTATCGACTTGCCGGATAGGTATTGACAAACTATTGGCCAGGCGGATAGTGAGGTTCCTTACGCTCACTTGGACTGTGCTGCTGGGAGAGAGACAGTGCCATTTGGAGTGTACTAAACTCCGGTGATGATCCCAGAGATGAACTGTACTGATATGTGGACTTATTGAGCAGGAGTTGCATACTCATTCATTCATTCTTCACTATCCACTTGTGTTGGTGGTGCGCAACTATTTGTTACGTGTACCTTCGCAATGGCTAGAATTTCGGTTGGGGCACGGGACTAACCTGAGATCAGGAGTTTACCATATTGAGTCTGACTATCTAAATTAGGTATGGGACTAGTTTGGATAGAAGTCTTTTGTGATAGACCCATAGTCTGCGATACTACATACTACCATCCCAACTTCACTCCAGCATAGTCATTTCATTCGCATCACATGTTGCATTGCATTAGTAACATTTAGCATTTCGGGTTACTATGTTTCAGCATTTAGATACGACTGACGATATTTGTGAACTCATTAGGAACTGTATATTGCATTACATCCTCGGCATCTAATATTTGGCTCTTTATAACTCCTCATTTACATACTGGTTTATATTGCGTATTCTGATATTGTATGACTTATGGACTTGTCAGTATTTTCGATATTGTATAATTATGGCATGACAATATGATGATAATGATGCGATTACAGATGCATGTAATATGGTTATGGCCGTGGTATGATTTCCTTGTAGCATATTTATCTTGCCTGCATATAGGACACATTACACACACGTGTGTACTCACTAGGCTTTTTGCCTAAGCCTCCTATTTTCTATTTTTTCAGGGTTGGAGTAACTCGGAAGACTTAGCTTTCTCGATGCATTGCATCTATTCTTCGATTTGGCAATGTTGACGTTACGTACCTTTTGTAAAGCATTATACTTGTAACCATCGGGACTTATAATGGAGAGTGTTGCTTGGTAGTTTGATCATAGATCTTCATGCTCAGGTATTACTATGTATATGAATAAAAAAAATTAGTTAAAAATCTTCCTTGTGGTGTGCCGAACTCGGGTCTTGGTGTATGGAAGTCGAGTGTCAAATTCGGGGCATCACGGAAGCTGTCCGTCCCTGGGTTTGGGGCATGACATAAGCTTACCTCGAGTCGAGTCTACTCCTGACCCAACACCCAACCTGCACATGACACAACCCAGCAACCCAACCCAATTGACTCAACCCCCAAATCAGATATTTAATTAATATATATATATATATACTATTACATAGCTCTATAGAGGGTGCCTTGTTGTTGGTGCTGAGAGAGAGAAAGAGAGGAGCTCAAGTGTGGTAAGTTAGGTATGGAAGGGAAAGAGTAAGAAAGGGACAGACGAGTAAGATATGATTTAAGTTTTAATTTTTTTAATTTTAAAATATAATCATATATATAATATAATATAATATATATTGGAGTCGAGCCGAGCTTGAGCTTCGAACCGAGCCGAGTTTGAGTCGAGTCAAGTCAAGCTCTACTATGTTCAAACTTGGCTCATTTTCAAAATGAGCTAGGCCAAATGAAACTTGTCTCGCCTCGGGTCATCATTCAAGTCGAGTTAAGTCAAGCTAGATTAAGCCAAGCCGAGCAAGCTTTTCGAGCTAGCTTGGCTCCTGTACAGCCCTAATGATGAATTCCTATTAATTTATAGTTTGAATAAAAGGAATATTTTCAGTTTTCAATGGTTTATTGTGACTGAAATTACAGTAAATGCTCTGAAAACTTTTGATATCTTCTTATCTATTTTGAAAGTGTGTGATCTGTAAAATTCGTGATTCACCATCATCTATAGGCATATTGGATGGTTGAATTCCCTGTGATTATCACATCGATGCTTCGTGAGAGAACTATGTTAATGAAAAATTTAGATTTTTGAGTTTTTATTACTCTATCATCCAACTAGATAGGATAGGACACTAATTCCAATTGTAACCCTTTGAATTAAAGTAGCATCTTAATAGATACATGTGGATCCTTAGCGCTCTAGTTTCCCTTTTATTGTTGATTGTTAATCATCACTGATCTCTCAATTCTACAAATTATTAATTTAATCTAGTTCCTAGTTCTAGTTCTAGTTTATTTCAGAAAGACACGTAAGTCCCTGTGGATTCGACCTCGGTCTCACTGAGTTATTACTACATCGCGACCCTGCATTTGGAGTTGTGAATTAGTTTTTGGCGCCGTTGTCGGGGACTTCGGCTGTGTTTTCTCTGAGATTGATTAGTATTGGAATTGGGTTAGAAATATGACTAACTATTTGATTTTTATTTTAGGTTAGATTTTTCTTATTTTCTGAATTTTTCTAATTTAGGGTTTTTAAGATCATACAGTTTTCAGAAAAAAAATTTAGTGTTTTTCTCCTTTTTTTCTCTCTCGAACATTACTAACATATTATATTTTTTCTATTTTATAGGATTTTCATTATAGTTCCCCTCTTCTGGCAACATCTTCCCTTACTCCCCCTACTTGTTTTCATATTGTTGTGGGATTTTTCTGTAGGAATTTATTTTAAGATTAGATGTAGAATTAGGGTTTCATCATGTTCATGCAAGAGTGGACACGTGAATACGCTAATCTACTTCTAGAAGATGAGAGATACTTTGAAGGGCTGTTAGATGATTATGTTAAGAAGTAATATATGTCTCAAAGTTTTACTAAAACCATGATTGAGAACCGACCAGGATATAATATTTCACCAATTATGAAGTCCATACGCGATCACATACAGGAGAACAATTTCACTCAACCGATTAAGTAATTATTACTTATTGGAGTGAGAACAATTGTCACCTATCCTGCAAGAAGAAAACAATGCATGATTATATTATAGATGATAACACGTGCCAACAACCATCAAACCCTCCCTCATATGACCCGTATGACTATAATCAGTGGAAATATCAAAGCTTAAATCAGAAAGGTGTACCAATCATGGATTATAGTGACTATCCTCTTTGATCCCCTACTTATGATATCCAACCAGAAATAATCTAAGAGGATTCACTTAAAAAATTCATGGATGCTCAAGAGCAAATTAACTAACACATCATGTAATCATTCATAGAAATTAGGACATCATTAGAATTGCTTGAATCCTCCATTCAAAGAATTTAGTCACACCTTATTGATGAGGAAGAGGCTAGCTTATCCCAACCTCAACTCAATCTAG
Organism: Magnolia sinica; assembly: GCF_029962835.1. NCBI lineage: Eukaryota > Viridiplantae > Streptophyta > Magnoliopsida > Magnoliales > Magnoliaceae > Magnolia > Magnolia sinica. The sequence continues at coordinate 91,752,512 of NC_080573.1, read as the reverse complement.
AAACACAATGTGAGGAGAGTGATTACAACTCGCTTGTGGAGTATACTGAATTTGAGAATGATGAGGAGTTGGATTATGTTCATAAGTATATGGTTCAATTTTCTGAATAGTCAATCTCAATGATGATCAAAGTTAATGATTGAGAGACATAGGTATTTTTCAAACATAGTGATGTTGACCCACTCCACCTACATGACATGCTTGATTCCAATGTGGAGAATGAGTCCCTTTTAACTACATGTCCCGATTCTTTAGAAGATTGCTTGGCACACCTTAAAAATTTTAATGATTACATGATTAAAGACATAGTGGATGCCTTGTAAGAAAATACCTCGGTAGTTAATACTGACCAAGGAAATCATTATTCTAAAGAACCTCCTTCCACATATCTTAAATTTTTACCATTAAAGGAGGAGGAGCTGAAAATTGAACTTGTAAGACCCGTATCTTAGCTTGTACTATTCTGTAGGCTTCTATGGTCCTTCCGATTGAATTTCGACGACTCGCGATGCGTAGACTACATTTGTGTGCAACCTTGAGTCGTGTCCCATATTCTGGAGTCGGCTCGACCTGAGACTTATACCCTAGCGACCGCGTCATCACCGCGGTTCCAACACCATGTCTTGCATACCGATCCGATACCCTGGTAGGGAGATTTGGACCCACGTTTAGTTTGACAAAAACACTGCGCATTTGCAATCCCAAGAGAATCTCTACAACATGTCCCATCAATCAATCACTCAATCAATCAATCAATTACCTCATGTCAAGTACAAGAGAAACCCCAAAGTCAACTCTTTCTCACCCTCTCTCAAACACACCCATACATGTCAAGTACACCACCACCTCACATCCATCACTCCATCACCCATCACCTCTCTTACAACCACCCCCCCTCTCTCTCTTTCTCTTCACATTTCCAAGCAACAAAGGAGAAGAAAAGTGGACATCCAAGCTATTCCATGAGAGAAAAGTGAGATGTTGTGTGTGGCCCACTTCCTCTTTCAAGATCTATCATCCTAAACCTTCATCTCTCATCACCTTCCATCAAAGAGGGACACAAGGAGCTTGGTGTTCCATCGGACCAAGAAGATCAAATGGTGGGTATTTCTATAGGCTTAGATTTCATTCTTTTGATGATGGGCTAAGTGGGGCCTACCGATTGATGGTATGGATCTCACTTTGGACCCTAGACGTGGCCGATGGCCCACCTTGATTCTCATGATCATTCTATGATGGGGCCATTCTCCATGGACCCCATCATGATGTTTACTTTCTAGTTTGAAAAAGGGGCATTTAGACCTTCTATTTTAATGGAGAAGGAATCTCCACCATTGATGTTGATCGGTGGGCCCACATGCAATGGGACCCACTTGATGTATGTTGTAAATCATGCAAAGGAGGGCCCATAGTGTCGGGGTCCCTCCATCACATGTATGTCTCTCTCTCTCTCCCCCTCTCTCTTTCTTTTTCCTATTGTATGTGATGATGTGGCTGTGTGGTTCACCTGGATGGACCCCACCATGAAGCATGTATTTTATCCAAGCCATCTGTAGGTGGGGCCCACTTTCTATGTGTTGTATCCACACCATCCATCATTTGGTGGCCCACTTGAGCAGGGCCCACCTTATATGCATGGTAAGCTCAAACCATCCAACGTCCAGGGACGGTGGACGTCAACTAAAAACACAAATATTAGCTTTGGTTCAAGCTTTTGGGAAGGGCCACTCATGTAGGCCCCACCTTGATGTATGTATTCAATCCATGCCATCTATTTCATTCCTCAGCCCGTTTTAGGCGTTGATCCAAAAAATGAAGTCAATCCAGTTTTCTGGCAGGCCATAGCATAGAAAACTGTATTGTTACCATTGAAAAACCCACCTTGATGTTCTACTCGCCGAAACATGCTGCATATTGGACTCATTTAGACGATCTTGAGCTATAGAATCCAATGGGTGGAGTGGATCCACCTGATGTGGGCCCCACCTGGGAAAAACTGTAAGAAATTAGTTTTTTAAAAAATAAAAATCATGCAGCAGCTGCTGCTGCAGCGTCAGCAACGCAAGACGCTGCTGCTAGCGTCACTATGGACGGGCGGGCAGGACAGGGGTCCCATACGTGGACCCCATTGTGATGTGTGTTGAGCATCCACGCCGTGCATTGGTGGGCCCCTTAGGGCAGTGGGCCCCCTTCCCAAAATCAGCCATATACATGGCTCAGGTGGCCCACATCATAGGAAATAGTGGTGAATGAACAACTGCCATTGAACCATTTTTGGGTATTACAGTAGTTTTGGGTCAATATGAAATTTGTTTTTCCTCTGCCTCCAGGTCTGCGTGACCTTAGCAGCAGATTGGATGGAAAATTTACATTATGGTGGGCCCCACGTGAGATTCACCAATGATGTATGTGTTTTATTCACACCATCCACACCATTGGATGGCGGGACCCACCACGGTGTACGTGTTTTACCACACCGTCCACTCCATTGGCTGGACGGTTAGTGGACCCCACCATGATGCATGTGTTACATCCAAACCGTCTAACCATTTTGAAAGCTCATTTTATGGCATGAGCTAAAGAATGAGATAGATCTAGGATCAAGTGGACCACCCAGCAAAAAGGCAGTGGGGATTGAGCTTCTGCCATTAAAACTCTTTAGTTGTCACAAAAGTTTGGATCATTCGGAAATTTGTTTTTCTCTTAATCTAGGTCTGTGTGACCTTATGACCAGATTGGATAGAAAATAAATGTTATGGTGGGCCTTGAGAATTTAATGGTGGAAATCATTATCACCACTGTTACTTGGTGTGCAGTCCGGATAATCTTTTAATATGTTTTATTTTTTTTATTTTGTGAAATGCTCTAAAATGATCTTTATCATATAGTTGAATGGCATAGATGGTGAGGCCCAAGCAGTGCGGCCCACTTATTGTATACGAGGCCCACGTATGAGGCCCATAGGTGATGCATTTATGGCCCATGTGATTAGGCCCACCTTGATGTATTTGTGGCCCGTTGTTGAGGCCCACCTTGATATATATATATATATATATATATATATATATATATATATATATATATATATGAGGCCCATGTGATTAGGCCCATCTTGATGTATTTGTAGCCCATGGTTGAGGCCCATCTTGATATATATATATATATATAAGGCCCAGGTGGTTAGGCTAATCTTGATGTATTTGTGGCCCGTTGTTAAGGCCCACCTTGATATATATGAGGCTCATGTTATGCACCCCATTTGATGTATCTAAGGCCCATGGGTCGAGGCCCAATGAGATGTACATAAGGCCCATTTCAATGTGTGATTCCACCATGGTTTATGTAATGATGTTTATGACAGATTATGCCTTGGAAGCAATGATGGTTTGACGCCCACATTGTAAGTACAATGTTGGTTAAATGTTCGCATTGTAACTCTCCTTAGGGCCCATTGATAGGCCCATACTTGTTGTGTGTTGGCCGTTTAAGCCCATCTACGTTGTAAGGATAGTTCATTACTTTATAACATGCTAAGTACAATTCCATGACTCATGCCATATGCATCATATATATGCTTGATATGAGCAGTGACTAATCATAACGTATGTCATTGGGCATATTACTTATAGGACTCACTGATAGGAGTTACCCACATGAGCGTGTGGTATGCGCAGGATTGTTGCATGATTGGATAGTGTGACTCATGCATCTCGCATATGTGTGACATGATCATTATATGCCCTAGTGACATTAGGGTCGTGACCTCCACAGACACATCGTGGATGGCCAGATGGGACACCAAAAATACTTAGCCCTAGCACTATAGGCACGTAGGATGTCCTTGGGTGAAAGTCCCAGAACCTCCTTAGTACCAGGAGATGCTCCAACGTCTAGACCGAGTGGAATATGAGCGCCGGTGCCTATACCATGAGGCTATGTCTCCCACTGTGTCCTGGTCAATTGGAAGGGGGTGTGGCCTTATCCACCCAAGTGAGGGGGCTATAAGCTAAGCTGAGTTTGACGAGCTCGCAAATGGGTCTGCTATCGACAAGATGAGTAGGTATTGGCAGACTACTGGTTAAGCGGATAGTGTGGTCTCTTCCACTCGGTAGGCTATGCGGCTAGGGAGGCAGCAGTCAGTGTGGAGTATAATAGACCCGGTGATATCCCAGAGAGGAACTGTACTGGTATGTGGACTTGATATGAGGACTGACATTATATTATGACACCTCGTCACTGTTGCACATGTGGGCGGGCACACGTGGGCGGAAGCTGATGTGGGTGAGTGTGATGTGGGCTAGGCTGAGGCCTGGGCGAGCTACCACACTGGGCAAGCTATCAGTGGTTGACAGGCTACTGTGCTTGCAGACTACTATGCAGGAGTTGCGTACTCAGCACTTGACTCATTCATTCATTCATCCACTGTCCACTTGGGCTGGTGGTGCGTAACTATTTGTTACGTGTACCTTCGCAATGGCCAGGATTTCGGTTAGGCCGCGCGACTAACCTGAGATCAGGAGTTTACCACATTGTGTTTGACTATCCAAATTTTAGTATAGGACTGGTTTGGATAGAATTCCCTTGTGATTGACCCCGTAGCATGTGATACTACGTGCTATCATCCCAACTTCACACTCCAGCTTGGTCATATCATTCGCATTGCATACTGCATTTCATCCACGGCATACGGCATTTTGGATTACTATGTTGCTGCACTTATATGACTTAGACGGACTTTGCAGGATCTGCATATTACATTGCATCCACAGTATATGATATTTGGCTCATTATGATCTGCATTGCATACTCTGATATTATATGACTCATGGACTTACCAGTATATTTCCGCTTACTCTAATTACTCTGGTATTTCTTACTTGGCACTTACCTTGTGCATACACTTTCACCACCCTCTAAGCATTCTATAAGCTTATGCACGATAGATGCGTGCAGGTGGCGTTAGGTTGCAGCAGTGTTGAGCTTGGAGCATGCAGCTGTCTTTTGGAGCTTTGATTTGGATATATGTATTTTCCTTTCAGTATTGTATTCAAATGTTTATATTAGTGGATATGTGGTGATGATATTGTTCTTGTGATTTGGGTATACTTGTAGTTATGCTCATTACGAATCAAAATCATGTTCGAAATCCTCCTTGTAGAATCCTAGGATCGGAACCTGGTGTATATGTGCCAGGAGCCGAGAATGGGGTACTATGGAGGCTATCGGCGCTGGATTCGGCGATCGAAAATTTTGTGATCTCGGTTTCTGAGTTTGGGGCGTGACAGAACCGAAGTCTGAAACTTCGAAACGTGTTGAGACTACACTACCTGATGAGATTTTTTTTTAATTTCACCTAATTGTAGTCTCTGATTCACCGTGGTGTACTAACATTGAAAACTTTTCTACTATAGGTAAATATTATCCACTTTAGATACCTCAGGGGATTAAAAGAAAATTTTTAGCTAAGGTTCATACATTTCTCTGGACATCAATGCTGCAGAACATCCAAGCCTACTGCAAATTAGGCTTTTGGATGATTTTGTTGAGAAATCTATTGAGAAATTTATCGAGATACTGGCCGGAGAAGGAGCCTTGCTGACATAACTGAGTAGTTTTCCCTTTCTTTCTTAGAATTAGGATTTATTTCTTTGAATAGTTTGTTTTATTCGGTTTAATATAGTTGCTGGAAAATCTTTAGATAGGAAGATCGCACTAGCCCATTTATTATCATCTCCTACGTACTCTTCATTTACTCCCATTTATTTTTGTTGCTCTCAATTTTACTTTTATTGCGTATATTTATACATTGAGGATAATGTAGATTTTAAGTTGGGGGTAGGTTTCCTTTGAAAATTCTTCAGATTTGAGAAATTTTGTTAAATTTTTGAGCTATAAAATTATAAAAAAAAAATATTGGAAATTTTTGTGAATTTAAGTGTTTTTAAAGATAATTCATAGATTATAATGATAAGATATTTAATGTTGATTATTCTTGACTCGTAGATTCTATTTATTTGATAGATTTCAAAGTTAAGTTTGAGTTATTAATTCATAATTAGAAGTTTTTTAAACATTGATTGAGTCATGATTTCACATATCACATCTAGTTACACGTTAAAGTTTAAGTTTAATATTGAATTGTTAACTTGATAATTATTAAGAATGATAGGAACTAAACCTGCGAAATTTGTCCATCATGTTCAATGAAAAGAAGAAAAAATACCTAGCAAAAAAATAGTTGTCATTGAAAAGGGCTACCTATTAAAGTTCATTAAGGACAGATGAAAATAAGAAAAAAAAAGTGAAATAGTGTAAAAGCCATCGATGGAAAAATCAAAAGCTAGAATAATAGAGTGTTAAACTGTAAGGAAAGTTTTGGTTTAGATTTTGGTTATCTTGAACTCCTTTGATTGTCAATGTTATAATGAAAATAGAGAATTGAACTTTTGGTTGTTGTAAGTCTAGACTTCACTACGCACCCATGGAACTCAATATTTAGAATTGTTCTAATTAGAGGATTAATACTTTGAACATGATTAGGAAATTTACAAAGTACTAGAGTTTAGAAGAAAGTAGTGGTCAACATTAATGTATTTTAGATTTCTATAATCTAGATTGTTTTTTAGAACCACTTGAGCTTATGGAAATTATGCATTAGTTTTTAAAATACCTTTTGCATGTTTTACTCGGGACTAGCCAAATGTTGGTTGAGGGGTGTGTTAAGGTTCAAATATTGCATATTTAACCCTTCAATCACATTAGTTTTCCTGACATTTAATTGATAATTTGATTTAATTATATATATATATATATATATATATATATATATATATATATATTGTCATACAAGGTGATTTGGAAGCTTATGATGAATATATGCTTAAAAGGATGGAGTTAGAGCTCAAAAGAATATAATGAAGAATTGGATATTTGGAAGTCATTAATGAAGAATTCATAAGCCAAAGATCCAAGGAAACCTAGTGAGGAATGAAGAGAATTGAAAGTTTGAAGTGAAGAAAAGGAATCCTGAAAATTTGTAAAAAAAAAAATGATATTCAAAAACTCTGAGTCTAAAAGACAAAGTCCTGAAATAATTCCCAAAATAGACTTCAATGTCATCGAAGGCCTTCGATGACATCGAAGTTTGCAATTGAATATGCACAGAGTGCGTAAATTTAAGGCGTTTACGAACTTTTCCAAGGTGGTGTGAAAGTTTGAGTTGCAAAACTATTTAAAGGAGTCCGTAAGCTACTCTAAATCATCTTCTAGGGTTTGGAAAGGGAGATGAGGCGGTTTACGAATGTTCTTCCACTTCGATTTCTTTATGGGTTCTAGTAAATCTTTTAGTTTTTCTTTTATTTTTGAGTTAGATGTTACTAGCTAATCTCTTAGTTAAGGCTAAGAGGTGAAGTTTAGTTTATTTTGATGCTTCATTTTCTTTAATTCATGTATATGATAAATTCTTATTGATTTATGTTTTGAATAAAAGGAATATTTTCAGTTTTTTATGGTTTATTGTGACCAAAATTATATTAGATGTTGTGAAAGCTTTTGATATCTTCTTATCTATTTTGGAAGTGTGTAATCTGTAAAATTTTTGATGCACCATCGTCTATAGGCATAGTAGATGGTTGAGTTTTCTACGATTATCCCATGGATGCTTCATGAGAGAACATGTTAATGAAAATTTCAGATTTTTAGGTTTTCACTGCTCTATCATCCAACTGGATAGGATAGGACTCTAATTCCAGTTTTAGCTCTTTGAATCAAGTAAGGTACCATCTTAATAGCTACATGTGGATCCTTGGCGCTCTGGTTTCCCTTTTATTATTGATCATTAATCATCATTGATCTCTCAATTCTTCAGATTATTAGTTTAATCTAATTCCTAGTTCTAGTTCTAGTTTATTTAAGAAAAACACACAGAAGTCCCTATGGATTCGATCTCAGTCTTACCGAGTTATTACTACATCGCGACCCTGCACTTAGGGTTATGAACACCTTCCCTATGAAAAATAGAAGGCAAAGACCTTTTCTAGACTACAATCAACTGACCGGCCAATCTTTTTTAGGCTTCCAAACTAAGGGCTAACTGTGTCATTTCATTGGCATCTACATTACGCTCCCTTGTGATGTGCATCAGTTCGACCTCCTCAAATTGTTTGAGTAGCTGGATTGCAACAGCATAATATGGCAAGATGGATTGGTGTATGTAAACAATCCTTCCATTTAATTTATCACCAACTGTGAATCTTCGATAATCCTCACATTTTTTTTGTAATTCCATCAATAATTCAAGGTCAATTATAATAGCTTCATATTCGGCATGATTGTTAGTACATTTGAATTCCAACTGTAATGCAAATTCCTGCCGATTTCCATTGGGAACGATCAATATGATCCTAGCCCTGGACATCTCATGTGTCCTTAACCCATTGAAAATTAATTTTCACGATGTGAGTTACACATAGTATAGATCTAGTACATTTGGATGAATTTTTTCTCAAGGTCCAAAGGGTGATCAGCGAAAAAATATGCTATAGCACGGCCTTTTACTACTTTCTGTGGTACATATTATAAATCAAAATCGGACAAGGCCAATGCCCATTTACCAATTCACTCACTAAGAATTAGCTAGTTTAATATATACTTCACTAAATTAGTCATAGCTATTACATTTACTCTCTCGGCCAACAAATAATGCCTCAATTTAGTTGCCGCAAAGTACTATGACAAGCATAACTTTTCTATGGTTGAATACCTGTTCTCTGCATCGAGCACATCCGACTCAAATAATAAATTGCCCTTTCTTTTTGCATGTTGTCATCTTGCACTAGGAGAGCTCCGACCGACCCCATTGAGGCTACAATATATAGCTTAAGAGGTCAATTCTGTACAGGGGGCATCAACACAAGCGGCTTCATTAGATATTCTTTAATTTTGTTAAAAGCCAGATGGTGCTCCTCCACCTACATCAATTCAGTCCCTTGTTTTAATTTGATTAAAGGAAAAAAGACGTTAGTCTTACCTGCGCAATTAGATATAAATCGTCTCAAAAAATTTACAGGACCTAGGAATCTCTGTAGCTTAGCCTTGTTTCCTAGATGCCACGTATTAATCATGACATGGGCCTTGTTTTGATTGATTTCGATCCCTCTTTGATATACTAAGAAACCTAAGAAATTATCGACCAAGATACCAAAAGCACACTTCAGAGGATTCATCTTTAACTTGTGGCATCTCATTCGTTCGAAGGATTTGCGCAAGTGTGCTAGATGTTCACTCACATCGGTCAACTTAACTACCACATCGTCTATATAAACCTCCATAAAGAGACTGATCATGTCATGAAAAATGGTGTTCATCGCCCTTCGGTATGTGGTACTTGTGTTCTTCAGCCCAAAAGGCATCACAACCCAACAATACATTCCTAAGGGTCCTGGACATCTAAACGTCGTCTTGGGAATATCATTCAATGCTATTATATTTGATTGTACCTAGAATGTCCATCTAGAAAAGACAAAAATCCGTGCCCGCAGCCCAGATAATAAGCTGATTGGCCATTGGCATGAGATATTTGTCCTTCAGCATAGCCAAGTTTAAATTTTGAAAATCGATACATACTCTCAACTTACCATTTTTCTTCATCACGGGGACTATATTCAACATCCATTTTACATACTTAATCGGTCGGATGAAACTAGCTTTCAAGAGTCGCTCAATTTCTTCTTTAATCTTAATAGTGACCTCGGTCATCATCCATCTTGGCAATTGTTTATACGGCCTGTACCCTTCCTTCATGGGTAATCTATGTTCAACTAAGGATCTATTAAGTCTTGGCATGTCATGATAGTCCCACGTGAAGTGTGAGACCCGTATCCTAGCCCGTACTATTCCGTAGGCTTCGCAGTCCTCCCGGTCAAATTTCGGTAACCCACGATCGATAATCAGTATTTGTGCATAACCCTGAGTCGTACCCTATCAATCTGAGTCGGCTCGACCTGAGATATGTATCCTTGCTACCGCATCATCGTTGTGGTTCCGACTCCGCATCTCACGCACTGAGGTGATACCTAGGCAAGGAGATGTGGGCTCACATTTAATTCGAGCAAAACGCCGTGCATTTACAAACCCAAGAGAACATGTCCCATCAATCAATCACATCACATCCCATCATGTCAAGTACAAGAGAAACTCCAAAGTCAACTCTCTCTCTCTTACAACCGATACATGTCAAGTACACACCCATCACTTCCCATCACTCCATCACTCACTCACACCCATCCCTCTCTCTCTCTCTCATTTCTTCAATTTTCAAGCTCCCAAGAGCAGCCGTCCAATTTCCATGAGAGAGCTTTGTGTGGCACACTTCCTATCTCCCATCTCCACTATCCAACCATCCAATCTCCATCATCCTCCGTTAAAGTCGAAGCCGATGAGCTAGGGATTTCATCGGACCAAGAAGGAACGAAAATGGTGGGTGATTTTTGGTTTGGATTTGATGATGTGAGGGCCCACATATGGTGGGACCCAAATGATGTATGCATTATATCTTGTATGGAGGAGCTCATAGTGGCGGAGCTCCTCCCACCTCATCCGATCTCCTCTCTTTCTCTCTCTCTCTCTCTCTCTCTTGTGATGGGTGTGGCCCACTTGATCTATGTCATGCAGCCACATCGACCCACCTGATGAATTTGATTCATCCAACCGTCCAACTGAGACGGTGGAGCCCACCGTTATGAATATATTTTATCCAAACCATCCATCTGACGGTGGACCCCATCCATGTGGGACGCACCTTGATGTTTATATTTTATCCAGCCGTCCAGCTGGGACGGTGGACCCCACTTTGATGTGTGCACCCCCCCCCCCCCCTTGTCCAGCAAGTGGACCTAAGGTTTGGACAGCCAGGACCATCCAGATGGCCAGAAGGCCTAGATGGGCCAGCTGCTGTCACCGTCTAGCACCCCTAGACGAAGGGAAATCAAATATCAGCTTGGTTTGTGGGGTGGCCGACCACGTGGACCTACCACATGTAAGCATGCCATCCAGACCGTCCATTCATTTTTCCCAAGTCTAGCGGACCCACCATGAATGTGCCTTAATCCAGGCTGTCTATTTGCTAAGGGCAGTGGACCCCTTTGATGCATGTATTCCATCTAGCTGTCCATTGGCCAGGATGGTGGACCCCACTTTAATGTATGGGTTTTATCAAAACCATCCACGTGGGACCCATGCTAGATGTGTCTTACATCCAGGACGTCCGTCCAGCGTACCTGGATGCTGGACGCTGGTGCCTTTCAAATGCATTAAATAATATTATATAGATATACTTATATAGAGAGAGAGAGAAGTGGGGTGGGCCCACCTTAGTATATGTGTTGTATATTTCACACCATCCATCTTTGGATAGTGTGCCATGTGGGGCCTACCTTGATGGGCTGTCCAGATCATGGACTCCACCATGATGTATGTATCTTATATCCACACCGTCCAGCTCTTTAGACGGTGGAATCTACCATTATGTTTGTGTTTTATCAAGTCATCCATCTGTTTTGCTAGCAAGTGTTGTGGGCCCAGCCATGATGTATATTTTAATCCTCACTGTCCAGAATGTCTGGACGATTCTGGATCATTTGGACAATGCTGTCCTGCCCCACCTTGATGTATTTGTTTCATCCACACCATCCAGATTGTGTTGGAAGGTGCTAGACAATGTTTGGACAGTGATGGTCATCATTAGTGAGCTATGTGCCCCATAGAATGATAGTGTGCAGATACACATGTTGCACCTGTAATTATTGAAATAATTTTAGATGTAATCTAGGCTCTCACTATAAAATGCAAAACCTCCATGACCCACATCATAGGGGGTCCCACCATGTTATGTATGTTCACACCGTCCATTTGTGCGACCCACTTAATATATATGAGGCCCATTGGTGCGGCCCATTGATGCGGCCCACTTGATGTAATGAGGCCCATTTGTTGAGTATACAGGGCCTACCTGTTATGTATATTAGGCCCATGTGATGGGGCCCACCCATTGTGTATTAAGGCCCATGGGTTGTGGCCCATTGTGATGTATTTCTGGCTCATATGCATGGCCCATTTAGTTATATATGTGGCCCTAGAATGAGGCCCATGTGATGTATTTATGGCCCATGTGCATGGCCCACTTATTGTGTATTTGAAGACCATATATTCCAGCCCTTGAATGAGGCCTGACTTGATGTATTCATGGCCCATTGTGATATATTGTCAGCCCACATGATGAGGCCTATTGTGATGTATTTTTGGCCTAGATGGCAAGGCCCGATGTGATGTATGAAAGGCTCTTGGTTGTGGCCCATTGTGATGTATTCGAGGGCCATGTCATGCGGCCCATTGTGATATGTATTAAGCCCATGTCATGTGGCCCATTGTGTTGTATATTAGGCCCGTGCGAGTGGCCCAATTTAATGTATATGAGGCCCATGGGTGAGGCCCATGTGATGTTTATGTGGCTCAGGAGTGAGGCCCAGTGTGATGTATGTGAGGCCCAGATGGCGAGGCTTGATGTGATGTGTGAGAGGCTCATGCGATGTGGCCCACTTGATGTGTATATGGCCCTTATGTGAGGCCACAAGCTCACTATATGTTTGACTCTATGTGAGCCACTCCTTGGGAGCAATGTTGGTTAAATGTTCACATTGATGGGCAATGATGGTTAAATGTCCACATTGTGACCTTCCCTTAGGCCGATTGTCGAGGCTGATTATCAGTGTCGATTGTCGATACCGATTATGAGTATGTGATAGCATAACATCATGATACATGCCCATACGCATCACCTGCATGTTTGTTATGAGATGTGATTGACCATTGCATATGTCATAGGGCAGGTTGTTTATGGGACTCCCTGAGAGATGGGGTTACCCTACATTAGCGCATGGTATGCGCAAGATTGATGCATGATTGGATTGTGTAATTCATGTATTTTACATTTTATGATATGACCACCCTACGCCCTAGCGACATCAAGGTCGTGCCCTCCACAAGCATATCGTGGATGGCTAGATGGGACACTGAAAATGTTGGTTCTAGCATACGGGCACTATAAATGTCCTTGGGTAAAAATTTCTAAACCTCCGTGGCCAAGAGACGCCCTAACGTCAAGACCGAGTGGATATATATGAGCACATGAGGGCCATATACCAGTAGGCCGCGTCTCCCACTGTGTCGTGGTCAGTTGGGAGGGGGTGTGACCTTACCCGCCTGAGTGAGGGGGCAATATCTAGGTTGAGTTTAACCAGCTTGAGGAATGGGTCCACTATCGATGAGCTAGACCCAATATTGGTAGGTGGATAGTGAGGTCTCTTCTACTTACCCAATTGCGTGCTCGGATAAGGCCGACAACCTGGCATAGAGTGTAATAGACCTTGGTGATGATCCTAGAGATGTACGGTGTTGATGTGTAGACTTATTGAGCAGGAGTTGTATACTCAGCATCTTACTCATTCATTCATTCATTCACTATCCACTCGGGCTGGTAGTGTGCAACTAATTTAATATGTGTACCTTCTCAATGGCCAGGATTTCAGTTGGGGTGCGCGACCAACCTGAGATCAGGAATTTACCACATTGAGTTTGACTATCTAAATTAGGTATGGGACTAGTTTGGATAGAAGTCCCTTATGATGAACCCCATAGTCTGCGATACTACATACTATCATCTCGACTTCACACTCCTGCATGGTCATTTGCACTGCATATTGCATTGCATCCTCGGCATCTGATATTTGGCTCCCTATGTCTCTGCATTATATAATCGATCTGCATTGCATACTCTGATATTGTATGATTTATAGATTTGCTAGTATTTCTAACATTGTATGATTTATGGACCTGCATTGAATACTTAGCACTTACCTTGTGCACATACTTACACCACCCTTTAAGCTTTCTATAAGCTTACGCACGATAGATATGTGCAGGTGGCGTTGGGTCGCAACAGCATTGAGCTTGAAGCATGCAGCCATCTTCTGGAGCTTTGATTACTAATATATGTATTTCCCTTTCAGCATTGTATACAAATATTTATGTTAGTAGATATTTGATGATGTTACCTTTGTGATTTGGATAAACTTGCGGTTATGCTTCTTACGAGATAAATGTACATTGGAAAATCCTCCTTGTAGGATCCCAGGATTGAAATCTGGCGTATGCACGCTGGGAGCCGAGAATGGGGTACTACAGAGGCTGTCGACACTGAATTTGGTAATCGGGAATTTTGTGAGCCCTGTTTCTGAGTTTGGGGCGTGACACGAAGCAATCAGCAAACTCCGAAAGTAAGCTTGTTAACATCTCTTTTTTGGGCAGATGTAATAAGTTGATTACAAACACTAGCTTTAGGTCATGATCTGTACCCAAATTAACTTCAATAAGTGGGTTTTGGACTTGCGATCGACCATCCTCTTTTTCTTCGACAAGATTTTCAAATTTTAAACCGTCTTTTTCACTTGGTTCATTTATTTCGGCCAAATTCACAAATAAACCTTCATTGGCCTCCTTCAAACTTACTTTAAGCCTTTTTATTTTGGCCATGAATTTAGCCCTAACTGTTTCCTTCTTTGGTGCTCTAGTCATGGGATTTTCTCGATGACATAGCGAGGGACCAGTCGATAAAGAACAATGTCCTTCGACTGGGCATCATTAATTCGAGTCACTTCTGAAATGGCTTGCACGATACTTTTCGGGTTCTTTTTCACGGTAATTCCAATAGGGCGACCAAGTTTATTTCTTTCGGTAAACTTGATGGGTCGTACCTCTTCACCGTGTTAATATGCTTCATTGGTGTTTAATGTGGCTAGGAATGGTTTATTATCGGCCAGAACTAGTTCTACCTAGTTTTGATTCTAGAAAATGATGAATTGGTGGAGGATAGGATCCAATCCTCCAATCCCTAACAGCATATTGTAACTCGATGAAGTATCCACCATAAAAAATGGTGCCAAAACTGAGTTAGTCCCCATGGTCAGGTCGAGCGGCAAGACACCATGTGTATTTATGATGTGGCCAGTAAAATTACTAATGGTTACCTCTGATAGGATTAGATCGGTGGTGGTATTGCCCAATTTAGCCATCATCCTCTTTGGTAATAGATTGAGTGCGACCCCATTGTCTACTAATATCTTGATCACAGGGTACCCATCTAAATGGGCCGATATATACAATAGTTTAAGGTGTTTCATCATATCACTAATAGGTTTATCGATAATTACTTTTTCAGACGCACCATCGACTACTACAGTGACCGTATTAACATGTAGTGTTTTCTTAACCCTAGCTTCGCTTCTCTCTCCTTCCTCAAACGAGAAGGAAACATATTGTATGATTATTGGAGGGAAATGTTCTTCTATATCCCTGGGCATTGTGTTTGGTTGCATGGGTCGTGCCTGAAAGCTATTCGGCAACACCAAGACCATATTGCAGTGGAATGTTATAGGAGATAATGAACCAAACACAATATCACTGCTTAAACCTTACCCCTTTAGTGTTGCAGATCTAATTTTATCGATCTGGCTAGGGGGTTCCTCGGTTGTAGGTTCGGTCGAGAATGCAATCGTTGGCGCATGTTTTTCTCCATCCGCAGTCAATGAGAGTTCATTGACCAGCCACTCTTCTGCCAGGAAACAATCTTTGCTAAAATAATTAGACAAATTACTGCCACTGTCTTCATCTTTAAAATCTTTTGACCCTGCCAAATCATTTAGTGGATCAGCGTGTCCTGTGTTTTAATTGGTATGATGGCCTCAACTGCATTCACCGCCACTTGCTCATCTAGCATGGGAGTTTTCCAAAATGGACGAGAAAGTCTGGTGCTTGGCTGGGGGAATGCTCCTTCTCTTTCTGTTTCTCTCTTTATCACGGCCTTCTATCTTTGTCATCAATGCTTTTGAGTCTTTGTCATGATTTCTAGCACTAATGGAAACTTTAGGTGAACAATTCGTTTCCATACCCCTTCCCGCGTGTTTGGAGGCCTGACCATCCTCATCAAGGGTGGTCCCCAATGTGAGCAGCAATCATAGGTTGAATTCGTTGGTCATTTTTTACCACGAATGCAATATCGGTATTCTCTTCCCCTTTCAAAAGGGTTGCCTAATTGTGACATGATTTCTCACAAGCATCGGCCGCAAATCCGAGAATTTTTATGCCTATCACTGGCAGTGGTCGGTCAATCATTGTGAGGATGAGTAGCCCAACTGTATCTCCGCCCCTGTCGACCGGCCTTCTTCCATGAATTACTCGAGTTGAGATCGATCTTTGGCCTTAGATGGCTCCTCAAATCATCCGTGACCATGTTTACTTCCATGTTAGCTGGGAATTCATCATTGTCAATCAACATTGCCTCCTTGTCTTTCTCAGGGAACTTAAGTAAGCCACAGTCGATATGGTCTTGGATTACATTCCTAAAAACAACACATTTGTTAGTGGAATGTGACCAAGAGTCATGCCATTTACAATAGTCGGTCTTTTATAATTCATCAAATGAGGGTATTTTATGATTGATGGGGATTTTAATGAATTTCCTAGCCAAGAAAATGTCAAATATTTCCTCAACTCAGGTGATATCAAAAGTATATACTTTCTAAGCCTTTTGTGTGATTGAGGGGCCGACTCCACATTAACCAATGGCTTCTTAGCCACTACTTCAGCAATTGCAATTTCATAGTTAAGGTCATTGTAATATAATACTAGCGATGAATTGGCTCGCCTAGCTCCTTCCTGTAAGAACTCTTCATGGTGAGAAACTTTTTTAGTTAAATCATACAGATCTGTAAACTCTGTGCCAATGATTTTTATTTTTTATTTTTGCAGAGTTTGTACTCTAGGCCATCCTGTGCAAGTTTCATGAATTCAGCCTCAGTCATAACCACTTTGTAGTAGCTCTTCGCCTGCTTGAATTGCATAATATAGCTTTCACATGGTTCCTCGGGCAATTAATGGAACCGCGTGAGATTAGCCATGGTTATTTCCATGTTTCTGGAAAAGAACTGAGCAGGAACTTCTCTTCCAGCTCTTGCCAAGTATGTATTGAATCTAGTAGCAAGTTTGAATACCAGGTAAAAGCTACAGCAATCAAATAGTTGCAATTTATGGTAATCATTATTGGCTAATTCACCACATTACATGGTGAATCGGCCGACATGTTTAATAGTCAACTAATCGAGTTCCCCATAAAACAGAGCAAAATCCGGCTGATGATTCCTCGACAATGGATGTTGTCGATCTACCCACTTAGGGTATGGCTTGTGAAACATAGGAATAGTGTTGCGGCCAAATACTTGACCGGCAATGTAACACCCCAAACTTTTCAATACCCGACTATTGAAAGTTCTCGAGTGTCACTATGAAGTTTAACTTAGTATGTACATGTGTACGATACCAATTTATCTATCCTAACCTTACATCTATTCTTCAACAGGAATCTGATCGTTGAGAATGATCTTCATCCATAGATTAAGCCATCCGATTGTTGATTTTAAGATAAGATCATCATATGTCCAAGTATTCCTACTTGTCCATCATAACCAACCGTTCAGTTAACTATCCACAGATAGGTAAAAATATATGACCATCCACTTTGAGTTTAGACCACCCGATCATAGTAAAATAACTACTTGATATCTATATCCTCTCGTACACATATCAAATTGAGATTTTGATCCATTCATCTTGTTCACCACCTATAGATATGCTTAATTCACCATCAGAACTATAATCTAAGAAACTTATACATGTGAACAAGTCACTTAAATCTAATAATATACATATTCTACCTCTTAATCACTACAAAAACTTACTTATGTTCATCTATTTATAAAACTGACCGTATAACCACCTACATACATGATCAAAGTACTAACCATTAAGTATTCATATTTTTAACATGTCATTTGACTGTCCATCATATTTGGCTCCACCAAACGAGCCTCCTAAATATCAGAATGAATAGCTTAGTTCAAAGATTGTAAGGTATATGCCACAACTACCAGATGAGTTCTCTATTAGATATATGAAAGTGTTAATTTAGACCTCAGGATGATATAGCCCATTAAAAGGGCATCTTGGTCATCTATAAGCGATCAAGGCCCAAATTTGGGGGATGCAAAGAGAATGAAAAATAAAGAATGTCTGTAAAATTTTAATGCATTTAGATGATGTAGTCCGACGTTACAAACAGTGGAAGTTAAAGAAATAAAAGATGGTAAAATCGTAAAAACTTAATGCCATTAACCTATACCTTTGAATTCTAGATCAAATGGTTCCCATGATCCGTTTCTTGTAAAATTTATACCATAGCTATTTATCATAAATTAGCCATACACGTCAAATTTTAGCCCTTAGATCATTGTAAAAGTGGCCCAATTGACCAATCAACCCCTTAACCATTGATTTTAGTATCCATCGAGTGAAGAAAGCTTGTGGGTAGTCGTAGTAGGATATTTTCCTTCATATGAATGACTTGGATTTTTCATCATATAAATCAAGTGTGAAATATGAGAACCACACCTTGGTAGGCTTTTTCCTTAGGCGAAAAGTTATTCGTTTTAGCCCTGATAACTCTTTCTAAATCTGGAGCTTCTAATTGACCTACTTTACACTGTCAATCACAACTCGAATTTGGACCACACTTTGGCCTCATATGACTATGATATCATACAAACTTTAGACCCCAATCTTTGATCCTACACCATTAAATGATGACTGCCTTGACTCCAATTCCTTTATTTTTATGCAAAAGTTAAATTTTCAAATTTATGCCTTTCCTATCATTGATCAAACACTAGCTTTTGTCCAACTGTTTGCCTATCCTGATTACACATTTCTCCCAAATTTGGGCCCTGATCATTAAGTGTGGACCGTTAATTAAAATTAAGTTCATTTTTGCACCCGTTAGGAGAATTTTCAAGATAGGCCAATCTAAATCACTAAGAAAATCATATAGCCCTACTCCATTCGACTACCTCAACACACTGGACGAATTAGATTTAAAGAAATATCACTAGAAAAAGGTCAAATTGGAGAAAATCAATCCAAGTGGGATGTGAAACACATCCCCTCTCACACGCCTACTCCTTTATAAAAGGAGTGTGCATCCCCTTCTCCACTCACACACCACCTCCCAGCGTCCAAGGAGAGGAGAGAGAGAGAGAGAGAGAGAGAGAGAGAGAGAGAGAGAGAGAGAGAGAGAGAAGCCTAGACGCCCAACATCCTCTTCTTTTTTCACATGTATGGTGTCTCCCTCTTACTAAAGCGATGTCATAATTCATGTAGAAGTTTTTCTACATCGAGATCTACCTAAGATTTAAATCTAAGGCTAAGGTGATAAATTCCTTTAAGCTTACACTAATTTGAGTTGATATGATTTATCTTGTTTTTACATACTTTCATATTACTGTGATTTTTCAGGGAATTGATTGATGGACTGTTATGAATCATTTATTCTTTTGAAAGTTATGGTTAAGGTATGATTTTAATTATGAGTAATTATATGAATTTATGTGGGGTGATGGATACAAGCCTTTCCCTTTGATAATTTTGAGAGCAACGCGTGCTTCCACTCTATACTGAGTTGATTTTTTACTCATCTCCCCTTTTTTTATTAAGTTAGCCTATCGTTACTCTTCTCCTTTATTGAGTTAGCTTAATGCTACTTTTCTCCTTTATCAGGTTAGCCTTATGCTACCTCCCTTTATGGCTTGGGCATGTGTCTTAGAATTTCAAAACTCTCATGGTTCAACTTATTTCTCTATTGATGCAAGTGATGTGTTATAGGCCTCATATATAGTGGTTCATATATTTTATCGTGCATGTAATGCGCTCTAGGTAGTGACCCTCTTGGTCGACGCGTAATTTCATGATTTTTTTTGTAGTGGTGCACAAATTGATGTAAGTAATTCGCAATGTGTGTATATCACTTTCGAGATTAGATGTCTTAAATAGTCGCTCCATTAACAAATCATGTCATGTAGTTTATCCGATCTATGTGTGGTATCGTCTTGTGGTGTTCACATAAATACACAGTAGCGTTGGACATAACAACAAATCTCTGCAATGTGAGAATGCAGAGTGAACTGGGTTTTTGATGAATTATATTCCACATTGTGATGACACTACGTATGATGGACCACACACACTTTTTCAGGCAAGCATATATATATATATATATATTGGTTGTGTATACCGATGCCACTTATAGTGGTGGAGTGTGAGATGTATCAGAACCCTCACATTATTCTTATGAATCTCTTGAATTATTTTTAATCTTAAAGGATAACCATCACTATGAGTAGGGCAATAACCCTCTCCAACCATACAGATGATGCAGGTGATGTACAGATTGAAGATACGGATGACGATCTCCCTATGAAAGATTATTCTGAATAAAGAAGGAGATAGCTTTATGTTTAATTTTATTCATTTTTCGTTATACACTTTAAACAATGTAATAAGCTCCCATTTGAGAGGGCATTAGATAATTAGCTATTTTATATCTTGATGAAAGAATAAGCACAGATGATTTCGTTCTTACAAATGTGTACCTTCGTGAAGGCAACTGGATGTGATCTAAATGAAAAAAAAATGTGCGATTTTAAAGTATCCAATTATTACTTTATTAACACCTAAAATTCTCAGGCACGAGTATGCACTCAGGCTGTGAAAATTTAGGGTGTTACAAGCAACCTCTTGAACGAGTTGTATGATATGTTCCTAATCGACTCGTTAAGGCTCTCCAACTGGCGGTTAGTCTAGGCTGAATCGATTGAGATTATCGTGAAACCTGAAGCCCTGCTATAGATTGAATCCAACAGGTAACCCATGGTTTCTATTATCAAGTGTAAAATAAGTATGACCGAGTTCTGAGAAGATCGATTACCTATTCAGCCACTCGCTCAATGTGTAAATGGATCGAGCAACAGTCAGAGGGTGGGTTCATCCTCTGATGGTGGGTTACTCCTTCACCTTCCATATGAAAGGACTTTCAATACAGATTAAATGAAATGAGAAAGAAATCCTTATAGTTAGCCGCTAAAGGATACTCGGATGATTGGATGAAATTCAGTGTATGAGCGTAAACTCCAATTACAACTAAAGTTATTAGCTACTGGATTAATGCTACGGATTACACCACAGAATATAAATGGCAAGTTTGAAAAATAAACAATTATACTAAGAAAAGTAATTTACTCAACAGGGAAAGCAAATTATTACACTATGGAATTTAAATTGACAGGATTATTGCAAAGGTAATTGAAAGATAGATTTTGGTTTGATTGGTTTGGTATGAAACAACTTTTCTATTTACTTTGCCTTCCAATTTATAAGCTCTGATCTAACATCTTTGGATCCTTCCCATGTTCTGATGGTTATTGTAATCGTTCTCCATTACTAAGATTCTAGACGCTTCCCATGTTCTTGCTCCTTTGGCCTCTTTTTCAGCCACATGTCCAGTGATCATGCGAATTCAACCTTTGGACACCTATTATTAAGTCATCTGATTTCAGTCTCACCCTTGTCGACCGCTTGCATGATGTTCGATCGTGGTTAATATGTTGTGGCTCTGCACTCCTAGACACAACCATACATAATTGTAGAAGATCCTATAGTATATCATGCACTTCCGTACATATCACACATAAATGACCCTAATTGGGTGAAAACAAGACTCGGCCAGATCGGGTATAATAGTAGGTTCCCTTATATCATTTTTCTTGAAATATTCTTAATCACCTTATTACTATCCTCGGCCTGACCATTAGCCTGGGTGTAAGATGAGGTCAAATGCAGGATCTTTATGCCGTATTCGTCGACCATAGCATGCACTTAGGTTTTCCTCATGACTAACTTTTCTTATGGGCTTTGCCTCGACCCATTTAGTGAAGTAATCGGTCGCCACTATGATGAATATATCCATTCGAGTCGAAGTTGGGTGAATTTGTCCAATCAAATCGATCACCCATCCCCAAAATGGTCATGGCTTGATGATAGGATGTAATTCGACCGTGGGTACCTGTTGGATTAGACCGTTTCTTTGGAAAGCTTCACAACCTTTCGCATAATAGACGTAATCGACCATCATTTCTACCTAGAAATATCCATAGCATGTAAGCATAAGTTTCATTTTCCTTCCTACCTGATGTGCGCCACAAATTCCTTCATGAACCCCTTCCATGACTACCATAGCTTCCCTCTTAGATAAGCATTGTAGTAAAAATCCATCAGCCCCTTTCTGATAAAGTTCATTGTCAACCATTATATAATTCATGGTTGATCATCTTATATTCTTGTCAACCTTAATACATGGACTTTGTAAATAACCCATGAGAGGAGCCCTCCAATCATCCTCTTCCACTTTTGGATAGCATATTTCCATTACGTCCTTCCTCTGGAAAACAGAGGGCAAATACCTTCTCTAGATCGTAATCGACCAGTCGGTTGATCCACTCTAAGCCCCCAAACCAGTGGCTAACTATACCATTTTGTTAGCATCCATATTATATTCTCATGTAACATGCATCAATTCACCTTCCTCAAACTGTTCGAGCAACTAAATTGTACAGCATAGTATGGTAATAAAGATGGACTAGTGCACTTAAATAGTCCCACCATTTCATTTATCACCAACTGCGAATCTCCAACAATCATTACGCTTTTTACTTGTAATTCTAACAATAACTCTAGACCGATTATCGTAGCCTCATATTCGGCATGGTTGTTAGTAGATTCAAACTCTAACTGGAATACGAATTCTTGTCGATTCCCACCAGACATGCCAAAAAATTGTTCGACCATTGTTCTTCTCACACATTGTGTGGGAGTGTCAGAATTGGATTTGCAACTCGAATTCGAACCTAACAACAATGACCCCGAGCGCCAAGATAGGCAAACAAAGTATGATCGAGATCCAGAGAGATCGGCGCCTATTTGACCACTTGCTCAGTGTGTTAAATGGATCAGGCGAAGTCAAATGGTGGGGTTCATCCTCTGAAGATGGGTTACTCGTTTGTCTTCTGTACAAAAGGACTTTTTGATATAAATTGAATGAAATGAAAAGAAATCCTTATAGTCGACCGCTATAAACTGTTGAAGAATGTCTCTCCAATGTAGAACTGAATCCATCATATGAGTGTAGACCCAATATTACAGCTAAGTTATCAGCTACTTGATTAATGCTACTTATTACTCTATGAAATTTAAATAGCAAGTTCGGAAAGTAAATAATTATACTAAGGAATGTAATTTACTTGACAGGAAAAGTAAAAGATCACACTACGAAATGCAAATTGACAAGATAACTGAGAAGATAATTCAAAGATAAGTTTAGTTTGTTTGGTTTTGTATGAGATGAATTATTTTGTGGCAATCTTCTTCTATTTATATCTGACATTCAATCATTCTATATCTTTCTGTAAGTACTATGTTTTTTAGCTCCTATTATTGTCAAATTTTGTAGTGCCAAAACCTCTTAGAATCTGTGTCTTGTGTAGCACATCTACATATACAAGACAGTGCATCTCATGTACAAGCACAAAGGTCTTTACTTCAAGAACTTCAAATGCAAGATTACATGTTCAAGTTCAAGTATAACACCAAGTGTGATTTCAATCTGTCAAGCTTCAAAGTTCAAGTTTTCAAAACCTGGTCCAAGTTAAGACAATGTTTCTTTACTTTGAACTCCAAGCTCAAGCTTCAATATTAGTCATATTCAAGCCTCAAAAGTCTCAAGCTCACGATTCATCATATGACAAGATACTAAGCTTTGTGAACTTCAAAGAACAACTATCAGATGAAGCAAATGAAGATTCAATGTTCATACATTACTTACAAGGGATGAATGACCTTAGTTTGACCATAGGGTAGGTCATTTTGAATACATAATTTAAATTGAGTCATGTTATAAGTGTATAGACTATTTCTCGACTAGTCTTGGACTAAGTTCGACTAGTCCTAGCATTGTCTCGACCAGTCCTAAGGTTGTTACTTATTTTCAAGATTTTTTTATTATAGCCTCGACCAGTCCTAGAGACTGCTTGACCAGTCGTGTGAACAGTGCTCGACCTGTGTTCGACCAGTCTTGCAAGCTCGACTCAAAGTCCAGCAACTAAATTGGGTCCCACACGACCAGTCGTGGACAGGACTCAACCGGTCGTAGAGGCCACTCGATCGGTTGAGCAGACCCTACGACCAGTCGTGGAATGGCTTTATCTTATCACGCCCAAACTTTCAAAAGTTTGTTGGTCCTACGACCAGTCGTGCCGACCTCAGGACCAGTCGAGAGTGCGATTTCTGCACTTATAAATAGAGCACAAATTTTAGAGTTTTATATTCAATTCAACCTAAATCAATACGCCACTCTAGGAGATAAGTTAGTGATATTCTTAAGCTATTTAGTGCTCATTTTATATTCTCTTTAATTAGCTTTCTTTGCATTTGATTTTGTATTTTGCATTCGAATTTTATTTGAAAGAGGGATTGAAGTATTCCCATTTCTTGGAATCAAAACAAATCAAGCTAGCCCTAAGGTGATTTAATTTAAAATCAATTTAGAACCTAGAACCATTTCATAAGTGAGTGTGAACATTGAACTTCTACTCCGAATTGGTTCTTCCGGGCTGCATCAAGGAGAATATCAAATGAGTATTTTACGGTTTTGTAAATTCTTTATTTTGGTTTCATTGAGATTGTGCCAGAAACATCTCTTTGTTTTGGTTTTTCTGAGGTGATCCAGAAAACTCAGAGTGTGGGGTTTTTTGAATTGTGTAAGCTCACTTGAAAGACACAACTCTAAGGGTTTTAGGTGAACCTTGAAAAACCTATTTTCATAGTGAACGTTAATATCCACTATGTGAGGATATTAGGAGTGGAGTAGTTGTGTGGCTATTTTTCTAAATAGTTGGTGTACACACAAGCAAACCACTATAATTTCTGGTCTTGTGGTTGATTGATTATTTCTTTTTGTCGATGTTTGTAATTTCCCTTTTTGCAATTATGGAGAATGTTGTAATTTCTTTTATGCAAGTGTGGGAATGTTATAATAGCTTAGTTATTTTCTTTGTTATTTATTCCTCTATATCAGTTTGAGTTTTTGATACACAGACCGATCTAAGAATCAGGTTGTCCTACCATAAACCTTTGGTTTTTGGTGCAAGGTTGTCCTCAGAACAACATCTGAATCAACCTCTCAATACTTGTACTCTTGAGGTTGTTTTACATTTTTGCATTATGGGATTGTTTATTGCCATCAATATTTATATTTGTTTAAATTCTGCTTTTATTTTTTAATTTGGCATAGTTCTATTCCCCTTCCCCCCCCCCCCCCCCCTCTAGGAATCTTAGCTCAGCCTTTTCACTTTCCCACATTCTGACGATTATAGTAACCGTTTACCATTACTTTGCTTCTAGATGCTTTCCACGTTTTTCTTTTCTTGCTTCGTTTTTAACCACCTGTCAACCAATCGTGCAAATTCGATCGCTCCTACTCTTGCCATTTGTCACATAGTCATTCAAGTTCGGTCGTTGTCTTCTCGACTGCTTCTCTAGTGCTAGGCCGCAATTGATACGTTGTGGCCCCACTTTCCTAGACATAACTGTACATATCTACGGGAAATCCTTTGATCATTCCATGCATATCAGTACAGATCACTCATGAATGAATCTGATGGCCGAAATAGGGCTCGACCAGAATGGGTACGAACAGATTTCACATGTCATGTCTAGCTTACACATTAAAATCAATGTTTAATATTGTATTATTAACTTGATGAGTATTGAGAATGCTCGTAACCAAGCATGGGGAATTTGTCCATCATGTTCAATGAAAAGAAGTGGAAAAAAAAAGTAATACCTAGCTAAAGAATAGTTATCTTCGAAAATGGCTACCTATTGAAAATTGTCCATAAAAGGACTATTGTGAAAAAAATAGAGAGAGAGAGAGAGAGAGAGAGAGAGAGATAAAAATATATTGAAAATAGTATAAAAGTCGTGATGGAAAAATCAAAAGTTGGAAGAGTAGTGTGTTGAACTGTAAGGCAAATTTTGGTTTAGATTTCAGTTATCCTTAGTACTCTTTTAAATATCAATGTTATCATAAAAGTAGAGGGACAAACCTTTAGTTGTGTTAAGTCTAGACTTCATTAAGCACTCATGAACCTTAATGTTTAGATTTTTCTAGTTATAGGATTAATGCTTTATACTTGATTAGGATATTTACCAAGTTCTAGAATTTAGGTGGAAGTATTCTCTACATTAATGAATTTTAGGTTTCAATCATCTGGATTGTTTTTAAAACTACTTGAGTTTATAGAAAATTATTCATTTGGTTTCAAAATATCTTTGGCATGTATTTCTCAAGACTAGCAAAATGTTGTTTGGGGGTGTGATAATGTCTCAATATTATATATTTATCCTCTCAATTACATTAGCTTTCCTTACATTTAAATGTTCATTAGATTTAATTATATATGTTTTTGTCATGTGAGGAGATTTTGGACCTAAACATTAATACATGCTTACAATTATGGATTTAAAACTCTAAAAGAGATCAAGCTGAAGATGAAAAAGAATTGGATATTTTGAGCTCATTAATGAAATTTTTAAGTGCGAAAGAACCAAGAAAACTAAGGACAAAGGATGAAGAAAAGACTAAAAAATTATAAAGTACATCAACAAAAATAACAGACTATTTGGTCCTACCTGAGGTTGGTTCGATTCAACACTTAAGTCCAACCAAAGACATGTTCGATGGTATCGAATAATAGTCCGGTGAAACTTAAGGGAGACAAAGACTTCAAACATATTTTGGAGAAATTCAGTTGGACTTAATGCGACTTCGGTGAGACAAAAGGCTATCATCGGTGCGACCAAAGCACTACATAAATGCATAAAATTGAAGTTAATTTCAAGTAAGTACAGTTTTCCCTATTTAAAGGAGTGTTATAAGCTTTCCTAAGTTTGAATTAGTTCCTAGGAGTAGAGGAGTTTCCACAGAGTCGTCCTTGTTCTTCAATCTCCCAAATCTAGATTATATTTTTTAGTTTTTCTTTCTAAAATGTTAGCCATGTTAAGCTAATCTCGTAGCTAAGGTTAAGGGATGAAGCTTGTAGTTAATTACAATATTTAGTTTATTTGATTCAATAATATTGATTTGAATGATGATAATATATTAAAATAAATTTAAATTTACTTTGAAGTCCTTAA